>NC_072794.1:37942231-38567231 GCF_028583425.1 Eublepharis macularius
CCTCTCAAGCTTCTAGTCTCCCTTGTTACCTTAACAGGACCCTTGTGTCTTCGTATCATTGATACTATTACGGGGTGGCTACATATTGGGTGCCTCTGCACAAAGCATTACATATATGGGACTGGGGATCACTCCTGCAACCTATCTCATGTGGAACTGCAGGAGGAACCAGTACTGTACAGTAGGATGTATGACATGAGAAGAAGATATGCTTAGAGATAAGGAAGAGCAGCCAGTATGAACATGAATCAACCCAGAGGAAAGCATCTTGATTGGAGATAGTCAACCCACACAGGCCATTATTCACTTCGTCATCTTGCTCCCAGTCATTGCAGTGTAACTGATCGTTAGTGTATTCCCAGCCTGGGATAACAAGAATATTTCTGGCAACTTTGGGCTAGAATTCTTAACCACTGTATAGAGGACACTCTTACAGGTGATCTACATGTCTCAGAGGCCAATGAATTAGATCACTTCAGCAAACAGAAGGAAGAATTGCCGATTTGAAGGCACATTTTTTAAAAAGCACTTCTGTTCCTGAAAACAACCATGGCAAGGTAGTGGATAGACAAAAAGGATGGTATTGGAGTTTGAGATATGACAGATTAGACCACAGAAGGGGTTTGAATAAAATGATCCAGCAGAACTATTTCTATGTTCTGCAGGGAAGATTAAATCTACAAAAAAATTATACTGTAATGGTGATGTCCTTACGTATGTGAAGTAATACATACATTCTGAAAGAAAAACCAAAATTGCTGCACAGATAGACTTTTTAGGAGCTCAAAAATCTGGCCGTTGTGTCTGCATTAACAATATCCAGAGCAGGAGTAAATTCCATCAGAAACAGGGCCTTCTTTTTATGATGATTTTTAAACACTGCCAGAGATTCTTCTAAGGCTTTTGCAGCTTTATTTTTTTCCCCTGGCTCCTGTGTACCGACACGTACACAAAGCACATGCACTACACTCGCATAAATACAGAAATGATGTAGTAATTCCATTCCAGATGTTACCAGGCTGACTCTGAGCTCCCATTGGCTCCCCATCTTGGAGCAATTGCATCGTTTTGGTTGCATAACCTGTGACCACTATGTTCCGAAACAACAAAATGAGGAACCTCACTTAGCTTCGGCTGTTTGCTTTTCTTTGCTAAACTTGAGATCAGTGTGTGTGTATATATAAACTGACATCCTGCACAGAGAAAAAGTACAAATTAAGAGATGTAGAATTCAGCTTCTAAACATCAAAAAAACCACCTGGCCCTTATGGTTGTGAAGATATGCTGGGGAAAGTGGGCAATGCCTGCCGAAATCTCAGAAGCCAAAGTGATGGCTCAGTATGATTTCCTATTGTTGGCCTGGGGCTTTAGCGTGACCAGTACAGTGTGGGGCTAGAGAATCAGACTAGACCTGGGAACCCAGGTTCGAATCTTCACCCTACTGTGGAAGCACACTGGGTAATCTTGGGCCAGTCTCTCTCTTTTTTCCTCTCTCAGCCTAACATACCTCTCAGGGCTGTTGTTGTGAGGATAAAATGAGATCAATGAGGATGTTGTAAATTATTTAGGTATAAATATCTAAATAATTAAATGCATTTCTTCCTATTGTCTAGAAGAAACAGAATAAATTATGCAAACTATTCCCATTCAGAGTGATGCAAAATAAGGTGTATGGACACTTGTGATGCCTATGACATTATCGCTGTATGCTACATGGGTTATCTACTGTCCCTGGAACCAACTGAATAGTCCAGTTTGAAGTGCATGGACATGCATGGAGACCAACAGGCAAAAACTGACAGTGACTTTACAGCTCTAGGATTGTGCTGACTTCTGGTGCTGTTGGTGCAGCTGCACAGGGCTCTTTGCTGTCCTCCTCTTCCCTCCTTTAGAGGAGTGCATCACTTTAATCCATTACTGTCCCTGCATCAGATGTCCTCCCCCTCTGCTCTTATTTATTTATATATATATATATATATATATATATATATATATATATATATATATATATATATATATATATATATATATATATATATATATATATATTTGTCATTTATAGTCTGCCTTTCTCAATGAGACTCAAGGCAAATTACATAGAGTGAGATCAGCACAGTCAATATCAAGGACCTTTCAATAAACAATGGCGTTGGATAAATAAATGCAAGTTTACAAAAACAGCATTAGCAAGAATCCAATACAAAACTGAAGAAATGCTGAAACAGAGCATAAGCAATTCTAGGACTGACATTAGACAACATAGAACTAACCAGTAGGGTTATACTTAAAGGACCAGGTAGTATATATGAGCACATACTTAAAGCAATAGATCATACACATGGAAACAAAGTGGTGAAGTTTGGTCGCTAATTCATTAGCAAAGCATTTCTTTGAGATCATCTCCCTACAATACAGCCCTCCTATCTGTCTAAAAAGCCCTTTTGAATCGTTCAGTTTTGCATCAATTGCGGAAGGCCAGGAGAGTGGTTCTCCTGTCTTCCTCAGGCACGTCGTTCCATAGGACAGGGACCACCACAGAGAATGCATACGTACTGTTTATTTCGCCCATGTGCAAGGTGGCACCTGCAGAAGACCCTGTTCAGATGAGCAAAACTGCCATGAAGAGACATAGGGAGAGAGGCGGTCTAGTAGGTATGCCAGACTGAGGTTGTGAAGAGACTTGTATGTGATAGCCAATACCTTGAAGTGAGCATGGTAACTGATAGGTAGTTGATGGAGCAACTGCAGGATAGGAGTGATATTCATGCTCCTGCTCACTCCTGATAACAGCTGAACCACAGCGTTGTGTACCAACTGGAGTCTCCTAGTTAACTTAGACAGGAGCCCTATGCATAATGCATTACAATAGTCAAATCTTGGTGTTACCATAGCATGGATCCAGGTGCTCTCAAATTGACCATTGACCACTCCTTGCTAACACTACACTTGCAATTTCTAACTATATTTGCTAGACTGTTTTTGCCCAGAAATTTTTTTAAAAAATCATTTGGATCAAAGTTTCCAGAGGTTACAAAGTACATGTGAATCATGATGACAACATAGTTCCATTCATGAAAATCAAACACATCTACCCACCATAAACTAATAATGGAGAGAAATGAGTAAACTTCTTGTGTTTTCATAAAGTATTTTGGTAATGTGTGTGGGGGGGTGTTTAAGGGGGGGTTGCACTGCAAACTTAGAGCAGGCTGGCGTGGAGTGTGGATCTTGGCTCCAGTTCTGATTCCAGAGTCCTCAAGGGCTCCAAGTTAATTTGAAATTTAGACAGTTCGGAAACTCAACTGACCTATATGGAAAATGCACTTACGAGGAGAGTGGTGTGTTTATTTAGTTGGTACATTTAAGAGACAGCGACAGACGTCAAAGGGAAAGCAAAATAATGAGGGGGGGAGAGTACGCTGAAGATGAAGGAGAAGAGGGAGAGCAAGAAGTATTTATTTTTCAAACCTAGCTACATCAGAGGACTATATAATAATAACATTCGATTTATATGGACAACTTAATGCTTAATGTAAGGCGGTTTACAAAGTGTGTTGTTATTATCCCCACAACAACCACTCTGTGAGGTGGATGGGGCTGAGAGAGCTCTAGGAGAGCTGTGACTGACCCAAGGCCACCCAGCTGTCTTCAGGTGGAGGAGTGGGGAATCAAGCCCGGTTCTGCAGATTAGAGTCATGCCACTCTTAACCACTACACCAAACTGGCTCCCAGGGTACATGGGGAGGAAAAACCAGCCCTGGAAAAGGGATCCAGCCCTTAGTCTGTCCCAACCCACCCCAGCCCTGCCCCTTGAAAGGAAGGGAGAAAGAAAGAGGTGTATAGAACAAAGGAGGTCCCCTTGACTTGGTTGGGTGCCACCTTCCACTACTGCATATAGTTTGGCTGGGCCAGGTCCAGCCTTCCCCATTCTGAGAACAGCTTAGCTGGGCTGGGCACTGCCCTCCCTGTGCCATGAGGCTCAGCTGTGTCTGGTGCCACCTGCAACTTTTCCAGAGCAGATGGTGCCAGACCAGGGGAGGACAGGCCATTAGCCTACCAGGAAGAGTCCCGGTGGCCATAATGGTCAATCTGCCCCTTACACAGAGGTACCAGACCAACCCTGGACAAAAATCTATGCTGAGTATATAATAAAGCAAGCTGATTCAGACCAAGGTCCATCCAATCTAGCATTGTGTTTCCATCAGCAGCCAGCCAGATGCCTCTGGAAAGCTTAGTACCTAGCAGGGATGCTACTTAGCCAGGAGAAAAATATCCTTTCCCTTCAATGCAGGTTTAATGGGCTGTTACTGGCCAGATTCTGTTATTTACTTCCATTTTACTTATGTATTTATTTATTGTCCACTTTTCTCACTGAGACTTAACACAGTGTTAATACAATCAACAAGTGGGATGTTCAATAAACAATACAATAGGGTATGCATTGCAGAAATGTGAAAAGAAGCATACATTCGAATACAGGAATGAAACATGCTGAAACAAAGCATAAGTAAACTTCCATGCCGTGAAACCTTCAGCTGCCCATTTCCACACATTGAGGACATTCTTCTTCAGGCCTGTTGGCAACCCTACAACTAAAGTGTGAAGTTGATTGCCTACCTTTGGTGTTTGTACCTGGTTTTCAGAGGTATATTGCCCCTGTACAGGGATGTTCCAGTTGGCTATTGTGACTAGTAACCATTAATACACCTACGTTGAATACATTTCCTAATCCTTTAAAAAAGTCATCTGACCTAGTGACCTTCAGCATATGTCATGGCTGAGAATTTGAAAGTTCATTATCAGTTATCTAAAACCAAGCAAGGCAAGGTCAGCTCAAGCATTCAGCTAAACCAGGCTGTGATTTTTAAAAGCTAGCAATCTTGATTTGCGCCCTGCATAGCAGCAGATTCCTGATTGCTTTGTGTGCCCCAGTGCCCCCCATTTACCATCACTCTGCTTTTAGGAGACAGATCAAGATGGGTAGCTGTGTTAGTCTGTCTGTAGCAGGAGAAAAGAGAAAGAGTCCAGTAGCACCTACAAGACTAAGAAAATTTGCAGCAAGGTATGAGCCTTTGTGAGTCACAGCTCACAGGTATCTGAAGAGGTGAGCTGCGACTCTGCTTTCCGAGAGAAGGGTGGTTTAAAAAACAATATGCAAAAACATGGAAGCCAACTTCAGGATAAAGTATTTCAATTAAGACTTACGTAATAAAATTTTCCTTATATACCAATCCTCACATAAAGAATACTGATTTGCAGACCTCACTGTCAACACAGAATATCACTTGAATGGAATGAAGATTGACATAGAGATCTAGAACGGTCACTGCAGATTCTTCACCCACAGTTAGGGATGGCCAAACACCTGCCAGTTTGTCTTACTTCCTGTTCACCATGGAGATCAAGGAGTCAGCTTCTATCTTTTGGGGGAATTTTCCGGTATAATCAGCAACATTTTTAAATTGGGGAGGGGGAAGCTGGGTTCTTCTGATCTCCCTTCCTAAAAACTTTGCTGTCTCACAGACTTGCTGAGATGCAGCAAATTTAAAGGTGGGAGTGGTCAGAAGCCCAGCAGATTTTCCTTCTTTTCTCTATATCCCAAGCTGTCAGCTGGGCTTCAGAGAAAAAGTGTGAAAGATGGAGGAAAGATATGAGATCTTTCCACCCTTTCTTTCACAATGCAGAGATTTAAAGGGTTACTTCTGTTCCTGCCTCGCTTGGAAGGGGAGAGGGAACACAAAGAAGTTCTGTCTCTTCCCCCTTTTGCACCTTAACTGTAGCTGCTTTGCTGAGAGGGGGAGGTGGATAAGACTCCAGCTCCCAACTTATCCACCATCTGACTAAACTCTGCTGCCAAACAGGTTTGCCAAGAAATCTGTGGCATCCTCACCCACAGTACCCACCCAGCTTGGCCTACACCTATAACAAACAATCCTTTTTTAAAAAGATATGCAAACATATGTATATGAATTCTAAAAAGAGTAGCAAAACAGTTCAAAGATCTTAGGAAGGTAAATAGATGTCACAGGTGATAGCCAATATGAGCCTGCCACAGCTGCTTTGCCTGGCTCAGTATGAGAAACTAATTTTTTTTTTTTTTAGATGCAGGAGTGGGAAGAGACATCAAGAAAGAACCAACCTACTTGTAAGCAGTAGAAAGAAGGGGAAATTATCACAAAGGAACTGTTCTTTAAGCTGTTATGGGAAACTTGAGAATGTGACTTCCATGTAGTCAGACAAATGGTTTAGAGATCATATGACAAGTATCACTTTTAGAGATCATGCGTCGGGAGGTAAGAAATCCCTCTACAGCTTTCCCTGAAATTCGGAAATACTGATCTTTGTACTGACTGTGGTTGGGGAAATGAAGACTTTTAGGTGACATTAGGTTTTCTCCCCTCTGGCTAAAAGTCAGACGATGAGAGACGTTTTATCATGTTTCCAGATACTCCAAGGGTAGTTTATGAAAATGTCTTCTCCTCTTTGGTGAGTGTAACTGCCCATTGCTGAATTTCCATTGAACAGAAGGCCATTCCATGTCTAAATCGTTTCTCTTGCGCAAAGGAAAACAGAACAAGTGTTGTAATGTGCAAGGCATATTTCAGCAACACTCAGCCTTGCATTTGGAGTTCAGTTGAAGGGCTCATCTCCAGAACACATAAAATTGAATATTATTATTTTTCTAGTGAAATGCCTCTCCTTTGGCCATGCTGGGTCCACACATTTCTGTAAGAAGCAGGGAAAAGAGGCTGGGAGGAATGTCACCGCCAGCTGTAACATCTGAGCAAGGCTTTTGTTTTCCCTTCCTTTTTCCAGGTGTAAAGGTGGGACATGGCCAGAGGCTCAGTGCGCATGAACCAAAGTCCTTTGCCTATGGCTTGTGCCCTGTGGCCTTGGAAAACTTGGAGAATGAAAATAGGCAACAACCAATGGTGCATATGAAAAACTACTGGGATTTTTTTTTTTGCTGTAAGGAAAAGGAAAGACTTGCAGATTCCCCTGAAGCAAAACATGTGGCGAATTGTAGCAAAACACATAAGGAACTTTTATCTGAATAGTAAATAGTCGTCTTCATTTGTAACATTGGGTTTGGCCAGTTTTCATTTTTCAGTGATTGCTATGGCCCTCCTGTTTTCTTCTTGCTTGGCAAATCTGGCCCAGTGAATCCAGGACCAATTCAAAATCTAGCTCAATATATAGTGGTTAAGAGCTAGAGCAGTGTAGTGGTTAGAGTGTCGGACTAAGATGGAGAGCCAGGTTCAAATTCCTACTTTGCTACGGAAGCTTGCTAGGTGATCTTGGTCCAGTCACATACTCTCGGACTAACCTACATCACAGGTTTGTTGTGAGGATAAAATGGAGGAGAGGAGAACGATGTAAGCCACTTTAAGTCTGCACTGGGAAGAAAGGCTGGGTATAAATGAAGTAAATAAATGAATAATGCTATTAGTTTGGCTGGTTTAAACAGTATTATTTTTTTTCTATTGTAGTATGCTACTTGCAGTGCCTTTGGAGAGAAAAGTGGTGAATAAATATTGAAATAAAGTGTGTGGCAGTTATTCATGTGTATGACAGAAAGTAAAATGGAGTAGAAGATAATCCTGCCCACTACTGACCTAAATCCTTGTTATTGCCTGGAGTGGATGGCAGCTAGGGTTGCTAGCTAAGAGTTGGTGGGGCATTAGCATTTGTGTGGGGGGGTGAAGACTAGGGTTGTCAGTTCCCCACTAGGGGCGGGGTATGCCCTGCTCCCACCCTCCACCCCTGCCCCTTCTTATCTGGCCAGTGGGCCTCCCAGGGATGCATTCCTGGGTAGCATGGCATGCTCCCACAGGCCTGATCTGGGCCCAAATTGGCCCAGGTTGGTGCACTACAGAGCAGGGGAGCACTCCTACACTCTGTAGCAGCCCAATCCAGGCCAATTTGGGCCTGGATCGGGCTCAAATTGGCCCGGATTTGGCCGGATCAAGTTACTGCGGAGCAGGGGACCACTCCCATGCTCCACAGCAGTCTGATCCAGGCCTATTTGGGCCAGTTTTGGGCCAATCTGGGCTGAATCAGGCCCAAATTAGCTTGGATCGGGCTGGTGCAGTGGGAGCACTCCTGTGCTTCACAGCAGCCCAATTTGAGCCGAATCAGCCCGACTCCAGCCTGATTTGGGCCCAGGCCGAACTGGGCTTGATTCAGCTCCCCCATGGAGCATAGAAGCACTCCAAGGGCGGCCCCAGCCCATGCAATGATGTCACTTTCCAGAAGTGAGACAGAAGACCAGATAGGTGCTGGGTCCTCCACCTTCCGCTGAGAGGACAGGGGGACCTAGCAACCCTAGTGAAGACTGGGAAAACAGCATCACACAATGCCATAGTGTTCCTTTTGGTTACTCACCCAGAAGTGATGTCACCACATAGTGTGATGTCCCCCCACTCCAGTTTTGCTCTTTCCACTGTGGGTAACCTGGTAAATCTAATGGCGGCAGCAGGCTCCTCATGGACTTTGGGCCCTCAGCAACTGTGCAAGGGTATCAAACCAAGCTTGATAGTGCCAGACTGGCTTAGTGTCATCAATGTGCCATTGGACCATTCTCTGGTCTCTCTGCTTTTGCTTCAGCATCTCTTGCCCCAGGTAGATATCGGCAGGATACCAGCACTTTTCACAAGGCGCTGCTTGATTTTCTGACAACATGCCCAAATGTAAACAAACTAAGCCAAGCCCCTTTTTCCTGGTCAACTGGTTACCCTGGGCTGAACCCATAATATTTTATGTGTTTAGTTATTTGTACCCTGCTTTTCTCCCTAATGGGGACCCAAAGTGGCTTACAAGAGTCTCCCTCCCTCCATTTTATCCTAACAACCCTTCTGTGAGTTAGCATAATCTGAAGGGGAGTGACTCCTTTTGTGCCACATGCCATTTATTTCCCAACCAAGTCACATGCTCCACATACACTGAGACCTGATTTACACATGCAAGAGAATGAGAAGGTAAAATAGACTGTACCACTTCAGATTGCAAGTGAAGGATCGTGGAGGGTCGCATTTTGGAATAATGCCTATGTTAAAAAAAAACTCCCTACAAATGGAAAAATAGTACATCAAGCAAAGGAGAGGTAGACATTTTCTTCCTGCTCTGCTAGATTTTTACTTGCATGGAGATTTTTTGAACGTAAAGAAGTTTTCAGAGCAGAAATATAAATCCTTCAATCTGCATGGTCCAGTCCATTCAACCACCTCATTCTGCTGCATGTGTAACCTGGACCTAAACAAACATGCAGGCTGAAGGTGCAAATCCTGTTGCTCTAATCGCCTTGCTCTTGCTGATGAAAATATTCCCCAACAACTAGCGGCCTCTTCCGGACCAATCTGGAGGCCAGCAAGGAAAGTGCTGGGAAAAATAACAAGAGCTTAAGTGAGCTGTAGCTAAAAGCTGAGGAAAAAATACAGATGCAAATTTTGGCCTCCAACTTTCAGGTAATGACAAGGAGAGCTTTAGAAAGCTCGCAGTGGACCAGTGTGGTTTACATTAGCAAATCCCTCACTGGCACAAACTCACAGAGCAGACAGAAAAATCCATGCCTCTCTTCTTTGCATGCACGTAGCATACTGTTTTGTTAAGAGAGCTGTGTGGTGCATATGAAGGACACACCATCTAAGGCAGGGATGCCTTAGAAACCCTTCACCCTCCTGTACTCTATGCACTAGCTCCAGTGACACTGAACTGATTGGGATTTTTGATATTTTCTTTTAAAGCATAGGGGAGTCTTCATCGAGTAGGGTTGCCAGTTCCCCCGTTCCCATTGCCAGCCGCTCTGACTCACAGCGGGAGAAAAACAAAATAAAGAACGGGCATCATGCCTATGGTGTGACCTCACTTCCAGGGTTTTCCCAGAAGTAATACCATGCTGTCACCAATGGCTGCTCACCCTGGATCTGTTCCCCTGGGGTCTCCTGCTGGTTGCTGGGCTGGACCTGGGACCACTACACCTGAGTGTAGACTCTGGAAATGCAAGCCAAGGCCTGAAAACATTGTTCTGTTACATCTACACTAAAAAGACTTATCCTAGCCAAAATTTAAATTCTTCCAGAGAACCTAGGAAACTGCTGAAATATCTGAGAAATCTCTTTGAAAGATTGCTGGCTCCCCCACAGAACCATAGCTGTCAAGTTTCCTGCAGAAGATGAAATGACAAGCACATTTGAATGTGCAATTTTATTTTATTTAGATATTTATATCCTGTGTTCCTCCCAATGGAGACCCAACACTGTTCTCTTCCATTTTATCCTAACAACAACCCAGTGAGGTAGATCAGGCTGACAGGGAGTGACTGGCTCAAAGTCATCCAAAGAACTTCACAGTACAGTGGGGATTTGAACCCAAATCTCTCAGACCATAGTCTGGCTTCATCAAATTGTAAAATAATAGCAATAATAATAATGAGGAGGAGGAGGAGGAAAAAGAGAATGGAAAGCTAACAAAATATCAGGATCTAAGATCCGAAGTTCAAGTCCTCTGGGAGAAACATACAGCCATGTTATCTGACCCCTTTCTCTTGGGTAGATTTGGGTCGAATCCACATTCACCCATTACCCGCATGTTTATCGGATATCTTCCGTTTGCCTCCAATCCGCGATTTTTTCCTCTTCGTTCACATTCCTGCTTCCAATCCGTCTTTCTCACGCATCCCTCTGGTCACACAGCCGCTCGAAAACCGCTTTTTTGGGCGGGACCTTTTTTTCCCGCCCATTTTTTTTTAGTGCACTTTTCCGTTATTTCGATCTTGCCTTATAAAGAAACATCATTGAAGATAATGATGCCTCTCTTTCCCCCCACTGACAGCACTGATGGCTCTCTCCCGTTTCTTTTTGGGGAATTTGGAAGCATGTGGGAAGCTTTCGTGGGCATTTCCTACGCAGGACAATTCAGTGCCTGAATTTTACTGAAGTTTCACTTCCTTGGAGTGTCATTATTTCGATATTTCATAATTTCGATATTACAGTAATATAAAATAAAAAAAATAAAAAACAGTTAAAAAGGAAGTTTCGCGAGTCCGTTCTGAGGGTGGATTCACCCCAAAATGATTTTTCAAACTACTAGATTTGATTCAGAAACAGCATAATCAATAAATCCAATGCTATGAAGTCAAAAACAGTCTTTTGCAGACTACGGAGCACTTGCAAGTTGAATCAGCCAATAGGAACTCTCGGAATGGCCAGAGAGACAGGAAGGGGGGTGGTTTTTAAAAAAACCACGTAAATTGCGCATTGGCCCGTTCACGGCCACCATGAAACTCCCGTTGAAAACCTGTGACCACATATTTGGGAGAAATGCGAATGAAATGCGTCTGTTTAATGAGGTAATGTGACCGGCACTCGGGATTGCGTGGGGAATGCGGGGAACATGCGACTTAGAATGAGTAATGTGGATTTGACCCAGGTCTTTAAGCCTTTTATTCTTGCCCTGTCTTGGTAGATTGCTGCCACCAGGAATTAAATTCCAAAATAACTTAGATTTCTCCTTTTAGCAATGTACCCAAGGGTCAGGCTTTTTTTGGAACAATGTAGCCCTGAGGATAGGAATGGGATATAGGAATGACAGATACTCTGGGATATTAAAAAAAACCAAAGTAAACTTTTATTTTTATAAGAAGCATATCGGTTTCATATTATTTCATATCGGTATCGACAATACATATCGGTTTCATATTATTTCTAAAACTTGATAGTTTCAAAAGAGTAGTTAATTCTTAAAATTACTTTATTTAAACTCAGTCACACAGATCTTCTCTCAAGCTTCACACACAGTTTGCCTGCTTTTGATATTTATCTCTCAATTACAAGTAATACCTTTTCTCCGGCACACACACAGAGTTTGCCTGCTTTCCCCTGACTGAATGTTCTTTCACAAACACATAGAGCAGAACCACAAGAGACAAAAGGCACAGATTGGACACTTGTCAGCTTCCCTCAAGTTTTGATGGGAAACGTAGGCAGCTTGGCGGAATGTTGGACAAGTGACAGTTGAAAAGTCCATTGGACAGCAGTCCAAGACTAGGATGCCTACATTTCCCATCAAAACTTGAGGGAAGCTGACAAGTGTCCAATCTGTGCCTTTTGTCACTTGTGGTTCTGCTCATAGTTCAGGCTTCCACACAGGTTCTATTTCTCTCAGACAACATACACAAGCTCAGGCTGCACACAGCTTGCCTGCTTTCTCCTAACTAAATATTTTCTCTCAGAACTGCTTCACAATACTCAGGCTGCACACAGCTTGCCTCTCTTGTCCTGCCTAAATATTTTCTCTCCACTCTCAGTCTAAAACTGCATTCACTCCACCCACACACTCAGTCATCAACCAATCATATCACTCACTCATACCTCTCTTTCACTCCCACTCTTCATCTATACCACACCAAGCATTTAAAGACACATACAGACATTTACTTAAAATCATTACTAGCTGTTATTCTAATAGTGATAGGACAACTAGGCGATATTGGCATAGATAGGATAATAGCTGGCCAGTTACATTCACTCTACTTGGAATATTCCACATACTAAGGCAATACCTCACTGACCCCTAGATTCTTAGATAAAACCCCAAGTTGGTGAGGTACCAAAATTCCCACCAAAACAACGGATGGACTGTGATTGTATACATCCCACTCGACTTGATAAATTACATGTACCTCCATGGCAGTCTCCCATCCAGGTTGAGTTCTGCTTAAACTGGGTGATAGAGAGATAAAGAGACAGAGAGAAACAACAGTGTGAATGACTCTGTGTAGAGTACCAGAAGACAGAACTATGCCTTAAGGAGGTACGCCAATTCTTTTCAGCTTCTGTACCTGTAACAAAGGCTAACAGGTGGTAAAGTTTATCTCTATGCTGTGAAAAGCTTCACCTGTTGATTTCTTGTACATGGAGGCAATTAGCATTTCAACAGGAGTGTTAAGCACTTACTTAACTCACACCTGGTGAGTTCAATGGGGTTAGAAAATGCTTATATTTGGGTGGATTGTGCCCATTATTTTTCCGAGCTGGCATAAAAACAAATCCCCCTTCTCCTGCAAGCAAGTATAAACACCAATCAAAATACAAGATCAGGCTGTTCCTAAGACTTGTGTAAAACTGTTTAAAAAAAGAAATGCCCTTTTGATATATATATATTTAATAAATGATAAAAATAGAACATGCAAGCAAGGAGCAAGTTCATTTTGTCTGTGGCTGTGGCTCAAAGACCTTCTCAGAGGAACAGCACGGATGGAAAATAAAAATTCTCAGGAGGTGTGTCAAAATAAGTGCCTTGACTTTTCCTGCACAACAGGCTCCCTGCCTTGCGAGGTTAGCTCCAAATTGAACTCAAATTTGAGATATGGCAGTGAACCAAGCCTTTGGAGCACAAATGAATTCCAAGCACTTAAAAAGTTTTATCAGCCTAACATGAAGTACATCTAAGTACAAAATACTATCTTCTGGCTCCAAACCAACAAAAAGCAGAAACAGGAAACTATTGGCCATTAGAGAACACAAAACCCCGATAAGCTCAAAGCATAAACATTTGGCTTTTGAATCATGACGCAAAGTACTGTAGAACGGGTTACAAGATATTCTTCCTGCTGTTCATGATGAAACTTCTCAACTATCTCTCTTTAAACTTAATTTATTCCTTTCCAAGATCTGTCAAATCTATCATTTTGGATGGAAGCCTAATTATTTTGAATAATATATACACTGTTTCTCAAGAGACGTACTAGAGGAGGCTAACAGAGTAAAAGCAATGCAATAAAAGCATAAAAACAACATAAAACATCAATATTAAAAGATGCTAGCAGCACAAAAATATTAGCTATTTAAAATGATATCCATAAATAGGGTTGATATCCATAAATAGGGACATTCTGGGTAGGGTTGCCAGCTCCGAGTTGGAAAATTCCTGGAGATCTGGGGGGTGAAACCTGGAGAAACCTGGAAAAAGTGGGGTTTAAGGAAGGAAAGGACCTTGGCATGGCATAATTCCATAGACTCCACCCCAAAAGTAGCCATTTTCTCCAGGTGAACTGATCTCTGTGGCCTGGAGACCAGTTGTAATTCCAGGAGATCTCCAGCCACTACCTGGAGGCTGGCAACCCTAATTCTGGAGCCTGGGGATGGTAGGGTTGGTGGAGAGATTTAATTCCATCGAATCTGAGACCACTGATCCCTGTTGTCTGGAGATAGAGTTGCTCGATGTTACCCAGACAGTCTGGTATTTGGGAGGACTGCCTGGAGGAAAACATTCCCCAAATGCCTGAAATCTGGCTCCTCCCCCTAGCAATTCTGTCACCCAGCCCATTGGCCAGGATTCCCTCCTGTGCAGTGCTAGTAGGAGTGACCAGCCAGCCCAGTCACCAATGGCAGTCTCCTGCAGCTGTGCAGCACCGCTCATGAGTGGACTGCCAGCTTGGGCACCTGGCCGGTCTCCTGTGGCTATGTGGCACTGCCCAGAAGTGGCTAGCAGCCTGGGCTCCTGGAAGTGGTTTAGCACGGTAACATTACTTCTTGTAGTAGGGTTGCCAGGTCCCCCTGTCCTCCCAGGAGGAGGTGGGAAGTGATGGCATCATGTGGGCCACAGCAACCCCCAGGAGTGCTCCCACACCAAATAGGATCCAGGCTGGATCGCCCCAAATCTGGCCTGATTCAGGCCTAAATACGAATCAGGCCAATTCAGACCCAAATTGGCCCAGATCAAGCTGCTGTAGCGCGTGAGAGTTCTACCACACTCCTCAGAGGCCCAATCGGTCCAGATCAGGCTGCTGCAGAGCCCAGGAGTGGTACCGTGCTCCACAGCAGCCCAATTGGGTCCAAATTGGGCCTGTGGGAGCATGCAGTGCCACCTGGGAGCAGGGGATTCCCCGTCCCCAGCAGGGGACTGGCAACCCTATCTCGTAGTGATGTCATCATGCTTGCTGGGAGCTAGGGTTGCCAGCTCTGGGTGGGAAATTCCTGGAGATTTGGGGGGTGGAGCCTAGGGAGGGTGGGGTTTGGGCAAGAGAGGGACCTCAGCAGGCTATAGTGACATAGAACCCACCCTCAAAGCAGCCATTTTCTCCAAGGGAACTGATCTCTGTTGGCTGGAGATCAGTTGTAATTCTGGGATATCTCCAGCCACCACTTGGAGTCCGGCAACCCAACTGGGAGCTTGTGCACTGTATGTGCATGCAAATGAAAGAAAGATGTTAGTGTTGACCCCCCTCTTCATAGGGAGAAAATTCAAAAGAGAACCCTTGAAACGCCACATTGAAATGTGAATGGGCAGTTAATTGTTTGGAATTCAGAAGAAAACCCAAAGAAGTATGGGACAAAAAGTGGTAAAAATCACCATGCAAAAGAAGGCCTTAAATTTAGTAGCAAGAGGTTTGTTGGGGGCTTTTGCTCTGTACTTTTATCTGTTAACTAGCACAAAAGTAGGGCAAAATAGGGTGCTTTTTACATTGGGGTTTTGCTCTCTTTCTTTCTGCTTCAGGAGATATTGGGAAGGAACAGGAAGCAGAAAAAGCAGCCAACAGCTATAGTGCTTAAAATTGCTACTTTTGAGGCACACATGCACAAAAACCTCAAAATGAAAGTAAAAGTTTGCAGCAAAGGCCTTACATGCACAAATCAGTATATTCCGTTAGCTTTAACTGTTTAAAACCAGCTTCTCTCCTGTTCTTTTCATCAGGGGTCCCCAATAGAGTTGCCAGGCCACATCTGGCAACTGGCGGGAGGGTTGAGGTTAAAGACATGAGGGGATACAATGTCATCACTTCTGGGGAAAACCATGGGGTAAAACCATAGAGTTTCTGGGAATTCCTAGAGCTATCCTATGTCACTTCCACATTTTCCCCTGAAGTGACATAGCAATACAGCTAACATCATCTTTTCCCCGCCTCCTGCCACTGCTCAGAGGGATGCTGGTGGGAGGCTTTCTCTCACAGCCAGAGGCCTGACAGCCCTAATCTCCAACCTATTTGAGCCTATGGGCACCTTTGGAAATCTGAGACAAGTGGTGGATGCAACCACAAAATGGCTGCCACAAGAGGTAGCGCCAGCCACAAAATATCAGGGAGTGAGGTCATGCATAACTTAATAGTAACTGTTCAACATTTTAGGCAGAAATTCCATTTAACAGGATGCCTTTAAAAATGAACATATTATTTAAAAATATTTTCTTGTTTACACACAGTTTACTGTCAGTTACACAGTGAAGATCCTTGTACTGTGGCGGCAGCTGCTGCCAAAGCAATGTTTTAAAAATCTGCACAGCCAACCAGATCAGAAACCCTGTTGGCAAAAGTTCCACCTGATCCCGCCCATTTTCTAAAAATACTTTGTGTGCAGTAGGAAAGGTGTTAGCAGGCACCACATTGGGGATTCCTGTCCTACATTGTATGAAGAAAGCCTTATCTGGCAAAAAGGAAAACATGCCAGTCAGCAACCCTAAGCGCAGGCCTGAATAACTTGTGACTCACTGGCAACTGGCCGGAGGTTGAGGAAGTGGGGGGAACTTACTGGGACACACATGCATGCCTGTCACCCCCTATTAAAACTAAGTCAATGCACTTGTAATTGAGGTTAATTTATGGCAATTCAGATTTCATTTCGCTTCTCTCAGTCACCAGAGTTCCACATGAGAAAAGGAGGCATGAGATGCAGAATCAACGTTTCCCTCATTTTCCCATGCCTTTTTTCACTGCACACAAACGGCAATTTTTTAAGCCACTGTTGAGTCACCACTGATGCGTCTTACATGTGTACAGAGTTCTTAGTCCTGTGCTGCTTCTTTCTCCTGCCCCTTCCCTTTCCCTAGGGGCTTATTGGTTGGCCACCTGGTGGAAACCACTCCCTCCCCAGCTTTCCACACACACCTCTCTTTATATTTTTTTAAACAAGGATCATAAAGCTGCAAC
The DNA here is from genome assembly GCF_028583425.1 of Eublepharis macularius. NCBI lineage: Eukaryota > Metazoa > Chordata > Lepidosauria > Squamata > Eublepharidae > Eublepharis > Eublepharis macularius. The sequence goes on from NC_072794.1 coordinate 37,959,153, forward strand.
GTCATTTCTCATATGGCTGTGTTGTGAAATCACGACTGCAAATGTATAACCTTACAATCTGTGCCCACAAATTACATTTTTATCATCTGACTGACTCTTTGGCATTAGGAGAAGCCTGAAACAAGCCCCAAGCAACTGAGCATCCAATCACCTCTTTTTTTAATTATGAGGGACTATGACGTTCATACGTTCTATCCCTTTAAGCACAACGTCTGTTCTGTTCCCTGATGGCAATCCACATTCCCACTGATCACTTCTTGGGTTTACTTATTTATTTCCTTTCTTCACAACCAGGGTTCATGATCATGGTGATTTGGAAATGGGGGTGGGGAAGGTGTCTCAAGAAACTGCCTTCCGCATCCTAGAACATGGTTATGTGATGTGAGGCAGCCAATGAGAATGCCATTTTATTTGGGCAGCAGCATTTGAACATTTTGCTCTTGAAGAGAGGTGCCATTTTGCGCCAAGCAAACAATCAAACCACACCAGAGCAATCTGCTAGCAGCTAGTGGAACAAGCTGTAAAGTACTTTGTAGGTTTCCTCCCAGAATTCCTCCACCAATTGCCTCTGCAGAATTAAAAAAAAAAAGTGGTGGGCACAGGGACAGAGAAGGAGGGGGATGGTGGACTCATTGGGTTCCAACATTGCAATGTTACAACTCATGCTCTGAATTTTTTTTAAAAAAGTGACATCGGCTCCAACCCCCACAAAAGTTGGCTTCAAACAGACACAACTCAGCTCCTCTAGGATAAGAAAGCAGACACCAAATCGCTTTGAGGTTGTGCTGTGCAGAATGCCAGGAGCCCAAGCTGATTCAGCTCCGATCAGTGTGAATAGTGCCAGCATAAAGTGTGCCATGCAGAATGGGCCATCATCTAATAGCTCAATTCCATGCAGGCTTACTTGGAAATAAGCTCCATTGAACTCCCTATGACTGATGAAAAATCTATAACATCAGGCACTAGGTATGTGAAACTTCTCAGCCTTTGCTGGTAAAATGCTATTTTCAAACGCTGAGTTTACTGAAAGTAGTAATGATTCTGAGAGCCAAAATCTGAAAGAGCAACGTGAGTCCTGCCACGAGGTAAAAGGATTACTGGCAGGGAACAGACCTCTTCTGCCTGGCAGCAGGAATGGGTGGGTTTAGGTTTAGGATTACTATCTTTTCTTTCTGGCAGGCTGTGACAAGAGAGTTATCAGCTGGTGATGTTTTTCTTGGCCTGAGGTGATGAAAACCTCACCTAAACTTCAATTTGTCAGGGCAGGAGTTAAAGACCCAACAACCCTTGCCAGAAACCAACCAACCAACTCTGACAACTTTATAAAAATTACATGCTCAACAAAGCTATTTTTATATAGAGTATCTTTAATCTTCACGTGGCAAAATGGAATAGGCGAAAGACTCATGCCCTGACATCAGTAAAGGATAATCAGATGTCAGCTGCCACTTGGACTGAAAACTAACAATGGAAAAAATAAAAAGGATTAGTTCATAAACAGAGAGGAAATGAGTCAGGCTGACTATCACGCCATTAGCCAATAAATAAAGCCAAGAAACTCTTACAATTCTTGGGAAGCTTGTGCACAAAGGGCAGAGGTGGCAGTGATGGAGATGGTGGAGGCCTGAGCATTCTTTTTTAGAGAAGAACAAACTTGAAGCAATCTCTGAACCTTGCAGAGAATCCAGAGACAAACACACAATAAGCTGAATTTACCAACAGGGAAGGAGTGAGTTTACACGAGGCTTTCCTGCTGTACTGTAAAGAGAAGTGTGAACTGAGACCGCCGTGCCTTAAACAGAGGGCACAGTAGTGGATCTTGGCTGCTACAGCTAGCCATCTGAATTACACTGTTTTTCTGGATCCCCTACTGAAACTAAGCCAGTACATTTGTCATAGAGGCCTTGCAATCAATACATTATGTTCATGACTGAAATTTATGACTGAATCTCCCAATGTGTATTGGACCCTTCAAAGAAGGGGTGTGGGGTGGGGTGGCATGGTGTGTGTGTGTATTCCAGCTGGTGCTGTGGCACTGGGCAGATAATACATGGGAATGCCTAAAGCTAGCACCGTAGACATCCAAAATACCTGGAGTGGCTGGAATATGAGTGGCACAAAAATGAAGGAGATAGCCTCCAAACTGATACCTCAATGTGACCCTTGAACCAAAAATGTGGACACCCTGGCTTAAGCTTTCTCTCACTGTGCATCACTATCCCAGACAGTCCAAATCTGGGCCCATGTGCCTGAAAACTGAGTTTAGCACAGGTCTCAGCTCCAGAACCAAGAGGGGCTATGAGGAAAATGTAATATATAGTTAGGCCTCGAGCAAAGTTTTGAACCTTGGTCTGCACTAGGGTAGCCAACCCCACTTTAGGAAATTCCTGGAGATTTAGAGAGCATTGCCTGGAGAAGGCAGAGTTTAGGGACAGGAGGGAGTTCAGTGGAGGTGTGATGCATAGGGTTGCCAGCCTCAAGGTGGTGACTGGAGATCTTCTGGAATTACAAGTGATCTCCTGGTGAGAGAGATCAGTTCCCCCGGAGAAAATAGCTACTTTGGAGGGTGCCCTTTATGTCATTATACCCCAATGAAGCCCCTCCCCACCCAAAACCCACTCCCTCCAGGCTCTACTTCCAAAATCTCCAGGAATTTCTTAACCCAGACATGGCAACCCTGCATAAAGTCTGCCTTCCTAAAGTACTAACTTCTTCACCGCTCTTGGTGGGGCACTAATCTGTCTAGAAGAGCAGCATAAAGTGCAGTAGTTATTATTATTATTTGATGATGATGATGATGATGATGATGATGATGATGGCCTACATGGTAACTGATCTCTGTAACCTGTAGATCAGTTCTAATTCCAGGAAAACTCCAGGCACCACCTTCACTGGTCTCGGTCCAACACTTTTCCAGCCACTACTCTACCTATACATATACAGAATGTGGCTGTGTGATTGATTGCAGCTCCTTTCCACCTATGACCTACTGCATAACAAAGAGCAACCAAGCCTGCTGTTGCATTACTCTTCCTTCCCCTGCGGGGGTTTTAGAGGAGCTAACATTTTCTGATCAGTCTCTGCTTCATTTCAGCCTTTCTCTACTCAGTTTTTCCTTCTCTATAATTATCAACTTTTTTTTCTCCTTTAATGACTGAAAACAAAGCCACCAGCCGAGGAAGATTACTAGATTTGCTTCACTTGGCTATACATTGGATTGTGAAAACAATATTCAGTTTTCAAACACCCACGGAGATGCAGTCACGTTTAAAGGGAATACCTGATGGGCTGGAAATGAATCCAATGATTGCCTAGGAACAGACAATAGGTACCTTAAACCCCGGCTAACACTTTGAGCTAATCAGAAGTGGTCTATGGCTGCAGTCTTTCATTTGGAATAACAACAGATGCATTAGGGCACGTAAAGCAGTGAATTCCCCCAAAAGAGCCCTTATCTATGCTGAGATCTTCCCTGATTAAATTACTGCCACAAAGGCCCCTTGGAACAACAATCAACACATTCAGCATTGTGATTGCAATTTGGAGCGTTCAGGGATATTTCCTGTCAATAATCTTGATTGACAATTGGGCAAGGTCAGTCAGGATTATTTCCGTCACCGTCACCACCACCACCTCGCCTGTTGCAGACGTTAGCTACCATCAAGTGAGTCAGATCTTCCACCCATCTAGTCCAGTTACTATTTAGTGTTCCCAGCAACTGCAATCTGAAATAATTTTAACTGGAAAGACCAGACTGAACCTGGGACTTCCTGCACGGAGACTATGGCTTGCCTAAGGCCACCTTTCGGAGAAATAAAAGAAAGTAATTTTTAACTCAAAAAAAGTGATTGCCTTGTGGAATTTGCTATCCTGGAATGTGGTGATGGACACTAATGTAGCCGGTTTTTAAAAGGGATTAGAAAAACAAAGTCAGGGAAAATGAGTCCATCAGTTAGTCACAATGATAAAATGGAAGGAGCCTTCTAAACAGTGAATAGTGCTGGGAGACAATAAAAGGGGAGGCTTTCGCCTCTGTGGCCTGCTTATAGGCCTTCCTGGGATATGTTTGGCCACTATGTGGAATGAACTAAATGGGCCATTGGTCTGTGTAATATTTAGAAGATTACTCCATGTTTTATTACAGCCCCAGTCCCAGAATCTGGAGTAGCTCCAGACCAGGTTTAACTTACGGTGAGATCAAGGCAAGGTGCTATGAAAGGACTCTGGCAAGCCTCGCTGGCCTTCCTTTGTTTCATTCTGCATGCTTTGAATGAAGTTATTCTCAGCTTATCAAAGAAGACTCTGAACATATTCCTGAGGGACATCTTGCGTCTGATCCAGCATGGATCCTCTTATGCTCTTATCATCATGGTGGCTGAGAAGCAAGATTTGAATAGGCTACTCTTCAGTCCATGCTCTTACATCGTGTTATAGTAGGACACACTGACAGCTGTGAGGCATCATACTGACCTCTTCAATTAACTACATTTCCAATCACACCAAAGTCTCATTCATCTCCAGCAGGGGCACACTGAGAGGGGGAAACAACCCTGAGAAAAGAGGCTTTCCACAGCCCAGCCCTGCAAAGGAGAGAGAAGCAGCCTGCCCACCCAGTGTGCCAGGCATGGCCCCTGGGAAGTTCAGCAAAGCTGTGTGCCACTCTTCTGCCACTGAGCTGGCCTGGCCCAGCCTGGGGGTAGGGCTGTTGGCCCACCAGGATCAATCCAAGTAGCCACAAGGACTAAGATTCCCAGATCCCCTTATCGTCCCAGCATGAGGGGTGGGAAGTGGGGACCCAACACTCACCTTTCAAAAGTCTCCCAGCACGTCACAATGATGTCTCTTCCAGGAGTGACATCATTACACAGGCTTGGCATGAAGCATGGGAGCACTCCCACAGCCTGTGCAATGACATCACTCCTGGAAATGATGTCATTGTGCCATGCTGGGAGCATGCCCCAGGAGGCCCGTTCCCCCGCCTTTTCCCCTTGCCTGTCAGGTGAGTGGTGGCAGAGTGCAGGGGAGTGGGAGCAGGGGAACTCCCACCTCTACCAGGGGATCAGAACCCTAACAACGACAGGTCTGCCCCGATACCCATTGTGGCTATGAAGAGTAGTTGCCAACCGCAGTCCCAGCCATTGCCAGCAGACCTTTGACAACCTTCTCCTCCATCCAGCACAGGACAGTCCCAGCCACAGCACTATTGTAAGAAGCATGGAAGAAGAGCCACCTTCTAGAACCTAGGGATGGCTGTGTTTGTGTAGGCTGAATGGGCCAGGATTTTATTGCTAGTCAACCAGGTATTTGCATTTGAGCCAGTTTCTGGAAAAACATGAGATAAGCCATTTTCCTCTCCTCTCCCCTGGGGCTTTTTTAAAACAATATTGTACATATTCTGTGAATGGAAATAGAGCCTGCTGCCCGATAATGGACTGTTCCAAACTCTGCTTCCTGACTAGGGTGGTCCGGTCCCCTTACTGTCCTGGCAGAAGCAGGGTGGACCTGGCACTTACCAGGATGGATGTTTTCACACACGCACTCCTACAGGGGATGACGATGTCACTTGAGGAACTGATGTTGTCGCGCCCAGCGGGGCCACATTTGCTGCGCACTGCTCCAGAAGGGTTTTTTAATCTCCTGGACCCATTCTCCGAGCCTTTCCTCCCTGAGAGCCAGGTGAGTGGCAGTGGGTGGCAAAGTCTGGGAGTAGGGGACCTCCCACTCCAACTGGGGGACTGACAACCCTATTCCTGATGCAATAAGCTGACACACTGAGGTCAGTATTGCTTACTCTGACAAGCTGTGGCTTTCCATGTTCTCAGGTCTCTCACATCACCTACTGCTTAATCTCTTCAGCTGGAGACTCCAGGAACTCGACTTGAGGCCTTCTGCATGCAAAGCAGATGTCCTGCAACTGAGCCATGCTCTCCTATCAAGAAAAAAAAGGGTATTGTGACGGACAGGCCCTGTTTGAGTGACAGGTCCTGAATAGAATGTTGAGAGTGGCAGTGAAGGGCAGTTAAGACTGTTTAGAATAGTTAGTTGGGAGTTTTGGCAGTTAAGAGAGACTCTGGAAAAGAAAGTGGAGGGCTAGCAACCAGAGAAGGCAGATGTGTTTAGAGAGTTATCTGAGGAGGACTAGTTAATGAGGTATCTGGAACGTTTAACCATTTAAGGCTGTGCAGGAGAGAGATAACATGTGCTTCAGTAAAGTTAATTTGTTCTGTTAACCATCTGAGTCCGGTTTGATAATTCCTGCCTATCTTATACGCCCTGAGGGGAACCAGCTCTCAGCCTGTCAGACTAAGTGGCAGAGTTTGAGGAGGTGCTGGTGCAACAAAGTGACATTCTAGTTCCAGTTTGTGTCTGTGAGAGCTGAGGAGGATTCCATTCTGTCCAGAGAGTGAACCCGCTTCCAGCCTGAGTTCTTGCCTCATGAGGAGAGGTCTACAACACACCTACTGAGCCAGAGTGTAAGTGGTCCATATTTCTATTCCTTGTCAGAAGGGTCCCTCGACCAGTGAATACTTCACAAGTGGTGACAGAAGCTGTGAGATCCCAAATCAGAACCGTCCTAAGCTAGCAGAACCATTCACAAGGGGTGGCATCGAAGGGTGTCAGCCAGATAAGGCTGGGGGATCCGTCACAGTATCTTTTTAGCAAATCCTACCCCATGGTGCAGAACCCCATGGTGCAGTAAGCTGCAGTACTGCAGCCCAAGCTCTGCTCATGACATGAGTTCTGAAATGTGCTGTTTATCAACAGTTCATAGCAGGATTTTTAAATTAAGTTTCATGTAGTATGATCCTAAGCGTGTATACTCAGGTCCACTTACTCCCTAAGGGCCAAATAGGTGTTGCGGCATCTACAGGTCCAACCTGTGATAGAGGGGAAATGGTGTAGGGGGAAAGGCTTAAATTCTTTCCCACCAGAAGCACAGCCTTAGTCTGAATGCCTCCCCATAGCAAAGGGCATTTTTTATTTTACTGGCTCATGTCTAATTTGGTTCCTATATAGTTAATGGGTTTGATCCAGTGGAGGATTTCTGTGAGTGGAAGGAGGAGTGATTTGCACAAATTATCCTTCCTGCTATAGACCTCTGACTGAAATCCCTTTTGCCAGTGGAAATTAACATAAGAACATAAGAGAAGCCATGATGAAATTCAGCAGGTGAAGCCTTTGCTTGGCACAGAGGTGGAGGAAGAGTTTCTCCTACTTGATTTCCTATCTGAAGTTGCTCTTAAAAGCAGGGCCAGTAAAAACAGTGTCAACCCTACTCCTTATAGGGTGGCTAATAACAAAGCAATGTTATTGCTACTGAATCTGAAGCTTTATCTTATCTGGCAACTAATAAAATTTATTTTTAGCCAAGGGCAAACAAACATATGGAGTTCACGTAAAAAGCAACCTGAAGTTTCAACCAAAAGTCAACACTGTGAAAAATTCCTGCGATAAAGATTTTTTTAAAAACTGCCTTTCCTCAGTCCTCAAAACATAGAGAATGCACAATGGGATTCTGTATATCTGGGTCTTATAGGAATAATTGGGGGGAGATATCTTCTGTTGCTAGACAGCTACAGTGGTTATTGGTGTTCCAGTACTTTAACTGAGATTAATACTACAGCTCGGCCTTCTAATTTACTTACAACAACACACCACTGAGAGCAAAGAATGACCTAGAGATATTAACAGGTTTTTTTTAAGCTATTGGACAAGATGCATTCAAAATGAAGCACTTTTCAGGGTTCATTGATTTAGGGTAGCCAATGGGACAGGGGAAAAGCTGGCATGTTTTTGGAGAGTGGGGTGGAGGTGGGAGACAATTACTGGAAAGGCAAGGGGCAAAGCTGCAGGCCCCCCTCTTTAACCATTGTTTTAAAAAAATCTCTGTGATAAGTGACTAACAGCTTTGGTAATGTGTTTAATCCCCAGATCTGCCCCAAATCACTGGACTCCACCTTTGATACTGTATTCCCCATGCCCACCCAAGAAGCAGCTCTGCAGAGGCACTGTTCTCTGTTATTTCTGCACAAGCTTAGATGCACTGCTCTGCTCTGGGCTTAGGGTTGCCAGCCTCCAGGTGGTTGGTTAACAGAAGAATTCAGGACCACCTAACGACACCCACTTCAAAAGTGAACACTCATATATTCAATACAATTACAATTTGCCAGATTACATGCAATTCACACAATATTCAAAATCATTCACAATGCAAAGGTATATTAATACATACAGTCTTTGTGACAAGACCCAAAAGTGCTCAGGGCTGGTATAACAAATAGTCCATAACCACAGCTATATAGCTATATACATGAATCCATAAACAGAATAACTCAGTCCAATGCAATTCAATGCAACAATATAGATGGCCAGGAAAGCACTATAGGTCATAAATCCTGTAGAATTATCCATGTAGAATTATCCGTTAGCCCCTACCACCCACCCAGAGTGGAATGACGGTCTCTGGGAACAGATCAAAGGGAGCTGGGGAAAGTCAGATCCAGATAATTTTCAACGGATCTTCATAAATTCATTTGATTTTTATATTGAAACAAAACAAAAAGGCCATCATATTATAGACCCTGTCCTAGTCTACAGACAGCACCAACCAGTCATGCACCCACTGATCCATGGCACCACCACGGTGCAAAAACATGCTTCAAAAGCATGGATCTGCATGGATCCTCTTGATTTCTACATGAGGCCACCCAAAATCCACCACACAAGCCCATATCATGTCTATTGCCACAAATTGCAACCAAAAAACCCATACACTCACCGTTTCATTGCACCACCATGGCACAAAAACATGTTTCAAAACCACGATCCTCATGGTCTAGTGACAAGGAATTCCCAGATCCTCCTGGAACAAACCCAGCTATGGACAACCAGTTCCTCTGCTGGGATGCAACCAGAGGGCAGCAGGCACTGGTGGACTAGGGGACCGGAGGATCCATGGCGAAGGAGGTTAAAATTCCCCTTGTGGGGAGGTGCATTTGCACTTGACAAGGACAGGGGGTGGTCCAGAGCCCTGACCCACCCAGGCACCTTCCCAGCTGGGACAAGTGCTCTAAATAATAATGATACTGTTAATAAATATAATATATAAAAGTAGTCTGTGAGTCCTCACAAGCTTAGCCCCTGAGCTAAGAGAAGCAGCCAGAATCTCAAGCAAAAGCTTCAAATACATCCCTCTGAGACTGAAAAATCCACCTTGCAGTTTCTCTGCCTGATGCCTGATGGAAACAGAAACCACTTGCCTGAGAGTGGGGGGCGGGATTTACTCATTCTGTTCTCATAGAGAAGACTGGGAGCTTTCTGTTTGACAGCCGGAGAAGGTCTGCAGATGTCCTCTCCATTGCCTAGGGAATTGATTGCTTGGCACCGGCATGCCTGGTTTCACAGACCAACAGACCAGCCCAAAAGTAGTTGCATCCGTGAAAAACGCCTGTCCCACAACCCACTGGTTCGTGAACATCGAACAGGGCCAGTCTGTGTCAAATTTTGGTCTGTTTTTCGGTCCGTGCCCACCTCTAGTCACCAGCGCCATATCTAGGGTTGCCCGCGCCCGGGGCAACCCTCGGCTGGCCACCTCATGCATGCAGTGCACGCGCGCTCCCTGCACTGCGTGATGACATCACTTCGGTGACATCATCATGCAGGGCGGAACGGAGACAGCGTGCAGGGCTGGGAAGCTACCCGTGCCATTCGCCTCCCCGCAGGACAGGGGGCAGCCGGCTTGCTGCGCACTCCCTGTCCTGCAGGGCAGGCAAAAGGCAGCGCAGCCACCCGCACCATTCACCTGCCCCGCAGGACAGGGGGCGGCCAGCCGCCCCCTGTCCTGCGGGGCAGGTGAATGGTGTGGGCGGCCCCACAGCCCCCCGCTCTGCCTTTTGCCTGCCCTGCAGGACAGGGAGTGAGCGGCAAGCCAGCCACCCCCTGTCCTGCGGGGCAGGCAAAAGGCAGTGTGGGGGGCTGCGAGGCTGCCCACGCTGCTGCCTGCGCCCTCTGGCAGCTAGCAGCTGCTCCCAGTGCCCCCTCCCTGGTGGCGCCGGGGGCAGACTACCCCCCTGCCCCCCTCAATCCGGCCCTGCTAGTCACTAGTGCAGGGGTCATCAACTTTTTAGAATTAAATATCCAAAATTCAGAGCAAGATATCAAGAGTCAGTATAAGAAAGCTGATTTCTGTAACTGAAACTACACGACTTAGCTCTGCTGATAATTGACATGTTGATTAATAATCCATAAAGTTTCCACTGCCCAAACAATGGGTGTTGTGAGTCCTTTATTAGGCAGTGGTAAACACAAAGTCACCCCGTAAGTAATAAATATATGCAGGAACACATGGCACAACATCATCAGGCTGCAATCCCTAAAGCACTTTCCAGAGAGTAAATCTGGCTGAATAAACTGAGACTTAACTTCTGAGAAGATCTGTTTAAGAGTGCTCTCAGCACTTTTGCTTTGAAAAATAGCAAATCAAGGAAGATTATCTTCAAATGGGATTTGATGGGGTGGGGGTGGGAATAATGCCTTCCAACAACTAGGCAATACAGCCTAATTTGGCTTCTACTGACATTCTAGTTTCTAAAAATGTCTATCGGCTTCATCTTAAAAATTCAAAGTGTCTAACAGGGCCTGTATTATTGTTCTCCCCATCTCCCCATTTTATTATGTAGCACCCAGCTTGATGAAAAGTTTTGTAGAATTCAAAAGCTTGCGCAGTATTTTACGACAATTTGGTTGGTCTTAAAAGGTATTACAATGCTGATATTGCTGTTATGGATGGTCCATGTAGTCCAATCTCATCAGATCTTAGAAGTCTAAGTGCAGACAGCATCGGTTAGTATTTGGACAAGAGACCACCAAGGAACGCCAGGATTGCTACGCAGAGGCAGGCAAACTCTACTTGGTTGCCATAAGTACTCTGCAACTTTACAGCACAAAAAAATGCTGCTAGATATTCCACTCTCACTGTGGAGAAGATGCATCCTGGCTTTGTTAATCTGCAACTGGCATAGAATATTTTCTTTATGATCTTGCATTATGTCACAGATAGGACTGCCGACTTTTAAATTGTTTCTTCAAGATGTTCCTTTAATCAGTTAAATCTGCAGCAATTAGGTGATATTATTTAGCTCTATGCCAATAAAAGTATCAACTACAGATTTCTGCATATTAGAATCTGTTAATAGGACAGGGCATTTTTTCCTGGCCAGTTGGCCAAGTTAGTCACAAAAAACGTCTAAGCTAATGGAAGGAACAGATGGTGAATTTAATTCTAAATGGAGTTACACTCTTCTAGCTCATTGACATCAATGGACTTAGAAGAGTATAATTGTACTTCAATTTGCCCAGCTCATCTACCAATACTGCTCTGTCCCAGTAAACGTCAAGATTATTGGGTTATTTGAGGTCTCACTGTCAGAAGTTTAAAGGGCTGCAGTCAGGAAGACTGCTTAGCATAGGGTTGCCAGCTCCAAGTTGGGAAATTCCTGGAGATCTAGGGGGTGAAACCTGGAGAAACCTGAAGAAAGTGGGGTATGGGGAGGAAAAGGAACTTGGCATGGCATAATTCCATAGAGTCCACCCCCGAAAGTGGCCATTTTCTCCAGGTGAACTGATCTCTGTGGCCTGGAGACCAGTTTTAATTCCGGGAGATCTCCAGCCACAACCTGGAGGCTGGCAACCCTAGCTTAGCAGCATGAGGGATCTTCTGAGAGGGCGTTCTGTTCAACCATGGCACAGCCCAAGGGTAAGTATAAACACGTAATTCTCTCCCATTGATATCAATGGGACTCACAAGAGCTTGACTGCATCATAACCCTATATTATCTTGCATTTTGTCAACAGTTTTCACATCACGGTCATAATTACTTGTGTAGCCACACATCAATAAGCAAATAACATCTTTCTCTTTTCCCCCCTGGACTTGCCCTTCCTGGTTGATTCATCCAGCAGTGCCACAGTCTGATGGTGCTACTGATGTCAATACAATGTCATTAATGCTACCTCTAAACATTATGACGTGAGTTGACCAGTATAAGCAGGGTGGGGGGTCGGTGGCTTCTGCTTTGCATAGTAAATAATTATAATCTGAGATCCATCTGTAGGAAGAAACAAAGCAAGACTTTCTGAGATTTTTGTCAAATCGTTAACGAAATATGGCATCAGGGTTAAGAGAATGGAGAGTTATGATTATACACAAGTGAGAAATCATAGTGTGACAAGGCCCTTGGTTTCCCTTTCTGTGCAGCAGATATCAAGCACTACTTTTTGTCCTTGGGATGAGGAAGGGAGAAAGACATACAAGGATTAGAGAGCCAGTATGATTTAGTAGGACTGGAACACTCAGGTTTAAATCCTTACTTTGCTATGGAAGCTCACTGGGAGATCTTTGGGCCAGTTACTCTGGGTCTAACCTACCTCACAGGATTAAAGAGAGGAGGAGGAGAGAAAGATGTTGGAAGACACTTGGGTATCCATTGGGGAGAAAAGCAAAGTAATAAATAGCAAAGCAAATAAAAATGATAGCTATGTGGAGATTTCTCCCCCGTAAGTGCAGTTTGAAGGGGCCTAGGAAGGACTTGGCTCATCTCTCAGGTGATTTGAAAATTTACAAGGGAATGGGAAGTGTTAAGTAAGACCAACACAAGTTGCCAGTGCAGGGTTAGGAAATTCCTGAAGATTTGGGGGGGTGGAGCCCGTGAAGGGCAGGATTTAAGGGTGGACCTCAGTGGAGTATAATGCCATAGAGTCCATCATCCACAGGTCTGGAGATCAGTTTAATTATGGGAGATCTCCAGGCACCAGCTGGAGGATAGCAGCCTAAAATAAGCCTCCATCTGTCTTCTGTAATGTAGGAAAAATAAGAGTGATTTACAGTATCTTTTCAAGTTGTTGTAAGGATTACTGCATATAGAAGCCCTCACACACAACCTCTCTAAGTGTTGATTGAGCAAGCAAGGAAGGACAGAGGGCACAAGCATAAAAGTGCTAGGTTTTCCACATGGTGCAAGTGTGAGGAGGTCTGCAAGGTCCATGCGTACTCTCCCTCCCTGTGACTGGGGACTCTGCTTTCCAAATGGTGCTGATCACACTGGGCCTGGGTCTCAACAGACAGAGATTTCCACCAAGCTGGTGCCAAGACAAAGAAATCCCTGGCACTAGTTGATTCCAGACGAGCCTCTCTGGGGCCAGGGACCATGAACAACCGTTTGTCAGCAGAGCAAAACATCCTCTGGGGCACATATGGGGAGAGGCGGACCCACAGATATGCTGGTTTCACTCCATTCAGGGATTTGTAGATTAAAACCAAAACCTTGAATCTGATCCAGAACTCCATGGGGAGCCAGTGCAGTTGCTGTAAAACTGGTGTTATATGCATCCTGTACAGATTATCTGTAGGAATACATGTAGCTGCATTCTGGACTTGTTGCAATTTCCAGACCAGGCCCAAGGAGAGCCCAGTGTATAGCGAGTTACAGTAATCTAGCCTAGAGGTGACCATTGCTTGGATCACTATCTTAAGGTCATGAGTCGAGAGATAGGGAGCAAGCTGCCTAGCCTGCTGCAGGTGGAAAAAGGCATATCTGGCAACTGCTGTGACCTGGGCCTCCATAGATAAGGAGGCATCCAGCATCACCCCCAGACTCCTGACCGTCAATACAGGTGCAAACAGCTCCATATCAAGGGCGGGGAGCTGGATCTCTGAACCAAACAAACCACACTCAACCACAGGACCTCCACCTTCATGGGATTCAATTTCAGTCGACTCTGCATCCACCATCCAGACATGGCCTCCAAAGCTCTAGCCAGAACATCAGAGCCAGTGTCAGGCCATCCATCCATCAACAGATACAACTGGGTGCATATTGATGACAACCCAGTCTGAAACTTCATACCAACTGGGCAAGGGGGCGTATATAGATGCTGAACAACATTGGGGAGAGTATTGCCCCCCTGCAGGATGCTGCACACCAACAGGTGGCATGATGACAACCTCTCCCCTAGCGCTACCCTCTGTCCCCAACCATGGAGAAAGGAGATAAGCCATTGTAATGTAGTCCATCATTTCCCCACATCAACGAGGTGGTGGGTCAACAGGTTGTAGTCGATCGTAGTGAACACTGCTGCAAGATCCAATCATACCAGCAGCACCAATCCACCTTAAACCAGTTGCCTATGAAGATCATCCATGAGGGCGACCAGTACCATCTTCATCCCGTGGCCAGGACGGAAGCTGAACTGAAATGGGTCCAATGGGTTTCCCTCAGGAAAACCTGCAGCTGCTCTGCCACCACCACCGCCCATGAGAGTGGACATGAGAGTGGGCATGTCAAAATCAGAAGCACACATATTCCTTACCAGATAGTCATTATGCATTGACTCATTTATTTCCTTCATTTATGCCCCATCCTTCTCCACATGGGGACCCAAAGTGGCTTATATCATTCTCCTCTCCTCCATTTTATCTACACAACACTGTGAAGCAGTTAGGCTGAGAGGGTGTGACTGGCCAAAGTCACCCAGCAAGCTTCCATGGCAGAGTGAAGATTCAAACCTGGGTCAGACCCTAGTCCAACATTCTAACCATTACCCTGCAATGGGAAACCAGTATATACAGTTTTGAGCTTAATATTTGGGTATATGCCTTTAAGAACACAGAAGGCTCTTTTCTTTCCACAACCATATGGTTTAAGCATTCCCAAACTGAGAAAGCAAAACACTATGCCAACCCAGCACTTAATATAAAGCATCAGCACTGGACAGGTTATTTATAAGCAAAATCTATCAAGAGAGCTATTAACCACAGGCATCACTTAAACTGTTGTCATATTTTCCTTAAACATTTGGAGGACTTGTAATTACTCTTTTGGAATACATGCTAATGTGATGAATGGGCTATTAATATGCTTCTGAGAGCTTCACAACCAATTTTCATTTTCCGAGACACCAGCTGAATAAAGGTTTGTGCCAACCTAAGACATTTATGTTGCATTGTAATGCCAGAAAGACAACCAGAAATGTCCCAGCTGTTGACCTCCATTACACACAGAGTATGGAAATGATCCATGTTGGATGAAAGAATACTTTCTAGGATACTTTGTACATCAGAGTCATTTTTAGGAGTTTTCCCCAGAGGGGATCAAGACACTAACAGGGTATCTACAACCTTTGTGGATATGTTCATGAAACTGCACCACACCCACTGTAATATCTCTGTGTTGTGCTCTATTAGGATTTCATTGCAGGAAATTTAGTACATTATCAAAGAAGCACCATCTTTGTCAACTATATCCAGGGCTGGTTCCAGGTTTTGTGAGGCCTCCTCCATATCCCCTCCCTTCCTCCATATCCCCAGCTCACAGGCCCCCTTCCCTACTCACTTGTGAGTGCTTCCAGCCACCCACAGACCCTTCTCCTGACAGTGGTAGGCAACATATGTATCTAGGAGCATGGGTGGCAGGAGGACTTGTGAGGGAGGTCTGTGTGGGCAGATGGCAGGAGGGGGTAGCATTGGGATCCTTGAAAATTTTGGGCTGCAGCAGCTGCCCCACCTCAGAGTATGCTGGTGCCAGCCCCCACTGTATCTCTTGAAAAGTTCTTCATACGTTACACTACCATGCCTTCATAGATGTCTTTACTTCATTTATACCCTGCCTTAGTGCCCAATGAGGACTCAAAGTGGCTTACATCATTCTTCTCTTCTCCATGTTATCCTCACAACAACATGGTGAGGCAGGTTAGGCTGAGAGTGTGTGACTGGCCCAGTGTCACCTAGAAAGTTTCCGTGGTAGAGTGGGGATTCAAACCTGGGTCTCCCAAATCTTTGTCTGACATTCTAACCACTACACCATACTGGCTCTCCAGATAGATAGGCATGACTATCTGTGCTTTGAATTATGAGCTTTCATGGATCTTCATAATAAATGCTTGAGCTATTCCTTATTGTGTCCCTACTGTACTATTGCAGATGTACAAAAGAAAGTAGCTTAGATACAATCCAAAAGAAAGAAAAAAAGGTATTGGTCTAATAAATACATAGCTTAAATCTACAAGTGTATGATCATTTACAGAATTAATAGGTGATTACCTATTAATCTTTGCTACTTCCTTTTTGACTCTCATCGAAATTTCATACTTTACGCATCAAATGAGTTTGGTAGCTATACACAAGAATTACATCCATCCTTCCTACAGTAAACATGGATTTACTTTCATTTTTTAGCCACCATAACCATATATGTGGGAACTGAGACTGCACCGAGGTCCTGATATATGTGCTATGTGTTATGACGTTCTAGGAGGAGGGTTTGGTTGCCAATGAATGACAGAACACTGGAGACTTTGGGGTAATATTTGCTTTATTTACAAATTACAACTATATAAGGGGAGCCATATGAGACCTACAGGGACAGAGAGAGACTGCATGCCACAGCTCTTCACATAACTCAGAATTCTCTGCTTCTTTGTCTTTGTTCCAAAACTCAAACTACGGTTTCTTTTCCTTCTCTCTCGTACAGACACCTGGCCTCTCCCGTCAGTTGGTTGGCATCTGTAATGCAAGTTCTCACAGGCACTTCACCAGAACCACCTGGGGACCATCTCCTAGAAAGAAACATTCACATTCTTTTCTGGCCCTGCTTCTCTGTGTCAATTTAGGCCAACATCACAGTAATCAGATAGCAGATCCACGAGTGCCTCTCCTGCTGTTCCTGTCCCCTGCAGGAAACACTGGAGTACACACAGCAAACACGCTACCTCATGGGATGTGTAGCTGCCTTTGAAAGATGATTTACACAGCACTGCAAGAACACTGGGGATAGACCAGGGTCCATTGCCTCCACATAATGGAAAAAACACAGGCACCCACCTTCTTCACTTGCATGTTTTCTCCCTTTAAAATACTAATGACCAAGCAGGTAGCCCAGTTCTGACAAGCAAAACCCACATAGGATTGCCAGTCTCCATGTGGAGCCTGGAGATATCCCGGAATGACAACGGATTGTTACCAGAACTGCTCTTTATTATAATGGGGAATTAGCTGTAGCAGTCTGTAACTTTAATATTAAGCGAGGATCATAACCTATGTATACGGAGGTCCCGATCCCAGACACTCTAGTGAAAAAGAGGCAGACAAGGAGTAAGGTACAAACACGTGTATTGAGTGTAGCGTAAGCCTAGCTTGCACAATCATACAGAGAACACACAAGACCTAAGAAATACAGGGTATGAAATACAGAGACGTTCGCATTAGCTGGTTCCCAACGATGATAGGGGGAATACTCACTTATCCTGGAGCAAAGCAGAGACACAGCAGCGAGGGTGGCCCAATGCCAGCACTGGGACCACAGACGGACAGCAAGGAGGTCTGGATAGGGAATGGCCTGAGCCACAGACAGCGAGGGGTTCTGGATGGGAATGGCCTAAGCACCGAGTGGTCTGAGAGACCAGCTTAAATACCCCAAAACGTACCCTGGGGCTGGTGCTGTACTTGGTGGTTCTCACAGTTTAAAACAAAAGGTTCTAATGGGTTACTGAATGACTTGGAGGGGCCACTTTGGTAATCAGATTGTGATAAGTGACACCTCAGGAAGAGGGGACAAAAGAGGGAGGGGGAAATCCAAGTGGGCTGAAAGGATGTTCCAGCGGACAGGGCTTGTCCTGATGTCATCAGCTTCTGGAATGCGGAGGTTTCTTTGAGATGCATTCTCTAAGTGCTTGGGATGGTCGGCACTTAGTTCTTCTCCGGGGCGGCTCCTAAGATATGCAGAGCGGGGCGAGGGGCTCTCGCTGCGGACGTGGTGTGCCCGCTTCGCCGAAATGGCTTCCCAAAGCAGTCTTCTTCCCAGGGTCTTCTGGCTGCCTGAGAACATGGATGCCGGCTGGGCATAGCTGGGGCTGGATAGCAGGCTGCCCGGTAGCGAGGGCAAGCTCGGCGACCGGCTCGCGGGAGGCTCCAGGCGGGAACTGACCAGGGAGCGCCTAGCCAGGCTCGCTGGAGGTTTCCCCGGCAGGCGCCCAGCTGCTAGCAGCGGCTTGGGCCCATATGAGGCAGGCTTCCATGGAGGCAGGGGGAACGGCACACAAAACACAGTCCAAAGCAGGGAACAGGCACGGTCCGTGGCAGATGGCAATGCAGGCACGGGGCACACTTGTAACAGAGTCCAAACACACCCTGGGAATTCCAGATACAGGTCAGGGCAGGGTTGCCCAGAAAGAGAGTCCTTTTGTGCAGTTATCCAAACATGGAGTCAGTAACTACACAGTCTACAGCAGCAGCAAGGCAATTGACACGCAGGCAGGAAACTGACACGTGTACTAACACACACACGTGTAAAGCAGTCTTTGTGCAGCAGTAAAACAGTGATGCAGGAAACTCTAACACAGTTCATGGCAGGCCTTAAAGCAGGGGAGGGGGCCTACTTGGCAACAGGATCCTCAGATCAGTTCCCCTGGAGGAAATGGTGTTGAAATGCACAAACTTGTGCCTTGGGTGTCCCTCTCGCCAATCACAATAAGAGACACACACACCATGGAGTCCTGTAGAATGAAGCAAGATAGATTGTTTAAATAAACAAGGGAGGAGCAATTTACATAGGAGTAAAGGGTCACCTCATGTCCAAAGCTCATCAAAGCTACAATAGAAGTGCAAAGCAATTAATACTTTTAGGTTAATTATAATATTAGTTATCTTATTGGCTTGCAGAATGCAGAGGTCCCCCATTGGCATAGAAAGAGGACCTCCTGTCTTGACACAAGTGTCTAGGATTAGTTTGATTGGAAGAAGCAAACTTAGGTCAGCTGCATAATTGGAGAAATTGCAAGATTGCAATTTCCTTATCTGTCCTTGGGCCTGTTCCTCTCAGAAGAACATCTTCCCCCTTTCTCTCACCCACCTCCTCTTGTGGGCCTACTCCTGCCCCCTCCTTTTTGCCAATGTTACTTTTAACGACGCCCTGAAGTCTCTTCTTTGGCAACCTTGGGGCTTTCAGAGAGCTGGGATCTGTGGGTGGAAAGGAATGTGCCCCCAGTTTTGCAGTTTCTCTCTTTCCCAGCCTTGAGAGAGATGCTGCTAATTTTGGCTGACCTAGTTTGCAACATTTTGCCTTAACAATTCTTACAAAGAGCTTTTTGTATTAGAATCATATAGAATCTTATAAGATCATATAGCATCATATAACATGTGTGACAGGTGCATCTCTACATCATATTTGCAAGCATTATACTGTTTAGTTCTCAGTTCTTACAGAGTTTGACATGTTTAACATACATTCTTCTTTTTGGCCCTCTGTTCCAAGTGTCATATTCTTACAGGTTGCATTACAAATACTACAATGGCTCCTGGGCATAGAAAAAGTGCATATAATACTGAAAGGCACAGAAGTGGTATATAATACTGAAAGGCACAGAAGTGGTATATAAAATCCCTTTCTTCAAATCCATATTCCTCAATGGCATCTTTGGAGGAAGGAGTCTGTGCCATCATATCACTACAGAAATCTCTCCAAATTCACCCTCCCCAGGCACCACCCCCACATTTCTAGGAATTTCCCAAACCGGAGTAGGCAACCCCCAAATGAGAGGAGGTTGAAGTCTTAAGCCTCTTCTCCCTTCCCTGCATGCCCCCAAAGCAAACTGAAAATACATTCGCATTTTAATGACTAACAATGATGCATGATCTTCCTTACCTCAGCATCAGAGAAATTTGGATAGATGACATTGAGGGTAGGTAGGATTAAACCTTTTCTGTCCTCTGTGTGAGGCCCCAATCCGAAGCAGGACTGCACACAAGCATGTTTTAATTTAAGATCTAGTCATAATCTCTCGGTGTCTAGTTCAATCCTGCATGACAGAAGATCAGGATAACAGATGTTCTACTGCAGCAAACATCAGTCATGCAAAGCAAAAACTGGCCCCAACAGGTGTCTTAAGGGCAGTTGAGGTCTTCCTTTCCCCTCTACAGGCAGTGGCTTAGCTCATTGCTGAGTCTGATAACAACATCCTTTGGCTGGTTTGTTGACTTAGACTTCTCTATCTCCGACTGCTTCAGAAATGTGAGGATCAGAATGTTTGTTTGGAGAAGAATGAAAAGGTACAAAAGGTGACGGTGGGTTATGTTGATAAATGCACAGTGCAGGAATGGAGTTGTGCAAATATTGTACGACACAGAAAGGAACCAAACCATACCTGCTTCGGCAAGGTTTCCTGCATTACCAATTTGTGAATGACAGACAGAAACCTGAGTAAATGGCAACTAGACAATGGCAAGGTATTGTTAATGAGCGGATCGAAGCAGACAAAGACCATCTCCATTAGGGATGGACGCCCCATATCACCCCAGTGATGTTTTTCCCTTGGAAAAATTGCCTTGCTTTTGCTTTCATGACGTATTTCTTAGAACATTTAATCAAGTGTTCTGATCAAACAGATCCCTTTGGGACACTTGTCTTATTGGCTGGGCTGCAAATCAGAGATGATACTGTGTGAAGAGGAAAAAACATGATCTGCAAAGTTTTTAAAATTCATAATTAATCTTTTCTGTTCAGAGGTGCTAAAGATAATATCAAACGAATTGTACAGTAGTATATTTTTAGACCCAAATTATAGCAATTATGAATGTGGCCTTTGTTAAATTTCCTGCTCTCTGAATCCCTGCTCTGTCATGAAAGTTTGGGGGGTGACCTGGGGCCTGTCACATACGCTCACACGGATGTTGTCGTGAGGATAAAGTGGAGGAAGGGAAAATAATGTGATCAGCTGCTTTGGGTTCCCCTACTACTACTACTACTACTACTACTACTACTACTACTACTACTACTACTACTGGATTACTGTACTACAGCAGTGTCCTCCGTTCTTCCTGCTCCTGTATTTTCCCCTAGTTGGCTACAATCTTTCCCCAAAGTGGTTTTATATGATCTTTTGGGAAAGATATAGTGAAAACATGTATTTACACCATGTGAATAGGAAGGAGTGCATTTTTAAAGGTCCACTCATATAGAGTTTTCAGCCTTCCAGCTGGGGGATTGCTATATTGCTATAGCATTATAATGATACTACTATAGATTTGACTGAAAAAGTCCTTAAGGGGTGGGGGTGGCAGTTGCAGGGGGCCAAAGCAAATACAGAAGAGGAGACACTGTATGTGGATGCCCCATTGCCACTACAAATCTTCTGCTTCTGCATTTGCAGTGGCAATGAAACCTACATGGAGAATTGTCACTGTGTGGAAGCAACCTGAAAAAGTTTTGATTAAGTGCCGTATATTTCATGATCTTTCCTTTCTTTTTTGACTCTTTTTTCTCACTATTATCATTCTGTTCTTCAAATACATAGGCAGATATGTAGGAAAAGATCTAATCCAGAAGCTAATTGTGCTCAGTTGTGGCAGTATTTGGAATGTTGTGTACAGTTCTGGTTTCTCCCACTAACATGAATATCATAGAGCAGAAAAAGGCAAACAAGATGATTAAGGATTTGGAACATCTTTTGTATGAGGAAAGTTCAGGAAAAAGACAACCAACAAAGAGACATGATAGAAATCTAGAAAACGATGCACTATGTGGAGAAAGAACAGAAAGAAAACTTTTTCTCTTTCTGACAAAATGCTAGAATTTGAGGGAACCCAATAACAGACAAAAGATGGTACCTCTTCATGCCACCATCTTCAACTCAGTCAGTCTTTGATGCCGTCGACAGTTTTTTGTTTGCCTTGTTTTCTTGTTCTGTAATCTTAATCCTGTTACACTATTTATTGGAGGCCTTGGTGGTGTGATTGAATTGCCTTTTATATTTTCTAATCTGTCTTAAGTCTCAGTGAGAAAACTGGGCTATGAATGAAGTTTACTACTACTACTACTACTACTACTACTACTACTACTACTACTACTACTACTACTACTACTACTACTACTACTTTCCTTTCTTTTTCTTTTCAGAGCTCCTGAAAAGATTCTTATATGATCTTGAGTAATGACTAATAGAATAATAAATTAATTTCTAAAGGAAAATATGCTAGACAGATATTTAGCTACTAATAAGGTTATATTTGGAGCAATAACTAGCATCAGATAGGAAAGAATCTCCTCCTGAGGATTATTAACCAGAGCACAAGTTAAAAGAGGTAAAATCCAATGATTCTTAAAAACAGTAAAAAGAGGATATTCCGATATTTTATGACACAAGTGTCAGTTTTACCCTGACCACAAGAACAAAGGTGATCTGAATATGACATATGATAAAATCTGCCATTCAGTTCTTCAGAGAGGTTAGCGTTCAATTGAGCTAGGGCAAATGCAACATAGGCAACATAATGCTAGGGCAACATAATGAAAAGCCATTACATTTCTCATGTAGGATGGTAAGGACTGTGGAAGTAAGATACCAAAAAACTGGGTCAAGCAAACTCTACGAGCCCATATCACCGTACTATTGTAATCAATGTCAATGACGCTTCATAGTAGATAGGGTCTCTGCCTTACCCAGCACAAGAGCCGTAACCTAGCATCAACAATCTTCATCCAAGCAGCAAACATTCCATTTCTGTGGCGAAGATGGTCTTTATTCTTAACTTAAAAGCACTGAGCCATGCTCTAGCTTCTAATGACTTTTGGCCTAATTCAGCCCTGAGAGGTACATTTGAGACACATTAAAGAATGCCTGTTATCCTACATATAAATTGGCAAAGGGGATGATCAAAAGATTCTGTAATCACTGAGATCCAAAGCACAAAGCTATAGAGTGGCTGTGGGGTTATTTTTGAATTAAACACCTAAATTGCACCTGGAATGTATCCTCCTTCTCCTTGTAAAAAAGAAGCGAGATACCGCTCTAACCATAGGCTAAATCTTATTCAGAGCAAATTTATGCAGGGTGAGCCAAAACAAGTTTGAGGAGAAAACAATTCCCAAATAACAAAACCTCTTAACTTGCTCAATATCAGAATTTGCTACAGTCCATTCGGAGAGACCTAAGTTACTATTTTTGGAGAAAACCAAGATTTTAGATTTGTTGTAATTTATTTGCAAGTCCCCATCCAGGCCATAATTTGAAAAACATCTCGATAGTCTCTTCAGGCCAATCTTCCTTCGGGATATAAAAACAGAATCATTAGCATAAAGCAACAATAGCAATTCCTTCAATGCCAGTCTGAGACCATAAAACTCTGGAGATGAAAAGTGCAACATTAGATCATTTAGATATAGATTGAAAAGAAGTGGGACAAGCGAACAACTTTGCCTAACCCCCAGTCAAAGCTAAAGCTTTCTGAAAGTTGCCCTTCTCCAGCTGAACCCGAACGGTGGTATTAGCAGGGGTCATTTCCTGCCAGAACATGCCGGAGCACTGTTCTGACAGAGCTAGAAATAGATCATGTGGCCATGGCCCCACCCCCTCATTCTCTTTGAAATGAGTGCCCGCCCATAGATTTTTTATTAAATAAACGTTAATGAAATTTTTAAAAAATATTAAAATGGTGGCGGGCCGAGCGGTGGTGGGCCGAGTGGTCTCCTCCGCTCCTGGCGAGAGGGCTCCGTGCCAGGAGTGGGGGGGCACCACTGCCGAGAGGCCTCCCTCTTGGCCTCGCCAGCCTGCACAGCTTCCTTCTCATGCCCACCACTCATCCCAGCTCAGGGTGGTTGGCTGTAGCCTTGGAAGGAGGCACAGCACCAGCCCTGGCAAGCGGACGGCGGCGCAGCTTCCTCTTCGCACCCGCCGCTCGTCCCAGCTCAGGGCGGTTGGCTGTAGCCTTGAAAGGAGGAGCGGCGCCAGCGGGTGGTAGGGAGACGTAGAACGAGAGAGAAAGAGTGTGTGTATGTGTGGAAAGAGAGAGAGAGTGGAGGGAGAGAGAAAGAGAGGGGAGGTAGATCAAGGGTTTTTTATGAATCCAAACAAGGATTTTGGCAGTATCAGTCATGAGGTGGGGGTTATGTACTGGCAGAGCATCTGTGTTTCTTCTCATTTTGTGATGGATTTCTGATTTTGCAGCGTTTTCATTGTTTATTGATTGTTGTGAATTGCTTTGCAACTTCCAGATTTATAATAATCTTAATGAAATTTTTATTCCTTTCATAATTACCATGGAGCACTTGTTGGTTGTATGGTTTAGTGCATTATTTTTAGTTGAAATCCCTCTTGGGTTTTGGAAATAACTTCTAAATAATTCCACTAGCTGGCCAACCCTGGTTTGGGTAATTCCTTGAGATTTGGGGCAGAGCCTGGGGGACGTGGAGTTTGGGGAGGAAGTTTAGTGGGGACGCAATTCCATAGAGTCCACCCACTAAAAGAACCATTTTCTCCACTGGGACTGATTTCTATGGCCTGGAGGTCAGTGGTGATTCTAGGAGATCTCCAGTCACCACCTGGAGGCTGGCAACTAGAGTTTAGAAACCTGATTTTTGCCTTTAGTAGAGAACAAATAGTACAAACAATTTTTTATTTATTTATTTATTTATTCAATTTATATACCGCCCATCCCCAGGGGCTCTGGGCGGTGAACAGTTAAAATCGATAAAAACAAAAACTAAAATCAATATACAAATAATAAAACAAATTAACAAGGTGCAGTGGTGGGGAGAACCTTTTAAAAAGCAAAGGAAAATCAGTCCACAGATCTTGAATACAAAGATCCACAGATCCACAGATCTTGAATTCATTTCATTTGACGCTCAGCTCTGCTGCTTCGGTTATCTGCCTAGCATGCCGTTTTACTTCTTGATTTCTCTTGATTTTATAATAAACCCATTTAACATCTTGATTATATTCTTCGTGCTTTTGAAGCAATTTTTCTCCAGGTAGACTTGCCAGCTCTGAGTTGGGAAATATCTGGAGATTTTTGGGGTGGAGCCTGAGGGGTGGGTGCTGCTATAAGTGGTGGGCCTAGCCTCCGCCATTTTAATAGCAGTTTTATATATGGCTGCTTGTAATATTAAAAATGTTCAGGACTCTGGAGTTAAAATGGCTGCTGTTTGGCCACCAGAGGACCTCCAGCAGTTGCTGAATCCCGCCCGGGAGAACATGGCATGCATGGAATGCCGCACAGGAATGTGGAGTGATTGAGAAGCGATTGGATTTACTATCTCTCCGGCCCTGCCGGTGCCCAGTACAACAAAGGTCTTGCAGAGTCATCCCCACTTAGCACATTCCTTTCCCTTCTTCCATGATGAGATCTCCTGTCTTTGACTGAGGAGCTAATCAAATGACATTCATAAGTATATACAGTCATTCCTGGGAGAGAACAGTCCCTCTCTAAAAGTACTTAACCTAACTCTGGTGGATTTCATCTGCAAACTGTCCTTTTTGTGCAGCGCTAGAACCAAATTTACATTTGTATTCACACACCCCGGCAGCTGCCCATCAAGGTACTCAAGCCTTTTGTCTAACCCAGGAACTAACCGTTGGAGCTTTTGTTCTAATGGCTAGGTGGGCTCTTCCACCTCAGGTCACATTTTACCTATAAAGGTAGAGCTGTAGCCCCATTCAAATTGTTCACGCTTCTGGATCCATAAGCATTGTTCCCTTGATGTTTGCCCAAGCCTCTTGCTCCCTTGGCCAAGGACACTGGCGTTCAAAGCTACCTTCTTCTCCGTGGACTGGACCCCTCTCTCCAGGATAGGTAGATATACCTATTCGTTCTCTCTCTATTCCCAATCTCTGGCTGCATTTCCTAGGACTCTGTGTGTGTGCATAATTATTTTCCCCAGTAATTTGTGTGTATGTCCATGAAATTCTTGTGTTCAATAAAAGTTATTGTTTGATATTAAGCACCAGACTTGCTTGTTCTATTTTGGAAGGGACCTGGTATATACCAGGCAGTGATAGGTCCCAGTTACCGCCTCTCATATAGCTGTCTTCCTTGCTAGCTAGTTCTCCCCACAAATCATATTTATTGCAAGGAGACCACTTCCGGTAACACTGCCTTCTGACACACTTCCGGTGATGTCAATGGGCGTGGCATATGCTAATGAGTTATGCTAATGAGTTATGCTAATGAGTTCCTGCAGCTCTTTTTCTACGAAACGACCCTTGGGTATTACTATATAATATCTTGATTAACCAGAGTAATCTTCCATCAATTGTTGAGCCCTCTAGTTTCTCCTATAGAGTCATCCTACTCACTGACTACAACTACTTGTGATACTCCCTGCCACAGGATATAGTGATGGCCTCCAACTTCAGTTAATGTAAAAGGGGATCGAGCAATTTCATGGAGAAAAGGTATATCAATGGCTATTAGCTCTAGTGGCTAGATGAGACCTCCATATTCAGTGGCAATATATCTTTGCATATCAGTTGGTGGAATGGGGCAGCAACCATGGGGATGCTGGAACTGGATTATTATTCGGATCCAGAAGTGGATCTCCATATGTTCTTAAATTCAGTTGCCAGAGTTCATCATTCTATGCAAAGTTGCTCATCAGATGGGAATGTTGCCATCTTCTCCCCCTCGATGGAAAGATGCCAGTGGTCATATTGTCTGGTTTTGATGGTTCTAAAAAGGGATCATAACAATTCATGCAAGATAGGCCTCTTGTTGGTGGTTAGCCACAATCGCTAAATGGAAATTCCAAGCACAAAGGCAGACTGTTTCTGAATACCAGATGTCTGAGGTCAAGCAGGGGAAGGCCATCTCCTTCAAGCCTTCTGGCAAGTTTCCCAGAGGCATCTGGTTAGCCATTATTAGAAACAGAAAGCTGGACCTTGGTTGGATTTAGCAAGGCACCTCTTGTGGGCTGCATCCCACCACTCTGCTTGGGTATGTGCAGAGTCTTCCGTCGTTTAATTTTGACCCCAGTGTGTGTGTAAGTTTTTAATTATCTATTTTTAACTGTTTTTACCTTGCCTTTCTATTTTTAAATAGAATGGCAGGGTATAAACCTACTAAGGAAAATAAAAAGGAGGCTTCCCCAAAAGGAACTCTTTGGATAGTAGGCAGACTCTGCATTTTTTAGCTGAGCAGAGAGCTAGGATATAGCCTGTTTTCTGGTTGTCTTTGCCTTGTGATAGAGGCTTGGACAATGCTACTTGGTTTCTTACAGCACTTTTGTTGAAGAGGATGATGATGATATCCTAAGAACTAACCTGAAGTGTTGTCATAGAGGCTTAGATATAGAATAACAAAAATAAAGTCAACAATTAAAAGCAGCAATCAAAAAATACTAAACGTGCAAATGCTGATCAACATCAGGCCTACAGCTGTATTCTAGTTTGACCTTTTCCAGTGTCCTCTTCAGTTCATTTAAGGCTGCTTAATATGTTTTGCATGTGCAGCTGCTCAATATCACTGGGCATAGAATAGCTCAAAGACAACAATTTTATTAGCCACCTGTCCTGTTGCTTTCCAATATCACATTTCCATTGTACTGCCGCTCTCCTCGTTCACTTTTTCTTTGTACACAGATAGATGTACATTCAAATATTTATGTCTGTATCAGTGGAAAAGAGCAAGAGTCCCGTAGCACCTATAAGACTAAAAAAATTAGTGGTAGGGTATGAGCATTTGTGAGCCGCAGCTCACTTCTTCAGAGATAGCTGTGACTCACAAAAGCTCATACCCTACCACTAATTTTGTTAGTCTTATAGGTACTATTGGAGGCATGCAGGGCCGGCGCCACCATTGAGGCAGTGAGGCGGGTGCCATGGGGCTGGAGGAGGTGCCGGGGGTGAAGGCGCATGCCACAGAGCAGGTGTGCTTGGCCCCCAGCTGCTGCTGCAGCCGGCCAGCCCCACACTGCTGCTGCCACACGCCCCCATCCGGGTGCAGCAGCCGCGGGCCAGGCACGGCAGGCGGCTGGGGTGGCGTGCGGAGTGCAGGCTGCCTCCTCGCACCGCCCCAGCCACCTGCCGGCCAATGGGCCTGGCTTTGCTGCATGATGACATCATCACGTGATGACATCATCACGCAGTCCGGGGGAGTGCGCGCACGCTGTGCACATGTGCACAGGAGGGTGGCCACAGGCACCAGAAACCCTGGCGCCAGCAGTAGACTCATGCACTTTTCCACTGCTACAGACAGACTAACACGGCTACCTATCTTGATTTATGTCTTTATGTTTGAGATGCCCACTTACTTGAACTAAATGTGATTCTGAACATTGTTGTGGCAGAAAATGCAGGCTTGTGGTTTCTCTAAAAAAAAAAGGTGACACAAACTGCTTTCAGGAAATCCATGTGAAATGGCTCAGTATTCAGGGACATAGTTTTATAACGCTTAACTCTAGAAGGTGTTCCTATTATTTAAAATGTGTTTTTCAATTTATACCACAAAGCCCTAGCATTTGGCAGAACAAAGATGTGAATCAAAAGATTGCATTACACCCTGGTTGAATCATCTTCCGTGGTTGCCTATTCATTTCTAGGTTGAATTTGAAGAACTCTGGGGCTTCTCTTACTTCTGTGGCTTCCCTACAGGAGGGATGGTCTCCCCCAATATATAAACCTACTTCCTCTGTACAACAATTTTTGCCCACCATGCCATCTATTAGGACAGATAGAACTGTGTCGACCCAGTTGTGGGTGTTTTCAGTCATAACCTCAACCCTTAGAAATGGTCTTGCAGAAGAGGGAAGGACACATTCCTTACCGTCCTCTAGAAAAGCTGTTTTGTATCTTTGTCAGTGTTTTATGGTTAAGGCAGACATGAAAGATAGAAATTTTGAATATCAGTGTTTCTTTTTTTATGGATTTAAAATTGTACTTTGATGATATAGTTTTTTATTATTATATGGTACATTCTTATGAGCCACTGTTAAGTGGTTGGGCTGTGAATCAGCACTCTGCTGGTTCCAATCCCACTACTGGCCTGAGCTCAGCAGGTGGTCTTGGATAAGCCACTCCTTTCAGCCCCAGCTCCCCAGCTCTATTGTGGGGATAATAATAACACGGACTATGTTCTCTGCTCTGAATGGGGTACTAAGCTGTCTAGAAGAGTGATATATAACCACGTTGTTGTTGTTATTGTTGAGGCAAGGGCGGGAAGGCAACAACAGCATATACATATTTTAATTAACATGTAAATCTGTGCCTTGGCTGCTGGTGGGAGGATGCCTGCAGTGTCTCTGCATCTTATGCTTCCTTGGAACTGTGCATCACCTGCAGGTCTTTTGTACCCCAAGGGGAGGGCTCAGCCCACAGCTTGAGAAACATCTGTGGGTACACCTGAGTCCTTCCATGTTTTGCCCAGCAGGGGTAAAAGCAGCTAGGAGGAAGGATGGATAACTGTACTAAATAAATAATAAAATCAAGGACGATTGCTAGATCAAAGGCTATGAGCCATGGTACTTCAATGAAGCCTCTATACAGAGACAGAGTATTTCTGAATATCACATCCCGGAGGCAAATAAAGGAAGGCTTTTCTAAAGCTTAACTCTAAAAGGTGTTTCTTCAGAGCCTCTTTGTGGCCCTTTATGCTCTGCCAGAGGTATCTGGCTGGTTACTACAGAGAGCAAAGTGCTGAACTGGTCTTGAGTTAATCCAGCAAGCTCATTATTATGTTGTTACGTTCCAAGAAGACATCCATTGTTGATTTTCCAAGAGCAACCTAATAATGAATACAAAACCTGTATTTAATGACATCTTGTCCTAATTTCTCTCTCATGTGACTGTGCTGAGCAATCCACCTGGTTTTTTCTTTTTTTTTCTTTTGTCCCTTGTTGTGTATTTTGTAAATATTTCTCTGGCGTCTGCAGTTGTTCCAGACACTTAGAAGATAACTCTAGAGTCTATACACATTTCAGAAATGCAGACAGCTTTGCCAGGGTCCTCCCCCCCTCCCGCTGCAACTTTTATCATATTTGCTTCATAGTGATGGGAAATGATCCTGAGTTTTCGTTCTCTTCTTGGTGTGCTGCCTCAAAATGAAATTGAAATTTTCTTTCCGACCTAAGATCATATCCTTTCACAAAATAAAGTGTGTGTGTGAGGGGGTGGATGGATATGAATGTATTACTGGTTAGCTATTCCAATCTGATAACATTATTTGAACAGGCAAATATTTTATGTGTCAAACTGGTCTGGGCTAGTTTGTTAAGATCAGGACACAAAGTCCTGCATTTATTTTTATCTCTCTTGTTGAAGTTCTTCCTGTTATTTCCATTTCCACTTAAAGGTAGAGTTGATGTGTGTGTGTTCCCCAAAAAGTCCTTCTCATAATTCTCCTCTCTGAATGTCTGTGTCAAAAATACTTTCACAATACTCATATTTTCACTGCATTTAATATCTGATATTGATTGCAATATTTGATATTGAATCTCATTTATCACCATATGGTCCTTCCAATTGAGAAAGAACTCGGCGTGGAAGCAGCTGTTTCAAGACAGAGAAAGATAAAAAACTTATCTATCTACCTTTCAGTGCCTTGGGAGCCACCTGTGGCTCTTCTGAGCAGCGTTTTCCAATATAGCACCTGCTCTACATTTCAAGAAAGTGGGTAAGGCCATTATTCAATGAGGCATGTAGCTGTCTGATAGTTCCCATTTTGAAACATCTACCACCAGAGGACCTGGAGGACAGGTAAGGTACAAGCCTTCCCAAGGTGTAGGCCTCATGCCAGGGATGGAAGTAAAGAGTGTATCCTCTCCAGCAACCCCCTCCCTTCTCTGTAGCTTCTATGCTCTCATCTCAGCACCCAGGCAACTGGCTGGAGGTAGGGTTGCCAGCTTCCAGGTAGTGGCTGGAGATCTCCCAGACTTACAACTGGTCTCCAGGCCACAGAGATCAGTTCACTTGGAGAAAATGGCTACTTTGGGGAGTGGACTCTATGGAATGATGCCATGCCAAGGTCCTTTTCCTCCCTGAACCCCACTTTCTCCAGGTTTCTCCAGGTTTCACCCCCCAGATCTCTAGGAATTTCCCAACTTGGAGCTGGCAACTCTGTCTGGAGGACAGAAAGCTGGCTGTAGAGAAAAGAGAATAAGACCACCACCAGAAATCACAGCAACCACTCAGGAAAAGAATGAGCTGGCCACAGTAGGGTGGTGGTGATTTTACTCCCCTTTCTCTGCAGTCAACTTGCTCTCCAGGCTGCTGTACCTCATGCTAGGAAGAGAGAGCAAGTAGACAGAAAGGGAAGTAAAGAGCACACAAGTCTCAAGAGAGGCGAGGCTTGACAATGCTGCTGGCTAGCTCAGCTTTCTTTTAATTTTAATTTTACTTCATTTATACGCTGCCATTCCCCCCAACGTCGACCCAAAGTGGCTTAGAACATTCTCCTCTCTTCCACTTCCCCCCCCTCACAACAACACTGTGAGGTAGGTTAGGCTGAGAGTGTATGACTGGCCTAAGGTCACCTAGCAAATTTCCATGGCAGAATGGAAAACTGAACCAGGGTCACCCCGATCCTAGTCCATCAGTCTAGCCACTAGACCGCACCTTCTCTCTGCAGTGGGAAGCCTGAGCCTCCTTTACTTCCCTCACTGCCTTCTCACTCTCTCCCAACCATGAGGCAAAGTAAACTTGACAATGTCACTCTCGCCTGAGCAGCCAGACTCATGCCAGGGGAAGTGAAAGAAGACGGCAAGGGATGGGAAGGATCACGGGTTCCCAGTACGGAAGTCTGTTGTGAGCCAACTGGCAGCACCAGCTTGGAGCCTCCCTTTGGAAGATGCATAGCTTGACCTGAGCAGGCTCCTGCTGTGGGATGTTTGAGCGTTCCTTTACCTCTTTGCTCTCTTGCTCTCTTCCCATCACTCCATGTACACAAGGAGGGCTGGCCGACGTTAAACTGCAGTAGGAAGAGACGACTTTACAAGTTCACAAGTGTTCTAGTAATTTAAAAGGTTATAATATAGTTATATATTTAATACCATTCGTTATTTTATGTGAGTTTGGGGTTGGGTGATACTCAGGGCAGTTTGGTTTGAGAGTAATTGAGAATTTGCATCCTCATAAGCCACAGAATGAGTATTACCGCACTACAGGATTCAGTATGATACTATATGACCTGATGTCATCTTGTGGCACACTTTTTCTCCCCAGCTTCCATAAGTTGCTGGCAGGAATGGGGAAATGCATACTTAAATTATATCATATCAGGTGTTGTATTATATCGCTGTAGCTAAGTCACATGTAACAAAACCCAAGGTGGTAGGTGAGAGCCAGCAGGCTGTAGTTGTTCTAGTCTTGGCATACAACCCGGGTTTGAATCCCCACTCAGCCATGGAAGCTCATTCAGTAACCAGTCACCCTCTCACAGCCTAACCTACCTCCCAAGGTTGTTGAGAAGATAAATGGACAGAAAAACAACAACAACATTATATACTACCCTTCAGAAAAACTTAAAGTGTGTTATTATTTATCCTCACAACAATCACTCGGTGAGGTGGGTGGGGTTGAAAGAGCTCCAAGACAGCTGTGACTGCCCCAAGGTCACCCAGTTGGCTTCAAGCAGAGGAATGGAGAATCAAACCTGGCTCTCCAGATTAGAGTCCTGCCACTCTACCAAACGGTTGTAAGCTACTTTGGGTCTTTTTAAGGAGAAAAGCAGGAATATAAATTACAAAATAAATAAACATACTTCCCTTATACAGTGCTGTTTCCGGCACTTTTTGTCCACATGTGACACATGATCAGAAAGTGTATAACACCAACAATTAACCCCACAGGGATTCTCCACTGGAATATTTCTGTAATACGGTGCACTTTCTTCTTGCATCTCTTGCATGTGCAGAAAGTGTCTAGCGCTGGAGGACTGTGTTTCAGAAGCAGAATACAGGTAGGATTTAAACCATAGAGTTCCAGGTTTTCCACCCAGGCACTGACCAGTCCCATACTAGTTTAGCTTCAGTTTTTGTGATGATGTCCCTTCCAGCCATATTCTGATCTCTAGTTGGATCATCCACGGCATTTCTGTAAACAGGGAAGTACTAAGGAGGAAGCATTCTTGAACCTAACGATCACTGATTGGTAAGAGATTAACTTCCACGCCACAAACGTGTTTCGATTTTCAGATTAGGTGCTGCCGATAGCCTGACTGCCTTATTTTGCCACAATGCCGCCAAGGCCAGTTCACTGTTCTTCAGGCCTACATGAGCTAAGAAGAGAAAACTTTTTTTTTAAAGAGTGGTGATGAAGATCTGTATGGCACTTACAACTTGTCGGCTTCCTAGGCTGATAGAGTTGTGGGTCCACAGCTGCGAAATGTTGTGTATACATGTATCTCTGTGTATATTTCTGCCTCTTTGTGAATTTCTGTTTATTCTGAGCTTGCTTCTCTTCTCAAAAAAAAAAGGTTCTTTCACAGATCACTGATTTCAGGTTCGCCTGTTAAAACTGCCACTGGAGTGGGGTTAAAGGTGGAGAGAAGCCTGGGGTGAATAGTTGAACTCTAAAGCAGAATCTTCACACCCACACAGAATGTTATCAGAGGAGAAGTTCCGACGATGAAGTAATTTGGATTAGTGGCTGGAATAGTATGGTCCTGTGAAGTTCATGGTACCATTTTTGGCCTGGTTTTGTACTACGCCAGGAAAAGGAAATAGGCTAATTGTGTTGTAGCAATCCCTTAACCACGTTATGTCCAATCTGGCACAATTACTTAAGAGCAGCCACTTTCACAGCCCTTGTGACACAGGGTTAGGCCATCCGTGACATCAGCTTCTGTTCATCTTATTAGGCAATCATGCAACATACTGGTTTCTAGAGAGGGCGAAACCACAACTGGCCTATAAAAACTGTACTAGGAGTCAGACTCCTTCCTACTCTAGGACTTCCTTTTGGCATATTTGCTGATTGTGACCTGTGCTGAACAGAGCTAGAGAGCTTCAGTATCTGCTGATGCACAATTGATAATTACACCACATGCACAGTAGTTGCAGTGATGAGTCCACATGTCTGATGATCTCAGAAATCTTTCTCTCTCCCCCACCTTCCTTCCCTTCTCCTGGGCTTTAATGGCTTTATTCATTTATTATTTTATCATTCCCTTCCTCCAATGACCTCAGGGTGGCTTATATCACTCTCCTCTCTTCCATTTTATCCTCACAGCAACCCTGTGAGGTAGGGTAGGATGAGAAACAGTGACCGGCCTGAAGTTACAGAGCATGCTTCATGGCAGAGTGGGGATTTGAATACGGGTGTCTAAGATTCTAGTCTGCCACCTGCATTTTTATTGATTTACTTACTTTATTTATATCCTGCCTTTCCAATGGAGACCCAAAGCCGCTTACATTGTCTCCTCTCTGCCATTTTATCCTCACAACAACACTGTTGATAGTTTAAGTGAGTGTCTGTGACTAGCCCAAGATTCCCCAGTAAGTTTCCCCGGCAGAATGGGAATTCAAACTTGGGTTCCCCAATATTGGTGTTACACTCTAACCACCACACGGAGGGCACATAAATAGCTACGGCAGTAGTTCACTGCATGCATACATTTTTTTATAGATAAACCATGTTTTTAGATCATTGACTCCCAGGATAGCTCACAATAATCAAGATGCACAGGCCTTGGAAATAAGCACTCTCCAGACTTACTTCTGAGTAAAGATGCAAGGGATCATGCTGCATCAGTGCAATTCTATGCACATTCACCTGGGAGGAAGCCCCGTTAAATACAATAGGATTTATTTCCAAGTAAAACTGCATAGAAATTTATTGTACAATACCTAGTGTAGATGATAAATATAGGCATATAGAAGACTTGAGCTTCAGTCCTTGCTCAGCTGGGAGCTCACTGGGTTATTTTGGGCTGGTCACAGCCTTCTGGATGATTGTGAAG
This sequence comes from Eublepharis macularius, assembly GCF_028583425.1. Classification (NCBI taxonomy): domain Eukaryota; kingdom Metazoa; phylum Chordata; class Lepidosauria; order Squamata; family Eublepharidae; genus Eublepharis; species Eublepharis macularius. The sequence goes on from NC_072794.1 coordinate 37,993,867, forward strand.
ATAAGATGGGGGAACAAGGAATAACAACCTGGAGGAAAGGTGGTGTGAATGTAATAAGCACGTGGAACCTCCATATTCCGTGCAAGGCATGCTTATGCAAAGGAGGACAACATTTCTATTTCACAGAAAAGATCATATCACTCGGTTCCAGCTTCTCTTATCCCTGCATTACCTGCTACTCCTGGCAAAATTCCCTCATCTACACAACTATGAAAGTGCAGAGTCGTGTCTTCCTTTGCATCTTGCCCATGTGCTAAAGCAGGTGGAGTGCAAGACTAGGTGGGATCTGGGAGACTGGATGCAAACCATGGCATTCTCTGGGTGATATTGGGGGAGTCATTCTTGCAAGCTACTTTATGAAATGGGAAGAGTGCTTGGAGGAAGGGTGGAATAATAATTTTAGACTACCCTTGTTCAAGGGTGACATGCCAACAGAGGACGGTTCTGTTTGTATCTCCCACAGGCATCTGGCTGGCTCCAAAGAATTTAAAGTCTCTAACGTGGAAGAGAGGAGCGGGTTGCCTCCAATTAGATCTGAACTGTCACTGAAAAATAACTAGTTATTCAAGAAAATAATAATAACTGCGCTTAACCGCTCTTCTAGACAGATTAGTGCCTCACCCAGAGAGGTGAACAAATTTGTGTTATTATTATGCCCACAATACAGCTGGGGAGCTGGGGTTGAGAGGAGTGGCTTACCCAAGGCCACCTACTGAGCTCATGGCAGTAGTGGGATTCAAACCAGTAGAGTGCTGATTCATAGCTGAACCACTTAACCACTCTGCTGCAGCAGGAGTTATTTTCTTTTTGTTTTATTTTTCCTGGTGTCGGCTTTGCCCACACAGTCAAAATCTTGCCCTCAGGGTTTGTATAGAAATGTGTATGTGCATTTTTAAGACATGTAAATAGGGCTCCTGTATTTAGGGTTGCCAACTTTTCAACCAGCTGTGAATTTAACAACATCTAGGCTGCAGATCTGAGCAACTGATGATCATGCAAGGCGCCACTTGCTCATTTCTGCAGATAAAGTTGCTGATAAAGTTATAAGAAGACTTGGGTTGGGATGCATTTCCTGAACAATTGGCAATCTTAGCCAATATTCTCTCGGACATCTGGAAAGTTAGTTTCTTTAGCCAATTGCTTTCATGATGCTCAATAAGAACTAGAAATCATTGATATTGTATGTTCTGAATTAAGATTACATGCTATGCATCTAGTAAAAATGTGGTTTTTCCTGTACGCAAGAGAGACTTCCCCAATTCTGTGCACAGGAAACAAAGCAATTGCTCTTGGGAAAAAGGAATACACATACTGTCATATTGTAAACTAGAACTTCAGTTTAAAAGGTTGCAAAATAATGATGGCTGTAAGCCATTGCAGTTACACACACTGCAATAGTTTTCCACATTCAAATTCTGGTTCTAAATGTGCGTATTTTGAAAATGTGCATACATTGAAAAGGCTGTCAAATCCTCTCTGCCCACCCCCACCAGATTTTGGCCCCATCTTACAGTCAGCAGAATACACCCACGTTTGCCTCCTAGCATTTTAGACTCCTTCCCTTTCTCTCTTGGCAGCCCTGCTGTTTATATGTTGCCCAAATTTTGAGGGAAAGGGCAGGTGCCACATTCCCTTTCCCTTTAATGTAGTTTCACCTTCTATCCAGCATATTTTTATTTCTCCTTTCCTTAATAGAGGCATATGTCATTCTCCCTTTCCAATTTTATCATCTCAAAAATCCCTGTGAGATTAGGGTTGCCAGATGGCCCAACAAAAAATACCCGACCTACCCGATTTCATTTCTTCCCAAGCTAAGCACAATGACATCACTTCTGGAAGTGATGTCATTACTGGCCATTCACCCAGCGCCCAGTGCTCTGGAGCCCAGGTGGGCAGGCCGCTCCTCTATCACTCAGGAGGCTGGACAAATAAGCAGGCTGGCAGCTCCTCGGGTGTTCAGGTCAGGAGCTTCCCCTGCATGCAAGAGGCTGGGCAGGCTGGCTGCTTCCCTGGCACTGGAAGCAGGGGGGAGGGGAAGGGGGTGGGATCACCAAGTGAGCTTTATGGTTGAGGGATAGGGTTGCCAAGTCACTTCACTCCCCCGGCGAGAGAGTGAGACGCTGGCTCTTTCTTCCCTTCCTTCTCCTTGTATACAACTAACATGTGCATGCTCCCAGCTGGCGTGATGATGTCACTTCCTGGAAGTGACATCATCACGTGGGTCAAAGGGCAGCCCGGGAGTGCTCCCACACTCGCAAAGGGCTGAATTACCCTCCTGTGGGGCCTGATTCAGCCCAAAACAGGCTCGCTGCAGGGCGCAGGAGCATGCCACTGCAGGGTGCGGGAGTGCACCGCTCTGCCCAGGATGTGCTGTGCCACCAGGGGGGTGCTCTGGGAGGCACACACCCCTGCAGGCCCGGTAAGTGGGGGCAGGGGTTGGGAGGTGGGAGCAGGGGATCCTCCGCCCCTGGAGAGGGAATGGCAAGCCTATTGAGGGAAGATATGAATCCAGGTCTCCCAAGCCTAGTTTCACCAGGGGTAGACAACCAGCCATTTAACATACCAGGAAAGTTCCTTGTCATATGGTTGCCATGCTCCAGTTGAGGCCTGGTGTTCTACCAGAATCACAACTGATCTCCAGCATATCTCCCCTGCAAGAAATTGCAACTTCAGATAGTGCACTCTATGAAATCACATCCCCACTGAGCTCCCTCCCTCCCCAGGCTCTGCCCTTAAAACTTCACGAATTTCTCAAGACAGAGTTGACAAGCCTAGGTGGGTGGCTGTCTGGGGTGGGAGGGCACTTCCCAGCCAAGGAGAGGAGAACCAGCTGCCAGGTTCTCATTTCCAGGCAGCACCTTGAGTTCTCGTTTCCCCCATATATAGGCCTCCATAACTCTCTTGCTCCTCTTCTCCCAGGCTCTTCTCTTTAAATCACCAGCGGCCCTTTGTCATCCATTTATTGTTTGCCACTTCACTTGGTGCCCACTGCTGTAGCCCTTCCTGGTGCTCCAACCCTTGTGTTGGACCTGCTCTCCAACCTGATGAGAGGCACATGAATGCCACTGTGATGCTTTATCCCAAGCACCATTTTGGCTCCCCAGTCTGCCCTAGTGTTGCCAGGGTTACCCTCCCACTGGAAAGGGAGCACTTACCTTGATGTTCACCTCATATACGCACTTTGCACGGGTGCACTCCCAGGCAGGTGCGATGATGTCACTTCTGGAAGTGATGTCATCTCGCCTGGCAGGAACACACCTGCTGTGCACTGGCCCAGGAGGTTTTTTCCTCCTGGGCCCATTCTCTGGGCCCTTCCCCCCCCCCCCCCGCTGGCAAGGTAAGTAGCAGCAGGAGGCAGTGGCTGGCAGTGCAGGATCCCCTGCTCGCACTGGCGGACCTGGCAGCCCTAGTCTGTCCCTGAGTCTGACACACTACAGTAACAACAAGCCTCCTTGCATGTTGTAGATCTTGCTGTAAAGTTCTCCCACAGGAAGTTTCATTCCAAATACCTTTCAAACAGGCCCGCACAGCTTGCGATCTGCTGAGCTGAATGTCAAAGTCCAGAACGAGTTCAAGCAGCTAATTTAGCTTTTTGTTTAGGCACTAGGCTGAGACATCAGTGAACAAAATGAAATCCAATGATTATTTAGTACGCCTGGAATGCATGGCACTTAGGAAATGTATTCCTCCCAACAAAAAATGTGATTGAGTAACAAATAGCAAACTTATTTGGACAGCATCGCAGACACTCCTTTCAACACAATACTAATAAGCGTTGTCTAAAATGGCTTCTTTTCTGGGACAGACTCTGAGGTTCTCTGAGTCTCTCTACATGAGTCATCTTACACGGGGACACAAGTGTAGGGAGACACAATGTTGGCTGGGAAGCATAGTTTAAAAAGACAGAGCCAAAGGCTCTGTCAATTTCACTTCTCTACACAAGGGTAGTTCAAAAAGACAGAGCCGGCAGAGATCGCTCCTCAGAGGGTTTGTTAACTTCATCTTCACCTCCCCGAAGGCTCTGTCAATTTCACCTCCCCTTCAGGGAGGCAAAGATAACAACAACATTTGATTTATATTACCACCCTTCAGGACAACTTAACGCCCACTCAGAGCAGTTTACAAAGTATGTTATATTATCTTCTCAACAATTACCCTGTGAGGTGGGTGGGACTGAGAAAGGTCTAGAAGAGCTGTGACTGACCCAAGGTCAGCCAGCCAGCTTCAAACAGAGGAGTGGGGAATCAAACCCGGTTCTCCAGATTAGAGTCCCACCACTATTAACCACTACACCAAACCCTCTGAGGAGCAATATCTGCTGGCTATCATTGCATCGCCCTACACTTGAGTGTCTCCGTGTGCAGAGAGACTCTGTTGCTCTGTATTGACTGTCAGATAGATCTCCTGGGCTCACCGGCGGGAGGACGGGAGCTGCTACTTACTGTTCCTTCTTTCCCTCACATGTGCACGCCCCCAGTCTCTACGCGATGAAGTCTCTTTCTGGAAGTGATGTTGTTACACTGGCCACGGGACTGCTCCCATGCTTCTTAAAGAATCAGCCTGTTTGGGACTAAAATCAGCCCCAAGCAAAGTGCAAGATTACTTCCGTAGCCAGCGCGACAATGTCACCTCCTGAAGTGACATTGTTGCACACACTGGGAGTGTGCATGCCGCACTTTTGTCTGGGGTGCCTGCCAATGGCAGGTGATTGTTAGGCAGCTTGCAATCTCCTGCTGGTTGCCAGCCATTGGCGGGCGAGGGGGCAAAGCACGGGGAGTTTGCCCACCACTAGCAGGCATCCAGGAACCCTGCTCTCAGATATTTAAATATTTAGATCACACATACTCAGGAAGATACAGCTAGACATGACAGCATCCTCAATTTAGACCCAAGAACACTATCATGTCCAATTGTGCCCTCAGAGATATAATGCAGAGTACTAGAGTCCAGTGCTTAAGGGTACACTTGGTAGTATATCACCAAGTGGCAATCCTTGGAACACTGTCCTAGGAGTAAGCCTGAAGGAATAAAATGGGATTTACTTCAAAGTAGACCTGCTTATCCTTACAGCTTTGTGTCTCTTCTCAGACACTCTTCTCAACCAATGCTCCACACAGCCTTTCCCGTTGTTCCCTGTATGCAGTCCTCCCCTAGCAGTCCATTTAATGAGGGCCTTAAGTGGCCTACAAGCTTCTTGATGCTCCCCATTTTTGCAGTTCTAGGCTGGATAGATGGATTGTGGGCTGAGTTCTGCATGGTGAAATTTGGGCAACTCTGCTTTAAAACCATTTTAGTGCTCAAAAAGAAGGCAAAGGCCTCCCAAACTCGTATCTCATTAGGAACCCATTTTTTAAAAAGTAATTAATCCCTAGAAATTAACATTGCTACCTGGCTAGTTTCTAGGGTTAGCCCTGATACGTTCCAGCAGTTAGCCTTGATCCCTCCCAGATTCTAGCCTGCACTCTAACCACTACACCACACTTCTCTTCAGTTGTTTACTTTTTCCTGCTCCCCTCTCACTTTCTCCCCTGCTGTTTATTTTATTTTTACTTCTACCCATCTCCCGAATGGGGACCCAAATGGGCTTACGTTGTTCTCCTCTCCTCCATTTTTTCCTAACAACAAATCCTGTGAAGTAGGTTAGGCTGAGAGTTTGCGACTGGCCCATGGCAAAGCAGGGAATCAAACCTGGGTTTTACAGATCCTAGCCTGTCACTCAAACCACTGTGTACTAGTGGCTCCCAGTGTGCTTCCTTTTTTCTTGTTTTTTCCCCCTTTTTTCTTCTTTTACTGTTTACTTTCCCCCATAACCTCATATATAAGTATCTACGTAATGTGGAGCCACTACATGCATCTGATTTCAGCTATTGTCCACAAAAGCTTATGCTGGGATTAAATCTTGTTGATCTTTAAGGAGCCGCTAGACATCTGTTGAACTTGGTTGATGACTCTTTAACCCAATAAGTAGTATTTGGGCAGCTGGTATAACAACAACAACATTCAATTTATATACTGCCCTTCAGGACAACTTAATGCCCACTCAGAGTGGTTTACAACGTACGTTATTATTATCCTTACAACAATCACCCTGTGAGGTGGGTGGGCCTGAGAGAGCTCTGGAAGAGCTGTGACTGACCCAAGGTCACCCAACTGGCTTCAAGTATTTGTGTTAGATTCCTCGTTATTCAGATTGAACTTGTTGCATGTCTTCAACAATCTGTGCTTTTTTTACGCACATCCACCAAAACTGCAGCCAATTAACAGAACTTGACAATAAACCAACAGACGCACACTGCTTTGCTCTTTTGAGTCTAGCTGTTTAGAAAACTTTTTGCCAAAGGCGGCAGAAGAACAAAAGGTGAAAGGTTAGATCAATGAAAACACAACATGAATAGCTATAGCTTGCAGAAGGCAAGCAATATTCAAGGCGGCCCTTCTCATCTTAGCATCAACCAAGAAAGGATTCCCTTTTTCTGTGTTTTGCAAATCTGCATTCAAGGATGCTCAACCCTGCAGGGCTTTGCTAGGAATGGGCAGTGGCATTTGAAAAGATTTACATGAAGTGTTTTTTTTTTTAAAGTAGTCATTTCTAACTTGGCTCCCTCAATGATAGCTTTTTCAATGGAATGCAACACGTTGATGGAAGCATGCTCCTTGTTTATGCAAAGTAACCCATTTTCTCTCTAGGCTTTTGATTAACATATAGTTAAGGCTGGGCAACAGAATCCTGTTTTAAGGCCTTTGATAGTTGATGGCTCCTTCAAACCACCAGAATTAGAACTGCTCCCCCTCCCCCCATTTTCTGAATGGGGACTGAGATCCAAACTGTTTTTTGGGCTGTGAGAAACTTTCTCTTGATATTTTTATTGGAAATCAGAAAGCTCGGAGTACAAGTAAGGGAGAGATACTTAACTCCTTCCCCACTAGTCCTTCTCAAAAACCTTCCCCCCCCCCGGCTACTTTCACCCTCTCCTCATTCTCACAGAAAGCAAAAGATACAGGGACTGAGGCTGCTGTAGAGCAACTAGCGCTGCCTCTCCTTACTCCCGTTTGCTTGTTTATTCCCTAAACAAGCACAGGAAGGAACTGCTCATTGTTTCACTTTACCTGGTCTGTCTTTAGAAAAGACAGAAGCTATCAAATGCAATCCCCAGGTCCTTGTGGAGGGGAGGGACCACTGCGGCAATGCATGTCTTCCATGTGCTGCTCTGATCTTCCTAACTTCCCATTCAACCGGTGAGACAAGAGAACTCCCTGCCCCAGCTCCTAGGAGGATAGGACGCTTGACATCCCATTTTGTGAGGACTCACCCCTCCCCGCTTATACAAGAATATTAAATCAGGATGGGTGGGAAAGGTTGAGCACTGTCCCTTAAATCTGTCTACTTGTGCCCTTCTCTAGCCCTCACCATTTAAGATAACCCAAGGATGGATTTTACACTGTGCCTCTCCCTGGAGACAACACTGCTACAGCACAAAACTGGCATTGAGGATAGCCTGGAAAATGGTGGCCAGCCAGAGTTGCTATGTAGCATGATTTCGCCACACCCCTGTATCTAATCAGAAAGATCTTTTCAGCAACAGGATGGGCTTTTGAGAAAGATACAGAAAAATCTTTGCAGCCTAAGAATTTACTCAATACAAATATTATGCTCTTTCTAGGGTTGCCAGCTCCAAGTTGGGAAATTCCTGGAGATCTGGAGGGGTGAAACCTGGAGAAAGTGGGTTTGGGGGAGGGAAAGGACCTTGGCATGGCATAATTCCATACAGTCCACCCCCCAAAGTAGCCATTTTCTCCAGGTGAACTGATCTCTGTAGCCTGGAGACCAGTTGTAATTCCAGATCTCCAGCCACTGCCTGGAGGCTGGCAACCCTAGCCCTTTCCCACGTGGATTTTTAACTGTATCAATCATGCAAATTAAAACTATTTTACATCGAGTTTGTCTACACAAGACACCTTATACGGAGACGCTCAAGTGACTTACTTTCTGTGTGGTTTTATATTCAAGTGTGCTCGGTCTCCCTAGCAGTGCATCTGTATCCACAATGGGAGAACGAGGGTAAGATCTTTCACTTGAGTGTGCCCGTGTAAGATGTCTTGTGTAGAGATATAATGTGACATGTTTATTCTGAACATTTTCTGGTGTGGCTACTCATGGGGAAGGGAAGGAGCGATGCAGGCCACTGAAGTCCTCTGTCTGCTGAAAAGTCTATTCAGCTACCCCTGTGCTTTCTGCAGTTGCAATTCATTTTGCCAACACACTTTCAAGCATAATAACTTCATAAGCATAAGGAACAGAAACTTTACTTTTTTGAAAATGAGAACACTTTATCCCATTCTAATACCACATCCTGGTCACAGTACAGATAAAGATAACTATGACTAAGCTCCACTGAACCAAATGGAACCAGTTTGTCATAACAAATGCAAGTTCCCCTGCTTTAAGAGAGACTTTTAAAATCTTATAATTGCAATAATTCAGAATATCAAAGTGTAAAATACTCAGAAAGCTTAACTGTATAAACAGATGTGACAAAAATAGCCATTACAAATATATATATAGATATATAGATATCTATATATATATATAAATATATAATATTTAATAATATATAAATATATATATAAATATTCCTAGAGTGCAACATCTTAGATTTCCATATATCTGTGCATATACTACAGTGCTTCTAATTTTACATTTTTCTCTAGTTTCTTATTACAGAAAACAATAAAAGACCTCCATCTTTGAAGAAACACAGGCTGAATCCACATGACCTTGGCGTGTCCTGGCATTGCACTAAATATTCACTAAACACCCGGAAGTATAGTGTCTTTCTAGTGTGATTTCTGAAGCCCCCACTCTTCCTCCTAGGGTTGCCAACCTCCAGGTGGTGGCTGGAGATCTCCCAGAACTGCAGCTGATGTCCAAGCCATAGAGATCAGGTTCCCTGGAGAAAATGGCTACTTCGGAAGGTGGACTCTATGGCATTATACATTCCTCATGTCCATCCCCTCCCCAAACCATGCCCTCTCCAGTCTCCACCCCCAAAATCTCCAGGAATTTTTCAACCAGGACCTGGCAACCCTACAGTTCCTCCAGCAGCTGCCAAGTAACTCCTGAAAAGCAGATGCTGAAAGTTGAAGGATCCCTTGTACACAAAATGCCTCATAACATGGTGAGCTGCAACGAGTAGAGTGAATCTGGTGAGATCTCTCTCCTCCCCTCCCATGTGCTAGCAGAAGCCCGGAGGGCAAGGTTTCTTCTGGTGTGGTATTTTGTACTCCAGGGTCTGCTCATCCATTGGCTTTTTAAAGGTCATAGAAGGACAACATTAAACAGGAAACAATCCAGCTCTTAACTTTAATGAGATTGGATCTGTGAGCACTGGCTGCAGAAGATAGAAAGTTCCATCTTGGGGAGATAAATGTACTGTGCTCTAAAATATTTAAAAGAAGCTACGACCTCTTGAAAAGGAAATGGATCATAATAAAACACTGCCATAAAATGATACAACCTTTGGCATCATTACGTTAACACCAGAAAGTCCCAGTCAAGCGACTAGCATGTCCTTGATGGGCAAGGTGGAGTTCCAGTCTATTTATGTCTACTTTTATTATGCAAGACTTGATAATTTTGTTAGAGGTGGTAGAACTTTGAGTCCCTCCCTGCCTAGCTTAACATCTAGAGCTGTGCTATATATAACATCCACAGGCCATTCCTTGCCCACTAGTAATTCCCCCCACACACACACACACTTTCTCTAGAGCTTTGAGCAGATGTTTTGTGTTTGCATTTCAGTACCTATATTTGCTGCCTAAAGGATTAGACAATCTTTTTTGACAGAGAGAGAACATTTAATTGATGCATGCTGCACAAATTGTATTCTTTATGTGCCTGTGTGGAACTGGTGAATAACAAGATGTTTGTATGGTATGGTCCCACAGGCAACTTTTTCTGGTCTAGAGCACTGCCTCGAAGGGAAAGCAGCCATATGATACAATAGCAAGAGGTCTGAGGAAGAGGGATTGAAGAGGAAGAATATGAAGGAAGAAAAAGGAGAAACTGACCACAGTCTCTTAGCATTCCATTCCAAATGGACCTCCAGTAGCAGCCAATTAGGGAAAGAAAGATCAGATGCATTAAATCATTCCAAAGAACTGGCGTAGTGTGAGTGGACTGGTTCAAATGCCAAGAAGTTCACCGGGTGACCTTAAGCCTAACCTATGTCATTGTGAGGATCAGAAGGGAAGGAGTGATCCATGAATCTCACCCTGAGCTTCCTTAAGAAAGGGTGGGATTAAAATATGCTAGACAAAAGATGACACTCCAAGAATGAGGAAAGGGAATGCAGCGCCTGTACCTTTCTACCTAAGTATGGAAATTCTGTGGCAGGGCCGCCAAAGAGGAAGAGGAAGTAAGATATACATAATTTCGGGGTGGGGGGGCAGGTTGCCCCTGGACAATCTTACTATATAATTGAGTAAGCGTATTTCAGACAACTCACTTTATACCCTGGTGCACCACCAGAGGGCGCTGCCATGGAGAGAAGCCTAAAAGCAAAAAAGGCAAAGAAGCTAACAACAAAGAGCCAAAAAGGCAGAGGGCAAAACCAACAAGTTAGCAAAAGTGAAAAAATATATTATAATGTTGTAAGGTGCAATGTGCTACAGTATCAAACAGGAATTCTTATACAGAATTGTATATGAAATCTCATACAACTTATACAAAGTACTTAATCAGCAGCAACAAACTAAAACAACTATAAATATCTGTAACAGTTGCTATACGGGATAGCAATAAACCATCAGGCAACAGGTAAATATAGTAGTTTAACAATAGTATTAAAGGTAATTTTCTTTCTCTTATGATAATTTATTACAGGTGCAACAACAAGGAGGGTGCCAGGACCCGGCAACTCAACAAAAGAGGCCACCAAGTGGCATGTTTCGTGGAACCCTCCCCAGGAGCTGCACCAGCAAATACACCTGGAAGCAGAGACGACCACTATGTGATTCTCTAGTGGTACATCAGACACTTGAAAATGGACAGCAGATCTTGTTATTTCCCAGGTGGGGTTTCCCATTTTTTCATAAGGAATCAGGAATAGAGCAGGTGGCAATCCCCGCACCCCCTTCACCCAGCTGGGATCAGGAGCAGAGCAGGTAGTAACGCCTGCCACCCATCTTCACCTGTCAGGATCAGGCACGGAGCAGGAGGCAATGCTTGTTCCTCCCTTCACCCAGCGGGGAGCAGTTGGCAATGCCCACCCCGTTCACCCAGCTGTAGTCAGGTGCAGAACAGGAGGCACTGCCCCCCCTTTACCCGGCATATATCACGCATGGAGCAGGTAGCAAAGCCCACCACCCCTTCACATGGCCAAGATCAGGTGTGGAGCAGCTGCCAATGCCCACCCCCCTCCTTCACCAGCTGGAATCAGTGATGGAAAAGGAGTGAATGCCTGCCTGCCCGCCCTCCCCTTCCTAGAGCCTGTTGTATTTTTTTCCCACAACGGGCTTTGTTGCTAGTATTGTTTATATTCCTGGTCTCCTAGAAGAATATGCACTGATTAAACAGAACACCCTTGCATGGAAAGCCTCACGTTGGTCCTCCCTGTTCTTTATCTCATTCATCATTAAGGGAGTGACTTATCTTGTCACTTGCCTACTGAGGGTTCAGTGCTACCAACAGGAAGGAGCTACAATGCAGGTTCCTTCCGCCTTTGCAACACAGGAAGGAACTGCACCCCAGCAGCGCCTATGCAAAAAAGAGGTTGCGTGCCTTGTCTTTTAGAATCTATATGCCATATTCATTGCACCAAGAATAACCACATTTAACCCGGGCTCTGATTGATGCACATGCGCAAGTCCCCCCAGAGAGAAGCAAAGAAAGCTGGAAGAGATTAAACAGAGGGAAGGGAAAGCCCTACAGCTCAGAAGTGTAGCATCATCAGTATCATAAGGTCTCGGATCAGTCCTTGCCCACACACCCCTTCCCTGTTAAAGAATTGCAGGTAGCAGATGTTTGGAATGATCTTTCTTTGACTGGGACCCTAGAGAGCTTCTGTCAACCTGAGCAGTGAATATACCGAACTAGATGGGCCAGTGCTTGGACTTGGAATAAAATAGTCTTTTATGAAACAGGAACTGCCCGCCCCTTGTTTATGCTTAATCTTATTTAGCTGCTAATGTTTCCTGCTGCCCCATGCCATCCCATTCCCAGGAGACAAGTCCTTGCCAAAAGGGAGATTAAATCTAGACAGCTCCAGCTTCTTTGCTTACGGTCTTGTCTGGCTACCACTGCCTATGTCCAGGGAGCTTTAGAATTAGATCCTGACTTCCACCTGGCTGCCCTGTGCTTGATTAATATAAATATTTATCCAGGCTCTTCCACGCTATGCTGCACTGGCACGCTCCTCTGTATAGCAAGATGCATCTATCAACATTTTCTCTTCTAGACAACCTTGAAAGATACAGGAGTCCTGACTTCCTCATCACCTGGCCACTCTCTTTACCTATCATTTCAGGTTTCAACTCACACTTTCACGAGTCATATTTTTGGCAGTTCTTCTCATGTGCCGCGTTATGTTCTGAGTGACAACCTTTGCTGACATTCTTGAGGTTACAAGCATGAGTGGTAATGATATCAAATAAAATGTACTTTGCTCATGTACGAGCTTTCCTGGTAAGCCCTTCCTCATGTTTCACCTGTGGGCAAGGTGAAAAGAAAAGGATTTTTTTTTGTATGTCCTCTACAATGATCCTGAAGCAGAAAGACAGGGTTGCTTTGGAAATTGAGCTATCATTTTACATACATAGCTGATTTTCCTGTATGGGAAAAAAAATCAGAGTAGCTTTTTTCCATCAGCTTATTTAAAACTTCAGTGGAAGTTGTTAAAGCTCTGATGGAACAACAGATACTTTTGGCTAGGTATTATTGCTGGAATAAAATTGTCAGCTGTGTTGTGTTAAAATATTTTCCTCTTATGATAAATGGAGTATATGGTGTAATCTGAAATACTTTTGACATTGATTACTCTTTCGTCCCAATTACTGCTATTAGTTCTTAGCTCACCAGATCCATCCTCTATATTTAGGACTGATGAATTGCCCATTTTCCAACTTCTCTCTCTAGCTGCTTCTTTAAAAACAACTTGATAGGGGACATTTTTCACTCTGCAGAGATTTATCTTCTACTTCAAATCAAGTCACTAAATCTTGCCATGTTAAGAGTTTACAGCAGCAGCCTCAGTCTTGTGGAGTAATCTTGAGAAGTGAGGCTGAGGGCCACCACAAAATGGTTGCTCTAGGGAAAATCAAAAAGTGGCTCCCATGTAGGCTTAACATGTGCCCGGGGGGGGGGGGGAGGCACAGATCTATCTCAAGCTCCTGTTGCCCACCAGCATTCTGGCAGCTGTAGGAAGGGGGACAGGAATCACTATCAGGTAACATGATTTGTAGGGTTTGCCAGTCCCCCGCTGGGGGCAGGGGATCCCCTGCTCCCACCTTCCATCCCCGCTTACCTGGCCGGCAGGGGAATGTACCTCCTATGCTCTGCAGGGGGCTGATTTGGGCCCCAAATAAGCTGAATTGGGCTCATTTGGGACCTAAATTGGCCCACCATGAAGTGAAGGAGCTCACCAGGTCCCAATCAGCAGCACTGTGCTCTGCAGCAGGCTGAATTTGTCCCATTTGGAGCCCAAATCAGCTCACTGCAAAGCACAGGAGTACTCCAGGGGCCTCTGCAGAGCACAGGAGTACTCCAGGAGCCATCACACCATCCTGGCAGCACTCCTGTGCTCTGCAGAGGCCCAATTCTGGCCTGAAATGGGCCAAATTCAGCCCCAAATGGGCCAAAATCAACCTGCTGTGGAGTGCAGGAGCACTCCAAGGGCCATCACACCATCCCAGCAGCGCTTGCATGCTCCACAGCAGAACAATTTTGGCCCTAAATGGGCCAAAATCTGTCTGCTGCGGAGTGCAGGAGTGCCCCCAGGGGTGGCATGAGGTTTGCCCGATGATGTCACTTCCCAGACATAAGGCTGTTTTGACAAATTTTAGGAAATTTGGGAGTGGTGACTGGGGAAGACAGAGTTGGGGATGGGAAAGAGCTTGGCTGGGATGCTTTGCCATAGAGTATGCCCTCCAAAGCTGTCATTTCCTCTAGAGGAATTGATCTCTCTAGTCTGGAGATCAACTATAATTCCAGGAGAACTCCAGGCCCTACTTTGAGGTTAGTAACCTTACTCTTACAATAGAGGTAGCTGTTTCTAAATGGGTATTCCTGATAAATGTCAAAGTAATGCCTCCTGGGTTCTTCTGAAGTATATCCTGTTCTAGTGAGGAAGAGGAAATACAGGGCTGGCTCTTTGATTTGGGGAGGAGATGCTTTGTCAAAGAAGCTAATGACAGGAATCCCATCACCAGCTGCCAGGGTGTATCTGCTGCTATAGGGAGCTAGATGGACTGTGCATACCATACCCAGTCTGCAATCATTCCATTGGTTACCAATCAGTTACTGGGTTCAGTACAAGATATTGGTATTCACCTGCAAAGACCTTCATGGTCTTGAACCTGCATACCTTCAGAACTCTCCTACCATGTTTCGCTTGTCTGAGCAAAACCTTCTGAGGAAGGCACCCTACAAATGGATGTGATTTGTAACAGCTTGTACACATGGAGTCTCTCTACATGAGAGATCTTATACAAGAACACACGTGTAGAGAGATGCAGTGTTAGCTGGGAAGGGTAGTTTAAATTTCACCTCTCTGCACGGAGCTGGTAGAGATCGCTCCTCAGAGGGTTTGTTAATTTCATCTTGACAGTGCCTACCCAGAGGTGAAGATGAAATTAGCAAACCCTCTGAGGAGCAATCTCTGCTGGCTTTGTGCAGAGAGGCTATCATTGCATCTCCCCACACTTGAACATCCTCGTGTACGATATCTCATGTAGAGAGACTCATGCACACTAGGACAGGAAGTGGGGAATCGCCATCTTTGAAAGTGGAAGGGTCGTGGCTTCAGCGGAAGAGGAAGTAGGCCATCTTGGATTATAATAACATAGAGAAACCATAGAGAAAAGACGCCCGACATTTTGGATATAAAAAATTAATTTTGGCAAAGATTGGGACATTTAAAAAAAAGGAAAACGTTTAATTATACGCCACGGAGCTGAGGAAGAGAGCAGATTCGTGGGAGCGAGCTAAAGCAAGCCCCACGATGTCGAAAAAAGAGTGGCAATCGGCAATAGAAAACTTGGACAAAAAACTTATAGACATGATGAAAGAACTTAAGGACACGAAATTGGAGCTTATTAAAGAGGTCAAGGAAGTTACACAGACAGTAAAGTCGGAGCTGTCAGAAGTGAAAAAAGGTGTGGAAACGATTAGCAGTGAATTACAAGGAACGCAGCAGAGAGTTAAAACAGTAGAAGACGCGATGGAGAATTTAATAGACACGCAACAAACAGAGATGAGGCTGGTGAAGGGGAGGATGTCAGTTGCAGAAACTAAACACATGGAGAAGCAGCTTCGTTTTCGTGGTCTGCCAGAAGTGGAAGGGAAGTCAGCGCAAGAACAGATGACTGAGGTGTTGGCTGATTACCTGGGGAAGGAGGAGGAGGAAATTGTGGCTATCCTAGATGTGGCGTATCGTGTGAACTCGAGAATTGCAACCCAGAGGAAACTACCAAGGGATGTGATTGTGCAGTTTACAACTAGAAATATGAAAGAGAGGATTGTGACCAAACAATTTCAAGATCCATTGGAGATTGATGGCAAGACGATTATTATAATGAAGGAACTGCCCAGATCAGTGTTATTGGACAGGAAAAAATATAGAGTGCTAATTCAGACTTTGAAGGACATGAATATCAGATACAGATGGGAGTTACCGGAAGGAGTGTCCTTTGAGTTTGGAGGGGCAAAAAAACGTATCAGATCTGAGCGGGAGATGGAGAGATTTATCAAGGACAATGAAAAAGACTTACCAACAAAACCATGAATATGGAGTGTAAAGTATTATCTTGGAATATAAATGGACTAAACTCACCGAATAAGAGAAAAAATATTTTTCATTGGCTACTAAAACAAAAATGTGATATTGTTTGTTTGCAGGAGACCCACATTAGAAAACAGGATGTAAAATATTTAAAATCTGGAAAATTGGGCAAAGAATTTGTAGCGGCTTCCAACAAGAAAAAAAGAGGAGTGGTGTTGTATATAAAAGAGGAGCTGCAGCCAAAATTTGTTATGAGAGATGTGGAAGCTAGATTTGTAGCAGTGGAATGTAATTGGAACTTAAAGAGAGTGTTGGTAGTCGGACTTTATGCACCTAACGGTGCAAAGGAAAGCTTCTTTGAGGACTTAAGGAAGCACCTAGATGATCTTGTATATGACCAGATAATTCTTGCCGGAGATTTCAATGGAGTGACAGATTTGGAATTAGACAAAAAGACTACAAAAGCACAAAAGAAAAGAGGACTATTGCCAAAGCTTTTTTTTGAGTTGATTCAACAAGAGACTCTCGAAGACGTATGGAGGAGAGAATATCCTAAAACCAAACAGTTTACTTTTTATTCTGCAAGGCATCTTACATTATCAAGAATTGATATGATCTGGGCCTCAAAGGACTTAGTGCTATGGACTAAGGAGGTAGAAATAATGCCGATGGTAGGCTCAGATCACAACCCAATTATGTGGAAATTTGGAAAAAGGAGAAAAAGGAAAGCCTGGAGAATAAATGAGGACCTGTTACAGGAAAGTGAGAATATGGAAACACTGAGAAGAGAGACTAAGTTTTTTATACAATACAACGTGAATAAAGAAGTACCAACCAGTAAAGTTTGGGACGCGTACAAGGCGGTTGTAAGGGGCATACTAATGGACTTAAATGGTAGAGCAAGGAAAAAGAAAGAGGAGAAAAGACAAGAGATTGAGGAGAAAATAAAGGCCAAAGAAGTACAGTTAAAAAAGAGACCAGGGAAAAAGAAAATACATCAGGAAATCAAAATTCTTCAAGAACAGTTAACAGCAATGAGTAACAAAGAATTGGAGTGGAACCTTAAAAGACTGAATCAAAAAGTTTTTGAGGGTGCTAATAAACCTGGGAAATATTTGGCATGGCAATTAAAGAAGAAAAGGGAAAAGAAAATAATAAATAAAATTTGTGAAGAAAACAAAACGTATTTGGAGCAGACTACCATTAGCAGAGCCTTTTATAAATTTTACGCTAAGCTGTATAATAAAAAAGAAGTAAACAAAGAATCAATAGCATTATATTTGGAGAAAACCAAACTTCCAGAGATCTCGGAAGCTTGGAGAAATAAGTTGAACAGTGAAGTAACTGATGAGGAAATAAATATGGCAATACAATCCGCAAATCTAGGAAAGGCGCCAGGGCCAGATGGACTTACGGCTAAATTTTATAAGACAATGGCCAATGAACTGGCACCATTCCTAAAAGAGGTGATGAACGGAGTTTTTAGGGATCAAAGAATTCCAGACACTTGGAGCGAAGCGAATATATCATTGATCCCAAAAGAGGGCCAAGATCTGACTAGCGTGAAAAATTATAGGCCTATATCACTACTCAATAAT
Organism: Eublepharis macularius; assembly: GCF_028583425.1. Classification (NCBI taxonomy): domain Eukaryota; kingdom Metazoa; phylum Chordata; class Lepidosauria; order Squamata; family Eublepharidae; genus Eublepharis; species Eublepharis macularius. The sequence continues at coordinate 38,011,460 of NC_072794.1, forward strand.
GACTATAAAATTTTTGCGAAGATATTGGCGGAGAGATTGAAGGGGTGGCTCTCGGAAGTCATAGAGGAGGAACAAGCAGGCTTTTTGCCAGACAGACAAATAAGAGACAACTTAAGGACAGTGATCAATGCTATTGAATACTACGACAAGCGTTGTGACAAAGAGGTTGGTTTCTTCTTTGTAGACGCTGAAAAAGCGTTTGACAATTTAAACTGGGATTTTATGTTTGCCACTATGGAAAAGCTACAACTGGGAGAAAGATTCGTCAGAGCAATCAAGGAAATCTATAGAGACCAGACTGCAGCAATTGTAGTGAATGATGAATTGACCAAAAAATTGACGATTAGTAAAGGAACAAGACAAGGTTGCCCGTTATCTCCATTGTTGTTCATTTTAGTATTGGAGATTCTGATGATACAAATTCGACAAGATGAGGAAATACGAGGAATAAAAATAAAGGACTACTCATATAAGGTCAGAGCATTTGCAGACGACATAATGTTAATTGTAGAAGACCCACTGGAGAACATGCCAAAAGTGATAGGCAAGATCAAGGAGTTTGGAGATTTGGCAGGTTTCTTCATTAACAAAAAGAAGTCAAAGATATTATGCAAAAACATGATTAAGCAGAAACAACAATTGTTAATGGAAATAACGGATTGTGAAGTAACTAGTAAGGTGAAATACTTGGGAGTTGAGCTGACTGCAAAAAATATAGATTTGTTCAAGAATAATTATGAAAAATTATGGACTCAGATAGAGAGAGACTTGATCAAATGGAATAGATTGAACCTGTCATGGTTGGGCAGGATTGCAGCAGTTAAGATGAATGTGTTACCAAGAGTAATGTTTTTGTTACAGACAATACCAATCATCAGAGACTCTAAACAATTTGAAAAATGGCAGAGGAAAATATCAGATTTTGTTTGGGCAGGCAAGAAGCCTCGAGTGAAAGTAAAAGTTCTACAAGATGCAAAGGAGAGAGGCGGAATGCAACTGCCCAATCTGAGACTTTACCATGATGCAATCTGCCTAGTTTGGCTAAAAGAGTGGATGACATTAAAGAATAAGAAATTACTAGCCCTAGAGGGATATAAAAAAATTTTTGGATGGCACGCATACCTATGGCATGACAAAGTAAAGGTCAACTCGATGTTCCTGCATCATTTTGTAAGGAGAAGTCTATTTATAATCTGGAAGAAGTATAGAACTTACTTACAAGAAGGAACCCCCTTGTGGGTGGTTCCATATGAGGTGATAGATCCGAGAGCTGTGGATAATGAACAACAATGTTTAACGTATAAAGAAATAACTAAGATTGAAGTATCTAAACTTAGAATAAAGACGCAAGAGGAACTATCACCTAACTATGATTGGTTTCAGTATAGACAGATTAGAGACTTATACAACTCAGACTTTGCAAAAGGGGGCATACGAACAGAGAACTCGGAACTAGAGCAGACCCTTCTCAAAGAAGACAAGAAAAGAATATCCAAGGTATACCAAGTATTGCTGAAATGGTATACTGAGGATGAGATAGTTAAAACACAGATGGTGAAATGGGCTATAAATTTCAATAAAGAAATAACAATGGAGGCATGGGAATACTTGTGGAAAACTACAATGAAGACAACGACATGTATTAATATTAAAGAGAACATTTTCAAAATGATCTATCGTTGGTACATGACACCAAAGAAGATTGCGCTAGGGAATTTGAATACTTCTAATAAATGCTGGAAATGTAAGAAACATGAGGGCTCCCTCTATCATATGTGGTGGTCGTGTGAGGTAGCTAGGCAGTTCTGGGGGGAAATAATAAGAGAAATGAGTGAAATTTTACAGTTTCAAATAAATAAGAACCCAGAACTCCTGCTGCTAAACTTGGGAATGGAGGGAATTCCAGCCCATCATAGGACGTTGATTTTTTATATGACTGCAGCAGCTAGACTTTTGTACGCGCAGAAATGGAAAGTACAAGAAGTACCAACTATTGAAGATTGGATCTACAAATTGCTGTATATGGCTGAAATGGACAAGATGACAAGAAAACTGAGAGATCTGGACTCAGGGCAGTTCAACACAGACTGGGAGAAGCTGAAACAATACCTGGAGAAGAAATGGGAGGTGGGAGGAAAACTGTGGCAGTTTGAGAACTACTGAAATATAATAAAAGTATAAAAGAGAGGGGTGACTTTACCGGGGGAGGAAGAGAAATGTGAATTTATAAGCAGTTAGATTAATTGATTGAGATATATATAGATATGTATAGGTCAACTGATAGAGAATAATTAATGATAAGGTTTAAACATGAGGATTGACTAACTAACAATATTTTCTTTTTTTTGACAAGATTTATATGCACCAAACGGAATGTATAGAAGAGTTAAATTGATTGAGTATCTGAGGAGTTATATAGAATTACCATAAAAAGTTGAAATGAGTAATATATAGAGAACAAATCAAATTGTTTGATTTAAATGTGGGGAATTTTTATGGCTTATGATATATAGGTTTATATAGAATTATTCAAAACTGGAAAATGGGATAAATTGTTTATCTAAAGACGTATAGTTTGGGTGTATAATAATTAAAGGAGTTAATGATGCACTGCTTAATATAATGGAGAATGTATATCTGTTTTAGACAGAGGAATTTAATAGAAGTAAGGGAAAAGGGACAGAGGGTGGGAAAGCTGTTGGAAGTCAATAAAAGGGGGGGAAAGGGAGGGGGTTAGAAACGAAAAATTAGGGGAAAATTGATTGTAATGTAAAAATAAAAATGTTCTAACCCAATAAAAAATTTTTCAAAAAAAAAAAAAAAAAAAAAAAAAAAAAAAAGAGAGACTCATGCACACTGTTGTGGCTCCCAAGCCTCCCATCTCATGGAATTGTCTTCCTCAAGAGGTCAGGAGTGCCACCATACTTCTATTGTTTCAAAGAACGTGCAAAACAGAAATGTTCAGGATTAAAATGTAGCATAATGGAATGGCTCAGGAAGACGCTTTTATAAGGCGTTAGTAGCCTATTGCAATGTTTACTGACACCTTGATTTTATTAAATTAACTTCTACCTTTGCAATCCATTTTCAACATTATGGTATGTTATCCGGTAAACAGTTTTTGTTTGCATTGTGTTCTAGTTTTGTAATCCTAGGAAGTACTTATGCAGTGTTTATTGGATGTTTTATACTCTAACTGAATTGGTTTCTAAAATTTTCAGTCTATTACTGTAGCCATTCTTTTAACATAGCGAAATAAATATTTGATCAATTACTATTTTCTATATTTTTCATTGGACACTGCCATTTTTTTCATTCCTTGTCTAATGAAGCTAAAGGAGCAGTTTGATCCCAGCTCTACCAAATCTAAAAATCAGAGGAGTTAGCCGTGTTAGGGTAGCCCACACAAGACAAAATAACTCGAATTACAGTCAAATACACTTGAATTACAAAATACACTCGAATTACCTGTGTAATTTGAGTGTGTTTTGTCTCGTGTGGTGAGATGCTTAGTCTGTAGTAGCAAAATAGTAAAGAGTCCAGTTAAGACTAACAAACTTTATTGTAGCATAAGCTTTCAAGAACTACAGCTCTCCTGCATCTGACGAAGAGAGCTGTAGTTCTCGAAAGCTTATGCTACAATAAAGTTGTTAGTCTTAAAGGTACTACGGGACTCTTTACTATTAATCTAAAACTGTAGTCTAATAAACTCCGCTATAAGTCATAATGGAGTAAAGGCTGATGTGGGATAGCAACTTCTATAGAGGATGCAGACAAGAGAACTGAAGTCCAAGACCTAAGCATCCAGCTAAATGATACAGGGGACATGTGTTGCGAGTCCCCCAGTCCAACTCGCATCTATGTATACACTTGGGAAAGTGTTTCTTCACTGGGGGAGAGGGGCTTCAGGCTTCCCTTCTTGTTGTTTTAGCCATTGGAAACATCTGTGGGGGTCTGTTTGCCCTTTTCTTAAGCTCCATGTATCCTGTGATCATATGACTCAGGAGACATGGAGCCCAAACAAATGGCAAACAGCCCCCCACAGATGTTTCCAATGGCAAAAATGACATGGGAAGAAAGCCTGAAGCTCCTCTCCTCCCCTTCACTGTGCTCAGAACTACACCTAATAGCAGAACATTTTCCAAAGTGAGCGCCTCCTAAGTGTAGATATGAGCCCAGCCAGGGGATTCCCAACCCTGCTTGTATCTCTTGTATCATTTAGCAAGATCCCTAAACATCTATTTTTTAAACTCTTCATTCCGATGAAGAATTGTACGGATTTCAGAAGTCAGTGTACTAGTTTGAATCATTTTGATTTGTTTCTAATAGAAGGTATTACGATGCTTTGGGAGTTTGTTGCGCACCAACGTGGCTACCTGTACTCTCAGACTGGAGGCACATAATGCATATGTCTCCTGTGAGAATTTTGCTTATTAGTTTCTGCACATTACTGTGCTGATACAGACTAAAGAACCGGCCGAGCAACTTTGCTGTAGACATAAGAGAGTAAAGACAGATGTGGGACAGCAGCTTTTGTTTTTCTTGAATGCGCAGCTTGGAGAAGCATTCCGCATGACTTGGAAGATTGGATCCAACATTTTAAATTGGTCCAAACATGTAGTGCTCCATGAAACAACATTTCATCATTTATGCTGCTGGGAAGAAGCAGCCAATAAGTTTGCAGATTTTTTTCCCCCATCTGACCTTTAACAACTAGTCCTTTAGCAATGGCAACAACTAGTAGTCCTTTAACAACTGCATGAAAAGTAGTGGCTTTTTTATGTGCAGCCTTTCTCAGCATGGAGACGCAACAATAGGGAAATAGATCCAGAGGAGTTAGCCGTGTTAGTCTGTAGTACCGAAATAGAAAAGAGCTCAATAGCACCTTTAAGACTAACCAACTTTACTGTAGCATAAGCTTTCGAGAATCACAGTTCTCTTGCATCTGATGAAGAGAACTGTGATTCTCGAAAGCTTATGCTACAGTAAAGTTGGTTAATCTTAAAGGTGCTACTGGACTCTCAACAATAGGGAAAGTTGCACTTGCTGCATTTCCCTTTGATGCACAACTATTAATGGAGCAGAATATCAGGGAAGGGGTCTGCATGTGAATAATCTAGGTGCAAAGCAATTGTCATGGTCCAGAAAGAGGAGGCCAACCCAGCTTGCATTCCTGCATCAGAGGAGAAGCTAATGTGAAGGCCAGAGTCCTGATGGTTCAATACCCCCCAAATTGGTTCAGAGAGTTTGTTATCTCAAAGCTCTTCCTGTTCAGTTCTTGCAACTCCTTCTGAAGAAACTGAGTAATCTAAAAGTGAAGTGGGGAGGATGCTCCCCCTTCTACAAATGCTGTCATTGTTGCCATAATAAGGCTATTAGCTAACACATATCCTCCAGGCTTGCCACCCACAAAAGGAATTCAAGTCTGAGCTCTGAAAAGTGCTGTGAACCTCATTTAAATAACATCTGGAAAGAGGGTTGCCTTTTTTCCCTCTCCTGACAGAATCTTTACCAGCTGCCTGGCAATCAGAAACTGAACACGTGGAAGTTGTTTTTCCCCCCTATGGAGACATCATGATAGAGAAAGCTGCCTCTAAATGTATTTCAGCTTACGATGTAGCGGGTAAAGGCACAGAGCACCTGTCAGGAGAAAGTCAGCAACTTGACAGCCATAGATATAGCTTTATTTGGCGGGGAGGGGGGGGAGCAAGCGTCAGATTCTGCACTGGTGACGAACTCCATGTTTGTGTGGTGAATTTATAAGTTAATGAAAAACACAAGTATGAAAAATAAGGAATGAATGCAAATAAATCTGTCTTGAGAACAAGTTTTGACATAGGTGAACAAGAGGTGTGCGATTCTTAAAATCTAATTCATTTTAAAATCCTAACCTGCACTTTGAACCTAAAAGAAAAAGTTATGTCTATAATATTATTTGTTTTATAGGACTTCTTATGTGTTTTTCTGTCCCTAAGTAACATATATTAGATTTAAAGCAGTAAATATAAAATGAAAAACCTAAACTAAAACTATTCTGTGTTGTTAACATGAAGAGGTCAAAATCTCTATTACAGAGGAGTCAGCCGTGTTAGTCTGTAGTAGCAAATAGTAAAGAGTCCATTAGCACCTTTTAGACTAACCAACTTTATTGTAGCATAAGCTTTCGAGAGCCATAGCTTTCTTCTATGCATTTGATGAAGAGAGCTGTGACTCTCAAAAACTTATGCTGCAATAAAGTTGGTTAGTCTAAAAGGTGCTACTGGACTCTTTACTGTTTACATTATTACAGGCTCCCTTACATTTTGTAGTTGACTTTTCCTTCCATAACTGCCATTTTGTGATTGATCCTGCTGCTGTGGCAGCCATTTTTTGATGGCACTGAGGGCCAAGCTACAAGTGACGAATGACACTTGAATGGCAAGTATATTTCTCCCTGTTCACTTGCCCTCCACTCAATCCACTTGCCATTCAAGTGTCATTTGTCACTTGTAGCTTGGCTCTCACTCACTCACTCACTCACTTCACTGTGTGTGTGTGTGTGTGTGATTAACTTGCAGTCAGCTTATGGAGACTCCATAGAGTTTTCAAGGCAAGAGAGAAACAGAGGTGGTTTGCCATTGCCTGCCTCTGCACAGCAAGTGTGACGGCTTGATGGTCTCCCATCCAAGTACTAAACATAGCCAACTGTGCTTAGCTTCTGAGATGTGAGAAGAGCAAGCTAGCCTAGGCCATCTAGGTAGCACCCACTACCCCCTCTCAAAATAGGTTCGGCAAGGGTAGGCATCACAGCAGAATGTGCTACTTTGGAGCTGGCATTTTTCTATTATACATTTATTTATTTAATACTATTTATTTTAATTTTTTTTAAAAAAATAAAAATTATATAAGCAGACCACAGGTGGAGTCAAATGTGTATGGCAGAAGGAAAGCTGCTATTCTATGTTGCTTCACTCAAAGGCTTTGAGCAGTAGCCTTTACTTACACAAGTTTCTTACTTGAAACAACAGAGATGTTAAACAAGGGCCCAAACTCTGCAACAAGCCCAGTTATATCACTCCTTCCTTTTTCCATTCCTCATATCTGACAAAGGGAGCTTTGACTCTCGAAAGCTCATACACTGGAAATGTAGTTAGTCTTTGACTTATTAATCTTGTATTCCACTCTTCCCACTTACATGGATTCAGAGAGTGGATAAACAACAACGGATAAAATCACAACAAAAACCATGAATAAAAACATACAGTTTTGTAAACAGCTCTTGATGGCAGACCCACATTATCTAACCCGAGCCAAACATTCCATGGGAGTGAGATATGGAGAAATGAAGATAAATCAACTGATAGGAAAGCTGGAGTGGGAGGGGCACAATGCCCCTCCAAACAGGAGCTGGCAGGAAGAACTCACCCATGCCCCAGCCTCAACTATGTGCCTGGTGGTACATCTCTGTCTTACGTGCCCAGTGAAAAGGTAACAAGTCTGTCTGGACCCGTCTGTCCAGGCCCAAGTTTCAACAGACAGAGAGTTCCATCAAGCTGGAGCCAGGACCAAAAAGGCCCTGGCTCTGGTCGAGGCTAGCTGAGCCTCCCTGGAGCCAGGGACCAGCAGCTGTTTATCGGTGATTTAAGTACCCTCTGGAGCACATATGGTGAGAGACGGTCCTGCAGTTATACTGGTCCCAGTCCGCTAAGGACTTTTTCACCAGCTCATCTTTCAGCACAAATTGCTTAATTTGTGCTGGAATTAAATTGCTTAATGAAACTTATGTTACCATCAACTACAGCAGCTGTGAATTGTAACCTTTGTTAAGCCTGTCTATAGCAGTAGAAAACAGCAAGAGTCCAGTCGCACCTATAAGACTAAAAAAAATTGTGGTAATGAGCTTTCATGAGTCACAGCTCACTTCTTCAGATACAGCTACAGTGTGATTCCATCTGTCCTTATATCTATCTACAGCTAGAATATGAGTCCATCTGTTCTGAGTGGAGTGATTTCAGATGCCGAATAACAAAAGCCAGTGAATGACAATAGGTGTGATTGGATAGGGTGGGGTATGCAGAGGGGTGGTAGATGTAGAGAAATCAGCATTGGTAATGAGACAACTACACTGACAACTACACTGTCTCTGGCTCTTACAACTGCTCATCCACCAATGTGAAATATGCCCTCATGTGCCAACAATGTCCATCTGCTCTGTACACTGGACAAACCAACCAACCTATGTGCAAAAGAATAAATGGCCACAAATCTGACATTAAAAATGGCAACATCCAGAAACCAGTGGGAGAACACTTCAATCTACCAGGACATTCCATCAAGGACTTAAAGGTCACTGTAGTTCAACAGAAACCTTTCAAAAACAAAATCCAACGGGAAGCTGCTGAATTGGAATTCATATGTAAATTTGACTCAGTCAGGCTGGGATTGAATAGAGACTATGAATGGTTATCTCATTATCAGAAGTAACTGACTTCCTTAACAGAAGCAAACTGATCTCCATATCAGAAGCTACTGTTTGCATCTACTCCTCCCTCCGCTCTCCACCTATATATCTGACCAGTTTCTTCTTGCCCTCCATGCATCTGACAAAGAGAACTGTGATTCTTGAAAGCTTATGCTGCAATAAAGTTGGTTAGTCTTAAAGGTGCTACTGGACTCTTTTTGATTTTGCTACTACAGACTAACACGGCTAACTCCTCTGCAGTAATGAGACAGGAAGCCTAGGTCTCGATTCAATCCAGTGCATTGTCTTGAGCTTCATTATCAGTTGCAATTCAGCAGTCTCTCTTTCTAATCTCCCTTTGAAATTCCTATGCATTATATTTTTGCACTATAGTGTCACAGAAGCTATATGTTTTCTGTTTCTTGGCCTTTTTAATCCACTGCTCACATTATTTTTTTTTCTGATGTACATATTCCACTGCCAGAAGCTTCATTTAATATATCTGATTAAATGGGCTCTTGCTCTGAGAGCTTTATGTTTCAATAAATTTTAAGATGCTGCAAAGCTATTACTTTTTTTGGCTTCACAGACTGACACTTGAATCTATCCCACGTCAGATGCAGAGATGGGGAGATATTCTGCACCCCAAGGTGCTTTGCTTTCACACAAGTCTGCCTGCTCCAAAATTGCAAACAGTTCATACACACTCCTCACCCCTCTCCTCAGATGGAGGGGCCACCTTTTTCAGTCTCTGATGGGTCCTTGGACAAGGGATCTCCTAACAATTAGCTCTCACTGGGGAAGCATCCACAGCAATTAAAGAACATTAACATTCAAAGACCCTTTATCTTGTTGATCCTATAGTAACGAGGCACCAAATTCATTACAATATTCCCCAAAGGTGGCTTTACTTCTGCTCCTCATCAGATTTTAAAAGCTAAAATCATGTACTTTTTATTATTAAGATCAAACAAAATAGCATTAAAAACAATGTGTGTTTTCACCAGAAAAGAAAAGTGGAGGGGGCGTCTAACCAGTGTCAGAATTGTGCTTCTGGCCTCCAGGAAGAAGGAAAAAATGGAAGCATCTGACTGAAAACAATACAATACAGTAGTGAATCAAACATCTCTGTAACACTGAAAGGCCAGGAGCAAAATCTAATTTTAAATTGTCAAGGTGTTCTCCAAATAATCCCGGGAAAGGTGGATGCTGACAATTGTTATATATTCCCTAGCACTGTTCTTACAAAAATATATTCCCTAGCACTGTTCTTATAAAAATAACTACTGTGAGAACATTTAAACTGCAAATTTGGTCAGTCCTTCAACTCCCTCCCCAAATTTGCAGTTTAAATGTTCTCACAGTAGTTAGCCTTCTCCAGGGCTTCCCCCCAAATATTATCTCAGACAGAAGAGCTGTCTTTCAAGAGGGTATGGCTATAAGATGCATAGAAGCATGAAAGAAAACAATCAGGTTTTCCATGTGGTTAAGGAATTCCCTCCTGGGAGGGTTAAAAAGGAAAAATGAAATAACATCTGCAGAGTCAACTGAGAAACATTATCCATCACTAGGGAAATGTTCTAATCTATTCTTAACTCATTTTATTGGGAGGCTGCAGCGTTGGCTTGAAGCCAGCCCAGATGAATAGTCCAAAGCCAAGGGAGAGGGAATCGCATTTGGAACAATATGAACCACATCTGTAAATCATCTGTCAAGCTGTATTAAGACATACACCTGCTATTAGCCAATTTGGTTATATATACACTGATATGCTTAAAGGTCACAGAACTAAATATAGCCAGCTTTCCAGTAGTTTCTATACTGTGAAATACATAAATTACTTCTGTCAGTTAGCTACTATAAAAGGCATGGTGCTTGTTACATGGATTTCCATGTGCACATGAGCAGCTCATGAGATCCACCACTTGGACAATGCATGGGGTTTTCGTTCAACATGAGGAGTTCACTGCAGGAGCTGTTTGGTACCATCACAGCCACAACGCTATATTTTTCCCAGCCCATGTTAGGTTAAAAGTCGCAGCAAACATGTGACATTACCAGCTTACAACCTAGCAATGCAGGAGGCACTCCAACCCCGATTTTCTATGGCTCCGGTTGTCAGCCACCCACACACTTAGTGGGGCCATAGCTGAATGGTAGAACATCTGATTTGCATGCAGAAGGTCAGAGAGGAACCATGGTGCACAGAGAGAAGGGACTTCAACTTTCTCCCTTCGCCATTTTTCTAACTTGAAACAGCCCCAAGGAGGTGCTGATTGATTTGTTGAGAAAACTTAGTGAAGCTACAAACTATATGAAGCTTAGTCTTCCCGACCCCGACCCCCCCCCCCCAAGCCAGTCTTTAATGGATTTGCAGAAATCAGGATTATTAGCGTCTAATGTAAAGATAAATCCAAGATGAACCAATAAAAACTTGGCAATCAAACTAAACTAAGCCAAGCCTAGCTGAGCTGTCCTGAAAAAGAGCAGCTTTTCTTCCTCCGGTAGGCAGCATGGAGAAGGGAGAATAGAGCAAATTCCATGCTGCCTACTGGAGGAAGAAAAGTGGGAATCACCCTGAACTAGGGGGAAAAGGGCAACCTGCAGTGCAGCGGCGGGGGGGGGGGGCATTTCCCCAGTGCTGCGATGCCTTCTTTTTCTTCTTCTTCTTCTCTCTCTCTTGCAAGCTGGCAAAGTGATTACAGTACCCTTGGAAGGGAAAGGGGGAGAACAAGGCTAACTGTCCAGGTACCTGATTAGTGGTCCAAGGCCTCTTTACACATTACACATTGAATTTGCTTTGGAGGAAATCCCAACCCACCTTAGGTTGAACATGTGAGAGTAAGATTACCTTTAAAACAGAAGGATGTGTGTATATGCAAATCATCTTCTGTACATGTGGGGAGGCAGGAGAATCTTCGTTCCCCTCCCCCGCATGTTTTAACTAGCTGAGAAAGGTGGCTGGGGGTGCTATTTGCCTTATTTCCTGGCTCCATGCATCTGCCCAGATGTGATTAGACAATATAGGAACACCTGGAATTGTCAGTAAGGCAAATAGCCCTCCCCTCATGGCCCTTCTTTGCTAGATAAAGGGAGTGGTGTGGAAAGGAGGGGAGAAGGAGAGGAAAGGAGGGGTGCCTTCGTGCACCCACAGGTAATAATTTGACAAAAAACCCACCCCATTTTAATGGTAAGTTCACAGTCATACATTAAATAAGCTGTGAGGGTTTCTTCCAAACCAAACTCATGTGTAATGTGTAAAGATGCTCCCAGATGGAACGTCAAAAACTATTAATTTACCTTTGATCCTAAAAGGTTTTATTTTCTATTTTCAGATTTTAGGCAGTATCTCTAGAGATGCCACAAAAACACTGAAGAACAGTTTGACACAGGATGAAGGGCAATACTTAATAATGTTGCAGAAGCTAAGCAGGGTCAGTAATGTTGCAGGTTGGGAGTCTGCGGGGGCGGGGGGAGCTTTGCCACACCCTGCAGACTCTCAACCTGTAACAGCAGCAGCTGTTGTTGCAGGTTAGGAGTCTGCAGGGGGCAGCAGCTTTGCAGCCCCCTGCAGTCTCCCTAAGAAGTCTTCCCTTCTTAGGAAGTCTTCTTCCCTAAGAAGACCCCTGCTGGATCAAACCAGTGGTCCATCTAGTCCTTCATCCTGTCTTACACAGAGGCCAACCAGTTACTGTAGTACTTGTACGGGAGACCACAAAGGAAGATTGGGGCTACTACGCAGAAGAAGGCAATGGCAAACTACCTCTGTTTATCTCTTACCTTGAAAACCCATGAGGTGGTCACCAAGAGTTGGTAGCTTCTCAATGGTACACCTTTTAATGTGTGAAATAAGAAAAAAATCCTAATATCAAAGAATTGAGCCATTTCCCCACCTCTCCGTCTCTTTGCTCTGCTGGACCTTTCACATTCACTTTCTCCCTTGGAGAGGACTCCAGTTTTACCCTACAGCAGTCAGGGGGTGGAGGGGACTAGTGAGAGATGGGGCTGAAAGGTCAGTGGCTGCATCTTCGTCCTCTGCCTTGGAACGTTTGAAGAGTCTATTCTTTAGCTCTGTCAACATACTGGGTGGTCCCCAGGAGATCATTTTACAAATTTTACACATACCCCCCCCCACACACAAAAGAGTTCTACTTCCTCCTTTTGTATCCTGAGCTGCAGCCAGAACAGTGGCATGTCACCTTACTTCCCTCCTAATCTCATCATTAGTCATCTTGGCTTGCTTCAAAACTACTATTTAAAGGTCCCAGGAGCACAACTGAAATAAGCAAGATCTAAACTGTGCTATCTTTATATCACAGCATATGATAAAAAGGTAACACCTGACACCTTGACAACCTGAATGACAAGATTATTTCTGTTTCTTTATCTTTCTTGATTGAGTACCACAATAGTATATTGATTCAGGGCTGTGAGCATATACTTGGGGAAAGTCTAATCTTTGTTATTTTGGAAGAAACTGGACAAGGGACCTCTCTCTCTCTTTTTTTTTTCAAAGAGGAAGACCTAAAATGAGATGGCTTGACTCAATAAAAGAAGCCACGTCCTCCAGTTTGCAAGACCTGAGCAAGTCTGTTAATGATCGGATGTTTTGCAGGTCTTTCATTCATAGGATTACTATAGGTCTGAGGTAACTTGACAGCACATAACACAGAGAGAGAGAGAGACAAGATTACTGTTACTCTCTAAAAGCTCAATTTCAATTGAGTAGGGCCCTGATTTGAATCAGAGCCATGTGAAAAGAGGAAAGGAGGTTTAACAATTCCACCCTCTCATGATTTTGCTAACTAAAACTTCCCTTCTTCTGTGCTTTTAAGGAAAGAAGGTGCATGGATTCCCCCCCCCCGCTATTATTTTGTGTTCTTTCTTTCTCTAACACAAGGAAATTCCTGTTCGTTGCTACAGGCTCACTTTCCTTGTGAGGAAAATGTTCTAGAAATTGATAGAGTTTGTTGTATTTTTGTTTACATCAATACAGGGGAAGGAGGCAAACTTAAACAGCATCAGTTTCCCCTCCCAAAGGTCTCTCAGGTGTCATCTTGCCAACCAGTTGCAAAGCTTGGAATTTTTCTCCTTTGCTTGCTAAAATCCGATTGCTTTTATCTAGCCAACGCCCAAGCAGATTGGTTGCACTTAACGAGTTACCATTCATCAGTACCGATCAATTTTCCTTTCGAGTAGCTATATTCTAGCTGTAGTGCTGCTTTAGCTACTAGCCACTCAAAATCCAAGAGTAGAGATTAGTCTCTCATTTTGCACAGCCATAAAAGCAGAAATGATTCAGATGACAACTAGAGCGTAGTAGAAAACGTCACTTCTCTATGGTCACATTTAAGCAAGATGCATGTTGGCTGCTGCATTGCTTATGGTGATACTATTTTCCATCCGCGTGGCCAAAGGATTCTTGGGGCACCTGCAGACGGACATTTCTTGAAGTATGAGCTTTCATAAATTTAGAGCTTGTATCATCAGATGCATGAAGAGAATCCTCAGTCAGCAGACATAGCTACACAAATGGTTATAGAGGAAGGCAATTTGTGAACAGTCAGGAAATGCAAGGCCAGGAAACGCAAGAGTTATCATCCATGTCAATTCTATACAAAACTCAAAAGTGTGCAAGATAAACAGTGGCTTGTCACAGTAGCTGTAATTGGTGATAACTAAGTTTTGCTAAGCAATTGAGCCCCTGTAATAGCTAAGAAAGGTTTGGGAAACCTAGGTTTAGTCAATCTGATTATATTGAGCAATAAATAATCCTGTAGTCCTATGCACTCGGAAGCATGTCCCATTAAATACAGGGAGGCTTACTTCTAAGGGGGTAGCCTATTCATAACTGTAGGGCTGCAGAGGGCTGACCCACACATTCCTGTCCTGCTTATTCCAGAATGTTTCTTTCTTACACTTAAGGTTACTAAGTGGCCTGTAGAAAAATTTCCTGTCCCTTTAATAGAGGTTTCATGGAATATTATTGACTAGGCAATGTTACTTGCAGCTATGGAAAGCTTCACCTGCCCATTTCCACACATTAAATCTCTGTTAGGGACAAGGCATTTCTTTCCAGGCATACTCACTCCTCATCAATAAGGCCCTCTCTTGTTTTGGCAGGTGCACTCCACAAAAAAGAATGGGGGGGGGGTTGGAAATGCCTAGATTAGACAGCCCCCCCCCAAAATGGGCTATGGCAGGGGGAGGGAACTGGGTTTCACTTGTTGATTACAGTTTACCAGAACCATCCGAGACTCTGTGTGCAAAGGATCCGACCTACATGCTGTGAGCCAGAAGCATCATAACAAAAATAGATTCTCTGAACAGGATTGAAATTCTTGATAACATTAGCATAGATGTATTTCCCGCCAGCTTGGACTGTATAACATCTCTATGGTGCTGCAGCAGTCAACAGTGGAAATATGAGACATGGAAAATTAATATAGGAAAGTACTCAGTGGTTTTTAACATCTTCCAGTGCTGTTTATCTGATGAATATAAGTAATAGAGCTATCATCTTGTGACCTTGGGATATGAAAGCTCTGTTTAGGCCAGCAGCAAATGCCATCTTTATTGAAAAACCACTAGCATTGAATGCCAACAAGTATATTTAGTAATTAAGAACTGGCTTAGCATGGAATGAATATACACATCGATAGAAAATGAAAACAAGCAATTTGTATGCAGAAAGATTTTTGTGGGGCTGCATTGACCACCATTACATATATTTCACCCAAAACAGGGACCCTCACAGTAAGATTCATTGCCTGAGAGTCCCACCAGCATGTTATCAGAACTGCTATTTTATGGGGAAGTTAGCTGCAGTCTGGGTTTGATTAGTGCGGATCTTAACCAGCTATACCAGAGTCCCTCTTCCAGATTACTCGTGCAATAAAGAGGCAAGACTAATAAAGATAAAATGTGTTTTTACTAATAGTGTTGCTTATGCCTACAGTAACACACAAAAGCAAGGTACATACAAAAACTAGAAAATACAGAGTAGGAAAAATAGAGCCATTTGCATTAGCAGGAGAACCCACTTGAGATTGATGGAACTGGGTGATACGCACCTGGTCACGGCGAGGAATAAAGATGTAGCAGCAAAGCGTGGCGATATCTAGTGCCTGTACTAGACACGCAGAGTGACAGTTGAGGTTCAGGATAGGAATGGCAAGCACGCCTCATGGCCGGGGAAGCCTGCTTAGATAACCCCAAAATGTACCCTGAGGCAGGTGCCATCCATTTGGTTCTAAAAAGGGGAACAAAGGCTTTGATAGTGACACCTTGGGAAGAGGGGACAAAGGAGGGGAGGGGAGTGCCGGGTGGGTTGATTGAATTTGCCAGGAAGCTGGAGTTGTCTTGATGGTATCAGTTCTGGAATGCGGTGGTTGTATTGAGATGCGTCCATTAGGTGTTCTGGACAGCCAGCACGTAGCTTCCATTCCGGGGCAGCTTCCATGATATGCATAGCAGGGCAAGGCTGGCCGCTGCGGACGTGACAGGCACGCATTCACGAAATGGCAGCCTCGGAGTAAATTGTCCAAGCTGGTTCTTTGCTGCTTGGGAACATGGCTTCTTCCTCGGCACGGTTTGGGCTTGCTAGCAGGCTACCCAGTGGTGAGGGCAGACCCACTGACCGTCCTGCACGGGGCTCCCCGCAGGAACTGACCAGGGGGTTCCTGGCCAGGCTTGTGGAGATTCCCTCCGGCTGGCACTGTGCTGCTAGTGGCATGGCTCTGGGCCCAGGTGAGGTAGGTGCCCAAGGAGGCAGGAAACAGGAGTAGGTGGTACAGTTCATTACAGCAGAGAGAACAGGAAACAGGCATGGGCAGTGCTTTGATAAATCATTAAAACAGCAACACAGGAAATTGACACAGTTCATGGCAGGCCCCATAACAAGAGGAGGGGGGTCCCTGGCAACAAGCACTCCATGAACAAAAACTCTTCTCCCACTGCAGGCTGTATTCTTTGTTGAATCACAATAATTTGACCCGTGCTGACTTCTGAAACATGCTATTTATCAACTGTTCATAGCAGGATTTTTAAATTAAGTATCATGTAGTATGATCCTAAGTGTGTATACTCAGGTCCACTTACTCCCTAAGGGCCAAATAGGTGTTGTGGCTAGACATGGGCACGAACCGCATTATGAACAAAAAAAACCCACGAACCGCCTGATCGTCTGTTCGTGATCTGGCGGTTTGTGAGGGTCCATGGCCAATGAACCAGCATTCATTGGAAGCCCGGTTCGTTGCGTTTGCCCATGGTTCGTGAAGCCAGACAGTCAGGCACCATCAATCAATTCCCTTGGAAACAGAGCTTCGGGAATACCTGAACTCTCTCTGCACTCCGTTGCCCTGGAAACCCAAATCGAAGTCCAGCTTACCTTGATCGGCAGGTCTTCCTTCCAACCATGGAGCTGCAAATTGGTTACAATTGGTTACATGGGAGAAGACACCCGGGGGGAGGGAGGGGGAAGGGGGGGTGTTCTGTAGCCATGGGCACTCCAATCTCATCCCTGCAAACCCTGATAGGCAGTTCTGATGGCCAACCCCTTGTACACTGGGCCAACGTCAACTGGTGGCTCTAATTGTATCAAGTGGGAGTTTCCTGGGGGCCTTGGATTGGAGAGGGTATAGCTCCAAGATCCCTATTGCAATCTTGACCAAACTTGGGTGCTGCCTGGAGGAGAGCCTGCTAAACACTCCCTGTGAATATGGGCTCTCTAAGTGCAACGGGGGCCAGTCTGACACCCACGAACCATGAACTGCGAACCAGTTCAGTAACAGGAAATGTTCATTACGGTTTGTTTGTTTGGGTTCGTTGGTGGCACCAAACCACGAACCGCAGGTTTGTTAATTTTTTTTGGTTCGTGCCCATGTCTAGTTGTGGCATCTACAGGTCCAGCCTGTGATAAGAGGGGAAATGGTGTAGGGGAAAAGGCTTAAATTCTTTTCCACCAGAAGCACTCTGAATGTCTCCCCATAGCAAAAGGTGATTTTTTTTTAATTTTACTGACTCATGTCTAATTTGGTCCCTATATAGTTAATGGGTTTGATACAGTGGAGGATTTCTGTGAGTGGAAGGAGGAGTGATTTGCACAAATTATCCTTCCTGCTATAGACCTCTGACTTAAATCCCTTTTGCCAATGGAAATTACTGCCTCCAGGTGACAGAGGTCAGCTCTCCTGGAGAAAATGGCTGATTTGGAAGGTGGACTCTATAGAATTATACACTGCTAAGCCCCCCCTCCCCAAATCATGCCCTCTCCACCCCCAAATCTTCAGGAATTTCACAACCTAGAGCTGGCAAATATTTCTAACTTGTTTTGTAAATTGGTTCTCAAAGTGGCTCACAGGAATTGAAAATGTAATAGAAACTAGAAAAAAAAGCTGAATGCAGTACAGGATAAAGTTCAGAACTGAGAGCCAGTTTAGCGTAGTGGTTAAGCATGGCAGGACTCTAATCTGGAGAACCAGGTTTGATTCTCCACTCCTCCACTTGTAGCCAGCAGGGTGACCTTGGGTCAGTCACAGCTTCTAGGAGCTCTCTCAGCCCCACCTACCTCACAGAGTGTTATGGGGATAATGATAACATACTTTGTAAACTGCTCTGAGTGGGTGTTAAGTTGTCCTGAAGGGTGGTATATAAATCAAACGCTGTTGTTACAAAAGGTTTCTCAGGGAGGGGCTTCTCAGCTGAGCTGGATTCAGGCACATTGGATGGGCCTGTTGAAAGCTAGAGAGAGGGGGCTCTTAGTGACCCAAGGAATGGAACAAAAACACAAAGAAACACTAGCACATATATCTGCATGCTAAGAGAAATGTCGTCTCCACAAGGCAACAAAGGAACAATAATTTCCAGTGAGTATATGGAACCCAAAATAGGACACGTGCCTGATATAGAAGGGTAATTGCAATGTATGCAGGGGGTTGGCTTGATTCCCCTCGTGTGTACAGAGGAGGGCCTAAGTGGAACCATGGTTCTGTCCCTTGAGCTGTATGCAAACAGGCCTACATAATCAATGTAGAACTGGTATGTTCTAAAGGGGAGGAATCTTAGCAAACATTACATTCGTGGTCTGCCCCAGCCCTGCTGGCCCTCCTCTGTGTTTTTCCTGGTTTCTCTAGGTTGTAATTGAAACCATCCTCTCTGGTTGAAACTTCAGTTTGGCTGATCTCAAAAGCAGAAAGCAAACAACAAAGGCATAGGTTTCAAACATAGCAATTGGTGGTGTTGACATAAATTAGAGAGGAACCAATGGCAGCTTGTGGTACAACCCAAGCCTCTGAAGCCATTTGACCTTGTCTCTGGGTAGTCCTAGGGAATTTTAATAAAGCTGTGTTTTAAAAAGTTTGTGAGCCATTTCATTCTTAAGATTTTTTTCAAAAGAAAAGAAAATATGTTAATTTTTTTAAAAATTAAAATATAGTCTATTCCTCTCACCGAGACCGAAAGCGGACCACATAATATAAGCCAATAAGATCCACAGCCAGAACATTTAACAAACAAAGCAGTGGGGCATTGGATAGCTGGTTTTTTTTATTTATGAGAAGCAAAAAAAGAAAGAAAAAACAAACAACAACAACAAAAACAATGGTGGCAACTCTATACATAAGTTTCTCTAAAAGGTCTCCAGATATCTAAAAATAAGTCCATATGCAATTGTCATCTAAATGCAGTACGCTCAAATGTGAATAAGTTTATAAGGTCCTCAATCCATTCAATTATGGGAAATGGGTTTTAAGGTGCTACTGGACTCTTCACAATTTTGCGAATACAGACTAATGCGGCTAACCCCTCTGGATCTATAATACAATGCGACTAACTTAAACAGGATTTAAGAGACAAATTCATGGGACAATAGATCTATCAATGGTTATTAGCTATGACAGCTACTTAGAAGTTCCATGTTCAAAGGAAAATTCCTCTCCGATTACTGATTGCCGCAGGGGCAAAGCAGAGGAGGTGTGTTGCTTTCCGGTTTCGCTTATGGACTTCCCATAGGCATTTGGTTTGGCCACTGTGGGGGGAAAGGATGTTGAACGAGATGGTTCTATAGCACTTTTCAGACTTAAGCCCTTACTGCCAGATGGTGCCTGTTCTATTAGGTGGTACTTGATGGTGCCAATTCTATATTAGACCTTGACCATCCCCAAGTGATCACATGTAGCAAAATACATTTCTAATCCTTGGACTGCTGTCTGATGATTAATGTGGCCCTTGAAAATACAGAAGTTGGTCATCCTTATTTCAATTATCACAGGTCTGATTCTAACGTAGTAAAAATAAAGCCCCCGCAGACTGTAAGTCTTGCTAAACGTGGCATATCATTATTGTTGCACTTTATTTATTATTTCTGCTTTTTTGTTTGCCGTTATCAAACAGTACCTTCAAAAGCATAGAGCGGGAAATAAGATTTGATACAATTCCTGGAATCTGGGAAATTTTTCACCGTCTACGGTTAAATTGAAGTGCAGCCTTGAAATTTGAGAAAGGTATTTACTTTAATAGATAGTTGTTGCTTCTACTCACATCCTCCATTTGCAAAGTCATAGGACAGCAAGGACGTTAAGAGATACTATAGGTCAAGTGATCTGATAATCCCAGAAACCAGGTGCAAGCTTTGTTTATTTGGGGATTACAAAAGCCATCACAACATCCAGAGGAAAACCTCAGCTAATCAATCGCAGGTTTGATGTCAGGGGATGGAAGGAAGTTAAAAGTATCTTCTAATTTTAACATTCATGCTAATTTTAACCATATTAATTTAAAGGATGCATTGGGTCATAGGGTCAGTGAAGGGCTTCGTTCTAGGCTTGAAAACCACAGTTAACATTTATCTTTAAAGACAATAAGACGATGTGTGACAGTATGGCTCAAAAGTGCAGATTCTTGAATAGTTGGGGTTTCAATAAGAATTTAGAAACATTGCAGCTACCTGTCAGACTCAATTCCTTTTGGGAAAAGGACCAATTTGTCATGAAAGTGCCTGCCGAGCAATTAACATGGTAGGACCATTCTATAATAATCTGATTGGTAGCCATAGCTGCTGACAGAAAGGAATTGTTACTTGGGATTGGTCGAATCTCCTAATCAATCTTAGAGGAGGCTGTTTTAGGTCAGATTCCCTTGCCCATAAATACCTGGGCTCTCTTTTCTTTGTCTCCACTTTGGAACAGCATAACATCTTGAGACCCCAAGACCAGTGGACCAGGAGTTAAAAACTCCTCCAGTCTTGGTACTGCAAGGAACTCTTGTAGATGTTCTGAGGAACCTGCTACAATCTAGGTAAAGTGTACTTAGCTAAGGGCCAAGCTACACATGACGAAAGACACTTGCCTGGCAAGTGGATTGAGTGGAGGGCAAGTGAACAGGGAGAAATACACTTGCCGTTCAAGTGTCATTTGTCACTTGTAGCTTGGCCCTGAGTTAGACCAACTTTATTGATTTTATCTGAGTGACTGTGCATTGTCTGGTAGAGTGCTCTTTGCCTGATTTGTATTTTGTCCCCTTTACTAACCTTTTTGAATCCAGCCACCACTACTCTCTTTTCTATCAACATTCTCTTTTCTATAAACATTCTATAAAGACTCCCTCCCTTCCCCCATTTTTTTTTTGCTTTAATAGTACATACAATTTTGACCTGGATAGCCCAGGGGAGCCTGATCTCATCAGATCTCAGAAGCTTTGCAAGATTGGCCTTGGATAGTATGAAGACCACAGTTGCAGAGGCAGACAATGGCAAACCACCTCTGTTAAGTCTCCTGCCCTGAAAACCCCACACCATAAGTCATCATGTCAGCTATGATTTGAGGGCACTCTCCCCCACTGGTATATACAGTGTATTTCTCTGGGGTGTTTCTCTGAATCTCTTCCCTACATGCCAGATTGCATGGCAGCTGTATAGTTGCTATATTTTCCAGGGTTTTCACCCACTTACTTCATTATTATTCTACTACCACACTGAAAGGTCAGTGGGTCATGTTCTCAAGAACATGAGTGGTGGCAGCCAGTTACCAGATACTTTTCAGGGAACCCTTGGTCTAAGGAAGATTTCCAGTAAGGAAAGTCACCTTCCCCCCTTCCTATCATAACAGATGTGTCTACTAGATCATATTATCCACTGCTGCACAGAACTGAGGAGCTGGTCACAAGTTGCACAGACTCTATGACGTCCAGTTAGCAGTAACCATTTTTTAATTATTTTTCTCCTGCCATCTCTGCCAATGGCAAGTTTCTCACCATAGTGAGAGACCCAGCAGCCCTAAGTGAGACTCACTTGTTCTCTTTCAAGAAGAGAGAGTGGAAAGTTAGGGGAACTGCCTTAAGCATGATTGATCTGCACAGGTTTAACATTGGACAATGGTTAGTTCAAAAACAAAGTACAGGACGGTATATAAAAAATAGATGTGTACTGTAGACTACACCATCTGAACTCACACCATGAACAAATGTGATAAGCATACAATTGTAAACAGTATTCAATATACAATATTCAATGCATGATAACTGGTAGAGGTCTTCACTGAAAAAAAATTCCGTTTCCCTTTCAGATCCAGGGGTTCTGAACCAACTACATACTATTAATGTGTTTTTTTCCAGCTGCGGTGTTGCCAGCGTGGATCTCATTTGTTTGTTTGTTTTCATGATCATGAGTTTGGGCCCCATTCTTTGAAATGAGGGCTTCCAGGCCCTTTGTGACAGCTGATTTTGCAGTTAACGGATCCAAACTTACACAGAACACAGTCCTCCTTCTAAACCATCAATCCACTTAGTTTGAGCACACACAGCTTGGGGAAGGCATCAAGGCTGAACATGCACACACTGTTCTTTTCAAGGGATGGGATGACACCCACACAACAAAGGACCCCATAGAAGGCAAGTGTCGGTGGGTGCACACTATGGTGGAATACTGACTGGCAAAGGGGCAGCTGTGATGGGGCAGCTCCCAAGTACTCCAACCAGGGCAATACAGTGACATTAGAAACAATCCTGCTTCATGTTCACTTTTTTTGTTTTCTATAATGCCAATAAATTATTACCTTTGTATTCTACTGTTGCCTGTTACTGCTGTTTCCTTATGCTTTGTACTTTTGTTCTCATAATGAAGGGCAAATCCAAATCCTTCCTTTTGATGCTTTGTGTTCCTCTGCAAAACGGGGTGTTCTCGCTGCCAGTCTTCTCCATCACCCAAGTACAGGCAGGCAGGAAGAATGTCTGAATCACCACCACCACCCCTGGCCACCCAAACATATCTCTGTTTTCCTTTTGCTGTGGGGGAAGGCAGGAATTGTTTTTGAAAGGACAGAGTAGGTCACATTTGCTGTTGACAGGCCTAGTTACAAGAATGGCAAAGAGCCTAGGCTGCTAGTAAAAGTGGCACAAGGTGAAAAAAAATGGAAATCAAATTTAAAACTGCAAAGTGTGGTTCACTTAGAAAGGGGCAGGCTATGATTTAAATATATGCGGTGGTGGTGGGGAATCTCTTGTAACTCCACAAACTTTCTTTAACCCCACCAGTTTAGGACCACCTTCTCTCATTTTTGACCATGCTCATGCTCTACAGCAATAAATATTGCAATGACATAAAATAACAAATAGCTTTAAAAACCTTTGATAAGAGATAAGAAGGATCCTACACAGGCCTAAATCATAGACCCTCTCTTTTTGAAAATTAGCATGGTTTTCCCCACCATTGGTAGAATTCTGAGAATACTGTAATTTTGGTATATTTTAAAGTTTACAGTTTATGCTGATACTTCCATACCATCACGCAACCTTGTGTTGATACTGGTACAGTCCTAAGAACACTTTCCAGTGAATAAGCCCTATTGAATAAAATTGGTCTTACTTCTGATTCGACCAGCTTAGGATCGCTCCCATTATATCCATTCAACATCAGCTCTGGGGCTGAATTGTCTGTACAGGGAATCTTTGAAAATGAAATGTGTATTCTTCGATAATACACATAGCATGCAGTCATGAGAAATCATTTCCTACAAGCGAACTTTTGATACAACTGCAACTCCAAATCAAAACTCTAGTGAATAAAAGTCATTGAAAACATTACCCTGCAACAGACCCAGATTTTCCACAAATCTCCTTTGTGAACCCTTTGGGGGGAGGGGACATGCAGTGCAAAAATATTTTAATAAATAAGGGTACACTTAACAGGGAGGTGCGTGTCTTTATGACACTCTTTGTGAAGTGCTTGTTATTCACACTATATTTTTTAGGTTTTAAATAGGTTTAGGTCATTTATACTTGAAAAAAATGCAAATGCAACCTAAAAAGTGTAATGTATGAAACAGCTTGAGGAAACCAACAACATTAAAAATGTAAAACTGAGAGAGAAAATAATAAATGAGATAACATGGCACTGCTAAGCACAGTACAGGCACAGAACAGCTGAAGAATGCAGTACCCCTGTGATATCAAAGGCCTATCAGCTTTTGGGCCATTTCTCACCATGCACAAAACCCCCCAGAGTGACGTGAATATACTTCCATGGCGCACAATGCTTATGAGATGTTGAAAGCTCACAGACTTGCACGCGGGATGTTTCCCAGTGCTAACTGCTGTGTGCTATTGAAAAAAGAACGTGGGAAGATAAGAAGGAGAAGTTTAAGTTCCTTTGCAACAAGAACAGGAACTTGCTTGGAAAATGAAGAGGGGGGAGTAGTGAGTGCAAAAAAAAAAGTTTAAAAGATCAGGTTTCTACATCGGTTCTGGAAGAAAAAAGTTGCAAGTTAGTGAAGCAGAGGGCTTAGGAGATAGGCAATGGATGGCTCAAATAGGTAAGATGCTGGAGTTGTGTGAACAGAGCCCCCATTGGTTGTTTTTTTGGGGGAGGGAATGCTAAAAATTAAGTATGTCAGGAAAATTGCATGGGGGATAAACTTCCCCATGCACTGTTTTACCATCTTAAAATGTTAGAAGCAACATGTCTGTATGTTTCTGTCATGAGCAAAAAGCAGCTCTCTGGAGCTATTTCAAGTCTAGGAAACAGCATGGGGGAAAGCACAAACCCCTTGTGCCCTGGTGCTGGTGCAAACAACCCTTGCTTGCCCAATTTTTACAGAAAAGAATACCAGCAGCTCAGCTCACAGAACTCCTAGCTTCTCATGTGAGCCCTCAATCAAGGGGATAAACATCACAGCGCCTTCAAATAACCAATCAGTTCTTCAATTTGGAATGGATATATATCTGCAAATGGTATATGTGCTGCTGGATCATCGTAGTATGTGTGCTTTAAACACTTCAAAATGCTTTTAGATGCTCTTATTTCTTAAGAACATTAGTAGGAAGCTGAGCAGGCAACCAAAAAAACCCCTTTAATCTACTGGCAAGATGTGAGACTCACCTGTACCGCAGTGCTATTTTTCAGCCTGTCAAATTCTGAAAACCAGCATGAATATTAAAGACAAATTGGTGTTATAAAATACGTGGAATGCCTAATGCCGCTTGCTATAAATAAAACGATAGATGTAAAAAAAATGTCGGTATGGCCTAAAGCATACTTTATGTCACCAGTAAATTGTTAAAGAGACTGGGAATAGAATATACAACTGCCTGCTGTCTGTGGAAAAAATTTTCCTGTCTGCACTAAGCAGATATATTGAAGCTTCTGAACTATGGACCTGAGCCATGCCAGGTAACCCACGAAGCTACTTGATGCCGAGTCCCTTAGTTATTCAGAAGGCTGCCACTGATAGGACACCCCTTCACAGAAATGTGCAAGTCAGCCAAGAGCCATCAGAGGCTCATTGATGATTCTATCTGAGGAACCCCCTCAGTATCACATGCAAACCGATCACATGACTCCAGGATCCCCAGGATGGCCGGACGCCCTGGAATTTTGTCAGGATAGACTCTATTTACAGCGCAGTGCCAACCCTTTGCTAAGCCTGGAACATGACCAACAGCGGAAGGGACTGATGCTCAACCACCTGTTCAGCTTGTGGGGTTGCTAGCTCTTTAGTACCAACCTGCCTCCATTGCAAACTGCTTCACAGACAGTTGTTTGAAAAGCACAGTTGTCCTTCTCATGGCCATGCAGTGACAGGGACTGCTCTGTGAATCTGAAACTGTCCATGCAGCTTTCAAAGGCAAAGGATTTTTCTTGGAACTAGAGTTAGCTACCCCCTTCACTGGATTTGTGTCCTGTCCTGGTGTGGTTCAACAAATGTCTGGATTGTTGTACATTGGTCTCTCTCTCTCTCTTTGACTGGGGTTTGGTAAATAGGATCCTACTTGACCGCAGTTGTCTTCCATGTGGGTGTCACACACTGAAAGAAGGTGGGGGAAGTTGTCATCCTATGGTTGTGTAGGCATGTTCTTGCAAAGGGGAGGAGAAGGTACTTCAAGTAGTTCACAGCCTCGGATCATGACTAGCATCTAATAATCCATGCAGGCTGCATGACGGGAGGACAGAGCAGAAGAGTTGCTGGGATGAATGGGAGTGGGTGGCAGTAATGAGCCTCCTGAGTGCAGAAGGAGATTGGTGCAAGGCCAAAGTGATTGGCATGCAGGACAGCCAATTAGCAAGGGAAGCCCATTCCCTGCAAAACTTCAGCTGAGTATGGAACATCTTCCAAGACTTGATTGGTCACTAGCTCTGCATGAACCAGATCCCTGGGTATGCTATACCTGTGCCTTCCCACTGAGTTATGCCTTTCTTATACCTGCCCTGCCCTGGTATATATGGCTGAAGCCAAGATTACAGCTGCTGGGGGAATGCCTAATACCGTATGTCGTGTCCCATTCGTGTGCGCCCAGTTGGTTAGGAGACTGCTTTTGAGGGTGTGAATGTAGCTTCTTTCTTCTATTTTGTTGCTGGCCAGCCTGTTGCTGGGCAAAAGGAGGGCTCCTCTTCTCACCACATTCCCCTTTGAGGCATTGGAACCCATGGCTCCTGTCTGCCACATCGTTTCCAAGGAGCTACTGCAGACTTTGGTTTGTAGCAGGCTAACATCAGGAGCGTGTGAGTGTGTCAATGTGCACAGATTGGCAGGGATAATATTGGAATGCCATGACACGAATGGTGGATTGCAGTAGAATTGCTATGGACTCCGATGCAAATACTATGCTCTTTGCATCTTGGTGCTCCTCTGCTGAGCACTGTTTCAGCATCAGTGATGTGCTGGTGTTGGGGTCTTAGGACTGGGCCATCAATAACACGCATACACATAAACATATAGGAAGTTTCATTCCAGTTCTATTCAGTGCCACCAAGAGCTTGAACCAAATGTTATGAACACTGAAACTTATCAAGGTTTTAACTACTGATTTTCTGACTATACATCTTTAGTAAGTGCCCAAGAAGTATTTAATGGCACAGTTAATTTAGCTAATATTTCTTCAATGTCTTTTTTTAAAATAATGGGACTCATCATTATTTCATAACTTCTATTTTGGTCACATTTATGAATGGCCCACTGATTTTGCATCTTGGAAGGCACCAAGAATTCAACATCACATGGACTTTCCACCCACATGTATATGCATCATTCATCTGCAGCTCTGCATCACTCACAGTTTCTTCAGACTCTAGGTTGCTTTTGACCAGAACAGGTGTTAATTCAGTTCACGGGTAGCAAATAAAATACGTTTATAGCCTGCATTGTTGATCATTCAGAAATATTATGGGCTGTCCGGTTTCTGCCAATTAGAAGCAATTTAATTTGTTACTTGATTTTTTTTCAATTACTATTGTTTCACTTCACACTCAGGAAATTAAAGCCTAGTTCTCAGTAAGGTAATAATAAACATTGCTGAATGTTGCTCCATATATTTAAAAAGCTCCCTTCACACAGATTATTAGTGAGTTGAGGGAAAGCTAGAACTCTGACAGATAGGTACTTGTGTGAATGGATTTTTTAAAAATAGAAGACCAACGGCCATCCTCCCACGTCCCTGCCTCCTAGGTCTCCGGGGCCTGGCAACCCTATCTTCCTGTCACATGTTTATGTTACTTTCAATCACATTCTTGCATTTCAGTAGTTCCTGGATCAGAAAGAGTTGAAGATCACTGCTGAAAAGACTGGTATATGACAGCACCTACTTGTCCTTATTTCTCTTTGATCAACGCCTGCACTTCCAACTTCTTTCCAACTACGGGAGGGGGGCATTCTCAGTAGATTTTAACTACAAGAGTTTAGGTGATGCTTGAATTGCTTTGCCATGAGTAGTTCTTCCCGTGCGTGCCAAGACAATTCCTACCAGTTTTACAAGATATTTTGCATTTTTCTCACATTTTATTCAGGCCTCTTTCCTCCACTTCCCACACATGAGTTTTGAAGGCTAAAGGTACAAATGTGTTTCATCGGATGTCCTACGCCCGCACTTCATAAGGACTTACATCTTGGGAATGGTGAACCGGCCATATTCTTTTCTACGCTGCTTTAAAAATAGATAGTGCAGCTGCTGACAAAACAGACTCCCCCTCCCCATTTTGATTAAATTAAGATCCCCTGTTTTAAGTGATAGGCAGGATTTAAAGAGAGGAAGGTAATTGTTCTCCCTTCGTTTCTAGCAACATGTACATGGAATTATAATGTTGGTTGTTATGTGGTATCAAAAAGTAATCTCAATAAAAGCTGGTTTTTCCTTTAAATAGCAGCGACCAACATTTCTTTTCTCCACTCTGAAATGAGATACATGTAGGGTTACCAACCTCCAGGTGGGGCCTGGAGATCTACTAGAATTACAATTGATCCTCAGACTATAGGAGTCAGTCCCCCTGGAGCAAATGGCAGCACAAGAGAGTGAATGTTATGGCATCGAGCCCCTGCTGTGCTCCCCACCCACTCCCAAACTCAGCCCATCCCAGACTCCATCCCCAGATCTCCAGGAATTTCCCAACAGGTGTTGGCAACCCTCAATCCATGACCTATGCTTTCTCTTCATCAGGCACAGCCTCTGCTTTCTGGTGCCATTTCTGGATAAATCACTGTCCCTATTTTGTTGCTATTCTTGTCTGTTGAGGAGATTGTAAAGATTCCTTTTTGAAAGCCCGCTTCCTTTGTTGCATACTTGTCCTACAGTACCCTGGCTCCCATTCCATCACCACCCCAGAACCACCTCTCAAGATACAAAATGTTGCTAAATGTGTTTGAGCTTCAGCTGTTCTAATAATAAAGCACCACCAGATCTGTTGGGACATTAAACATTCTTATGCCTTGAAGAAGGAAATGGTTGTGGTCAATTTACTAACACCTCCTTCCCTTAGAAGACAGGATAGGAGAGGCTGCTGGAGATTAAATTACTGTAGCAGACAAGAACTCCATCAGTATGCAAACTGGAGAAGCTGGGCCAATTATCCAGCCAAGCCACCCAAGTGGTGGTGTGGGGGCTGTACACAATGAGTGGGGCACTGACGCACTGGGAGGGACTTGGATTGCTGCCAGCCCTCAGTGACTGGCACCGCTGGCCTTTCTAGAAGGCATTTTTAGTAGCAGAACCCAGAACGCAATTAAGTTTATTGGGCCTTAATAAGCTAAACAAAAGCAAATTGATTTTTCAGGCCTTTATTTTCTGTGCTGCTATTTTCTAGTCTCTTCCTCTTTCAACCACAATTTATAAAACATTCTTCCCTGGAAGAACTTACAGAGAAGTGTTGAAAATATACAGTTCTTTGGTTTGGTCATTTTACTCTCGCTCCTCCCAACTTTTGAGCGGAAAGAGCAGTTGATCACTATTCTCTGGTTCTATTCAAGTAAACAGAGGACCACCCATTTTCTTACAGCCCATGCTGCGATCCTCCTTTCCCAATTTTCAAGAATCACACCCTTTGACCTATTCTAGCTACGATTCCTCCATCAGGGCACACCCCATTCTGTTTTTAGGAAGCAGATGGCAACTGAGCTGTTTAAGAATTGATCTAAGACAGGAATTTTGTAATGATTCATGGTGAATGGAACTATTATTGACTCATAATTTTCTGCTTTTTTTTGTTTTACCTCATCACTATTTCAAATAGTTAAATTGGCTGGTTTCTGTAGATGATAAAAATAGCAAAACCAAGCCATCCTCAGAAAATGTGGGAGGTCTCTAACTGCTAAGGTATATGGAAAAATATTGCCCAGGTAGGGGGTAAAATATGACCCTGAAGCCAGAAATGTTGCTTTTCAAAATCCTGAGGAGGACTAAATATACTCCAGAAGGGACAGAATGTTGAGATCAAATCAAATGCTACTTCAAAACAAAAGGGGGTGGGAGGAATGATTCACCTGCTTAAGTAGCAGAGAATTCACTGAATTCTTGAGGATTTCCAAATAGTACTCCTTGCAATTCCTGAAGGGAGAGACCAGTTTAGTATATGCATTGTGAACTTTTACTGAAATTCACTGAATTTCAGTCTATGGGTGGAAAAGCAGAATATGAACACAAGACTTTTTAAAAAATCAGCACCTAAGTAAGAGACAAGAGCAGCTGTTCACTTAGGTTGTTTTGATGTGAACAGAGAGACAGAGGAGAAGGAGGAGAATAAGATCTGGCAGGAGTTAGAAGAAAGGTGTTGAGGAAGCTGGCAGATATCCCAAGTATTTCTTATCCTGGGTGAACATCCAACCCTTTATCTTTGGAACTCCAATCTACTCACACACACACATACATATGATGACTGCATTACCCAATGGTAACTTGCCTGTGTGAATGAACACTTACCAAACAGAACTTTCTTATCTCCTCTATCACCTTGCTTTTCAGTGAAGTCAGTTCCCATATGCAACAAATGGATGAGAAATCAAATGAAGTACTGAATGTGTATAGTGCCCCCTAGTGGGGGATGTGTGCTGCCTTACCGTGCCCATTCCTAGTGCAGTTATGTACCACTGCAATTGTAGAGGCGGATTCTAAAAAGAACACAGAAGAGATACTGTCTGTAGTCAGAATGCTTGCAATTCATACCAGATAGACAAGAGAGGGACTGGAGGGATAAATGGCAATCTATAGTGGGGATGAAAATCTGATCTTACAAATAAATGCAATTTAATTTAAAGTAATAAAATCAAAAGAGAACTAATCCAGAGAGCAAAACAATCTAGTAAAACCATACCAACATGAAATCAGCATTAAAAGCAGTCTAAAACATGCATAAGACTAAGAAAAATTGGCATAAAATTATAAAAGATATTAAAATAAGCAACTAAAAATGGGTTAACTCTAAATTAAAGGCCTGGATGCCATCAGATTAGGCACCTGGTAACCTCTAGCACTCCATCGATGAGGTGCCACATGGAAAAAGCTCTGTCTCTAATTGCTAGCCACCACATTTCCATGGATGGGGGCACAGAGACCAAGTCTAAAGATGACCTTAACTGGTGAGTAGGACAGTACCCTGCTTCTTATCTCACTCCCTGCTTCCTACTCAGCAAGGGGTTGCTTTGGTTTCCCTGAAAGAAGCAGCATGTGGTCCAGATATCCCACATTACAAACGACCAGGTCAGTCCTGAAGATGAAGTAGAATTTAGCACCCTCCCATAAGTCATTAAAGTGAGTAAAAGTGGCAGGAAGTGCCATAAGAAAGGACCTTATTAAGGAGTCATTTCTCATTGCAAAAGGTTTAGAACTAACATTGCCATTATGGCATGACTATAGCTCTGATACCTGTGTTGATCTGTGAACAGAACAGGGATTTTTCACGTGAATATGTAGTTTTGGAGGTGATCAACGTACCAGTTCTGAGCATCGGTCACCCAGAAACCCAGCCCTGAGAAAGTAACCTTAGATGAGGCAGGGATGTTTGGATTGAAGGAAGGTGGAACATTTGAAATATTTGGTGATTAGGTTATTTCCATATTAATGGAAATATTAATATTTAAATATTAATATTTTCAGGCAAAGACCTAAGAAATGTTAAGGAAACTCCTAGAACATATAAACCGTGATCTCATGTTGGCAATCATAAGTATCCTACAGGCACACTCACTGAGCAACCAGGATTTTATTTTGATTTTATTTATATGTTATAGTTATATGTTATTTATAGTTTGCCTTTCTCACTGAGACTCCAAGTGGATTACAGAGTACAAGTCAATATGATCAATTCAATAAACAATACAATAGGTTATGTACTGCAGACATTTGAAAACAAGCATACCAATTAGAGATGAAAGAGTGCTGAAACAGAACATAAGTAATTTGACGTGACATATTAAGTGACACAGAAACTACCCAGTAGGAGCATATCTGCATTGACAGACAGTACCCAATACTGAGCTAGGCTTCCAAGTTTCAAAGCATTCCCAGGTTTGCCCTCCATAATGTGTGAAATCAGCATGTAAGCCAATTTGTTGAATAGATCTATTGTACATCCAAAGGCTGGCAAACGCACAAGCATATCCAGCGAAAGAAAAAAGGAGTTTTCAATCTGAATGGGAACAAGATGTAAGGGGGTGAGTCATAGCTTTGTTGCAGCTGGTTTTAAGATTATGAGGGGCATTTTTAACTCCTCTCATCATTAAGTGGAACATGATATGCCTGCCGTTGCACACCAGATGCAGCAATAAGTACAGAACATGACCAAACAGTGCTTCCTCCTATTAATGCAATGCCAAAAAATATCCCAACTGCATTAATTTCTCTCCAGTTCCCCACTCAGAAAGGCCCCTGGTCCCTTCCATCAAGATACTTCTTGCATCAGAGTTTACTGTCTCACATAACCAATCTTTTCCAAAGCCTCTGCCAGCATGGACAAACAGAATTCTCTTTTTCATTTGCTTGCAAGCTGGTAAAGAAACATTCCATCAGATTACAGCTCCCCCACCATTAATCAGTTTGCAAAACCAGATCCTGTGACAGATACAATTGGTTGGTGGCTTTTTATGAAGAGAGTTTGGCTCTAAAATTAAATCAGCCATTTCCCATCGCAAGAACAAGCAGAGACACACATACACTGGAGCATATCTGTACTCAAAAAGCTAACTCAGGTAATGCTTCCAGATTTATCAATTGCAGCCCCATTCCCCAAGGAATTGAACTGCACAATTATTTCCCCATAAATAGAAGTGGTTTTGAATGACCTAGATCAGAGTTGGACAACTGGTAACCAAAGGACCATATCTGCACCTTCTGTCATGCTATCTACCCCAGGACTTTTCCAAGGAAAATTTGCCAGTGTACAGGGACATGTGATTGTAATACATGCTCGTAGTATGCTCTGCTATAAGACACATGTGCATTTTTGTGTGCTTGTCAAGATGAGGACTCCACATGTTCTAACCTAGAGTCATTTCTTTCATCTTTGAAGCACTGCCTGTAAACTCTATGGGACATAGCAGTGGAGCCCATGGTGAAAGTCTTTGGCAGAGGGAGGATAAATGGGTACGCTTGATCAGGGTCTAGGATTCTATGAAAGCTTAGAATACTTTTACTAAAATAACACAACTTTTGCACAATCTGAAGTTTTAAGCTGTACAAATGTTCCTTGGGCAGTGCACATTTCCCTCTCCTGCAAAATCATCTCCTTGCATATATATATATATTTTAAAAGCCTTTGTTCACCACTGTCTTTTTGCCAGGTGAAATATTTGAGGCACCTTTCATTTCCTGCTAGGAAAGACATTGTTTATCCCCTGCTTTTCTCCCCGCAAGGAGGACCCAAAGAGGAATACAACATTGTTTTCCCCTCCTCCAGCTTATCCTCACAACAACCCTGTTGGGTAGGTTAAGCTAAGAGATTAACTGGCCCAAGGCCACACAGCAAGATTCCATGGCAGTGTGGAGATTTGAACTTGGGGGCACTAGAACAGGAAAACTCCTCTCTCTTGGTGCCACATAGAAAAGAATATGGTTTAAATAAAATGGCAGCCCTTTCCCATTTTTTTCCTTTGTGGAGCAAGGTGGATTGCATTGGGGGTCCTTGAGAATCCTTGTTCTGCTGGGAAACATCCACCCTCTTAGTTCTTTTCCCTCCTTGAAGGTCCCATCTGCCTTAAGATCTTCTTCCTGTCTAGAACTCTGAGCCCATATTCTCCACTTTGCCACTGCAGTTTAGTTGTATACACTGTCTTGATCTGTGTACTATAAACTTACTGCAGAAAATGAGGCTTTTATTGAGAACAAAATATGTTAGTGCAGAATTCATTGGTGGGGGGGAAGAGAGAAGGAGGAAACACTAGTGGCTTTCCCAATCGCCTGATGGAACTCATTGTGCTAGTAAAGTGATGTTGAAACAGAACAGGAAAAACAAGGCATTAAGATTAGTCTCACATTATGTACTCTTCAATGACCTTTTTCAGGGTTTCTTAAAGCAAGCAATGATATGAATACTACAGTTAAAATACAAACAGAAGCTGGCTGTAAACTGATTTAACGGTCATAGCTTCCCTCAAGGAATCCATGGCATTCCACTTTTGCAAGGATGTTGAGAATTCCCTATTGGAGATGCCAACCAACTCACAAAGATCAAATCCCAAATTTCAGTTCATAGTATAGATGTAAGTGAAAGCCCTCTGGCTCACTTGTTAGCAGCCAGATCTGCCCTCACGATATTAAGAAGGCTTATGAGTATGGCAATATGATAAGCCCCTCTCTGTATGTGTTTAAAACACAGAAACGATGCCTAGTCAGGCAGAAAATGGATGCCAGAATCCCCCAGAAGCTGGAATATTACTAGCATGTGAGAAGCCAGGCAAAACCAGTTTTCAGGCCCCATGCCCCAGAGATGTCCAAAGGGTCTTCCAGGAGTTCCTGAATTCATCAGCTTAATACGTCCTACCAATCTTCCCTTATCCACTCTTCCATTTCAGGTGATTTAGGGCTCTGGTAGCCTTAATCGCGGATCCTCAGTCATCATCATTTATAACTTTCACCCAGGAAAGCTTTATTACACCTTCCCAGTTTTATTATCTCACCCTGGAGACAGCTCACCAGCTTAGTGTCTCATCCTGGAGACAGCCTTCCAGTTCTTTGTCTCTCTCCAGAGACAACCATTAAGTTATTGTTTTTGGTGCAGAAGATGTAATCTTGCCCCAAGGTATGTCCCATGGTATAATTGGACTACTCCCCCCCACCATAGTTGCATGCATGCCCGCGGATCACACCTTTGGCTGAGCTCTTCCTGCTCTGAAACGCTGGTCACGCAATGGTCTCTCCAATGGATGCCCTCTTCTTGCCTGGTAACTATCACCCAATCTCTCAACTCTATCCAATTTTCCTCACTGCTTTCTAGGTAGCTCTGTGTGTGTGTTGTGTGCTTTGTGTGAAATTGATCTTTATTATTTTAAATAAAAAATCCTTTTGATTGAACATCTGCTTTGTTATTGAAAGAGTTCTCTAGAAGGGACAATCCTCACATATATAGGTGGAGATCTCTAGAGTGTTACCCTATTTGGGTAACACTCTAACCCCAGTGAAGCCCACCAACCCTCTTCAGGAGCTCAGAAAACCTCTTTAGATGTGTAACATGCCCCTGGTCAGCCACTGTCTCTATTTTGTGGATAGCATCTAGCATCATAGGCCACAGATTGCACAGGCCTGCTCTAAAAAGGTTATTGGTCTTTTTCTAAAGCCATTCAAAAATAACATACTGTGACACCATTGTAATGCATACCTGTGGGCCTTAGGTGATAGTTTCTTGCCTTGTGAGGCAGGAGAACACTGATACTTTGTTCAGAGTTCATGTCTCTTATTATGATTGGAAATTTTCTGTTTTTCTTCTGAGAGTCAAGATTGAGAGTGCTTGATTACTGGGATCATCAGAAATGCAAGATAATCGCTCTGGAGGAGAGGGGAAAGTATATTTGGAGGAAAAAAGCATAAAAAGGGGGCATGGATTTCCTGGACGAAGAAACAGAGATTTTGTCAAGACTCTTTGTACCTAACACGACTATTTTTATCTTGTATATATACACTTATATTTTTGTAATTTTAAAAAAATCTTATATGCTTACTTTGGTACCACATTGTTTTGTATCAGAACAAGTGTGCATGATGGACCAGTTCTCCTAGCTGTGGAATTTTGTAGATACATCTGAAATAACTGGAGCTTTTTACACAGGTGCCCCACTTCTGGTGGCTTGTTGCCCCACAGAACGGGAAAAATGGAAAGCAAGTACGGTTTTCCAACTGAAGCTATCAGTTATGAACCTCATATAAATCATTCTTTTTCTGTGATGAATTTATGGGCAAGGTCAGTAAACTTGCTTTTGACATCTTGAGCAGCTAGTGTCTAACTTTCCAAAGGATTAAGTGCTGTTCAACAACCCAAGAGCCATGAGAGGTAAACAGAAACTCCATGTGGTACGTACCAAAATACCAAATGATGGGTATAAACAACAGAGGAGAGCCTTTTCTTTCCTTTTTCTGCTTCTAGGCTTCCTGGTTGGCATCTGGCTATTGGAAAAAAATGTTGGTGACCTAAATGGAGCCTTGATATGATGCAACAGATCTCCTCTTGTGCAATTAGGGCCATTCATGAATACAAAAAAATTAGTCCATTTACTGTCCAACCTTTAAATTATGAAGATGGTAGTTCCCCTGTAGAATGTGCGGGGGGAGGAAATAACCTGTGAAGTAAATTAGTTTTGAACCTTTCAGACTTACAAGGGCTTTTCTAGTAACTTTGTAGTGCAATTCCAACTGTCAATCATTATAGCTAGTCTTGTTAGCGAAATTAAACCATGGAGGCCATTTCAGGGATTACATTCACTGTCTGCCTTGGTAAACCCAGAGTACGGCAAGTGTCTTCTGGGATCAGTGCATCTTTTTGTGCTTTCATTCTGTTCTTCCAGTCAACTACCATACTTCCATAATCGTTTTAAACCCTGCAGCAGTAATAGTTGCGTGATGGATACCAGAAGGCAACAATCTAGGGATGGACTTGTTAAAATCTAGCACATCAGGGAAAATGGGCCTAGATTCTCCCTGGCTTTCCAAGTGCAGGGCCTTTTTGATTCAGTATAGTGTAGAGTGAAAAAACTCCGTTACAACCCAAAGCATTATATCTCCAGGATATGTGTGTGTGTGTGAGAGAGAGAGTGTGTGAACATGCACATTTTTAAGTAACATTCAAATTTGTTATAGTTTTTAGAGTTTCAAATTTACAAGTGCGTTAGTGTATAAACCTGAGATTTTAGTCTGAGAGCCAGTTATCTGTGCTGAGATCGCACCTAGATTGGATCGCTCTGATGCATTAAGATGAGGCTGCCTTTAGAAACTATTTGGAAGCTTCAGTTGGTATACAGCACTGCACCAGGAACTCTGTTTCCGTAGCTTTAAATGTATCTCCCTAGCGCTAAAAGAACTACATAGTCAGCCTATTCATTCATTTCTGGGCACAACTCAAAATGCTGGTCCTTGCCTTGAAGCTCTAAATGATCTGGGACTGTGATACTTAAAGGCTTACTTGGTAGTCCGCTATTGCATGCTCCATCTTCCATGCTGTGGCGATTCTCCATGTAGCTTTTGTTGTTACTGCTGCAAATGCAGAGGCAGGATAAAATATCTATTAAATAATTCCATGTGTATTTAAAATCCTGGTCAGCAATTATTTATGCTTGAGGGTAATTTGGCCTACTGCCGAGCCCTTCATTCCAGAGAGTCTGCTCCCTCTTTGCCCTCCCTCTTTGTCCAGCCACCATCTCTCTGGAGGCCACATGCTTGCTGTCCCGTAGTTTAAAGTGTCAACAGCCATTATAAACCCTGAGAAAACAAAAAAAACCCTGGAAGTGATTAATTGAAGTTAAGGACTGGAAGCAAAAATAAGTTTGCAGTTTTGTATGTGTGACAATGGCTATTTCGGTTCTTTTCTATCAACAATCCAGTCCCCGTTTAAACTAGAGTGTTGACAGTGCTGCTTACTAATTTATTACCCTCATCATGAGCCCCAACCCAAAAGTGTGTTGAGGTAGACAAGAAAAAACAAAACATGGTTGCAAAATGCCAGAGCAGACCAGGAGGAACACAACCTCTTCTGGTGAAGCACCGGATCTGAGAGCTGTCACATTCAGGTGACATTTTAAAATTAAGAAATATTGAATAATGATTAGAAATAAAGTGTTTTCCACACAAGGAAAGTCTTGTGTAGTTTCCCTGTTGTTACTGCATTTGCTGATACAGAACAGCTGCAGTGGGGCATCTGCATGGCAAGTTTCCATGCAGTTTCCCTGCCCTAGTCCCCCAGCAGTGGCTAGCTCCCTCGGCCTGTACCACCTGGGCAACTGAATACTGTTATATCATTGTAGCATTACAATGATATACAAGCCAGGTTCTCTGAATACCTGGCATTAAAAAAAATGTCTTTAGCCCCTTTTTAGTGGAGATATGCATTTCCCTTTGTATCTCCACAACAAAAGAAGCTAGAGACTTATTTAAAAGGAAAGCCGGGAATTCAGATAAACTGGTACACAGATAGTTACACTGTTATAATGATAGTCCAGTACTGATTTTTTTCTAAGGCCCCCAGTGGCAGGGGGGAGACTGCTGTGGAGACAGGCCACTGGCAGAGCGCCCAGTGGGTGCCAGTCTACAGGCAACCTGGCCAGATCAATGAAAATTTTAGAGCATGAACACAACAATGAGAGCATTCTGATATCCACATAGGGGGAAATCCCTGACTGGAGCAGCCCTAGACATACACAAGTCAACAATCAAGCTCTTACAGGTTTTAATGGAGACGCCATGTATCCCAGGAGATTCATACGGAATTATTTGCCAAAGGCAACTAAGTTTCTTCCTACTATTCCAACAAGCAGTAGCTGCACTTTGCCCAATGGTGGTGGTAAATAGATGTTGATAACAACCATCTGGTTGGCTGAGAAACCACAGATGCCACCTTTTGTAGGACTGGCTGACAGCCATTTCCATTGGGTTTGTGCGTCCTTGAATTAGATCCTCTGCATAACTTAAAGAGCCGTTTGCCACAATATCCCCAGTTGCCATTCAAACTTAATTTAACCATGGAGCCTTTTGGTCTGATCTGGATAATCTCTGTCTTTTTCGGTAATAACATATAATACTGGAACCATTCTCTGTGCCTACTGTTGGTCATCGGGTCATCGGGTGATTATTTTGCTATAATCACTCCATGTTTTTCAGAATTTTGCATGGTTTATTTGTGCCTTTGAATTCCATGCTCTAAAAAATTCAGCCATGCTTCATTCCAAGAGCAACACAAGGGGAGGCCCTGCTAAGATTTTAACTCATTGTGAGCTAAATGGTCAGCCAGCCTTGAGGCCATCATGTGCTACACTGGCCTTTTGTATGAGCAGATCAGTATCACACTAACCGAATAGTCACTTCTTCTCCTCAAGGAACACTGAAAATGTAGCTTTTGAGGGGTGGGAGAGTGGTAGGTTGTTATGGACCATTAAAAGGGGATATTCTCTTCTCCCTGTCAGAATTGTAGTAGTCTGGGGGAACTACTACAATTAAACCGATACAAAACCCATGAAAATTTGTGATAAAATTATGTGTTCATCTTCGTTCTTCTGTGCCTCCACACATGGGACTGCGCAGGCGCAGGCCAGCCGCCGGAGAATTTTCCATAGCTTCTATAGCTCCGAAGGGGCCGTTTGTCGCGCGCTTCAGCGACCGTTTTCCCGCCCAAATGGTCACGTGCTCCTCCAGCGACCAACGGCCCCTTCCCTCAGTTCTCTTCTTGCCGCCGCTTGGGGAGAACGTTAGCTTCGTTGCTCTGCGCTTATTGCTTGTGATTGATCTTCTGGTTTTTTGGACATCGGTTTGGACTTCGGACTTCGCTTTTTGGATACTGATTTGGACGGTAATTAAAGAACGGTTTTTGACTCGGACTGGTTGACCTCTCTTATTTGCGCGCCCCTGAAGATGGCCTCAAAGGCGCTCTTCAAGCGTTGCCTGAAGTGCCATACTAAAATGGCGCAGACCGATGGCCACGACCTGTGCCTTTTTTGTCTGGGGGAGACCCATAATGTGACCGCCTGTAAAATCTGCCGGGGGTTCACGAATAAGGCCCGTCAAGATAGGCAGGCCCGGCTGAACTCCTCGCTCTGGAAAGCGGTCATGTCGACGGCAACACCGCTGCCCTCCCCCAAGGCTGGCCCAAGCCCCTCTGTCGGAGGGCGCTCGAGAGCGGGTTCGGTGTCCTCCGCTCGGTCTGCACGCCCCGCAAGTGCCGTGGCGTCGAAGACAACCTCTCCAGCGCAGGGTTCGGCGCGGCCGCCCCGAAGCGCTTCTTCCACCGCGTCGGATCCGAGAGCTGCCGCCTCGGGACCGAAGATCGTGGTTCCGAGCCCTCGGTCGGAACCGACGGCTGGGTCGATTCCGGTGGCTAAGCCGCGCTCGTCGTCATCCAGAGCTGCGTCGGTACCGAGATCTTCTTCAGAGCCACCGGCTAAGAAGAAGAAGACCAAACACCGTCATCGCTCTCCACGCTCGGTTCCGACGGAGGAGGTCATCCTGATACCGCGCACACCATCTCCTCACCTGGGCTCTCCGGTTCCGGAGGATGTGCCGGACCCGGGCGCGTTCGAGGTCGTACCATCGGCACCTTCCCCGGTAGCTGATCCAGGCCCGCCTCCGAGTCACCGGGATCGGTCGTCTTCTGGTCACCGCTCACCAGCAGCTGCTTCCAGTCGTGAGCGACGTCGGTCCAAGGAGGGGAGTGTCGGTTCCGTGCGCTCGTTGGCCTCTCGTCATCGTCAAGCTTCGGATCTGCCTCCCGCTTTCCATTGCCAATGGGAAGGGGCTCCTGGTTTTGCATACTCGGAACCGAGGCCCTCGACCTCTAGGCAGGCATGGTTCCCTCCGCCGGCCCGGGGAGAGGAATCGCACAGTTCCGAAGGGGAGGACATCGGCAGCGTCGGAGATTACGGTTCCGAGTCCTGTTCCGAGCCTTCACCGGACGACAACGTGGCGCCGAGCAGTAGTTCTCCATATGAAGATTTGAGAATCTACGCAGATCAGATGGCTCGGATGACTCAAGCTTTAGAAATGGACATCTCCTCAGCCGTCCCCCAAACCAAGGACAAGCTGCTCAGGAGGGTCTATGCGGACAATCCTGCAACCATCGGCTTCCCCATGCTTGAGGGGATAGAGGAAATTGTCGAGAAGGTGTGGAAGGTGCCCTGTGACCAACCTGCCACCTCGAGGAGGATTGAGCAGCTTTACAAGATTAAACAGGGCACCTGGCCGTCGTTGTTGAAACACCCTCCGCCTTCATCGCTCGTCACGGAGGAGTTCCAGTCTCGCCGCTCTGGAGCACCCTCAGCGCCACCTGACAAGGAGGGGAGGAAGCTAGATGCCCTGGGTAGACGGCAGTATTCCATCGCGTCCCTAGGGCTAAGGATTGCCAACTACCAGACGATTATGGCTGGGTACCAGCTCTACCTCTGGGAAAAGTTGGCATCCTATGTTGGCAACCTCCCCCCTGAACAGAAGGCAGTGGTGTCGCTCCTGCAGACGGAAGCTGTCCGCCTGTCGAAACAACAGCTAAATGCAGGGAGCCATGCGGCCGACACGGCAGCTCATGGGATGACTTCCGCCATCGTCCTCCGATGCCACTCATGGCTGCGGTCTACGGCCCTTTCCCAGGAAGTGAGGTCCCGGGTGGAAGGCCTTCCTTTCGAAGGGGAATCACTGTTCTCCGCGTCGACCGATGAGGCCTTAAAGAAAAAGAAAGAGGACAGGCAGACGGCACGGTCCTTGGGCCTAGCTCCCATGGACAAACTGTTGCCAAGTAGGCCCCCTCCCCTGCTTTGAAGCCTGCTATGAACTGTGCTAAAGTTTCCTGCGTTGCTGTTTTACTGCTACACCCAAAGACTGCTTTGCACGTGTGTGTTCTGATACACGTGTCAGTTTCCTGCCTGCGTGTCAATTACCTTGCTGCTGCTATAGACTGTGTAGTTTACTGACTCCATGTTTGGGTAACTGCACAAAGGACTCTCTTTCTGGGCAGCCCTGCCCTGCCCTATATCTGGAATTCCCTGTGTGCGTTTGGACTCTGTTACAAGTGTGCCCCGTGCCTGCATTGCCATCTGCCACGGACCGTGCCTGTTCCCTGCCTTGGACTGTGTTTTAAAGTGTTGTTCCCGCTGCCTCCATGGAAGCCTGCCTCATATGGGCCCAAGCCGCTGCTAGCAGCCGGGCGCCAGCCGGGGAAACCTCCAGCGAGCCTGGCTAGGCGCTCCCTGGTCAGTTCCCGCCTGGAGCCTCCCGCGGGTAGGTTGCCGAGCTTGCCCTCGCTACCGGGCAGCCTGCTATCCAGCCCCAGCTATGCCCAGCCGGCATCCATGTTCTCAGGCACCCAGAAGACCCAGAGGAAGAGACTGCTTTGAGAAGCCATTTCGGCGAAGCGGGCACACCACGTCCGCAGCGGGAGCCCCTCGCCCCGCTCTGCATATCTTAGGAGCCGCCCCGGAGAAGGAACTAAGTGCCGACCATCCCAAGCACTTAAAGAATGCATCTCAAAGAAACCTCCGCATTCCAAAGCTGATGACATCAGGACAAGCCCTGTCCGCTGGAATATCCTTTCAGCCCACTTGGATTTCCCCCTCCCTCTTTTGTCCCCTCTTCCTGAGGTGTCACTTATCACGATCTGATTACCAAAGTGGCCCATCCAAGCCATTCAGTGACCCATTAGACCCTTTGTTTTAATCTGTGAGAACCACCAAGTACAGCACCAGCCCCAGGGTACGTTTTGGGGTATTTAAGCTGGTCTCTCAGACCACTCGGTGCCTCGGCCATTCCCTATCCAGACCTCCTTGCTGTCCGTCTGTGGTCCCAGTGCTGGCATTGGGCCACCTCGCTGTTGTGTCTCTGCTTCGCTCCAGGATAAGTGAGTATTTCCCTTACCATCGTTGGGAACCAGCTAATGCGAACGTCTCTGTATTTCCTACTCTGTATTTCTTAGACCTTGTATGTTCTTTGTATGATTGTGCAAGCTAGGCTTACGCTACACTCAATACACGTGTTTGGACCTGACTCCTTGTCTGCCTCTTTTTCACTAGAGTGTCTGGGATCAGGACCTCCGTATACATAGGTTATGATCCTCGCTTAATATTAATAGTTACAGACTGCTACAGCTAATTTCCCCCTTATAATAAAAAGCAGTTCTGGTAACAGTTTACTGGTGGAGAATGCGGGCATAACCCAGTTCGTGTGAATACACGTGAGTCGACACGCGTGTCTTCAGCGAACTGACTTAGAGGAAAATTTTCCAGACCTCAGTGCAAAGAGCGCAATTTAGCTTAGGGAATTAAAAGTGTGAGTGTGTGTGGCTCTAGTGAGCATTTCTATCTTGTGGGTTGGCTTTTCCCCATTTCCTCCTTCAGCCAGCTTTGGACTACTTGCCTTTTGTGGTGCACCGCGAGGCCCTCCAGCCGTTATAACCGGTGTACTGTGGGTGAGGACCTCTGAACTGGTGAAGTTCCTGGCCACCTTCCGGGCCGCCTAAACGCGTCTATGTGGGTGGGATCCCAGAAGTAGGCTCTATAGATATATATATCCTGAAGCAGCACATATAAAACTCTTTTCCGCCCTCCCCCGTCTCTCCTAAGTCCGTCCAAACCCCGTTCCTGCCAGCACTTAGGCTTCAATCCCCGCTCCGGAGGAAACGTGAAGGGATCGTTAGTCCATTTGGTCAGTTTAGCTTTGGGAATCTAAAGCCAGGTTCCTGAAGCCCCGCGGCAGCCGGCCGCACCGTGCTTAAGAGTTTTAAGGTAGACTCTTGGGCGCCTTTCCGCTTGCGAGTTTTACGTCAGACTCGTGGGCGCACCTCGTTTGGGAGTCAGTGGGACTCTTGGGCACACTTTTGCTTGGGAGTTGTTAGAACTCTTGAACGCACCTCGCTTGGGAGTACAGTAAGCTTTACTCCTGAGCCATTTTGCTTGGGGACTTGCAGAGGCAGTCCTTGAGCGCATTTAGTCTTTTGGTCGAGGCTTGGAGACAGTTTAACCGTTTGTCTCTGAGCACGAGGCCTGGGGACACTTTGAGTATAGTTCTTGGGCAGAGAGCTTGAGAGCATTTGCAGCTTCTGAGCAGAGGCTTGGAAGCACCTTTCTGGTTGCCTGAGCATAGGCTTGGGAGACCCCCCTAATTGCAGTTCCTGAGCAGAGGCTTGGGAACACTTTTTGGTTTTCCGAGTATAGGCTTGGGAGACCCCTGAGCTTTGGCTTCTGAGCAGAGGCTTGGAAGCACTGAGCGTTTTTGGTTCTTGGGCTTAGAGAGCTTGGGAGCACCCTCTGAGCCAGTAAACTTTTCCTGGTCCCGTGGCTTGTAGGCAAGCTCGAAACGGGAATAGGAATTTTCCCCTCTCCCCCAGAGGAGGAGGATTGAGTGTAGGACCCTTAAAAATACCCTTGTGAACCTAAAAGTAGAACCTTAAAACCCCCTGGTAAAAACCCTTGAGGACCTGAGGGAAGGATAAACCTCCCAAAAGGGACATAGAGAGGAAGAAGTTGTTAAAACCCTTGAGCAGCTTTAATCGCCCCACCCCTGGTGTCGCTGATCTACTCTTTAACCTCCCCCGAGATCAGCCTTAAACTAAAAAGGAAAAATGTACCGGGCAGCCCCCACCGTGCCCCGCCTGGAGAAGTGGCTAGTTAAGAAGGGAGATTGCCCCTGGGAAGCCGGTTCCTTCAAGGGACCCGACCCGCTCCAGATAGTCAGAAGCGCCTTCCAAGATTTTTGCGAAAAAGAGAAACCTAGGTCAAGTAAGAAGGATAGGTATGGAGCCTGGGCACTTTTCACCGCCCTACAGGACAGCGTGTCCCTAATTAATAAACTACAGATAGCTCAGGAAGAACAGGAACAGGAGATAGAAAAGCTAAGGAGAGAAAAGAAGGAACATGAGGAAAAAGCAGCCGAGTGGCGTTCAGAACGCGTTAACTTCATGCTGGAGAAGCAGGGACTAGCCGCTGCCCTCCAGGACGCCCAGCACAAGGCTGAAGTAGCCACCGCTCGTGCCGATATGGCTGAGCATGCAGTAATTGAAGGTCAGGAGAAAATTGCCAAATTAACCCATGCTGCCCAGTTCATGGCAGAGCAGAAGGTCGCAAAGATAGCCGCAGCAGACCACTCCGCTTGTAAGAGGGAGCTAGAGGCCCTAAAACAGCACCTGGGAATGCAGCAGGCCGTAATTTCCGCCGTGCATCCCGCAGCCCTCTTGGCCCTCCCCGAAGGTAGTACCGACAGTTGGTCACCTCCTTCATCCCAGCCCGAGGAAGCTCCACAGCCCCTCCATCCGATAGCTACCAAAGAAATTGTCACCACAGACGATGATGGCAGGAAGACAGACCGAATAGTTAAGGAAACCCGCAATTGGAGGCCCGATGAGCTCCAAGCCATAGCGGACCGCAT
Organism: Eublepharis macularius; assembly: GCF_028583425.1. Lineage (NCBI taxonomy): Eukaryota > Metazoa > Chordata > Lepidosauria > Squamata > Eublepharidae > Eublepharis > Eublepharis macularius. The sequence continues at coordinate 38,056,182 of NC_072794.1, forward strand.
GGGACCCCTGAACCGAGACTCAGCTATACAATGGTTTGCACACGTGACCATGTCCCAGCCCTCCGCCAGTGGCTCCGATGTAGCTCAGCTGGCTCGCCATTGTGCCAGCCCCGAAATAGTCACCTCCCTCAACGCATATATTTCTAACCGGAGACTAGCCACTCGCAGTCAGTATGGTGCCATGAAAGAGTTGTGCGCCTTCCTGTGGCCCACCAAGAGTTTAAAGGCCCTATATATTGCCGAATCTCAAAAACCCGGAGAGGACCCAGAGGCATATTTAGCCAGGAAACAGCTCCTAGCCGAACTAGCAGACGAGGTAGATTTAGACTTAAGTGACATGCCGGATTTCGACGACTTAGAGTTCAGGAGAGCAGTCATAGATGGACTCAACAGCACCACTCGCCTAGCCCTAGCAGGAGTAGAGCCCGGGAGCATTACATGGGGAGAGCTGGAATCCCGCATCAGGAGCATTGCTGGCCTGTTGCGAGAGACCGGCGCCATCCGCCATGTGAAGTCCCCAGCCTCTCGTAGGAAGGAAAGCGAGCCGATTAGCGCGGTTACCTATGCCAATCATGGCCCTCACTCTCAGTACCGACCACAGGGACGCAGCCCGTATCCGGAGGCAAGGGGAGGAATCCTGAGGGGAAGGAGCAGTAGCTTTAACCGGGGAAGAGGACCGAGGGACTACCGCCCGGGAGTTTCCTTTGCGCCTACCCCGAGTTACAGTTCCTCCTCCCAGCAGGGACCCCACGAGCCCCGACTACAGGATGCACCCATAGCCCCTTCTCACTCGCGAGCATCGCACCCGTACCACCATCAGGTCTACCCGCCTCCAGATCAGTCTAATGCTTGGGGAGCATCGCAGGGCGACCACGAGGGCTACCGGGACCGCGGCAGCACGCCCCAGTCCAGGGACTCCCTCCGTTGGGAACTTTGGATGCGCCTCAAAAACATTGGAGCGAACATGGAGCTCTTCGACGGAAAGCCCACGTCCGTTCTAATGAAGGCGATCATGGAGTGGGAAGACCAGCAGCAGCCCCCAGTACCTCCGTCGGCGCCCCCTTTGCCGCCAGACCCTCCCTTCTCGAGTCCCCCGATAGCTGCGGTCCGGGAACGCCCGAGCCCCAACAACCCCTTTAGAGGAAGCGCCGCTTCCACCGATCAAGGTGCAGGATCAGCATAGGGTTGCCCCGAGTCCCAGTCTCCTTCCGTGGGCATAGTTGCCAAACTAAAGCCGGACACATGGGGGAGACCGACAGTGAAGGCAGGGATCGGGACTCCCGGGGAAAAGAAGAAGCCTGCCACTCTCCTCATAGATACCGGAGCTTCACTTAATATACTCCGGCCCACCTTAGTCACAAAGGGCACCCAGACCCCCACTACAATGCAGCTCGCCGGTTTTGGAGGCGGCACGCAGGAATCCCCGGTCTGGCAGGATATCCCCCTCTCCGTTGGGAGCCTGGCCACCCGGATTTCGGCATGCGCAAACCGGGGAGAAGATGATGGACTTTTGGGCATGCCATTTTTCCGTGCCGAGGGACTGACCATTGACTTAGCGAACGGGCTCCTGTGGCGCATCCCGGGAGGCCCAGACTTTGTTAATGCAGTCCATCGATGCGCAGCCCTCAAGGCCCCCCTTCCTCTCGCCCCCATCACAGGAGACCCCTGGGTTCAGGACTTTCCCGAAGTGTGGGTGACAGACAAGGCCGAGTGTGGGATAGTGAAGGGCGCCTGCGTCCTGATTGAAGGAAAGGACCCCCCTCCCCAAAGACAGTACAAGTACCCAGCAGAAGCTGAGGCAGGGATAGCCAAGACTATAGAAGGACTCCTTGAGTGGGACGTCATACTCCCGATGCAGTCCATCTGCAACGCCCCATTGTGGCCAGTTCTGAAAGCAGATGGAGTGACCTGGAGAATGACGGTCGACTTCCGTGCCCTGAATGCCACCACCCCTCCAGTTGCCCCGGTTGTGGCCAAGTATAATGAGATCCTAACGGCCATTGCCGCTGGGTCACGGTTCTACTCGGTCATAGACCTGGCCAATGCTTTCCACTCCATCCGGTTGCATGAGTCTTGCTGGTACAAGTTCGCGTTCACTTTCCGCGGCCAGCAATACGCATTCAAGCGGACCCCCCAGGGATTCCACTCCAGCCCCAGTATTTGTCATGCCCATGTAGTTCAGATGTGGGAACGCCTCCAACCCTCCTCGAGGCCCCACGTACTGAGCTACGTGGATGACATTTTAGTCCACGCCCCCACGGAAGAATTAGCCCGCCAAATCACCAGGGAAGTCCTGGAACTCCTCCGCGAGACTGGGTTCAAGGCAAGCAGGGAAAAGGCCCAATTGGTTCAGACCAGCGTCAAGTACCTGGGTCTGACCCTGGGACCCGAGGGTCGCACCCCGGACGCCCAGCGAATGGAGGTCATTTCCAAGCTGCCTGCACCCACCGATGTCCCCTCCCTCAGAGCCCTTCTAGGAACTTTCAACTTTTCCCGAGACTTCATTGAGTCCTTTGCAGACAAAGCTCGCCCCCTTTATGCTCTCCTCAAGAAGAACACCCCCTGGGAGTGGGGACCGGAGCAACAGACAGCCTTAGCCGAGCTAAAGCGCAGCCTGGCCGCAGCCCCGGCCCTAGCCCATCCAGATGTCACCCAGCCGTTCTTTATCCAGTTAGCAGTATCAGACAAGAGCATAGGAGCCACGCTCACCCAGCAGCAAGCGGGAACCGCTAGAGTAGTAGCCTATGCCTCTCGCAACCTAACCGCAGTAGAAGCTAAGTTCAGCCCATGCGAGAAGACATGCCTTGCTCTAGTTTGGAGTCTGACCCATTGGGAATTTATCATAGGAGGCTCCCGCACAATAGTTCAAACTACCCACACGCCTCTCAAATATATCCTGTCGGGAAAAATACAAGACGGACAAGTCTCAAACGCCCGCATAGCGCAGTGGACCCTGGCCCTGGTCAACCGCGGAGTAGAATTCAAAAAGGAAACCACTGAGCCACCAGCCCCCTATGGCCTGTTGGTAACCGGGACCGAGCACGAGTGCCCCCTGGACCCGCCACCACAGGTTGTCTGGCCAGTCACTTGGGGAGTCCCGCTAGAGGAAGCCCGACAGAACGGCTTCACATGCTGGTTCTGTGACGGCTCCTCCTTTCACGTTGGAGGCTCCCCTCGGACAGGCTACGGCGCCGTGCGAGTGAGCGACGCCCATACCCTCAAAGGTCCAGCCCGCCCCCATTCCAGCCAAGCGGCTGAGGTGCAAGCGCTTCTGGCAGTGCTTGAGTTTGAGCCCCCAGAAAGCCCACTTGCCATTTACACAGACTCGGATTGGACGGCCAAAGCCGCCACGGTCTGGCTCCCGGTGTGGCAGAATCAGGGGTGGAGAGCCAGCGATGGGAAACCCGTAGCCCACCTACAGCTATGGCAGCAGGTAGCCGCACTCCTCCAGTCCCGCTCAGGCCCAACACAGGTGACCCATGTCAAGGGACACCAGAAGACAAATTCAGAGACCGCTTATTGGAACGACCAGGCAGACCTTGCAGCCAAGGCAGCCGCCACTGAAAATGCTCCCCTACCGGAATCAGCCACCGACTGTCCCCTCCGCCCTGTCACCACTCGGGCACAAGCCCGCAGCCAAGCTCAGGGAACCGCAGGAACACTAGACCTAGCACGACTGCAACTATCTGACCCAGAAATAACTGACCTCCTAGCCGCAGGAAGGGATCAGACAGGGAGACTCATGATCAGAGAAGAGGAAGGCATAGTCTGGGCAGTAGATGCAGCCGGCGAACGCCATTGGGTAGTGCCATTGGAAGTTAGGGCTGACTTAATTCAGTTTGTCCACGAGCAGGGACACCGAGGCAAGGATCTGACTCTGGAAAGGGTAAAAGAGGTTGGTTGGTGGCCTGGCATGCGCACCGAAGTAGCGCAATGGGTAGACAACTGTCTGTCCTGCGCTATGGTTAATGCAGACCCCACCGGACCTAGAGCTCCCCTCCAGCATCAGAGAATTGATGGACCCTGGGCTCGCATACAGATTGACTTTATCGGCCCCCTTCCCCCCACTGCTCGCGGCAATCGCTACTGCCTCACTGTCATAGACCCCTTCAGCAAATGGGTCGAAGCGTTTCCGTGCAAGCGCAACAATGCAGCCACCACAGCCAAATTACTGTTTAATAATGTTTTCTCGCGATGGGGCATCGTGAGAGTCATGGACTCTGATTTAGGCTCACACTTCATCGGAGAAGTAACACAGGAGCTTTGTAAAGCACTGGGCATCCAGCAACGCTTCCACATAGCCGGCCACCCTCAAGCTTCAGGCGCCATAGAAAGAACCAACCGGACCCTCAAGGAGGCTCTCCGCAAGATGGTTCGCTCCTCCGGGAGAGACTGGGATGAAAAACTCCCCATAATCCTAATGGCCATTAGAGGCACTACCGCAGTTCACGGGCTAACACCCCATATGGTTATGACAGGGCGAAGAATGCAGCTCCCGGAGGCCTTCTGGCTAGATACGCAGCTCCCTTCCGATATGCAGCCTGTAGTGATTAATGATGCTTGGGTCCAGGACCTGCTCTCATCCATACACGCCGTCCACATGCAAGTGGCCCAGAAGTTGGGCACAGCTCAGAAGGATATGGACCGCAAATTGGGATGGGTCAGGAACCCCAGGCAGTGGGAGGAAGGACAGCTCGTTCTGTACAGGAAGTTTTCGCAAAAGGCGCATTCACTAGCAGCCAAATGGCAAGGCCCAGTCCCTATCACAAAAAGAGTCTCCCCAGCTGTCTATCAGGTAGCCATCCAAAGAAAGACAGGAGGAACGTGGCTAAAATACTTTCATGCCTCTCAATTAAAAGAATGGAAAGGGAAGCCGCTGCAAACCGCCCCCCCTGTGTATGACCCTGGGGGAACCACCACCAGCCCAGCCCCCCTCTGCCCAGTGATTCGCCAGATATCACTCCACCCTGGGCCAGAGATACCGTGTGTCCCCTTAGATCAGACTTTTGTAGCTTTAGAATAAAAGAAACAATAGAATATGTAGATATCGGTGTAAATGTTAAAAGTTTTTCCAGTTCTATTCTTTAACTTCACTAGGCGGGCCCCACAGTTGGGACCCTTGGGGAAGACACGGCAACCAAAGCCAAATAGGACCACCACCGAAAGTGATTCTTGATTGGATTTTAAGCCGCGTGTTCGGAAAAAATTGCACAGGCAAAAGAGATTTGCTGTGTGTGAAAGTGGTTGGAGAGGCTTTAGCCCAGAAGTGAATGCAGTCTTCCAACGTTGAAACCACCAAATAAGGTGATTTCTTTGTTTGAAAACATTTCATCCGCCGTGCTGGTGAAGATCCCGCATCTATGTAGATTCGGGGTCTCACCTGCCAGACCCACGCTTTCGCATGATGGTCGGCTTTGGCTTTGAGGGCCGTGCCTCCCCTGGAAAAGGTCCCCCAGATAGCCCAACATCCCTCTTTTACTAATGTTCATATTCGTCATGGTGAGTTGCTATACGGCGCCACCAGCCAGTACGCTTTAGTGCAAAGGTAAAAGACCCGCCAGTATTTTGTAAATATGTGACCTCTGGAATATGTTATTGAGGTGCGTTCGCTACGCACAAGGGGCAGCGTGCCTCATTTACATAGCCAGGATCCCCTGTGCCAAGATGACCCCCCGATTCACCCAGACCCAGTGGCGCCGGCAGATCTCGGCCGCCTCCGCCGCTTTTCGATAAACGCTGCCGAGCACCTTCGGCTCCATTTCGGCCCTTTCCACCAGCAGCCGCCCGCCCCACGTAATCTTTTCCCTTGCCCGTACCGTATAAGGGAAAAGAAGGGGGGAGACATATTGAAGTTAAAATGAAGCCCTGCCAGGCCTTCCAAGTGAGGGCAACCTAAAAGCACCCCACACCCGTATGCCTCTTGCTCCGTGTATTTTTCTTTTTGCTCAGTGCATTTTTCTTGCTCAGTGTATTTTTCTTTTTTGCCCGGTGTACCTTTTTTTTAAACCAGAAAATGGGGCCTCCCGAGGGAGTCCCCCCCAAAAATTGGTTGTCCTGCAAACATATGACGAAGGCCTATTTTTGAAAAATTAAAACAAGGGCCCCCGTCTGCAGCAACCCTTATAGTTAATGGAAACCGCTCTTTAGTTTTTTTCGTTTTAAAACGGCAAGGCCAGGCCGAGCCGGACCGACAGCTCTCAGCCCGCAAAATAAAAATAGCCCGCCGCCAAGCAAGGGGCACCTGAAGGCCACATAGTCTAGGCACCCAGGGACCCCTGGGGCGAGTTTGCATAATCCCGCCTAACGCACAGCCGACCCTTGCTCGACGCAAAGACGTCCTCCCTGAAATATACATGCCTGAGAAAGAAACCTTCGCACAGGAGCTCCCCAGAGCAACAAGCTGGAAGGCTCGCTTAGTGCTCTGGGACTTCTCGTTCGAGCCCCAATCAGTAAGAGTGCTGGCAGAAAAACACCCCTCTTCTTCCCTGCTTTACTTCATTCATTTTTGCTGTAAGAAACTCAGGGAACCTGTACTTATATCCGCAGGTCTCCCCAGGATATTTTCACTACAGAAAGGAAAAGGAAGGCCAGGAGATGAGGCACCTGGCTACTCTGTGTTTGCTCGTGCTGGCAGGCACCCTAACAGAGGGACGCCCGTCCAAATTAATGCCCTACCCCCACTGGAGATGTATTAATACCCTAGCAGGGAATGAAATGATGGTCTGCAAGGTTGTGCAGCAGAGCAATATGACCACCCCCACGGATCGCACAAACTTCCGCAGTTGTGAAGAGCAGTGGATCCGACCCCCAGAGCTTGTTATTTTATGTGTGGGAGTAAAAACTATGTCCCAAGAACTAGTGTGCTACTCGACCACTGACACAGTGTCACCACTCGCTCCAATTCCATGTATGTTTCTTCCCCGTATAAGGCCAGCCCCCACCGCAGTCCCGGTGGTAGACAGATATACCACCCCTGCCAACTTCGAAACCTCGCCATTTGTCACTGAGGCTTTCGGACCATACTGTGAAGTAATTTTAGTGTCGGCCGCAGTATGGAAGGCAGGAGACCCCTTTAGAATGACCATCCTACTAGGCACCACTGCCACTGAATCTGCATCGGTCACTATCACGCCCCCTTCAGGCGCAGTTCTCTCCTTTGCTATAGAGCACTGGGAGAACCTGACCTGGATTGTAAAGGAGGAAGACCTAGCCAAACATGGCCCACCCGATTGGATTCTGGTTCAACAGACGCCCGAATGCCAAACCAAGCCCCTAGTAGAGAAATTTCACCGGCTTGGGCTGCTCTTTGTAAATTTGGCTCACGAACCAGGCAATTATTCCCTGCTGATCCGGACCCAGGAGACCCACACCATCCAAATTGACCCTTTGATTGCTAGCAATGAACAATTGAGCCAAGGCGGCACGCATATAGTGGGCTCCCATGTTTTGAAGACTGACATTCGAGAGAGAGTTCTAGTCCGCCCGCAAATGTCTTTAAAAGAGATCCGCATAGACTTAGCTGAACTAAATGTAACCCAGAGGCTGCCGCAGTGCGCTCCCTATCTGGAGGCCGGTAGCAAGGGTTGGAATGCATGGCTACAACTGTGGATCGATCCCTCCCCCTCTCTCTCGCGTGCCAGACGAAGCATTGCCGACTGGACTGCTCCTGCAGCCGGAGGCTTAGCAATCATGGATTCGGTCAATATTGAGACTCTCGCTAATAAGTTTGCCCATGTCACGACTAGCATCTCCGACTTAGGTAAACCGGTGGTGCAGTCCCTAAATTCCATTTCGAATGGGCAACACGAGATCAGCTCCATTTTAGTTAACTGGGAGAGTCAAATTGAAAGAGATTTTTCTCTGCTGCTCAAAGGGACACAGTCTTTTGAACGCAACGTGTCAATAGCTATGGCATGTATGCAAGCCCAACAATTAAATCAGGCTGTGGCCATGGGGCTAATTCGGCAAGCCATGGATGGGCACTTGCCCCTGGAGATTAAAAGATTGATTATGCCCAAATTGTCACCCATAGAACTGGAGCTTGAATCCTGGTGGTCCCTTGTAAATTCCTCATTCTCACCGACCACCCAGGAGCTTAAATTATTTTTATTAACGGCCAGTGCGCACGAGTCATTCCACGTGTATCCAGTCGTGCCTCTGGGACTCCAAGTCAGCGACACCGAGGTCCTCTACGCCAGACACCCCGACCATTGGGCCCGCTTCACCCCGACCGGATGGCAGCTCGTCAGCCTCCAAGGGTGCCAGCATCGAGACCAGACCGGCTTCATTTGCCAGGACCAAGCCTTTGCACCTCACCACCCCTGTGTAGCCCCGCAAGTCGACGCCCTCAACGAGTGCCCTTTCGAGGTCGTCCGGGAGAACAGCTCCGCTGTGGTCTACATTGGGAAAGGATGTGCCTGCGTGCGAACGGCCTGCGACTTTGTGGTCCTGAACTCGTTCCAGCTCAAGCCCGTGATCCCGGGAGTCAATCGCTGCTTTTGCAACCTGTCTTCGGTGGCAGCCTGCGACTTCACCTACACGGTACCGGTCTGGACCCAAGAAGAGATCCTGGTGGCACCCTCCATCTATCGTTATGTGAAGCCAGTTTCCCTTGGCATCGGTCTGGAATTAATCCACGAGCTCCTGGCCCACCCGCAGCTCCACCGCACCCTCCAGAGCATCCAGAGGGACGGGGATACTACTGCTTTGGTTGTGTCCCACAACGGCAAGGAGATTTTGGATCTGGTCCAGCGGATTAAGACCACCGGTGAGCACTCGTGGTGGGAAACCCTCTTTGGCTGGAGCCCCACTGCCACTGGGATTTACAATTTGGCTTTGCACCCGATCATCGTTATTTTGGCCTTCCAAGTTTTGTTGTGTGCCTCACTACTTTATTTGGGCTGTTGGAGCCGCCGACAGCTCCAGCAACTCCAGCTGTCTTATCGCATGGATCGATACAATCCAGACCCACTCTTGCCCTAATGGTGATTCTTGGCGCCCTCCTTTAACCCTTGTTCGTTTTATTGCTTATGTTGTTATGAACTATGATTATGTTTACTATGTGTACGGATCCTGCACCGGCCCCATGGACGCTCTGCTGCCGGACACCGCTCCGAGGCCCTCTTGTGGACTAGGGGGGGACCTATTACTCTGCCTCCCAGCCCACGGCCCGTCTCCAAACGACCGCCAGCAGCGCCACCTCCATGAGGACTAGAACTGTGTGCCTGAAGCCCTTCTCGCCGCTCACCGACCCTGCTCTGCGGATTGACGCTGACAGCAAGGGGGGGTGGAAGTGTGTTTTGGAACACATGGACTAAGTTTGCTTGTTCCTGTATATATGCAACCCAGTCCAGCAGCTGTACTGCGGACTGAGCCGCCTGTGATCTTTGTTACTCTATGGTTTTATGAATTTCCCTCCACTGCTTTTATGAATTTTAACTCCCATGAATTTAGCCCCGAACTAGTCCCTCTCTCTATCTATTGCAAGTGCGCCCATGAACTTTATCCCTATGAATTTGATTTTAACCTCAGGAATTGCCTTTTTAACCCGACTCCCTCCGCCGAGGTAATTCTAGCATATCTATTATTTTATGAATTTGGTTTTAACCGGGACCCCTCCTGAACGGTCTCTTTTAAAGGTTATTTTATTTCTGATTTTAAGCTCGATGAATTTGGTTTTAATCTGACTATATGAGTTGGTCTTTTAATTGCAGAGTGTATTTTTCTGGCCCCCATGAACCCTTCCGCCGCTTACCCCCCCATGAATTATTTCTCCGCACTTGCTTTTACTATTGCTGCTATCATCTATGAAATCGGTTTTAACTTCCTGAATTATCATTTTAAACCCTATGTATCTATGTATTTATGATTTTAACCATTTATGAATTAGCCTACCCTCAATGAATTATGCCTTGCTTGCACATTTCACTTTACCTTGTATGAATTGCTTTTAATCCTACATTCATGAATTGAACCATGAATTGTCTTTGCTTTTAAATCCTATGCTTATGAATTAATCCATGTATATGAATTACCCCTGGTTTTAATGCTTTTAACCCACCATGAATTCCGTATGAATTACCTCCCGCCATGAATTGATCAATGTACCCAAACATGAATTGTTGTTGTTTATATGCATGAATTGATCATTGCTGCCTATTACTATGAATTACTATTGCTATGAATTATTACTATTTATTCTGACGGTTGCACTTAGCACACCCCCTGGTGTGAACCCAGAGACCTGCAGCCCATTGGCTGATCTAAATTGCACTTATTCGGTTAGGTGGTTCTCCAAACTAAATTTTTGAGTGACGCCTCCCCCTCCTTCCCTTCCCACTCCTTCTTCGCTCGAAGCTCGACCACCGGACATTGCCGACCACCTCGCCTTTGAAGTCAAGTTCGGAGACCCGCGCGCCTGACGTCCCGGGGTCTCCGAGGGGGGGAATTGTTGCCAAGTAGGCCCCCTCCCCTGCTTTGAAGCCTGCTATGAACTGTGCTAAAGTTTCCTGCGTTGCTGTTTTACTGCTACACCCAAAGACTGCTTTGCACGTGTGTGTTCTGATACACGTGTCAGTTTCCTGCCTGCGTGTCAATTACCTTGCTGCTGCTATAGACTGTGTAGTTTACTGACTCCATGTTTGGGTAACTGCACAAAGGACTCTCTTTCTGGGCAGCCCTGCCCTGCCCTATATCTGGAATTCCCTGTGTGCGTTTGGACTCTGTTACAAGTGTGCCCCGTGCCTGCATTGCCATCTGCCACGGACCGTGCCTGTTCCCTGCCTTGGACTGTGTTTTAAAGTGTTGTTCCCGCTGCCTCCATGGAAGCCTGCCTCATATGGGCCCAAGCCGCTGCTAGCAGCCGGGCGCCAGCCGGGGAAACCTCCAGCGAGCCTGGCTAGGCGCTCCCTGGTCAGTTCCCGCCTGGAGCCTCCCGCGGGTAGGTTGCCGAGCTTGCCCTCGCTACCGGGCAGCCTGCTATCCAGCCCCAGCTATGCCCAGCCGGCATCCATGTTCTCAGGCACCCAGAAGACCCAGAGGAAGAGACTGCTTTGAGAAGCCATTTCGGCGAAGCGGGCACACCACGTCCGCAGCGGGAGCCCCTCGCCCCGCTCTGCATATCTTAGGAGCCGCCCCGGAGAAGGAACTAAGTGCCGACCATCCCAAGCACTTAAAGAATGCATCTCAAAGAAACCTCCGCATTCCAAAGCTGATGACATCAGGACAAGCCCTGTCCGCTGGAATATCCTTTCAGCCCACTTGGATTTCCCCCTCCCTCTTTTGTCCCCTCTTCCTGAGGTGTCACTTATCACGATCTGATTACCAAAGTGGCCCATCCAAGCCATTCAGTGACCCATTAGACCCTTTGTTTTAATCTGTGAGAACCACCAAGTACAGCACCAGCCCCAGGGTACGTTTTGGGGTATTTAAGCTGGTCTCTCAGACCACTCGGTGCCTCGGCCATTCCCTATCCAGACCTCCTTGCTGTCCGTCTGTGGTCCCAGTGCTGGCATTGGGCCACCTCGCTGTTGTGTCTCTGCTTCGCTCCAGGATAAGTGAGTATTTCCCTTACCATCGTTGGGAACCAGCTAATGCGAACGTCTCTGTATTTCCTACTCTGTATTTCTTAGACCTTGTATGTTCTTTGTATGATTGTGCAAGCTAGGCTTACGCTACACTCAATACACGTGTTTGGACCTGACTCCTTGTCTGCCTCTTTTTCACTAGAGTGTCTGGGATCAGGACCTCCGTATACATAGGTTATGATCCTCGCTTAATATTAATAGTTACAGACTGCTACAGCTAATTTCCCCCTTATAATAAAAAGCAGTTCTGGTAACAAAACCCGCCTACAAGCCACGGTACGCTCCCAGGTACGGCCCTTACCACTACCAGGGCAGGTACCAGCAGCAGCGGCCGAGTTACCAACCGTTTCCGGCTTATCAGCAGCGACACTACCCTCCTCAGCAGCAGCCCAGGAGGCGTAGGCCATTCAAACCTCGTTCCTCGCAGCCTCCAGCCCAGCAGAAGGAGCAGCAGGGCCCTGGGAGGCAGTACTGACGGGTCAACCCAGCCGTACCACCGAACTTCTCAGACAGACTGAGGCCATTCCTCTCGGAGTGGGAGTCAATAACATCTGACTCATGGGTCTTAACTATTGTTGAGAAGGGGTACGGGCTGGAATTCATTGAACTGCCGAGATGCGGTTCACCGCTGACTGCTGTCAATAACACTATGGCTGAGCTGGACACTGAAATAACATCGCTCTTGGCCAAGGGGGCTATAGGGGAAGTGCCCTATGACGGCTCTGTGAAGGGGTTCTTCTCCAGGTTCTTCCTAGTCCCCAAAAAGGACGGGGGGTTGCGTCCCATTCTGGACTTGCGAGGCCTTAATGCCTATTTGAGGGTGACTAAGTTTAAAATGGTAACGTTGTCAACTGTGATTGCCCTGCTCAGGAAGGGGGATTGGTTTGCGGTCCTGGATCTGAAGGACGCATATTTTCATGTGGGGATACGTGAAGAACACAGGAAATACCTGAGCTTCGTCTACCGGCAAAGGGTCTTCCAGTACAAGGTGCTCCCCTTTGGCCTGTCCACTGCCCCACGGGTGTTCACTAAATGTGTTGCTCCTGTGGTCTCCTTCCTTCGGGAGCAGGGTTGTTCAATCTTCCCGTACCTTGATGACTGGCTCATCGTGGCTGAGTCTGAGCCCAGATTAGTCCAGGACATTGATCTGGTGCTTACCACATGCGACCGATTGAGCCTCGTGGTTAATCTGGAAAAATCTAAATTGGTCCCCAGTCGCACGGTCTCCTACATTGGTGCACTTCTGGACTCTGTGAAGGGTAAGGCTCTGCTCCCCCAGGAGAGGGCTAGGTCCCTAAAGGGTCTTGTGTCCATGTTTAAGAGGAACCGTTTTCAACTGGTACGCACTATCCAGTGCTTACTGGGCCATATGGCTGCTGCCACTTCTGTAATCCCCCTCGCCAGGCTGCATTTGCGGCCTCTCCAGAACTAGTTTGTACGAAGGTATGATGCCTTTCAGCACCCTCCGTCCCTCAAGCTCTCTGTTCCTAGGAGCGTACTGTCCTCGCTGGATTGGTGGTTGTCTGAGGGCAATTTGTTTGGAGGTTTCCCTTTCGGTTATCAACATCCTGACATCACGGTGACCACTGATGCCTCTCTGCTGGGATGGGGGGCTTACTGTGGGGATGTCTGTGTCCAGGACGTCTGGACTGAAGGTGAAAAGGCGCTCCATATCAATGTTTTGGAACTAAGAGCCATTCGTTTTGCGCTTGTGTCCCTTACAGCTCTGCTGCGAAATCGTCACGTTTTGGTACAGACAGACAACACCACTGCCATGTACTACGTGAACCAGCAAGGGGGCACAGCGTCCATGACTCTCTGTCGGGAAGCCACGCTCACCTGGCAGTGGGCGGTCAAGAATGGCATCACTCTGCGAGCCATCCATGTGGCTGGGTCAGACAACGCTCGGGCGGACGCCCTGAGCAGGGTTCTGTTGATAGACCACGAATGGGAGCTCAACGACGGGTGCAGTGGGCTGATCTTCCAGATGTGGGGACACCCGGTTATAGATGTGTTCGCTACGGCGGAGAACGCCAAAGCCCAGACGTTCTGTTCCCGAGCAGGGAGCGACCCGCTCTCTATTGGGGATGCCTTCCTGTTTACGTGGAACCGGGGGTTGCATTACATGTTTCCGCCCTTCCCCTTGATAGCCAAGGTCCTGTGCAAAATAGAGGAGGACAGGACAGACTGCATCTTAGTGGCCCCATTTTGGCCGAGGCAAGTCTGGTTCCCAAGGCTCCTGCAGCTCTCTCAGCGGACCTATGTGAAGCTGCCCCCTTGGCAGAATCTTTTGAAGAACGGGGACATTCTTCACCACGACCCCGGGAAGCTGCATCTGGCAGCTTGGCGGATCGTCCCTCCTCGTTGAATTTTTCTACGCAGGTGGAACGGGTCCTCCTGAATGCCCACAAGCCATCTACCCGGCGCTCTTACGAGGCCAAGTGGCGGAGATTTGAGACCTGGGCACGTGAGAAAGGGGTGGTGCCTACGGATAGCTCCCTAGGGCTGATTTTTGACTATCTGTGCCTCCTGAGGGACCAGGGATTAAGGGTTACCTCCCTCAAGGTTCACCTGGCAGCTATCTCTTCTACCCACTCTCGAATTGATGGTAGCACGGTTTTTTCCCACCCAAAGTCCCGCCAGTTCCTTAAGGGAATGTTCAACCTCTACCCACCAGTGTCGCCTCCTGTACCACAATGGTCACTGTCTTTGGTGCTGGCACGGCTAATGTTGCCTCCCTTCGAGCCTTTGGCGACCTGCCCCTTGGACCTGCTATCGTACAAGGTGGCATTCCTAGTGGCTATAACCTCTGCCAGGAGGGTCAGTGAGCTCTCTGCGCTAAGATCTGATCCCCCCTTCCTTTTATTCCATCCCAATAGGGTGGTATTGCGTCCCTGCCTGGGCTTCCTGCCTAAGGTGGTGTCCACTTTTCATCTGTCGCAGGAGATATCGCTTCCTGCATTCTTTCCTCACCCCTCTTCCAAGGGGGAAAGGGCACTGCACACTCTGGATTTGAAGAGGGCGCTAGCTTTCTATCTGGACAGGACAAAGGGCTTCCGAAAGTGTCCTCACCTGTTCGTGTGTTTTGGGGCCAAGGACAAGGGCAATAGGGCTTCCTCGCAGACTCTGTCCAGGTGGATTGTGACGGCCATTAGTAAGGCCTATTCCCTGGCTGGGGCGAGTTGCCCGCTGCAGGTTAGGGCCCATTCCACGCAGTCCCAGGCTGCCTCTTCGGCTCTCCTCCGGGGGGTTCCGTTGGCTAGCATCTGTAGGGCAGCCACCTGGTCCACGGCTGACACCTTTGTCAGGCATTATGCTGTGGATGTGGATACAGGGCGAGATGTGGCTGTGGCCAGGGCTGTATTGCATTCCCTTTTTTTCCTAAGGGGTTCTGAGATGCTACGCTATGATGCTACAATTTTTGTAGTTGTATGTTTTTATATGTATATATGCTTATATTTATTGAATATATCCTTATACAAGTGGTGTATATATGGGAGTATATTGTATATATGTGTTATTTTTGTATGTATATTTGTGTATAGTTATATGTTGTTTACACTTGTTGATGGTTCTTGTGTGATACAATAAAATTGTGTTGGACTTCACCCCACCTTCCTTATTGTGTGAAGCTTGGTACACTCCCATGTGTGGAGGCACAGAAGAACGAAGATGAAAACAGGGTTGACATACCTGTAACTTATGTTCATCGAGTTCTTCTGTGCTGACACACAACCCTCCCTCCTACCCCGCTGTGAATTCCAATGCACAATGCTGTGTGGGCTATAACAAATATTGGTGTCTATGCAGGTTGTGGCTATGTGTATTGGTTAAGCGGCGGCAAGGAGAACTGAGGGAAGGGGCCGTTGGTCGCTGGAGGAGCACGTGACCGTCTGGGCGGGAAAACGGTCGCTGAAGCGCGCGACAAACGGCCCCTTCGGAGCTATAGAAGCTATGGAAAATTCTCCGGCGGCTGGCCTGCGCCTGCGCAGTCCCATGTGTGTCAGCACAGAAGAACTCGATGAACATAAGTTACAGGTATGTCAACCCTGTTTTCTGTCATCCTGGAGAATCTCTGTAGCTCAAGGGCACTTAGTATGTCGGCAGTCCCATATTTTGTTCCTGGCATCTCAAATAACAGAGCTGGGAAATAACAGCTCTACAGTGTATACAGTAGTGGGCTAGATGGATCAAAATAAAACAAATTAATATGGCTTATATTCCCCCTGCAAGGCAAGAGGAACATATTTGATTTTTCCCTGTGCTATCACCAAAGACTCTTAACATTAAATCGAGGACCTTTTTATTTAATGTGTTTAGTTCATGTGTATCTTGCTCTTCCTCTAAGGAACTAGGGATAGAATACTTAGAATCTTCCCCATGTTCTCCTAATAACAACCCTGTAACACTAGCTTCTTAATGAGCTTTGAGAATGAGCCTGGCTTGGAACAGAGATATACTGCTGCTGAACATGGAGGCTCCATTTATCTGTCATGGCTGTTTGCCTATTCCAGAGTTGTGAAAGCTTTATCCAGAACTTTAGGGGTCCAGTGTGGCTGTAGCATCTTTTTTATACTTGATGTAACCATCTTCAGGGATAACCAACCCTTAGTAAGTCACAAGAGCCGATACACCGATTTCTGCTACTGCATTCCCTAGCATCAGTGTACTTCCCCCTTCCCTCTGCATCAGAAACCTGGTGGAATTGAGCAGGTCAAAGGAAGAGCAAGTTACAATGCAACTGAGTGGCTATAGTGAGTTCTGTGACAAAGGCTTGGATCCTTTGCCTTATTTCTGCTTATGCCATTCTTCAGCAATTGCAGAGGTAGCCCTTTGCTGGGGACTATGTACCTCTGATAGTAGGTGATTTCTGATCATTTAAATACACTGTTCTTGCATGAGAGGAAATACCTTGTGCTAGAGGAATGTGCTTCACAGCAGGGGACAGTGATGCACAAACAGAAGCAAAGTATGCGATCTAAGCCAAAATTATGGAGGTGGTCTTTGGACACTTTTAGGTGAAGAATTTGGCCTGTAATTCATTTGATTCTGGAATAGTCATTCAGGCAGCTTCTCCCACATCTTCTCCCCGCCCTCCCCCCCCCAGCACAGAGATGGGACTGTGTTGTTGGGGTAGGTGGGTTTAACATTTTCCTCCTTGGTGATTAAAACTGATATATATGTCATGTATATTATGATATTGAGTTGGATGCACCCAGCTTTTCCATTGTTGAGCATCCCTCTTGATGTGAAAAAGGCTATGCTGGGCATCATGAGATCTGCAAGGACAAAAGCCATGGGGAATGGAGGTGGAGATTGTAGTAAGGAGGAGAATTAGTTGAGATGGAGTGAAAAGACTGGCTGGATTCAGCTCATTGTATTCTATGTTAGTCCTGGAAGAGGGGTTGGGGAGACAAACACCTTTATTTGCTTGTCTTTTTTCCCTTCCAAGACTAATAATAGCATGAGGAGGATGGTTTCAATTGACAAAACTACATGGGGTGAGGGAAGGAAGCCAACTCCATGATGGGAGATTTGAGGACTGAAGCTGGGAAAGGTGATCTACAGGGCTGTGAACCCAGCATTTTCTCCAGGGGAACTTATATCTGTCACCTGGAGATCAGTTGTATCTCCAGGCCCCACCTGAATGCTGGCAACTCTACTCCTCAGAGAATCTAGGAAGCAGGAGATTGGGTAAGACAGCTGCTGGAGGTATTGTACTTAGTGCATCTGTCTGAACCTCAGTTGTCTGCCAATTAAAATAAACACTTTGGTTTACTTCATCAGAAACTGGACTCGCTTCCAGGGGAACCTCTCTGAACTAAATTAAAACCCCCGAGACCTAGCAGTGCTATAAGCAGGGAAGATATCAGTGAAAAACTTAAAAGGAAGGAAGGTAATAGGTTATGTTTGGAGAACCTACATACGTCTTTCAACCAGAGAAGAGCTTTTACCTCTCCCCTCAGATGCTACAATCTCCATGGCACTACACAGAGCAGGCCTGTACCACCTGTGACCCTTTAAACTGAATGCAGCCCACCAACCAGGGCTAAAGCCTGGGTCTGCAAAAGCAGCTACTGTAAAGCACTGGGTGGGGGGGGGCGGGGGGGCTCTGTTTGGCTTGGTGGATCACAAGTCATGCCAGCATGGCGCTAGCAGCAACTACAGTAAATGTAGACCTTACTTCAAACCAGTTTGCATGCCCAGCAACCAAGGAGCCTGTTGAGAAGCAATAATCACCATCTTTGTGGCTAGATTTCTATTTGCATATGCATTAAGCTACCACCTGAAAGTAATTATTCTAACGGCAACAAGTTTTTGGATGGAGCCGCAAGAAGATTGTTTCTGGTTATTGTTAATTTCCTGTACTTCCCTGCTGCCACATATAACTGCCGCACGTGTCCAGAAATGCTCAAGGATTAGCAACATCATATCTACAGCGCTTGTCTGTTTGCTTTACATTATAGCTGCCTGAAAAAACGTGCAGACCTTTAATAGCTCATTCAATTCACCATATGGTTTATTGCCCACAGCAGGTCAATACCAAGTAAACAAGAGGAGTTAAAAACTTTATAGGTCAGAAATTCTGCTGGAGTTAATGGCTCTCTTACAACAGCTGTGTAGTAGAGATCTCTGTTTTGCTTCCTATTTTCAATTACCCCTGTTTGTGATAGAGAAAACCATAGAGTTGCAATTTATCTTTTCATGTGGAAAACATTATTACAAAGGTACACTTACATGAGAAAACCCTCCCCCACACATTCCAGTTTTTCAGTCTGATAAAATGGCTACCATTGATCAATCAGAAAATGATATGAAACTGTTTGTATTCAAGCCACATTACACTGTGGCCTCTTTCATCTACGTACAAAAAAGGCCACATGGAGGCCCTTTAACCATAGTACTACAAATTATGGATCAGAGCTGACCTCAAAATCGTATAAAATATGTGTATTCCTGTGCCCTCCTAAATTGTATTCCATGCATTATCCTGAAGTGTTAAAATGTTCTGTGGTCTTCCAGCCTCATTATATTAATTTTATTTGAGGGTTTCCTTCAAAGGACATCAGGAATAAAACAGGGTTGCACTTACCTGTAACAATTGTTCATCCATCTGGGAGGAGTGACCTCAGTTCTCCTAAATTCACCGCAATCTCATACTGGACCTTGCCAGAGAGTTCACAGGGGGGCAGGAGGGAGGGATGCATGCCTGCACACACTCAGCGGATGCTCCTTCGCAGCAGTAGACTTAGCTGACAGAGGAACAGAGCCTGTCGAAATTATTCCTCAATGTAGGTCATCTTTAGGAACACATCCAGTGTACTTCATGAAAATGTCTTCTGAGGCAATCTGAGGGCAGCAGTAATAACAAGTGAAGTCAAATGAGCTGGATCAAACCCCTCTAAAAACATGAGATGTAAAGAGAAGAAGAGATTCCAAAATTTATTAATTTTCTCTTCAAGTATAAACATTCAATGTTAAAAAATAATGGAGCTCACAAGCAAGGTTCTTCTCTTCGTGGCCACTAAGAGAGAACTGAAGGGAAGGGGTTGCTCCTCCCAGATAGTCTCATGACCCCTTAGGTGGGAAAATGGGCTGGGATGTGACTGGGAGAAGCAGCCCCTTAATGGAGCTATATAGAAACGATAGAAATTTCTCCAGCAGGCAGGCCTACACGTGTGTAGTCCGCAATGTGGGACTGCATAGAAGAATGAAGATGAACTAAGGTTGCCGAGTCCCCTTACCCTCCCAGGGTGGGGGGACCCAAGACTTACCTTTTTGAAGTTGTGTGCACACTCCTAGGTGCAGAATGATGATGTCACTTCCGGGAAGTGATGTCATTGCACACAGCCCAGGCGTGCTCCTGCACTTTGCAGCATGCTGATTTGGGTCCCAAACAGGCCCATTTGTGGTCCAAATGAGCCCATTGCAAAGCACAAGAGTGCTCCCGAGGTGGCATGATGATGTCATTACTGAGATTGATGTCATCATGCCTCCTCAGGAGCATACCTGGGGAGGATTACTCCTAAGGTAAGTGTTTTAAGGAAGATTCTGTGAATTATCATTGGTGTTATAGTGTGCCCACAAGATTTCCTAGGTGTCTTAGTGTGTTACCATATTGTTTCATAGGGCTGTATTTATATTCAGTAAACCTGCCTAGGACAGGATTTTTTCCTCTTGGACATATAACCTGACATCCCACATTTCCAGTTTGTATTTTTTTTTGCACCCTGTTTAATAAACTTTGTCCTGTTTCTTTGAAAAGCACACCATTGTGTCCTTGCCATTTCACTTTATCCCTCAACTATCAGTCCAGTTTGGAATGGGTTTAATCCCAGGCCTAGATTTATTTCCTGTACAAATTCCATGGTAGAGAGGAGAAAAACTGTGACCCAAAATCCATCAGGGAAGTGCCTAGCCCCTGGAAACCATCACAATTATAGGCAGGATCCCCCCCTCCCCTGAGCAGGTCATTTTTTAAAAGCAGGGTACATACAGCCTTGGTTTGTGGTGTGTTCGTAGAGATGAAATTGCAATCCAGATTTTTTAAAACTCAAGTTAATTTTCATGCAAATAAAAAGAATCAAGGGAAGGGACTTGTCACTTAGGGATGGAATGCCAAGTGTGCATATAGGAAAAAAGAACAAGTGTCCGCCTCCAAGAATATCATATTTCCTTATTTTACTGAGAGGTTTTCTTTTCCATAATTGGGTCAGAGGCTTTGTACACAGACTTGAGAGGAGCCCTGATGTTTTGCAAGCTCTGGACAAAGTACAGAATTCACTAGCAACTAACAAGGGATCTGCGTCACAGAGGTGACATTTGGGATGTCAGCTCATAAAGGAGCAAACATTTTAGAAAGGGGTGGGAAAGCAAAGTCCAGTAAGGTCCATATTTCTTCTCCTGGATACATTTGAAGATAAATGGCATACGAGCATGCATTTTAAGAGCAGCTGTTGTAATTATTTTGTTTGCATATATCACAGGTTACAGTTCTGTAAACAGAAGGGTTGGTGCTCCTGCAATCTAGGGTCGCCAACATCCAGGTGGAGGCTGGAGTACTTCTGGGATAACAAATGATCTTCAAACCATGGATATCTGTTCCTCTGGAAGAAATGGCAGCTTTGGAGGGTGGATCCTGGCTTCGCATCCCTGCTGAATTCTCACCCCTTTCCAAACGCTGCCACCAGGCTCCATCCCCAAATCTCCAGGAGTTTCCCAACCTGAAGTTGGCAAGTCTATCCCATACTTACACAATAGATATGCCTATTAGTTTTATTACCACAGTCATTCAGCATGAAGTGGCCAGAGGAATAGGTCCTGTAGAGTGGTCAGTAAAACTAAAACAGGTGGAGGGTGGAGTCTACGTCCACAGATCAATGTTTCCTGTGGAAAGGTTAACCGGAAAGTGATAGAATTTTAAGTTTACACACATTTCCTTATGTTTTTGTTAAGGAAAGGGTAATTAGTGTACTTTGTACTTTGCAAGTTGCCTTGAGCAAGTCTCTGGAGAGGAGGCATAGAAATTCTTTGAGTACAACGAAGAGACAATGCCAAAAACTGGCTCTTCTGTGGTGCTGAATTTAAAAATATACACAGGTAAAATTTTATGAACCTGCCATCCTGACCAAGTTGCCTGCATCAGAAATAACCAAAGTACGCTGTTCTATTTCTACTGATTTGAGTCTGCTAGAGAATTCTTATATTTGGACTGTTCTCACGACATCGTATGCAGCTAGGCAAGCTGGATGACTTTATATGGAGAGAGAAAAAAGAAAGCTGTCACTTTTCAAAGTCGCATTGAAATATCTGCCAGAAATCTGTAGTGTTGTTGCCTGGTGACTGCTTTTCCCTGGGAAATGTGACAAAAAACCCTTCAAAAGATTCCCCCCCCCATTCAGTTCCCAAAGTGACTCTATTATTGATTTGTGTTAGAAAAGCACCCCAAATTCTTGGATCGTGTATGCCCCGTTTTGTGGAACATGCTGCTTGAAGTTTTTGCATCCCCCTACTATGACTATTTTGACATTACTAGCCTGTCATTGTGAAGGAAGGTGGCATGGTATAGCCCAGTCTCATCAGATCTCGGAAGCCAAGAAGGGTCCATACTTGCATGGGAGAACACCAGAGAAGATTCCACAAAGGAAGGCAATAGCAAACCACCTCTGCTTCTCACTTGTCTTGAAAAGCCCTTGCTTGCCATAAGTCAGTCGTGACTTGACTGCACTTTACACACACATCCTGTCATTACAATTGGCTGAATGGTGAGAGCGCCAATATATTCTTCCAAATAGTTCCCCAAATAGTAGAATGTATCTATAATAGTAACAATAACATTTGATTTATATACCGCCCTTCAGGACAACTTAACACCCACTCAGAGCGGTTTACAAAGTATGTTATTATTATCCCCACAACAAAACACCCTGTGAGGTGGGTGGAACTGAGAGAGCTCTGAAAGAGCTGTGACTGACCCAAGGTCCCCAGCTGGCTTCAAGAGGAAGAGTGGGGAATCAAACCAAGTTCTACCAGATTAGATTCCCACATGCTTAACCACTACACCAAACTGGCTCTCTGGGTACTCTGCATGTAGAGACCACTTTACATTACTTACTGTACTGTGATTGCAGTACTTCCCAAGTACTTTCCATTTACTTTTCCCTAGTACAGTGAACAGCAGCAGCCATTTGTTCAAGTAAAAGTGTATTCCAAGACTACTCCCCTTTAACTCCACTGTCTAAGGGGCAGATTTTGCACCTATCACCTGTGTCCAAAGTTGCAGCTTCTAGCCTTTGTTCAGTAGAAAATAGGAGATACTGAGGACCTATCTTTCAGAGCCCCACAACGGAGTCATGCTAGAAATAGGTTTGGCACACATACAGATGGAAGTTGCAAGCATTCTTCATGCTTCTGCAGTTTCTGAAAAAAAGTTAAAATTATTTTTTCTAAATAAAAAAGTAGTGAGAAAAAAACACTGCAACACACTCTACACATGCAGCTGCATGAAGTTATCCTGAAGATATCTGTGCACAGATTTAAAGGAAAGGGTCCAGCAGCTCAGTTGCTTAGCAGGAAGGTATTTTCTTGCAGACTGGCCGGATGACAGTAAATTTAAGATTACAAACAATGGCTTTTGAGCTCCTCGCCAGTCTGTCTCCTTGGATGACACCACCCCACTTAGTTGAAAGTGCATTCTTTCCCCCTTTCCACAGTTACTCAAAGGCCACCACAGGAACATTCATGTTACTATTTTCAAGATTCACATTTTAAGATGAATGGAAAGATGGGATTCTTACAGGTCTACAAGATGGTTCTTGCAGAGACAAAGGCTGCTGCCCTCTTCAACCCATAGAATCTCCACAAAAACTATTTGTGTGCCACATTTAACCCTTGATGATAAAAACTAAGGTTGCTTCTGTAACCTCCCTGCCTGGACTGAATAGAATAAGCACAGTTGGTTTGGGGTCTCAGATTTTGAAGCTATTCCTAGGAGCATTTTTATAAAGTTATGCAGCATTATCTCTCTAGAATCTATACCTATAAAAGGGAAGACATGTTTCCGATGTCTCACCTCTATTCCAGAGCACAAGCATACTCGCACACCCCTAGCAGGGATAAGAGGTCAGCCCTCGGCAACAGAGCTTGCCAAGGAGGCCAGTGCAGGAGGACACCAGGCCACCTGCCTCTCCCCCCGGCAGCGCTTCTCGTCACTCCAGCTGCCCAATTCGGCCTTGATGGGTGGCTGGGAGGCACAAGAGTGTGCCAGGCCACCCATCTCCCCCCCCCAAGCAGGGCTCCCCACCGCTCCAGCCAAGTGAATGAAGGCCAGGTCTCCCTCCCATCCTTTAGCTGGGCTAGTAGACCTGGCCTCTGTTCCCTCAGAGACATCTTCCTCCCCTTCCTTGGCTGGGCTGGTAGACCTGGCTTCTGTACACATGGAGGCCAGGTCTTTCTGCCATGGCTCTGTCAGCTTGTTAGATCTGGCCTCCTGTTGAGGTGTGAGATTAAAAAGGGATAAGTAAGGTAGCAGAGTTTGAGATTAGCACATTGGAAATAAGTAGACAAACTTCTGTGGTTTAGCTCTATAAAATACTTTACTACATAATAGGGGAAAAGGGTACATTTGGTAAGAAAATAAAGAATATCTAAATAACTACATCTTGATGGCTAGACTAGGAGCTTTGGGAGAGAAACTTAGAGACTGAGACTGAGCAAGACTTAGACTGACACAAAGAGCAATAAAACTTTAGTGTATGTTGCTAGCTAATTGCCTCCCAGTAAACTGGCTCATCCAATAGACAATCTTAGATTCCTTCATTAAGACTAAAGACTCCCCTTTCTATGGCGGGAACTTTTTCTCGAGGTGTAAGTGGTCCTATACTAACTAGCTATCTGACTAAACAAACAGAATAACAGTTTAACTCTTTCATGACTGAACATAGGATACTTGCAAAAATCCCAACACCTCTGTACTCCCAGAGGCCAAGTCTACCACCCCTAGCCTTGCCAGGTTGGTAGACCTGACCTCTGGACCGGCAGAGGCCAAGTTTACCTCTCATTCCCTTGCTGGGGTAGTAGACCTGGCTTCTGGACCCACAGAGGCCAGATCTATTCCCCTACAGCACTTCCTGCCTCTGCAGGCACCTGATTTGGCATCAATCAGGGACAAATCTGGCAGCTGTGGGGCACAGGAGCAAGCCAGCGGACTTGCTAAAGATTTCAGCCTCATTGTATGTTGATGTTATCTACAAGCCCCATGGGCCTTAGAAGGGCCTTGAAGGCGTTGAGCTAGATTTGTGATGAAAACCAGATAGAGATCAACCACAAGAAAACCAAAGTCATGACATTTGGTACAAGACCCAAAGTGAGGGTTTGGTCTATAAATGGGCATAGGGTGGAACAGGGGATGAGTTTTAAGTATCTAGGGGTGATGTTACAATTGTCTGGGGCAAGAAATGTCCATCACAAACAGGCTGCTGCCATAGTTCAAAAATCAGCACAAGCCATATTAAGGTTTTTTTTCCATACCAAAGGGGGGCATTTTACACCAGCAGCTCTCAAATTATATCAGGCCAAAATTGTATCTCAACTTCTGTATGGGACAATATTAGATTCTCCATCTTAACTCTTATGCCCCATTAGAAAGTGTACAATCCAAATTTCTAAGCACAGCATTTGGTTTCCCCCAATGTGTCCCAAATGCAAGCTTGCGCCTTGAGTCCGGTATGATTAAAATGGAGACCAGAATAAGCTTTGCCTCCATTAATTTCTGGCTTATGCTGAATTATTTGCCTCAAGGTTTAACACCACTAATTATTCGAGATTGTTGGCTAAAGGCAGTCCTTTATAAGATAATCACCCTAGGCCTCTCCTCAGAGGCTCTGTTAACAGTGGGATTTGACCAGGCAAAGGCCTCTTCAAGCAGTGGATGTTAGACATTGAATGACCAGAGGATATTAATAAGGTTTCACATTTTCTGGCTCCTGTTGTAGCCCCAACTGCCTACCTCTTGTTACCAGAGATCTCTACCCACTGTAGAGCGCTCTCGTTAGCCAGGTGGAATGCACTCCCCTCAGTGGTGATGGAGGGGCATTATAGAAAGATACCAATGTGTGAGACGGTCTGCCCCTGTGGAGAAGGCATGGTGGAGACAAATGAGCATATTTTGCTCCACTGTAAATTCTATGTGAATATCTGAACAAAGTTTATTGCTCCTTTGCTAGGTAGGCTTTCCAGCTGCTCACTCTCGGAACTTATCAGGAAACTGCTTTTAGATGTTAGCTCATTGATTACTGCTCCCTGTGCTAGATTTCTTGCAACAGCGTGTAAGATTCATACAGAAATAGTAAAAAGTGTAACTGATTTTTAACAAATATTATCTATTTCCAAAGAATTTTAGTGTAAATTATGTTTTATGTGCTGTAATTTTGTTTTATTCAAAGGAACAGTTTTGGATGTTCTGTGCTGGTCCTAGACCGTATTAATAAAATATTGACCCGCAGAAGCCAGGTCTACTCACCCACAGCACTCCCTGCCTCTGCAGGCGCCTGATTTTGCTGCAGAAGTCACAGATACCAGCCCTTGAATCCTATATGAGGCAAAGTACTTTCAATTTACACAAGCAGATACCTTGTTTTTTTCACTTTAGAAATTTTAAAAATTGAGAATTGGTCAAGAACAAGGTAATATAGGATGTTAAGCTCGTAAAACGGTCTGCACCACTGCAGACAGATTCGTTTATTAATTTTCCTTTGTATTAAAATATTATTTCATGCTGATAAAAGTGTGGAGAAGCTTCTACTCCTTTACATTGCTTGTGGTGTTGGTTACCTATTGCAGAAAATTTTTTAACATAGGTGAGTATTCAAACACTGAAATCCTCCACCTACCACCTGACATGGAATAGTATTGGACATGTAGATAAAAAGCTAAGACCTACTCTGAGGAAAAAAATGACCTATTGAGTATCCTTAATAACCATGAAATATGAGAGTGCCATTTCTGATGAGGAAAAGAGCCAGATTACATGAGATAAGGAGCAACGAGACAAACAAAAGAGCCACAAAGAGTATTTAAGAAGCCATTCTATTGATAACTTGCAACTAACAAGTATGTGATAAGATCCATTGCATGTCCGTACTCAGCGTCTATGTGGAAGCCTGACCCAACTTATACCATTACCTGTGTACCCCCCACACAAGCCACTTTCCCAGGTACAATTCCAAGCCAGTAAGATACATAAGCAAGCCATATGGTTGGACTACAGCATAGGTCTCTCATATGACTGGGTTGAGGAAAGACCTGAGCTGTCAGGCCTCACATCCCTGCCTCCAGTACATAGATCCTCAAGGGTATGGGACTGCAAAGGGGCCTCTTTTTCATGCTGCTGTTATGACTGATGGCCCAGGCTGCTGAGGGGCTAAAAAAAACAGCCCATAAAAGGAACCCCACCATTACATTTAGTCTGAATATTTAAGCGCAGACTAATCTCTTTAGAGCAACCAAGATGATAACTTTCATTTTTTGTCTTCTGGCATAGTTATCTTGCTATCCCCAAGAAACTGCCCATGGTTCAGTAACAGAAGAGTTCTGTAATAAAGTTATCTACTGCACAGCCTGTTTGTCTGGAAAGTCCACCCAATGGAGGCACCAAAGATATTTCCTGCCACCATTAGTGGGATATGTCTAAAACACATGTTGCATGCTTCCTGCAAAAGACAAAGTCAACCAAAGATTCCACTGTTAAAAAGACTAGGTTGGATGTAAAACTCTGCTTGTCCTGTACAGTATTGGAGAATGAAAATATAGAATTTGTTTAATTCAGAATATTAGGAAAAATATATACATGTAGTGATGTACACCAGTGCAGGTCAAATTAAAAATTCTCCAAAGAAACCTACCGCATAGCACTTCATATAGCAAATAAGCATCTCTAGCAAGACTAGAAAATATTGTAAACCTCTTTTTTTTTGTAGTTTTGTTGTCAAAAAACAGTAGAAGAAGAAATGGATTGCACGGGGAAACCAACCACATGATCTATTAATATAATACTGCAACATACAGGTTTGACAAAATAAAAATGGGAATATTTATTTATTTCCCTACAAAGCAATAATCTCTTGAGCTTATTCACTGGTCTTGTAAATGACTCTACCGTTCAAATTGTAGCTTCAAGTCTGTAAAAAATTTAGACAAACTCCATAAAAACAAGAACACTGGACAAGCCGCTGAAAGATCAAGAGTGCAATCCTCTGCAAAGTTTCTCCAGCCCAAGCCCGTTAGGCATAGATTGCAGTAACTCTGCACAGGATAATGCTGTCGGAGACCAAGACAGTTAGTGGTGATAAGCAAAGAAAAGTCAACGTAATTTTTAAAAGAAAAAAATTAAGCTTTCTTTGCATAACTATATTTAAAGGCTTCACAGAGAGAAGATACTTAAATATGTTCATTACAGTAAAAAGATTTACATTACTTGCACAAGTTTGGGTCCATACAAATTGTAGCTGCATTTCCTGATTAAATATGAAGAATCAGTTGTATCACTGTTAAATACTGGAATTTGATGGAGTCTCTAAAAGCCATTCCTAAGTGGTACATGCACATGATGCAGGGGGGAAAGGGAAGATTTATAAGACCCCGTGCGAATGGTACAGGACAAATTGTTACAAACGTGCACTGGACAAATTTGAACTTTACAAGAAGTCTTGCAGGGTTATTTTGATGAAGACAAAAATTCAGGCGTGCACTTTCCCCTCCATAAACGAAATCTTCATTTGGCCTCTTGAGCTTTCTTAGCATTCTGTTTTTCTTTTGCCTAAAAAGATAAAGGCAAACACAAATACCATGATACATGCTGTGACACAGTACAGTATTTGCTGCTGCACCTCAACATATACAAGAAATCCCTGTCAAAAGACTTAGCATGATATTGTAACTACCTCTCCCAAATCCATTAAGCATCCTGATATCCAGTTACACACAATTATTTCAGGAAATCCTTGAACCAAAGAACGTGTATGATTCCCCTTGCTCCAACTTTTGTAAATGCATGTCTTGAGACTGCTGCCATATAGGGTACAGGTCATTAGTATAATTCCCATCATGAAGAACATCTGTGACCATGAAGGCAAAAACTACCAAGTGAGCCTAATATAAAACATGTGGCAATGGTAATAATGCTGGATGCTCCTGCTACAGCCAAAGATAACTCAGCCCCAAAGTAGGCTGAACTTCCTCAAAGGAGGAAGAGGGGGATCTCTCCTGTCAGATCACACTAAAAAGACAATGACCCAGAACTCAGGCTGGCATTCAGGGGACAAGAGTTTGAAAGCTCAACTCATTTCAAAAATACACCTGTACTTGAAAAGAATTTTACACCAGATGTACAATAGTGACTGCCCCCTATTATTAACTTTCTCCAAGTTTGGCAGGCATAAAGAAAAGGTGCATTCAAAGAGGCTAGGAATTCAAGCTTGTCACTTATTAAGAGCTGAACTGGACTATGTGCTGCTAAAACTCTGACAGCTGTTACCCGTTAACTGGTGTTTATATAAGCCAATAGCCCCAAAGTTTTGTGAATTCCAATTGCTATTTTGATTTAAATTGGTATCAGACAATCAAAGAATCTCACTTACAAGATTTATTTACATCACACCAGGGAAGTACAAATGAAAAGCAGTTTCAAGAAAACAACCCAAATAAGGTGAGCTGAGCCATTAAGCAACTTAATAGCTTGACAGAAGACTGTCTGGGCATGTTACACATATCTTCATTAAATGTGCTTGGAGTTAAACCATATCAGCAAATCAATGTTACAATTGTAACTAGAACACAAGAGGAAATAGCAAAAAGCCATCAAGTCAATGGCAAAGATCCTACAGAAGGAGATTCAACTGCGTGCCACATTCTGAACATGCACATTGAGAGTGCGCCACCTAATGTTCACAGCAAAAAAAGGAAGGTAAGACTGTAAAGAGAATATTAGTTGCTTTTCCTTCCTATCATTAAAAAAAGCTAACAGAGCTATTATTTTGCTTCTGATTATACATAAATCCAGCAATGATCTAGTGAATGTATGGGGCTTCCAGCTCACCTTTTCTACAAGTGGGATTAATTGTTGGTGTTCTGCTAAAGTCTTCAGCAATTCCATGATGAAAGGTAGGTAGTTATGTTTTCTTCTAATGTTTTCAATCTGCAAGAATAGACAATATTTACATTAGATTCTCTCTTCCAGGGCCTACAAAGTTTTATCTCCTTACACATGTTTAAGTGCAACAGCAGATAAATCTACACAGCACCCCCCAAAAGCATTTGCTGGCAAGTCCCCCGACCTTCTGGAGGCAGAGAGGTAGGAGGAGAGACAGACAATGACAAGAGGATGAAACATTTAGACCTCACCCCTCCTTGAGCTGGGATAAAAGTTTAGTGGACCGAGCAGACAGCACCCTTATTTGTCTGGGTGTGTGCAAAGGCACACAAAGTCTACACAGATTTATATTAAGGCTTACAATAGCACACTCAAGTTTCTTAAGTTTCTCTGGAAAAAAAAGTGGGGGGGGGGGAGAAAAACCAAGTTCACAGGAAACCCCACAGTATCTGAAGGAAAACCATTTGCTTTCTGAAGAATGTGAGGCATCTTCACTGGGTAGATCTTAACAGATGGGAGGCAGCTCAAATACCTAAAGAAGGTGATATGGCATGCAAACATACCAGTTCATCCTGTATATGAACCTTCAGCCATAACAACTCAAGACACAAGAAAACCCAACCATAAAGTTATCACAACATTATATCAACATAAAACAGGAAGAATTTCATAAAAACTTGCTTTGATTTAAGTTTTAAGGTAAATAATTTAAAGGAAAACCAGATTTACATACACTGCAATTACAATTAATTTTTTTAAAGCAAGCAACCAGCAAGTATTTGTGCAAAACAGCTTCCGTTTAACCATCTCATGCCACCTATGAAGAAAAAAACTTGAGCGTGCAATCCTATGCACACTTATTTGAAAGTAGTCCCCACTAAAGCTAATGAGAATTACAAATGAATAAATATGTATAGGATTGAGCTGCAAGAGAGGAAAGAGAAGAAACATTACAGGCATGTACTATTATTTTCAGGAAATGTTCAAATCAATGAGAAAGTTTTATTGACTGCAGGCCAACATTTTGGTATATAGTGATTAATATAAGGATACTGATAATACTGTAACTTCTGACATCAGAAGAGAAGATCTGCAGGAGGTAAGGGGAAGGTCATTCTGGCTTGTGTTACCTGCCAGGAGTCTTAATTCTCAGAAAGAATAGCCTCAACCATTAGCTCAAGAATGAAGAGCTGCAGTGATCTGGCTTCTTGTACACCATGCCAGAGGGAACTTTTCTCCAGCCACCAGTGCCTTGTGTCTGCAGTAATGGTGGAGGGGGAGGGGGAGAGAGCACTGGCCTCTGCCACCAGCCAGCTACTGCAGCCAATTTATCTCAGAAAGGGAAGATTAGCATTCTACCAAAGTGGTTAACTGTTGCACTGTAGCATTGTCAGACCAATCACTCCCCTCTTGTGTAGCTTGTTTTAGCAAGTGGGCCTGAGCAGAAGGTCAGTATCTTACATTCTTTTAAGTACAGCCCCTGCCATAAAGACTGTGCTTTGAATTTTAAACTGCTCTGAGAAACCACTTTTGATTGAGAAGCGGGATGAATAAATAAAAGGACATCTAAAAAGTAGGGAGGTAATGTGTTTTGAGAGAGAATACTGATGTCAGGTAATATTAACACCAGCCCCTCAATTGTCTGTTAGGCAAAAAGTTTTAGCCCTCATGGCTGTAGAGATGAAAGAACAACGGTGCTGCTCAGAAGCCACGAGGCAAGTAAAAACGTCCTCAGCAAATCAATCATATTGCTCAGCTTACTTAGGATACCATGAAGAATATTTCCAAGTTACCCTCTGTACTGAGCAGGACATCGTCCACTTGGGGCATCACTGTTCTACTAATGCACTTGGAACAATACTTTTGCAGTAAAATAAAGTGTCTAATATCTTGAAAAAAAAACATGGTATTACGTATATAGCACGTTATAGTGTAACACAACTGAATCATAGTATTTAGACCAAAGTACTACAGCTGGAACAGATGTTACTGCAGCTAGGTAACTCCCATCAACCCATGATAGTTGACAGCACAATGCCAAGTCCAAGTTTAGCCAAGGTCGTCCTTCCCGTTTGTGAAGAAGGTACTCACAAGCTGGGACTTTCCTATTCACAGCATTAGAATGGCCATCTTGTACAGGTCTGCTCTTCCAGCATTAATTGGAGCAGAACACTCATATGTGCAGTTAATTGTGGGAGTGAGACAGTTGCAGACAGCATGGACAGACTGTGCTGGTCCCACAGAATGCAGAGACCACAGAGCAAGAAAGTGGATGTTTTATTGGAAGAACTGATACTAAAAATCATGGCAGCTAGCTCAAGAAAAGGGGAAGGTTAAAAAAAAAACAGGAGCTAAGCAAGTTAGATTACAAACCATCTGACCTTGCTGGAGGGATCAGGTTGCACAGCCCCCTAGAATCAAGGCAGAGAAGAAGTTTCAACAAGGGATGTGGAAGGAGGGGGGATAAAAATCCAGCATGAAATTAAAAAATAAAAATGAAGGCATCTTTCCATCTCTAACATCATCAGGCCTCACAAGTCCATTTTGAAGGAGATAATGGAAGATGCAAACCAATGGAAATGGGTGATTCATGTCAACTTCCATGGAACTGAATAGTGGTCCAAGGTTCCAATGTCACACCTTCACAGAATCTTCTACTCTTTAAAAGAAATTGCAATTTTCCATGGATAACTGGGGCACATCATTTGATTTAACTGTCCGCTTTGAAATACAAGGCACTGGAGGCATTCTCTTACTAAATGGGAACTGTGCCATGTTTCTTTTGCTGTGTTTCTTATGAAATTTCAAGAAATCTAAGATGCCAAGTGAATGATTTTCAAACTGTGATCCTGGGATGATCCCAAATTTGGGATCCCAAATCCCAAAACTTATTAGGGATTCTTTAGTCAGAAAAAAACAGGTAAGATAAGCTTCCTTGATGCATTACCAGTCTTCTAGAAAGTGCAGAAGAATGTGTATGCTGGGTGGATTTTAGGAGCAACTATAAGGCCCAGAACGCCTGTGTAAACCCTGTACAGGTGGACCAATTGTGCACCCTATAGAACCATCTGCAACAAACAGGGCTTTATGGCAGACATGCTAGAGCTAATCAGAAAGCAAGTCAATGTAAAAAGGGGTACCTTCAGAAGGAAAACCTGAAAGCCATTTTTCTGAACATTTTTTTAAGCTATCTGTAACTGACATGATCTACACTGTTTTTTTTTAAGAGCAGCACACCGAGTTAGGCAGCCATCGTTCTGGACACAGAATCTTTTATTTAATGCCAAATGAAAAATAAGTTAACTTAAAAGCTCACAATGCTCTCACATGCCATGCTGACCTGAAAAGGGATGTAGTTTCACCCATTCTGTGCCTCACATTTTGTGGGATCAACACAGCAACAGAGTACAGTGTTCCTCAAGCTTCCCCCCCCCCCCCGTTTTAGTCAGACAACTTTTACCTTTTACTATGCAGGGCAAGAACTCTACACACCTTGTATCTTTTCAACTTTTGGTTTTCTTCATCAATTAACATCTGGTATTTGGCAACTTCTGACTGAATAGAGCTTAGTATATTACTGCTCTGGTCTGTATCCATGGGCTCTTCCTTTTGGGGGAAAAAAGAGGATAAAGAATGTGTGTTGTTCCCATCACTGTGCAGTCCATTTAAGACTGCCATGACAAAACAGACAATGTCACAATGGTCAACATTCCAACCCAACCTTTATAGTCCTTCGTGGTAGGACCTCTCTCGAAAATAAAGTGCGTGTACATTTTTCTTATTTATTTCATTGGATGTATAGCCTGCTCTTCCCACAAGTGGGCTCAGAGCAGGTAACAGCAAGTAATAAAAATCACACAAAACATATTAAAAACATAAAATTCAGCGCAAGAAGGCAGCTACATAGGAGCCCATATGTCAAACCCAACCCAACATCCATATGCCCAGCAGAAAACCTCTGTCTTACAGGCCTGGTGGAAAGATAGTAAATCCCACTGGGCCCTAGTTTCCGCAGGCAGAGAGTTCCACCAGGTAGGCGCCAAGACCAAAAAGGCCCTGGCCCTGGTCGAAGCCAGGCGAGCATTCTTGGGGCCAGAGACCACCAACAGTTGTTTATCAGCTGACCTAAGTACCCTCTGGGGAACACATGCATCACCTATACAAAACTTCAACACTTTTTTCAGTGTCTACTTTAGAAACAAATTACAATGTATTGGAGTTTTCTCATTTGAGCTTAAGCTATTCTCCCTCGTTTTAAATGCACCTTCATTTGCATATGAACTTGAGAGCTTTTATACACTTAAATTTTTACTACAGAAAGAGAACAAGTAAAAGTATGTTTAACATACATTGTCACTCAGAATCAGCTACTTTTTAGAAAGCCAATGGAGGTATGTTTCCTGTAGTTTAGCTAGATCGGACTTCCCATTTGTGCCAGAAACACAGCCTATTTAATTCACACAATACCTCAGCAAGCTGTCTTTGCAACTCTGAAATTTTCTGCTCATATATCATTTTCCTGTCAGATACAATTGCCATCAAGTTAAACCTTATTTCACCTTCACTATACCTACAAAATAAAAACAAAATTGTCATCACTGTACGAAGAGTTATTAATGATCTTCAATTAACAAAACACAAAGCCAATTAAATGTCACATTCTTTCAGGAGCAAATTCAGCCCCTGGTAATGAAACAGTACTACTCTCCTCTTTCCCTTGTGTGTGAATTTCCTGAAAGGTCAAATGGCATAACTTACATATGTCACATTTATTTGTTTAGAAAATTTAATTTCTGTTCTGTTATAACAAGCAAAGTGTGTACAAGAAAATCAAAACAGGTGAGAGAAATGAAAACCGATCAGAATAGAACTGTTGTAGCATAGTACTTGAGTGGATGGACTGTGAATTCACACTCTGCTGGCTTGAATCTCACTAGTGTCATGAGCTCAGCAGGTGGCCTTGGGTAAGCCAGTCCTCTCAGCCCCAGATCACCAGATGTATTATGGGGAAAAATAACAATCCAGAGTTTGTTCACCGCTCTGAATGGGGCACTAATCTGTCTAAGAGAGTGGTATATAAGAGCAATTATTACCATTTCATTCCATCAGGACTCACATGTTCTCCCAGCACAAGGTCTCTTCTGCTAACATAAACCCACTTACATTAATGCAAGCATGTGTTACAGAAGAATCCTTAGGCCAGAGGAATGTGTGAACACCTGAAGAAGCATGAAGTAGGATTCAGCCTTAAGAATATTATGATTCCATTGCTCTATGGATCCTGTTTTAGTTCCAGCTGTGCATGCACATTTAATAATTTTCAGCTTGATGCTTAGGAATGTCCAGGATTTCACTGTAGCTAAAAAAATGTCTAAGCATGGGGAGAAATCTAATAAATTTTTGCCTGTGACGGAGTCTGGGGAAAGAAATATTGTTTGTTTGTAGTAGCTGATTTCTCTAGGCCCATTCATACAATCCTTAGTAGAGAAAGGAGCAAAACAGCCCAAACTGTTAGCCATCTGAGACTATTCCAAGGACTGTGCCCAATGGAAGAGGTGAGAAAGGTAGTCATGCAACATGTGACCATTCTACCTTATGCTGAGTCAGTTTTAAAGCAGTTTGGGCTGTTTAAGTGTAGTTTACAATCAATTTCCTGCTTGTGACATGCAACTTGAAATTACAGGTGTCAGCAGAACCAAATACCATACAAATATATCCCAAGAAATATAGAGGTAAAAGCAGACTTGTGTGTAGGAAGCAGACCAGAGTACAATTAAGAACTAGTATAACATTCAAGTTTCATTATAAAAACAGTTGAGCTGTATACGTGTAAAATGTTTACTTTTGTATTCTTTTTTCTATGACAGGTCTTACAGCGCTGATCCAGTCATCTTGATTACATACTCCTGAAATGAAACATAAAATAAGAAGTGTAAGTCAACATTCCTGCAGGTACAGAATTTCAGACTTTTAAAATAATCAATAAAAGGCAAAATCATGGCTCCACTAAACTCAATTACACAATTCTGAATGTGGTATTTTATGATCTAAGCAAGATCAATGTACTACAGATAGGCATAGGGCCCTTATAGAAATCTTTAAAGTACAACATATTACATTTAGTGGGTGGCAAGGCTTTTACTAGTAGTTTATATCACAAGGAAACTTAAGCTAGTCTCCCCCCCTCTCCCACCAAGTATTTTCTGGCATCTATGCAGCTTTTGATGCATATCTGACAATGCACTGGTTTCTTCTGTTTCTGGTTTAGCATTTTAATTATTTTTAATGTGCTACACATTTTGTCTAAAGTAAATGTTTACTGTTTAAATAGTAAGAACAGAAATATTTTAGCTGTTCATGATCATTTGGGGGTAGAAAGGGACTGAAATAATAAAAGTGAAAAGTTCTGATAAAGCATTTTTTGTGACAAGAATGGGGGAACGTTGTTAAGAGCTACAGTCTTTTACAGAAAACCATTTACTGCCCTCCCCCAAGTCTTCAAGTTTAATGCAATTTATGCAGTTTTAACCAGTCAACCCACTACATTAGTCTACTGACAGTCATTAATCAATCTGAGAGAAGATGGAGGCTTTCAGCCACTGCAAGACTTCCCAAAGTGAGATATGAAGAATATTAAGGCAAAAAGAAAATGTTACCCAAGTCAATTGGGCCTTCCCTCAGACCGTCAAGTTCATATAATCTCCCATTTACAGGAACGTAACTGACAAAATGGAAAGCATCTTCTTCTTTAGCTGTCGACTTTGCGTCAAACTCAAACATTTGTTGTCTAAAGGCAAGTGAAAGAAGAGGATGGAATTTAAACAGTCTCCAAATATCGACTTGCTTATTTCTGAGAACTGCAGTTTTATATTACCTGGCAAAACTGTTATGCACTTGTCGAATCACTTCTGAGTTACTTAACGCTAAACCCTTCATCTAAAATTAAAATGAGAAATTCAGTCATATCGATCAAAGCAAGATGGTCCCAAAGAGTTAACAGAATGATTGTACATACCGCTGCATCAAAGCTTTGTGAGAATTCTTTGAACTCTGACAGTGTTTCTCCTAAGTGCACATCTTGATGGGTACAGTTCAATAGCACACTTACTATGGCTTGAGTTGCACAAGCATTATTTATTACCTGCAAAAATAATATGAAAATAACAGTTTAATGCTGATAAAATTACAAAAGGAGTTTCATTTCCCCAAGAGAATCCCTACATTTTTGGGGGCTCTGAACCTGCAGAATATCAGAGAGCTGTCCATAGCTGTTCCACGCTCTCTAAGCACACATATTTAAACATACAATACACTACGCTGCAGATTCACGTACAGAAGTAATTACAGCTGGTGCTTTATCACCCTAACCTTTAACCAACAAGCAGAGAATTCTGTTGTAAAGTTTAGTCAGATTATTCTATTGCCTTTGAATAGGATTTTGGATGGTATATCCTCTTGTATCAGCACAGGAAATTAATACCTCATATGTAGTACTGACCAGGAGCCCCAAAAATATTTCATCTACAGATTTATAACTACCCAATTACTTAAAAAATTGCAACGCTATTTTTTTATTCTTTAAACTGAACTGACAAAAGGCAACAAACACCTCGCCTGGCCTCCTATAGCCTCTTTGACAATACAAATACTCTTTGAATATCATCAGCTGTGTAGGCATACAAAAAGTGCTTAAGATACAGATCTGTATTTAAAGATAAAGGGGTAAAAACAACAAGGAAAAATACAGTACAAAGGCAGAAGAAGAAAACTTATATGCTCCAAACTGGGAAAAGAACACTGTTTGATGGATCCTTAAGGGAACAAGCGCATAGACAGATGAGACGGAAGACCTACAGACATTAAAAAGAGTCATGAACCATGATAATAAAACAAGTTTGACATTTCCACAGGCAAGGATGAGTCTAATTTCTTCAACATTACTATGTAGCATGACAATGCTGAATTATAGGAAGATCAGAAGCACACAGATGTTAGCTCTTCAGATTATGTTTTGGTCATATTAGATATAAAAACTAAAGCACATATGTAAATTAAATATCACAACAGCATAAACGTACTATGACTTGTGTCTAGCTAGTATAAAATAGTGTAAAATAGAAGCTGCAAGCCCATTGTTCTGTCTACAGTGCAATGACATGTAACTACATTGCATCAAGTGGGTGCAGCTCGGGTTACTGTGGTCTAGCATAGCCTCAACTAGAGTAGCTATGGGCCAGGAAAAAGTTGCCACCCCCAAGATTGTTCCATATGCTTATCTTAAGATGCATGGTGAGACTGGGAAGAATGAAGCACTCCAACTACTCTACTCAATTATTATAAGAAAGCAAAACCAAAGTATAACAACTATCATCATCAAACTGCAAGCAAGTGGCAGCCAGTCATCCAAAAGTTTGAGGAATCTCCAGATGCCAAGTATACTTGCACCAACTATATTTCGAAGATTAACTTCAAACAGGGCGTGCCAAAATTTAAAGACAAACACTACCCGCAATGTTCAACAGCATCTGTGAAAATCTTACAAGACTAGTTTGACAAAACAAAAACTAGGGAATTCAGAGTTAAGGCAAAAATTGTATCCTTAACTCACCTTATTGTACCTAGGTATCCTAGCTTATATATGGTGATCCAGAGTTCTGAGGCCCCAAATATAGGACCGTATCATACCTAGGCATAACAAGGAGGCCAAATTTTACAAGGCTGCATATAAAGCTGACCACATTGATAGACATGCATGTAACTTTAAATAGAGGTTTAGTTATCATTAGAACTAATTATCAATGATGCTCATTTTCTTTACCACTTACCTGGATGTTACGAAAACTTCATGAATTACTAGACAGGTTATTCAGCCGTTGCATAAAAATGTAAACTTATGGAAATAGTTTATTACATGCTTTTCCATAAAATTTTAATGAGGTTATTTTTGGTGGGGAGGATGGAAATTTAATGGGAAACAAGTGGCAGAATGTGCAGTGCCAATTTTCATAATGATTACACCATTGACTGGGCTGCAGCAAAGAGTTCTAATGCTTTCAATTATATGCTTATGTGTTTAATAGCAACGAGCTGGATCCTACATACCATCAACAGAAGAAGGTGTCTGTGTATCTTCTCTGCCTCCTCCTTTTCCCAGCAGCTCTGAGACCTCCAAAAAGTTGATGTGAGTGCTGGGAAAGTTTTGTGGAAAAAAATGCTACAGGAAATGGAGACTGCTCTGAGGAGGAGGATCTGGGGGAATTTATCCTCACCTATCTCACCCATGACTTAAGTCCCTCTAACTTCCCCATCACATTTTTGGAGGTCCCAGGATGTTGCTGGGGGAAAGGGAAAGATCCACCACATCCACCCCTGCACGTATGGCTTGCTGGATCATTTCTATAGATGCATATAAGGAGAACTTAAATGTCAAAACTTAAGGACACAGTATCAGATAATACAAGACAGAATACTGAATTGGGCACAACAACCTCACACATATAAACTGCTGCCTTGATAGTATATTAGACTACTTCTAAGAAGCGCAGTAAATGAGAGTTCAAATAAGTAAGATTTATTTTTAAGCAGTTCTTTATTTAAATTGTAAAGCAGTTTCTGATAACAACTACCAGTTGGTAGTTGTTAACAGTTGTAGTGTAGTTGTAAACACGGGTGTGCAATTCTGGTTTCCAATTCGGGATAAACACCGAAATCGGACCCAATTCAGCTGGAGCAAGGGTGGGGGATTTAAAGTTTAAAGCGCCCCTCACGCTGCCTGCAAGCAGCGTGGGGGGCACTTTAAGTTTGGGGGGGGTTTAAGTGTTTAAGTTTGTGGGCACTTTAAGGGTGGGGGTTTAAAGTTTACAGCGCCACTTGCAAACGGTGCCTGTGGCAGCTTCTGCCACTGCCCAGCTGGTTGTTGCAGTGGAAGTGCTTGTGGGGGCCTCCGCAGGCTCCCAGGTGGTTGTTGCGGGATGCCTGGCTGCCTCCCCACAAGGTAAATGGGGTGGGGAGTGGAGGGGCTGGGCCAGGACAAAACTTCCTCCGGCTTTTTCACTTTGGCGTGTTCTAAACTTTTACAGAGCATACCAAAGTGGTTTAGATACCTGAATCCCAAAGCAGTTTGCTGCTTTGGGATTCGGGTTATTCCAGATTGTTTTCCTGCTTCAGGTAAACCCGAAGTGGGAAACCTGTGCACACCCCTAGCTCTAAAGTAATCACCCTCTTCCTTACGAGAGAACCAAAACTGCTCCTTGGCTAGAGAAACTGCTAGAGATGAAGTAGTACAATGGATTGAATACAGGTGGCAGAAAAATCAGGATGAGTCCAACCAAACATGACACTGAACCCATTAAACCTTACTTTTCTACCAACTACGCATCTGCAGAGTATCTTCCAATGGATCTTTACTATATTGTTAAGAGAACAATTCAACAACTGGTTACTGAAGAGGTTGACATCTAGTATCCTGTTGTGATTTACTTACAAGACACTTCTAACATAAAATTATTTGCATCCCCTCAGATTTGGATGCCACATCACTTCTTGATTCTGTACTGGAACACACTCCCCAGACTAGACCTACGCTATCCAGAACAGGTCACACCTTAAATCCTGGGTCAGTCTTTCGACTCACCAGTAGCATTTCTGTCTTGTTGCAATTAAGTGTCAGTTTATTAGCCAACATCCACCCCAAAACAGCCTCCGGGCCATAGTTCAGGGTTTCTACAGCCTCTTTGGGACTGCCCAAAAGTGCGAGATAGTTGTCATCAGCATACTGGTCACAACCAAATCCGAATCTCAGGATGACCTCACCCAGTGGTTTCATGTAGATGTTAAAGAGCATAGGGGATAAGATGGAACCTTGCAGGACCCCTCAGGCCAACAGCCAAGAAGCTGAGCATTAGTCCCCCAGCACCACCTTCCGAAACCCACCTCCCTGTTAGGATTCGAATTGCTACAAAATGGTGTCTGACAATCCCAGCTTGGAAAGGCAGTCTAGAAGTATACCATGATAAAAAGCCATGGAGAGGTCCAAGAGGATCAACAGAGTCACACTGTCTCTGTCCATCCCCTGGTAAAGTTCATCCCCCAGGATGACCAAGAGTGCTTCAGTTACATAACAAAGCCTAAAAACAGACCAGAAATATCTAAACAATTTGCCTCATCTATGAAAGCTCAAAGTTGTCCAGCTTCCACCCATTCAATCCCCTTTGCTCAGGACAGGAACATTTGAGACTGGTTGATAGTTCCTGAGATATCCTGGGTTCAGGATAGGCTAAGTGGATGCATTTATCCCGTTTTAAGGTTGGAGTGACCGTCCCCTCTTTCAAGGAGGCATTAACCACCTCTTTAATCACCAAACGGTCTGAATAAGTGTCTACCCATGTACATATCCTCCTACTTGACAAAGTTCTTCCAACACACTCACTCTGAATTCCATTTCAAGCAGACACCATACTGCGGCCTGCTAGAAGCACAGCTTTTTCAGCAACTGCTCCTTGTAAGAGAACCCAAGATTCAATATGGCCCAAGAGCACTTAGAGCACCTGGGCTCTTAAACTCCTAGGACTTACAGGAGAATAACTATCTTCCATTCCACATTGGTGCTACCTGGCCAACTTTATTCTTTTTTGGTCTGAGTCAGATTCTCTTGTTGGCATGGAAGTGCCGAGCCATTAAAATGGTGAGATCATCATGTAATAATTCTCTGATAGGTAGCAATAGTGTCTGATACCAGAGATGCTTTGCTGGGGATTGGTTAGATCCTCTAATCAATCTCACTGAGGAGGCTACCTTAGGTCAGACTCCCACAAATATCTGGGAGCTCTGAACTTTTCTCTAGTCCCAACTTTATAACATGTAGAGACCCCAAGACCAGTGGAGGCCAGAGGTTAAAGACTTCTCCACTCTCTTGGTACAGCAAGGAAGTCTGTAGATGCTCTGAGAAACCTGCAACTACCTAGGTAAATTGAACTCAGCTGAGATAGATCAACATTATTACTTTGATATGAGAGACTGTGTGCTGTGTGATAGTGTTCTTTTCCCTGCGTTTTGTATTTTGACCCCTTTCCTCCCCCTTTTGAATCCATCCACCATTCCCTTTTTCTATAATAAACCTTCTTTCTAGTGGTTTTTATGCAAACTGATTTTTCATGTCTTCCATACTAATTAAAACCATCAGTCACTGTTTCTAGTAGCAAACTGTCTCCTTGCCTGCCCCCACAATGACAAAAATAGCAAAACCTTGAGCACAGAAGAGAAAGGTCTATACATACTCAGAAGACATAGTCTGTAAACTGACCAAAACAAATGAAGAAAAATTGCTCTAAAAACCATTCTGATAAGGACTGACAATGCTCCAGAGAGGATAGGAGGCAGAGAGCACCAGAGTGCCAGTTGAGGCTGGATAATCAATCTTCTCGAGCTCTTGTGAGAAAATCCTGGGAGAATTACAAACTGTTCTCCTACTTTTAAGTCCTCATCAGTTCCAAACCTATATAAAAACTGTTACTGTTTTTATTTTTTTACAGTAATGTTTATCACAAAAATTGTCAAGAAATCAAGAATATTTAGCTTATATAACTTTAGACGAGATTAAGCTGTAGGAATGCAGAAACCTATTCCATCACATGATCCTATAGAAACCCCTTTCATTGTTTAGGTGCCACCAAGTGCCAGTTCTTTGAACTGCAAATACAAAAAGCATTTCAAGATAAGGAAGAAATGATGTATTAGAATATCTCACTGGGAACTAGAGGTCTGTGATCCAGGTCTGGGATTTGGGGGAAGAGTTGGGTTTTTTGCTGATCCAGCCAACCCTGGCTTGCCCAAATCAAATCAGTGAATCCTGGACTCAGTCTGAGAACCTGGATCCAGAACCTGGATAAATCTGCATTAATCCAGGAAATGTTGCTTCAGCCTCATGCTAGCTCCTTCCTGGGCTTTTCCCATGTTTTTTTTCCCCAAGAGGGGAAGAGGTGGAGGGAGTGGGTGGCCAATGTGTGCAAGAGCCCCCATGTCTGTCCAGCTTCTGTGAGTGCCACTGGTTCAGTTGGGCTAAGTTGCAACAGTATCCATTGCTTCCGTATGGCTTGGCTGGAATTTCTGGAAATTCTCTGGTTTGATGTTGGTCTTCTTGCTTAGTTTGGTTCTAGGGGGATTCCATTCCCCTTTGTTCAGTTTCATTCTACTGGGCATTCTCTGGGTTGAGCTTGCATTTGGGAGTGTGCCTCTGACCAGTGGTAACCTTGCACCTGTGTGTTTCTGCCCGGGAGCCACCTTGGAAACCTTCCCACTATAAGAAGCAATGGAGAGTAGCTGGGCAGCTTGCTCATGGGGCACTTGGTTTGGGGGGGAGCATCACTTGTTCCTGTTAGGCTTTCTGTGTGTTGAGCTTGAATTTGGGAGTGTGCCTTGGCCATGGCAGCCTTGCCCCTGTGTGCTTTGGCCTGAGAGCCAGTTGTGATTTTCCCCCTCCCACAGGAAACAATGGAGAGTGGCTGCAGGAAGCTTGCTCAAGTGGCACTGAGGGGGGGGCACTTCAGTTTGGTTCTGTTGGGCTCTCTGTGTATTAACTTGAATTTGGTAGTGTGCCTTGGCCATCGCAGCCTTGCCCCGCTATGTTTTTGCAGTGGGAGTCAGCTTTGACTTTTCCCCCATAGGAAACAAGGGAGAGTGGTCGGGGCCACTTTGTTTAGGAGCCACAGAACTGGACCCTGGGGTTCAATCTTCCTGAAACATGGCAGGGAGGCTTTAGAGGACAGTCTGAAGTAGGTTCCCTGCAAATCTGGTGAAGTTTGCTTGAAAAATAATCCCCCACCAGCTCCTGAATAGCCCCCAGATAGGTTTCCCTATAGAAAATAGTGCCCCCCCCCCCCAATATCCATGATTCTCTAATCTTGCTGGACTGGATTAGAGAATCTTACCTCGAATTTCAGGGGAACCAATTTTTTGGGAACCACAATTTCCCCAAGCAACTGTTTCAATATTTTATCTCCAGGACCAGCAAATGCAAAGTTCCGAATTAAATAATTTTAGTGCAGATCTTTAAGTTGTCCTGGATTTCTTCATTCTAAAGTTGAATATTTAAACACAGTATTTTAAAAAATCTACAGCATTTAAATACCTTACATACCGTGCCACTTAACTGCTTTTAAGTGGAAAGAAGTAAGGCATGTGAGACTGAGAGCCAGTAAGCACAAGTACGATAAATAAATCACTTGAAGTAATTTTTTAAAAAGCCAAACCACAATTCTAGGGGAACAACAATTTCATATTTGGCTGTAGAACAAAGTGAAGAGGAGGAATGCAGGCTGAACAGGAAATAGTAAGACTGTAACATATGTTACATTAAGAAACGTTTGCACTTGGGATATGCTGCTTGGCAGGATTCAAAAGAAAACCAGAAGAATGAGGAGGGAATGAAGCAAGCCTAGGAAGTGAAAACTGCTAAAAGAAGGATAAGACATGAGCAGTTAAGGAGAAATTTTATTCTCTGAATCCTCACAATTAGGCTGGGTTTCAGAAACCATGAGCGCATTAAAGACCAAGTGAACGATTTCACTTTCATTCCAATCCAGAGGGCACTTTGTACTAAACAAAAAGCCTCAGGCTTAAATGGTACTCTGTTTTAAAGCCAGCACCCTCTGTAGTTTTCAGTATGACGCATTGTATCAGCCACACAAGTGAAATGAGGAAGATCAGATCTGTATTGCTCCTTCTCCATCTTGCTCCAACTAGTGGATACCAGGTTTTTGCTCAGAACAAATATAACAGCAAGACGAAGCATTCACTCTCCATCCATTACAGATGACAGGTTATTGAAAGAAGGGTCTCTGCCAAGATGGTATTCTAACCTGCCTTGGTTCACTTTCTAAATAGAAGTTTACAGGAGAAAAAAATCAAAAGGATGCCACCTCCTTTTGAGAGGTACCATATTTGTTGCATAAAGAAATTTGACTGGTCATGCCTCTTGGAGAAGACATGTACATTATATTTTGCTGTTCATATTTGTTTCAAAAGCAGTGTATATTTGTTTTGTTTAAGCA
Source organism: Eublepharis macularius (assembly GCF_028583425.1). Classification (NCBI taxonomy): domain Eukaryota; kingdom Metazoa; phylum Chordata; class Lepidosauria; order Squamata; family Eublepharidae; genus Eublepharis; species Eublepharis macularius. The sequence goes on from NC_072794.1 coordinate 38,100,461, forward strand.
AAAGAAGTTTCTTACTAACTAGTACAAGAAAGTGAGTAAGAATAAAAGTTGTGTTCCGAACATGGTCAGTGCTGTGCACAATCAGCTTCACAGGATTAACATAATTCCAGCATGCATTTGCTCAAGTTTCTCTTATCATTTGTGACTATAATATCTTCAGTACAATTAACTGAATGCTCATTTTAATATGTACATGCTGTGATGACTTATCTGGCCTCTCATTGAACAACCTGTTCTACCAGGTTGCCTTTCTGATTGCATTATTTCACAGAACTACAATTTTCATTTACTGTATCTAAATTAAAATTGTCATAAAAGAATCATTCAACTTACTACACATACCTGTTTAGCAAAAAATATTGTGTCTAATCTGGAATCCTGAACCACAGAGCCAGCTGGTTCTTCACCTGGTTGCCACTTGAAAAGAAAAATTAACCCATGAACTGGCCTATATGAAGGGCAGAGAAAAAATATTAAAAAGAAACCCAATGAAGCTCATATTTCTAAAATGCTAAACATAGTTATTGGAAACTAATTCAACTGAAACTAATGGGACACTGAGAAAAAAAATGCCTTTTAGATCACACAGTATTAGAAGCCTGGACAGCAAGTGACCAGAACATTGCAGCATTAAGTGACAAAGTACTACATTTTTCAAGGGTGGGCAGGGTACAACCCTGTGGAATGATGGTCCCATATCAGGTTACAGGTGCCCTCAAAAATGAAGGTTTTAATAGGAAACTGTTGACTTAGATTGCATCAACAGAACTGACAGCACTGGCCAGGGGTTCAATAGGTCTGAAAATTTTCTCAGTCTGTTGAAATAACTGCTTTACCTAACAAAGTATATGATGCTATCATCAATGGCAGTTGCAGCGAATGATCACTGTATTTATCCTCATAGTTCTCAGTTTTGCATAGAAATGTCATAAACTCGACCTTTTAATCTTCAAATTTTTCTATTTCCTCTTATGGATACAAAAATTCTTGCCAACTGATTACCCATTTCACTGTATCTGTCAAAGCTGGTTCAAATGTTTGTGCTATAATAAAACTGTTAATCTTCAAAGGTATAACAGAACTTGGCATTTTACAGCGCACATTTACTTGTGGGGAACATAGCTCTAAAGTCAGCAAAGTTATGCCCAGATTGTGCTGTTATATAGCAAATAGCAGATATAAGTTATATGTTCCACATCGTCCCAAAATATCATGATACTCAAACTATAATGTAGGAACTCTACTACTTTCTAAATTCCCTGTGGAAGCAGGACACTGAAGATGTGGCATAAGAAATACTCTAAACAAATTTTAAATGTTATTAGCAGTAAGGTTGTGAAAAAAACCTAAGCTGTTTCTTCTAAAATGATCAACTTACTTTAATTTCTCAAAGTTCTCTGGCTCCAGACTCCATATTTCTTCAACCTGTGCACCCCTACAACCTAAAAACAAACAAACAAACCTACTTTAATTTTCTAGGCAAGAATGATTATAAACAAGCTATGCTTTTATCTAATCAACCTAGTCTCAGTACATAAGGAAATAATCTCCACCTGTTCTAGTACACTTTTCAGAGTCCCACATATTACCCCATTATAACAAACTACACAAGTCATGAAAGCCCCAAAACCTGAAGTCTGTACAAGCCTTCAAATTCAGAATTTGACCTTACACAATAGATCCTAAGCTCCTCACATCCATGAATTTAAAATATATTACTTCTTCCTGATTAGAATTCTAACAGACACCAATTCTGAAAATACTTGTTTACATTATAAGCATTAAGGTGATTAGAGGCTGAATGGGTTCATCAAGTAGGAAGGACAAGCCCACATTTTACACTGTTGTTCCCTCCTCAATTTAATCTTCACAACAACCCTGAAGGTAGGCTAAGCTAAGAGTGAGTGACTGACCAAAGTCACCCAGAGAGGGAGCTAGAACCTGGCTCGCCAAGATCCTAGTCCAACACTGAACGCTGCAACACACTAAGATAAATGATTAAAGTGCCTAAATCACCTATCTTGTTTATATGATCCAAATGGATAAAAAGTATCTCCACACTTAGGAAATATTAGAACAGTAGTAAATCTAACCTTTAAAAAAATTATTTTAGAACTGTGAACTGGAAACGTTATACATTTTATACCAAAAACAAAGTCTCATTGCTATAGAACAATGTAATACAGATGGGGTGAAAAGAGACTAAAAAATATACTAGAGAAGAAAAATTATCTGTCCTTGGAAGACATATGCCAACAAATCATTCAGCCCTCCGGAGGAAGCTCACTCAATCATATAGTAAATTACTGAGAATGAATTAGTGCACAGCATAAGCATAGAATCTTGCATATCTACAAATGTGCTCTATGACTCAGCTTCTCAAACTGGCAGCTCCTTTATACAGCTATTCCAGAAGCTAGCCACACCAGCATATTTTGTTTATCTCTGATAAGACACGAGATCTCTTAACTTTTTAATTAACCTGCATCCCTTCTTTCCAAATTTCTCAGAATGATGGTTTAGCCTCACAACAAACCCGAAAGATCGGTTAGGCTGAGAGGCAGTGCCTTGATGGCCCTGGGACCTCTCACACATTTTGAGACAGAAAAAAAAGCCAAGTTTGCAAACAAGCATACACTGCTGTTATAGTCCATGTGATCTTCCTGACAACCCATATGAGCGTGACACAAATTTGATGCTCATGCATTATACATAAGATTTACATTAACCATAATCAGCATACACATGAAACACCTTCTAAAGTGCAAATGCACAAAATGTACACACACAATTCTGTGCTATAAAGCAACATACATATGGGACTGGTTTGTACAAGCATACACTTGCTACATCATATACAAAGGTAACTGGCTCTTGAGCAGCCACAAAAACCAGCAGCATGTAAAGGAGCCCTGAACAAGTATCTGAACACAAGCTTCTGGCTTTCGACACTGTACCATCTTATAATGGTAACCATAAAAACAATGCACGGGGTGGGGTGTGGGCAGAAGAAACTAACATTTGCTTCCCTCCATGCCTGCAATGGAGGAAAGGTTGGCAACCATCAATTGCCACCCTTTCCAGACCTGTTGTACGTGTGGGGAGAAAAGAACGTGCTGAGGTTTTTATTCTGAGATACATTTTGACACACTTTTAAAAAGCTACTTTTCCCCCAAAGGCTAAAAGGCACCATACTACACGAATGCCTAAGAAATAAATAAGGGCGCTCTGGCTCTCGAAAGCTCATCCCTTAGCTGGTCTTTAAAAGGCGCTGCTGGACCCGAATCCTGTGTCCTTGGGGGACAGAAGGGAATCCTGGCCTTCCTTGGCACACGGTCGCTTCGCTTCACTAAAGCCCTGAAGTCAGCGAGGGCGGCAGCGGTTGCCCGTCCCTCTTCCTCCTCGCCCTCCCTCCGACCCACCACCTCGGAGGGCCCAAACCTCACCAAACCCCTTGATAAGTTCCGTGAAGACGCCCGGGTCGCTCTCCATGAGGCACCACTCGCCGGCGCTGCCTCCTCCCGCCATGGCGCTGGACCGGCGGCGGCTGCAACAGCCTCCAACAGGTTCGGCTTCTTCTCGCCCGCCGGCAGCCTCGCGCCACCCGCGAACGCTCTGCCAGACGCACGCAACGCACAGCCCACCCCCTTTCCCGAGAACCCCCACGGCCGACGGCTTTGGTTCCCCATCAGGCGATGACGTCAGTGAGCTTGCGCGGAAAAAAGCGGCCGGAAATCCACCAACATCCTGATTATTACATAGAGGTAGAAACTATGAGGAAGACTTCCGGTCTGTATTTGAAGGCATGCGTGGTAGGAACGCAAAGCGCCTCCTTATCGCCATGGTGCTTTGATGGGGGGAGTTGAGCCGCAGGTTCTGTCGGAAACCAGAAAACTCCCTCTCGTTCATTTCCTGCTGGGATGCCTATGGGACATTTCTCCTGAGTCTGAGACTGAGGCGTTTGCCCCTCTCTGATACCCACAGGAAATTGTGGCCGGTGCCGGTGTTTCAGGTTGCGACCGCACTAGCCGACCTCAAACCCCCAGGCTCCTCCAAGAGTTAGACGGGGCGGGTCTTCCGGGTTCATTCTTGTCAGTCAGGCACAAAAATGTTTCTGGCCCCCTCTCCTCCGCTAGGGAAAGCGGGGCGGGGATAACAATGCGGGGCTTCTCCATCCGGGTCCCTTCGCAGCACCCGGACGTGAGAGAAGTTGTCAGGCCGGGGGTGGGAGAAGCGAGCGCGAAGGGATCCTGAGGAGAAAGGAAACTCTCCCTTCCCCCCGACTGTTCAGCGCCGGGAACCCTTCCTTCATTGCGCTCTCGAGAGTCGCAGAGGTAGCCGCGCAGGTACGCGAGCTTGCTGGAAGCGGTCGGGGAGCCTCCCGAGGAGGGTTGTCAATCTCCAGGTGGGCCCTGGAGATATGGGATTCCAGCTGCTCTCCAGACCGCAGAGATCAGGTCCCCTGGAAAAATGGCTGCTTTAGAGGGTGGACTGTATGGCATTATGCCTTGCTGAGGTCCCTCCCTTCCCACACCCCGCCCTCCCCAGGCTCCACCCCCCCAAATCTCCAGGAATTTCCCAAGCCAGAGTTGGCAGCCCTGTTCTTGAGGCTTCCGTTCCTTCACTGTGGGCTGAGCTTGAACCTTGGAACTCCTGCGGGGCTTATTCTTTTAGAGACTGCTTTTCAGGGGTTACAGTTTTATACACACCCACACCCACCCTTCCGCCCCCGTTACACATTCTAAAACCAGAAATCTCCATGGTGGGGGGAACCCGCTTATTAACAAGAGGGCTTGTTCTATGAACGGAGGTGGAAGAGAGAGTCCCTGGAGTAAGGGTTTCAAGCCTGTACTGTGGAATTGTCTGGAACGGTTTGCTAAATTAAATAAGAGTTATTGTTTATTAATTACATATTTTTTTAAGTAGCACAAGGTGATGCATAGTTTTAGGTGAGGAGCCTTAAACAAATCGAGGTGCATTGTACCTTTGCATCCTGAAAGCTATTGCAGTTATAAAAGTTAGAAATCAGTTAGAAATGTCCAAATAAATAAATAAACAGCCAGCTACATTGTAGCTGTAGCATAGTGGTTAAGCGAATCAGCACTCTGCGGGTTTGATTCCCACTACTGCCATGAGCAGTGTTGGTGGCCTTGGGTAAGCCTCTTCTCTCAGCCCCAGCTCCCAGCTGTATTGTGGGAATAATAATAATATTGTGGGCTCTGAGTGGGGCACTAATCTGTCTAGAAGAGCGGTATATAACTGCAAATACTGTTATTCTTTGCTACCCTCCTCCCATCTAATCAACTGCATCGTACCTTTACATTCTGATGCCCTTCTTTGCAACACCCCATCTTCTGGCTGGGATATAAAGGCTCAGAGATCTTCATTCCTCCCTGTATCTGAAGAAGAGAGCTTTGGCTATCTTCAAAAACGTATTGGTCCATTGGACTCCAATCCTGCAAGGTTTCTGCAGTCTTCAGTAATAATAAATGCACTTGCTACTGTCTGTTAAATGCTGTAGGATATGAAAAAGAAGATTTAAGTAGGCAGCGTTCAGTAGTTGTTTGCCATATATCCACTAGTAATTGGTAGTACACATGTAGTACATGTATTCTTTGTCTAAAAGAGGAACTGCAGGATTGGTGGTACAGTGAAAACAACAAGCCAGGCGAGTGAGCCACTTCGAGAAAGGATTAGTAAGTTATCACATATTCAAACATACATCCACAAGGGATACACTGGAAATTCGGAGTTGTACGCAGTTGTAAAATATACTGTATGGAAGTGTCTGCCTTGACTTGGATAGCCCAGGTGAGCTTGATCTGAGATCTTAGAAGCTAAGCAGGGTCGGCCTTGGTTAGTAATTGGATGGGAGACCTCCACTGAAGACCCGGGTTGCAGAGGCAGGCAAGGGCAAACACCTATTGTTATTGTTGTTGTTATTATTTATTACATTTCTAACCCGCCCTTCCCTCAAGTGGGCTCAGGGCGAGGTACAGCAGGTTTAAAAATACAATACAAATATTAAAAACAATTCATAAAGCAACAGTTTTTCATAAAATCAACAAACAGATAATAACTGTCCCAAGATAGGGTCAATTCCAGATTCCTGCCGATCAACATATGGGGGGAGGGAAGCAGACAGATAATGTACTGCAACCCATACGTGGGTCAGCTAACAAATGGGCAATACATAGCCCTGTGCTGTACCCATACTTCGGGCAGCCGGCTGGTGGACACTGTATAACCCCACACTTAGTGGGAGGCTGGTGGGAGGCTCAGTGAGGATCTCATGCTGGCTTCAACCATATGCCTGGTGGAACATCTCTGTCTTACAGGCCTGGTGAAATGATAGAAGATCCTGACGGGCCCGGGTGTTAGTCTCTTACCATGAAAACCCACCGGGGTTGTTGTAACTCAGCTATGACTTGAGGGCAGTGCACACATACATGGAAGTATATACGTTGACTATGCTTTTACTGTACATAGGACAAGTTGGGTTGATTTTTATGTGTCATTTTTCATAATTCCTTGTGTTTTAAATGTTCAAGAAGTACTTTTTGTTCAACTAATTTCATTTTGTTGCTGTAGAAAAAAATTACTTCTCAGGTCTAGGAAAATTTAAACATTCTAGCACCAGCATCAAATTTTGTAGGTCAAAGTAACTAGTAGTGACATTCTTAGCAGATCCACTCAATGGGGCTTATACTCTGGAAAGAATTGCTAGGATTGCAGTGCTAGTTCCTAGGACTTTCTAGTTTCTTTGTCTGGAGATAGTAAACCAGAATTTGTATAACACATGCTTAAACCTAAGCCTGTTAAAATAAATATGTGCTGGTTTAATAGTGTTGTGAGTCTCGTTACTGCTTATTTTCAGGTTTCTTAAAAAATGAGCATAGATTTAGCATACTTTTGAATGATAGCTGCATATATGACTATAGAAAAGAGGATAAAAGCATTCATTTTTGCTCACACTATGTAATCCACCTTGGATCTCTGTGAAAAAGGCAGACTATAAATAATAATATTTTTGTGTGTGCTTTTTCTTTCAGGAAATCGTCTAACACTAGAAAGGTAATGGAGGAAGCAGCTCCCCAAATGCAGTCCTTGAATGAACAGCAGGTGCCAAACTCTGAAAATGGATATATATGGCAAGTTACTGACATGAATCGATTGTGCCGTTTCTTGTGTTTTGGTTCTGAAGGAAGTACTTACTACATCAAGGAGGAAAAACTGGGGTTTGAAAATGCTGATGCGCTACTCAGGCTTATCGAAGATGGCAGAGGCTGTGAAGTGGTACAGGAAATAAAGACGTTCAGCAAGGAAGGGAGAGCAGCAAAGCAAGATCCCGTATTATTTGCGCTTGCAGTTTCTTCACAGTGTTCTGATGCAAAAACAAAGCAAGCAGCTTATAAGGCTGTCCCTGAAGTCTGTCATATTCCAACTCATCTATTTACTTTCATCCAGTTTAAAAAGGACCTCAAAGAGGGCATGAAGTGTGGCATGTGGGGTCGTGCTTTGAGAAAAGCTGTTGCGGATTGGTACAATGGAAAAAATGGCATGGCTCTTGCCTTAGCAGTTACAAAGTACAAACAAAGAAAGGGTTGGTCTCACAAAGATCTTCTCAGGTTGTCCCACCTTAAGCCTGCAAATGAAGGTAAATGACAAATGAGAACATTCTAGTACAGCTGTGTTTGTCTGCATTAAATTGTCTATATACGTAGGAAGCATATAAAACTGGAGAATGATTGTGACTCTGGATCATTGAGACATTACAGAAATGATGTGGTTCCTAGAAACTCTGCTAGTATATAAATGCACATGTGAGATCAGAACTTTAGAATATGCGCAGTGTCTGGAGTTCTGTTACACTGCAGACCCATTCCATAGACATGTAACCCTGAAATTTCACCCATGACTCTACAGATAATGTGAGAAGTGGCTTTTGTTGTAGCATTGTTATGTAACATTTTGCGTAATGGGTCTCATTTTGCAAACAGCTTGTCAATATTATTTATGCATAGGGTTGCCATGTCCCTCTCTTGACAACTGGTAGGAGGTTGGAGGTGATGGAGGCACTCCTCTTTATGATGTGTGTGCATGCCAGTGTGTGCGCGCACACAAACACTCTTGTGGCCCAGTTGATGATCTCACTTTCATGATCAAGAAATGACAGCATTGTGCCAGGTCCAATTCTTTAACAATTGTCCCCAAACATAGTGTTCTTGCTACGTTTTGGCCCGATTGCTGAAGAATTAGCTCTGGTGTGATACCATCACTTCCAGGTTGTGCTGGAAGTGATGTCATCAGCCAGAGATACAGATGCATGTGCCCATTTCCTTGGCATTCCTCCTGTGCAGGCCCATTTCCTGCCTCCTTCTGCTGATCAGCTGGCAATCAGCAGGCAGAGGCAGAAATCGCCAGAAAATTACTTGCCATGGGGTAGGGGGTGGGGTGGCAAGGCTATTTATGCAGATTATAATTTTATTCGGTATTGCTGTTTGAAGGGAAAATGTCTCAAATAGTTTTTCAGGCCATTAATTGCTGTTTTAAACATTTATCTGTCTTGATTTGGGCATAGCGCTGACATATTTATTGCTTCTAAAAATTGCATTGTATTTTATTTTCATCAGTTTAGTGGTGTATAAGTGTTAAAATAGAAATAATAGATTGAGCATCAGCTTTATGAAAATACATATTCCATTTATATGAGGGTTTAAAATTGTTTTATTTTTTGCATCAAATACAGTTGCATTAAATACATCTTTGTATACAAATAAGAGTGAACTATACAATTCAGAGACAGGATTGTTTGTTGTATATACATTCTTTTTGCAAATATTTCCTTTTTGAATGCACATATTTGGGGCTGCCATATTTTCCCTCTTCCATAATACTTTATCTCAAGAGCATCCAGTGAAGCTCATGGGCTGTAGGTTCAGGACAGACAAAAGGAAATACTTCTTTACACAATGAGTGATTAAGATGTAGAATTAACTGCCAGAGGCATCAGGCACAGACAGCTTTAACAAGGGATTAGACAGAATCATGGAGGATAGATCTATCAGCGGCTACTAGCTGTGATGACTAAAGAGAACCTGCACATTCAGACGCAGTAAATCTCCAAAAACCAGTGCCAGGAGGTAATGTTAGGGGAAGGCCTCAGCTTCTCTGCCTTATCATTGGTCCTCCATAGCAGTTGGTTGGCCACTGTGAGAGACAGGGTGCTGGACTAGATGGACTGCTGGCTTGATTCAGCAGGGCTCTTCTTATGTTCGTATGGATCAGTTAGAATGTGTGAATTGTTTTCAAGGAGGGTAGCACAGTATAGCTAGTGGAACAAGAGTAGGTGGAAGAAGATACTCCCGTCACCTGAGTATCCAGAATGTTGGGTCTAGGAACATTCCCAAGCTTTGAGGAAAAATAGTAGTCTAAGACAGGCATATTATCTACGTCCAGGTCAAGAAGTCCACCCACTTTAAACATCTCCATCTTGTCTGGCCTAAGATTTGCTTTATTTATCTCATCCAGACTATTATAGATCTTTGATGGTCTTCATGGAGGCTCTTGCCTCACCAGACAGAGAAAGGGGTTGGGGGAGCTGGGTGTCATTAGCAAACTGATAACAATTGTATATCAAATTCCCAGTGGTTTCATGTTGATGTGGAACATCATGGGAGATAAATCAGAGTTATGTGGAACCTCACAGTATAATTTCAATGGAGAGGAAAATTAGTCTTCTGGTAACATTTTCTGAAACTTGCCCATAAGCTGAAAGTGGAACCTTGGCAAAGTAATGCCTCGTATTTCCAACTCACATAAGCCGTTAAGAAGGATGCTGTGATCAATGCTAACAAAAGTTATAGAGTCATCTAAGAGAATCAACAGGGTCAGGCTCCTTCTGTGTTTCTGCTCATATAGATCATAAGTCAGGGTGTTTAAGGCAGTTTTGTTCTTTAGCCTTGGCTGGAAGCCACATTGAAAGCACCAGGAACTTTTTAAAAAGCCTGCTTCAACCACCTTGGCCTGGAATGACAGGTTTGAAACTGGTCTATACTTCTCCAGTGCAAGAGGGTTAAAAGAAGAATTAATTAACAGTGGTACAATTGCTTCCTTAAAAACAGATGACCTGACTCCTTTCTGCAAAGATGCACCATGTCTTACTAAACATATGATAGTGGAGCTGTTCTGTCATGGGGCTCAGTGAGGTCAAATACATTTAAAATATGGATTTAAGAGTATTTGCATTTAAAGTATTAAGCATTTATTTAAACTAGTTTTGTTTTTTTTAGAGTAGGATTTAGTTACTTAGTTACTAAGTTACTAAGATGTTTACATCTTAGAAAATGGAATGGTGTTAAAACAAACTTGTTTCTACATTCTACATATCCCTTTACCCATGGCCAAGTGAACTCTGGAGTTGCAGGGTAGGAAGGCCCAGAATTCTCTCCTGCTTGCCATAAGCCTCTCTTTTCAGTGGAGGTGGTGGCGGCACAAGTTTTAGTGTGTGTGTGTGTGTGTGTGTTTTAAATTTCTCCTTGGTTCTTTCCCACAGTTTCTCTTGCCTTTTTCTGCAGAAACAAATAAAGCAAAGACTACACCAAACCAGGAAAAATCCAGTGTTTCTATATTGTAACCACAGAGAGGCATTGCTTGTAAATTGTATAATAAAGCTGTCTGCCTTAATGCTTTCTCTCTCTCTCTCTCTCTCTCTCTCTCTCTCTCTCTCTCTCTCTCATTATTGGTAAAATCAAGATGATAACCTTACAAATTAAGTATATTTCAAGGTAATTTTTTTTTATAATCTAGTGTTTTTTAGATAATGCTGAACAGTTTGGAGAAGGGTGTCTCTCTTTCAGACCATCTTATAGAATTCTTTAAGAGACGAACAACTGGGTCCTTTTTTCTTATCTTTTAAACAGGCCTTGCTGTAGTTACAAAGTACATAACGAAAGGGTGGAAAGAAGTCCAGGAAGCATATAAAGACAATAAGTTTTCTGCTGAGACTGAAAAGCTGTTAAAATATTTGGAGGCAGTGGAGAAGGTGAAGCGTACAAAGGATGAGTTGGAAGTGGTTCATTTGATAGAAGAGTATAATTTAGTCAGGGAACACCTCCCCACCAGCCATTTGAAATCTAAAGATGTGAGTAAGTTATATGACCATTAATATTTTTTATCATGTTACATCATGCCTACTGTTTTTGTGCATGTCGCTAAATGTGCATACTTTTTGAAATTATTTGTAGTTAACTTGAAAAGGACAGTTCTTAACTTGTTACTTGCATGTCCTCTTGTACTAATTTTAACTCGTTCTGTACAAGGTATGGAAAGCATTGTTGCAAGATATGCCTTTAACAGCAATATTGCGGAATCTTGGAAAGATGACAGCAAATTCTGTACTTGAACCAGGAAGCCCAGAAGTAACAACGGTTTGTGAAAAGCTAAGAAATGAAAAACTCCTTAAAAAGGTAAGAATTTCTTTGTGTATTACTTCAGTACACAAAGTCTGTAGCTTTGCTTAAGTTGTTCCACTAACAGAACATCAGTGTTGATGAAGCTGCATTTGTTAATAAAGGATTATTTAATGTTTGGGATTTCTACGTTTCAAATCCTGATCGATGGAAGTGCATTGGATCTTTAGAACACAGGAGGCTCCACTTCAAGGGACTTATGAATAGGGCAACATTGTAGATAAAGCTCTGGAAATAAGAGTTTGAGGAGTTATCTTTCTGCACATTGCCAGTTAGTGGTTAAAAGAAAATGTTGGGAATCATCCTCTCAGAAGTATTAATGGGTTAGTTTAAAGTAGCAAAGTATTATTAGTTTCTCTGCTGTTTGACATTTATAATTTTGGGGGAAAGTGTTATTTTGGACGAGTTTGGAACCCTTGTTTAGTGTAGGATCAATCCTGTGCACTTTCAAAGAACAATATTTGATGGAGGATATGAGAAGGGTAAAAACTGAGGGAAATAAGTTCATGGGAGGTGAATGGATATTGAGGTTCTAACAGAGCTTGGACCTCCCAGGCAAAATCTGTGAGGATACAGAGAAAATAACAACCTGAATGTGACAATGTTAAAGTTGGAAACACACTTCTTATCCCATTTACTGCAAAGAGATACTCTTTTAATGTATTATTAACTTATTCCCCTTTCACCCCAATGGGGACCCAAAGCAACTTAGTGTTCTCGCCTCTGTTTTATCCTCACAATGACTCTGTAACTTAGATTAGGCTGAGAGTGTGTGATTGGCCCAAGGTCATGAAGCAAACTTCCACAGCACAGCAAGGATTCAAATCAGATCCTAGTCCAACATTCGGACCATTACACTGCACTGGTTCTAATAGCTAGATGAAGTCACAGAATAATTTATTTCAGTTCTGCTGCTAAGGAGGCAATTAGCTAGGTTGTAGTCCTTTTCTATATTCTGTATAGATACAGAAATTCCTGTCACAAAAATGAAAATCACAGCTATAAAGAGAAACTATAATTTTTGAAACGTCTTTTTGGTTTTCTTTTCAATTAAGCAATTGAGAGTGTACTTTTTGTATTGCTTTTTTCAGGCTCGAATACATCCCTTCCATATATTGGTTGCATTAGAAAAGTACAAACGAGGATATCGGGGAAAACTTCATTGGCAACCTGACAAGGACATTTTGGAAGCTCTGGACTCTTCATTGTACAAAACCTTCCAGGTAATTGTTACATATTGTAAATACGTGTGATTACATTGATTGAACAAATTTATTGGTTTAGAGTTTATCTTAAATATTTCCAGTGCAGTGCATTTTTAGAGAAGTATTGTAGGGTTGACAGCTGGCCAGTTGAAACTTACAAGGTGATCCCAGTTCAGCATTGACAAAAAACTCATGAAGACAAGAACAACTGTAGAGGTGGCAGCTTACCTTTTTATTTCTTTGTAGTATTATCTTCATCTGATCCAGAGTCACAGATAAGCAGTGGCTCAGCATCCCCAGGCCCTCAACCTTTACTTTACATCTTTATTAACTTCTAGATATGCTCTTTCTGCTTTCTCTATTCGTAACAAGTCAAAGCTTTCTTTGGACCCACATTGCAGATTATACTTCTGCTGTTGTCACCTTCTGTTGAGTTTCTTGTGGACCTAGTATTTGGTTGGGAGAACTCAACTGAAATGAAAAATAGCATATGTATATTCTCTTGGATATTTAAGTCCATTCCCACAAGTGTGTAACTTTGTGGACATTACTGATTCAAAATATAAGTATGCTTTGCAAAAGCAGCGATAATTAGGTCTTCTGACTTTTCCCTTCTTCCTTTAGATAATAGAACCAACAGAGAAGCGTTTCTTGCTTGCAGTTGATGTCAGTGATTCAATGTCGCAAAAAGTTTTGGGCAGCGTGCTGAATGCTAGTACAGTTGCTGCAGCAATGTGCATGGTAAGATAGAACTTGTGTTACATCTGAATTCTTTTGATCCAAACCTGAATGTGAGTGATGTTGTGTTCTTTTTTTCCAACCCAAACATGCAGCTGCCTAAGTACAGACTCAGTCAAGCCAAGCCTAAAAAGTAGAGCAGCAGCAGAGACAGAGAGGGACTTGCATCACCTTAGGGAAGCTGATCTTCTAAATTTAAAGATTAAAACCTTTTTTTACAAAATTCAGAGAGTGTAAATAAAAAACTCTGTGAAAAATCTCTGTGTGAAATTCACAAAACACTCTTTATTGTGTGTAAATAAAATGGAGCCCCATACGTTCAGAGGATTCCCACAGTCAATCTGAGAGTCTCTACTACAAATAAAGACCTTGAAGGTCTAAAAGTAAGGTGCCATTCATCATGACCCCCTCATGCTCCCAGTAGCTCATTATTTTTGACATTCCATGTAGAAAGGATTTATAGATGGATATAGGCTCAGGCTGACAGAACCAGAATATCCTAGCTCTTGAGGTTAGATCATATTTGGAGCCCCCCATGCCGTATGCCATTCTAGCCCAGCCCATCTTCAGCAATTTATTTATTTACTTTGAATTTCTATTTTGCCCTCCCCACGAAGGGCTCAGGGCAGATTACAACAGTTTTAAAAAAATTAGAATTAATTTATACAATTAAAACCATAGATTTAAAAGAGAATTTAAAAGAGAAATCCGCTCATACAATATACACTAATTACAATCAGATAGCAGCAATCAATAGGCAGCAAGCATGGCTCAACAAGATAACAACTTCCTCTGTTCTCTCACACCTCACTCAATACCCTCCCGTTCCAAACAGTATTTCTTTAGTTGACCTGACTGGGAGAAAGTATCTTCATGGTGGCCTGTTCCTCCTTTGCTAGGTCAAGATGGAGCCACCCAGAAACAACTGCTCTGGAAAGGGAAGAAGGAGCCATCTTGAATGCTCTTCTTCTCTGAACTTTGGCAGTGGCAATGGAAGAGGTGCATCAGGCTGTGGGAGGGTGGAGAGAGTAATGGAAGATGGATGGGGTATGTGGAGGGCTACCATGGAGGTGAGGGCTGGATAGAGGAAGGGGGAGGTGGAAGATATGGAATGGAGGGAGATATTTTATGAATATTGGGGAGCATAGAGAGAATGCCCTATGGCAGTATCCTTCCATCATGCATGGATATGTTCATGCATGCATGCATCCAAGAAGATGTGCTTGCTGAGAGGTGGGTAAACGAGTGAGTGTATGATTGAGAGAGGCTGTGTGTGTATTTTCTTGGGAGAGAAGAATTTACATCTTTGTTAGCTTACTATGTGAGAAATACCTATGTGAGCTGAAGAGTCCCAGTCTCTCTTTGCTTTCCTTCTTGTGTTCTCAGTCCTCTCTTCTTAAAAAGTTGACCTCATTTTAGGTATTAAACCCCTCTCATCAAACCGGCTTGCAAATTCAGTACAATCCGTAAGTTTTAAAAAATGACACTAAATCCTGTTCTGCCTTGCTTCTACGCCAAACTTAGAAGGCATCAAGTTAGCAGCTTCACAGTGAACCACACCATTCTGATAGCTCCAGTTAGAAAAGAGACACTGACCTCTTGTTCCTACTCAAATATACAATAACAGCAACAAAACAAAATTGGCTATATTCTCTACTTTTAATTAATTTTTTCAATAGGTTGTTGCACGGACAGAAAAAGATTCCCATTTTGTTGCCTTTTCTCATGAAATGGTTCCTTGTCCTGTGACTGAGAACATGACTTTACCTCAAGTATTACAGAAGATGTCTGAGGTACAGAAAGCTTTTGATTTAATTCTCTCTTTAATTTTATGTGTAAAAAGTAAAACTATTGTTAATAGCAAATAGTATTTCATATCTGTATCTTCCATGTCTTGTGCCAACTGCATGACAGTAACGGTGGCCAAGTGGACTCACTTCTCCATCACCATTGTATCCACACATCTCTGGTGGGGCTTTTCCAGGATGTAATGGGACTTGTTTCTCATGGCCCTGAGGTTGTAGATGCGGAAAACATGCAGGCTTTGCGTGAGCTACATTTTATGGTTAAAATTGTTGGCATCCACTACAACTTGGATGCCAGGGAGGGTTCAGCTCAGTATCAGAATGCTATTGGAATGCCATTTGGTCCTAGTTGTATGGATGACTTTCAGTCATATTGATCCATGCAGAATTCACAAACAAGAACAAAATCCCTTTTATTAGGACCAACCAAATTGACTATGCCTTACAACATTGCTTAGAAACATGGGCTTGGCCCTTCTTGTGGCTGATAGTATCTAGCTAGGGGTCTGGATGGGTAATAAATGCTTTGCTGTGAGAGGCTGTAGTTCAGCAGCTTTGAAAGGTATGGTTTATGTATACTATTTGATTGTCCCTTGATATGCAAGGGATTTTTGCCTGGTTATGCTCAAGTCAGGTTCACCAGTGCAGATTTATGAGTATTGCATATTCTGATTATCTGTGTCCATGTCCTTTAGGCAAGACTGATATCTCTTTTCAATGCCAACTTTATGAGAGAAGCTTAGAGCTGTTTTTATTATCCCTCTTTTAACTAGTCATTCTGAATTTTCAATTTTAGATACACTGTCTTTTTTTACTTGGTGATAGAGATCCTAAAGTTACTCTTTCAGTAGCTAATTTTTTCTCAGTCTTTTTTCTCTTAAGACATAATTGTTTGTGCTGCTTGGGAACATTGACTTACGGAGTTTTGATGGGAGAAAGGAAAGGAAAAGTATGGTCATGAGATCTGTACTGAAGAAAGTGACCCTGAACCCAAATTATTTAAGTAATTACTGTGATGGCTGACGTCGCATTCTGGGGCCAGGTGCTTGAATTGGTGGTGGTGGCTATACAGCCTTATGCAATGTTGGAGGACACAGACACGTCAGTCCAGATTCAGGTCTGGGTTTGGGGTGACAGTGGCCTTGGTCATCCTGAGTGACAGCCTTGACCAAGAGAGTGTGTTGCTTCACATTTTCCTGGAACTCTCAGTGGCTTTCATTACTATCATCCATGGTGGACTGCTGAGCTGCTTGCTGAGTTGTGAACTGAGGGGGCTTTGGTAGTTCTGCTCTTACCTGGCCAGCCAGTTCCACAGGGTTGTGTTGGAGGACTACTACTCAGTCCTATGACATTCATGTAGAGGAATGTGTCAGGGGTTCATCTTGTCTCCCATGCTGTTTAACATCTATAAGGAAGAGATCATCTAGGGTTCTCATTCGATTGTGAGCTGCGTGTGGTTCTATATCACATGCCAACTACAGCTCTTCTTCTAATTTTGGGTTCTGGGAGTTTGTTCCATACCTCTGATTGCATGTCCAGGAAAAAAACACAGGTGCAATGGAAGAGAAGCAGAATTAACAGCAAGCTGGAGTTAAAACTATAGAAATAAAATCACTCGGGATGAACAAGCACCAGGAGGAGGAAGTAAAGAGGGGACATGAGAGAGAAAAAGGGAACGAAGGAGAGTGAACAGAGACAGAGGAGGAGACAGAAGCCAAGGTGGGAAAATGGAGGAGGTATAGATGACATTTGAGAGAAAGAGGGGAGGCAGGAGAGGGCTTGTCTTTGTCTAGAGAGCTATACATGGCAAAAGCTACAAAGAAGAACACACACATACAAAGTTTGCTTCTAGCCTGTTTTATGGGAATCATTTTAGCCTGCTAAACGTTTAATGCTCTAACTGGGCTTTAATAGTTTTTCATTTTTAATGTTGTGCTGTTGTATGATTTTATCATGTTTTACTTTCTAAGTTGTCTCAAGGAGGGTCTCTAGAGGGACAATGTATGCATTTTCTAAATCTATATCTATATATAAAGATAAGTGTCCTGACTGACTTATCAACGCCCAGCCCAAACCCCTGGACGTAGAAACATGAAATTTGGAGAGAACATTCCTTTCATGATGTAAACACCCACTAAGAAGAGATTTTAAGACATTCGACCTCTTAAGGGGCAAAAAGGGGTAAAATATGTTTTTCCAAAGGCATACAGCTTCCCTGTGTGTGTGGCTGGCAGGCTGCTGCATGTTTGCACCCCCTCCCACTGCCAGCTCGTCCACTCTTCCCTGATTGGGCTAGCCTTTCAAGATCATTTGCATATGCAGGCTGATTGGGGTTCACAACATTCCACACCTCATCCCCCCCCACCCCCCGAGACAGTTGGAACACAGAGGTAATTTTCGTATGTGGCCCGATTGGTCCTCACCCGCCACATTCAAAACAGTATGCAGTTGCTATTGGGAGTCATTGAATGTGTCCTGAAGGTAAAAAAAAAATAAAATCCTTTATAGAGGATTGAGAACATGATCTTTTTTGTACTAACTAACAGTTTCAGGGACCAATTAAAATGCATGCAATAAATACATGGAATTTAGTTTTCATTGCATTGAAAGATTATTTGGCTATAACAGTATTGTTATATATTTAGTGTATGTGTATGCTTTGTGGGTGGTTCATAGACAGTACAGTAGTAGTGCATATGACATGCAGTTCTTTTTACATCATGGTCCTAACATGAAACCTCTTGTGATTTGTTCTGTTCTTAATCCCAGATTCCAATGGGTGCGACTGATTGTTCTCTTCCAGTGCTATGGGCTCAAAAAAATGGAGTAGCTGTTGATATCTTTATCGTGTTCACAGATAATGAGACCTTAGCTGGTGATACTCATCCTGCCACAGCCTTGAGGAAGTATAGGGAGGTAAATATCCCTTGTATATGCTATGGTAGGAAGTGGGGGAAAGGTGCCTTCCCTTGCTGGGAAACTCCCTTAGACTAAGGGCTCCCTGGAAAGTAACCAGGTAACCAGCTGCTACCACTTAGGGATTCCTAAGAACATCTAGACTGACCTGTTGAGAAGGGGCCCTCTAGAACAGTACCAAAGTAACATGGTGGAACCCTGGAAAATATAGCAACTATGTAGTACCTTTGTGATCTAGCATGTAGGGAAAAAATTCAGAGAAATGCCCTGGAAGGAATATATTATACTAAATAAAGCCAAAGGAAAAATATATTCTCATTATAAAATGAAGTTTTATTATAGAAAAAAAATGGTGATCGGATTCAAAAGGAATAGGAAAGAGCCACACTGAATTTAGGATTTCTGTCACAGTTACAAGGCTGTGACGTTTCAGTAGAATATTACTATTTTATAAACTGTCATTTTGATACATACTTTTGCTGCTAAAAGAGGAAATATCTCTTCAAAACATTAGGTATAATAGCAGGAACTGCAGCCAGCATACTAGAAAAATGTTTACATTAGTTTTTTCTATTGATAATGGTTCTAATATAGTGTAACATTCATTTTTTGTAGATCAGTTTATATTAGTTGTGTGCATGTTGGATATCTCACAATTTTTGTAGCTCTTTGGCAACTCCGAGACCAACCCAGACTAAAATAAACAAGGCTGGAGTAGATTTGACTTCAGACATCCCATAATAGCTTCCTCGATCCAAGCAGAAAGTACCAACAATACAAAAAGAAAGCTGTCCACCGGTGAGGCAGCAGCAGGACAATCTGTGTGTCCAGGGGGACTCCACAGAGGCCAAGACAGATAGAATCAAAGAACCAGGGAAATGTCTAATGAGGAAGGCATCCTTAGTACGGAAGCCAGGAGCAAGGCCGGAGCTTGGACAGTGACAGAGAAATTGAACGTAGAATATTGTTCTCTGAGGGGAGTGGGGGAGGGTGGTCTCCTCCCGGTACTTGCCATAGTAAAGTCACTGAAGTTTCTTTTAAAGAATAGTTAATACATTGCTATGTAGCTACTTACTGAAAGATTGTTTGTTTTTGTCATTAGGTAATGGGTGTTCCATCCAAACTCATTGTTTGTGGATTGACATCCAGCAGCTTTACCATTGCAGACCCAGATGACAGAGGAATGCTGGATATATGTGGCTTTGATACAGGAGCACCAGATGTCATTCGAAACTTCGCTTTGGATCTGATTTAAATCTGAGCACCTACTTTATTCAATTTGGTTACCAGCTTGAAGACTTTGATCTGGGACCTCCCAGTCTGATTGTCTGACTATACTAACTCATGGCTGAGTTCAGTGCACCTATCAGAATGTTTAACATTTTTATAGAGGGATATAAAGAGAAGCATAGGTGAAGTATATTCTCTAGGAAGATTGATTACATCTGTTGCACATTGTTTAAGAATAACAATGGG
Source organism: Eublepharis macularius (assembly GCF_028583425.1). Lineage (NCBI taxonomy): Eukaryota > Metazoa > Chordata > Lepidosauria > Squamata > Eublepharidae > Eublepharis > Eublepharis macularius. The sequence continues at coordinate 38,120,072 of NC_072794.1, forward strand.
AAGCCTTCTAGAAATAGCTACGGAACACAGTGTATACTTTTAATTTTTTAATAATAGGTTGCCTATACCAAGGTATTCCATCACTGTAGATTTTATTTTTCCATGAAGTGATTTTAATGTTTTACATTGTGTTGGATTAACAGTTGTTTACCTAAGTAGTTTTTATTCTTTGTATTGACAAGGGAAAGTGAGGCCAGGTCTGCACTACAGGTTACCTCACTTCTAACAATGCGCGTTGCTTCGCATTGCTTATAGCACATTTATATCTGGCAACTTGCTGCTTTCCCTGCTGTTTATATTAGATGCATACACTGTATCTACATATGTTGGGTTACTTTGGAACAACTGGATTGTTCCTAGGGATGGGTGGGTATTGTTTGGTCGATAAACCTCCTAGATCCACTCTTGTTTCAGAACAAGTCTTGCAAGAATTGCATAATTTTATATTCATGCATTATGATTGCACCACTTTGTAAATAAGCATCTTTTGCATTTTCTATGTTAGTTTGTGACAGGGAGTCTGTGTAATTGCACGTTATCAACGAAAAACGAAATTGAAACCCTAGCCTTTTGAATCAATAGAATTGAGGGGAACAGATAGCACAGACAGAAGTCGTGATGACCAATTTGAGGGATTTCTGTCTGTTTGCATTTTTGGATCATGGTGAATTGCTGTACGGAAATGTGCTCAACACAGTCGAAAGAGTGATATAATACAGTATCTATACAGATTCCCACATGCTTTCAGTGCAAATGATACCAATGAGAAGTATGTTACAGATGCCTCCAATCAGCAGTGACCTGTGGTAAAATATTAGTAACAACCTTAAGCCTTGCTCTTACAATTTACTTTCAGGCCTATACTATAGAGGAGTGGTTCTTGGAATGCACTAGACCATGTAACTGTGATAGGGGTATAAAAACTAAATATCAGACTTTTAGCTGAAGAATATAGAAGTTTTGGGTACAGTTGTACTTGATGTTATCAGGTTTTCTGCAGTCGAATATTCTGGGTGTATAGATTAAGTTCTCCTGTTCAACCCCTTTAAAAATGTGTGGGAGGTATACAAGAGCAACTGTGTTCTTAGCCTGAACCAGTTTCCTTCAATGAGTTTGTTTAGGAGAAATTCTCGGTTGACTGTACCTTTTGCCTTTAAAGAAGACCTGTATTAATCAGTGCAACGAGTAGAGCAGAAATCAACAGTAATACACGTATATTAGAGTCCTAAAGGCGCCATGTAGAAACTTCCTCAGTTTAAACAGTGATCCTTTTGAAAACTAGCAGCAACTGTATCAGAGTAATAGTGCAGGTTTTACAGAATGTTCTGTACATCTTGGAATCTGATAATACGTAAAATGATGAAAGAGGTGATATATATGCAGTGTTTTAGTATTTAATACTGGACTGCAGCTTTCAGTTGGTACAGCTGTTGGATTATATTTTTTTGGATTGACTAAAAACCCTAAATTCCTTGGCCAACATGTTTTGTTTTGCTTTAAACAACGTTTAGAAGCACTTAAAACATTGCTACCAGCAGACACCGTGTTAGATGTGTCCTAGCTTAATATATTTCTGAATAATGGTAAAAATTCATGAGTTGGAGGTTGTTTCGGTGTTTGCTAAGAGCTTCTGTCTTCTAGAGGAACAGCAGCTGAACTCTATTTAAAATCCTGGCATTTGAAGAATTACTGGCTGCATGGTTCTTTGTCTATAAATGACCTTTTTTATATATTGTAGAGTTTGAAAATATTTCCATGGTGCCAGGGCTGCTATTGAGTTCTAGGATGTTATTCGTTCTATATTGGCTCTTGTGTACATTCTCAGAAGACTCTTGAGCATTCTCTATTTAATTATAAGAAAAGGAACACCATTCTGGGTTCTTTGATTTTTCTGCCTCTAGAGAGATGCTCTGTATAGGGAATATGCATGGTTGATTATCAAAAGACAATTATTGGCAGGTACTGACAAAATGAGTGTGTGTGTGTGTGTGTGTGTGTGTGTGTGTCTCCCCCTCCCCCAATTCCAAATGAAAATCTCATATAAAACATGGTAGAATAGGAACTTCTATAGCATGAAAAGAAGACATAGTGATGCTTGAATTTTAAGCATATGCTTTATATGGTATATGTAAAGGTTTGGTGTGTATGTCAGGTGATTCAAAGAATAAACAGGTAGACATTTTTAAAAAGTGAAGTTACCTTGTATGGGTTTAATGTAGAACTACATGTTATTAAAATACAAAAAAGGAATGCAGCTATTCCCTGCAATTGTGCTTAGATCAGGATCTTCTCCTGCTGAACGGTCTTTGAAATGTATGAGAGATATACAGGACCAGTTGGTGCTTACTAAATTCTGAAAAGTTCTTTGTTCCATAAATAGAGATTTAGAGTCAGTTTCCAGATTTGAAAAAAAAAAGTTATGTATGGAAGACTGCTTATAACAGAGCATATAAGTGAAAAACTGAATAAAATACAAAAACTACCCAGGAGCTGCTCATTGGTTCAGAAGTTCAGAATCTTCTCAGAGGTTGAGATTCAGAGACTTAATTTAGGTATACCCAAGGCTTTGGTATGCCTAGTGGAGTTTTTACCTTTTACACTCCATGGAACAGCTGTACCCCATGTCTTGTATACCATTGATTTCTTGTAGAATTCTCCTTGGTTTCAAAAACCATGGCATGGAAGAATGGGACAACTGCATGATTTGTGCTTGACCTGCAAAACCAGAATTGCATACCATGTGGAGTGCACAATTCTAGTTTTTCGGTTTAGTTGCGAACGACTGCAGACAGTGTTGCCACAGACAAGGAAGGTGATTGCAGGGCACAAGCGGAGAAGAGAGTGCACAAATCCAAGGTTCCCTCCAGACTCATTCATCATTCAGCATTACCTCTGACCCATGCCACTGTATTCCGTGTCTGATTGTTATTGGTTATAGTAGGCTTAGTTTGTCTTATTCTGAAATTGTAGTTCACCTTGTTGACAAATGCTGATTGCCTGTTTTATAAATAACACTGAAAAAGCCTGGTAAAATGTGTGACTTAATCTCCCAGCTATAGTCAGAATTAAATTATTCATACACATTCTCTGAGCTGCCTTTTCACCAAAGAATATCTTACTAAGAGGAGAGTTCTGTGCCAGCGTTTTATGGAAAACTGAAATGCAAGATCTAGTTAAATAGTTTTGCAAATACTTGTATCTAAAGTACAGAGGCGTTCCTCGGGGACGTTGATGGCTGTTCTGATTTTTGTTTAGAGTGCTGTGAAATTATTTTAAGTCCTACGTTCTTCTGCCTGTGTTGCAGAAGCAGCCATCAGGCGGCAGGTCCGGACTAAAGGTATCATGATTGGTCCCACATGCAAGATGATTAGAGTTGCTGTTTTTCTATGTGCTGCATATTTGTATCACTATTTGGTCTTCGGTTCTGATCACCCTCCCCACTGTATACAAAATGTACAGCTTTCAAAATAATGGAATAGGAGCGGTTGTATGAATGTGGGAAGAACTGATCAGTTTTTGGTTGTTGGGTCAGTAGGTATAATGAAAAATAGCTGTGGGCGAGACTGTTATGAGCATGTTTGGGTATATAAAGGATTTGAATGAATACTTGTAGAAGGAAGATAAAACTTATCTATGAAATATGGATGCATTTATGCGTCAGTGACAGTATCCTTGCCATTTGTGCGAATGAGCTAAAAGGTTTTCAGGTGCTCACAATGGCCGCTCTTACTCTGTTTATTCTGCAGAAGTCCTATAAACATTAGTGCGAGTCTACTACTGAAGGCTGAACTTAGGAAAGAGGTTTCTAACTTCAGTAACTGAGCAATGATCACAGGGATTGGGTGTATAAATGCACCATTGTGTTTTGCTCTTTGCTTATTTTCTGTGATAGGCAAACTACACAAACCCCTAAAATAATGTAATAGAAACATGAAACCTTGTAAATACTTTTCTTTCTTATGGTAGAAATGCTGAACATGAGAAGGTGAAGAGAATTTGAACTGTTTCTGTTTTGATAAAGGCAGTTTGCCAGATTCTGAGAAGAGAAATGGTCATTGAACTGAAATTGTTTCCTCTGTTTTGGTATGCTTTTTGAAACCTGTACATTATCTTAAAATAATTCACGAGTTAAGGTACCTATGGTTAGCAGATAATTATTTTGTAACATTAGACCAGTGTGATGCAAAGCACAGCTTGCACAGGGGCCTTGTGTTCTCTTCTTTAAAGGGAAATGATTGATATGCTTTATGAGGATTTGCTGCTCTGTGTTTATAGTTCAGTCTCCTGCTTACAGAAAAGAATAGGGAAGCTCCTGCGTGTGCTGAGCACTATCCACACATCAGAACTTCTGACTCATGGCCAGTAAATAGCTTGTATTCCTTTATAGTATACAGCATATGAAGCTTTTTTTGAAAAAAACAAGCACCGATATCTTTCTGTTTCTTCCCGAAATATTGCTAATTCCCTTATGAGTCTAGGGAAAACATAGCTATTGTTTGTCTTCCATCTTTTTCATAGGTGCAAACGTTATGGAAGTATATGGAACATCTAAATGAATGGTACCATAAACTGGTAGCTTTCTGTTTTTGATTATTGAGGCCAACTTAATTCCCCTTCCCTCTTGGTTTTCTCAGGTTTGACAATTTCCAGCAACTTACTTCCTTGTTTCATTCCTTCCTTCCCCTTTTTTGCTTTATATCCTGTTTGTACATTACCTTTCATCAAATCTTGTTAATTCTAAAACGTAGTGTAGAAATCAATTCAACACTCTTTAGTCTTAACCATGGTTAAGGTAGCAGCCACAGGATTATGTGCTGTGTTCTCTCTCCTCTTGCATGTGAACAAACCTTCCGTCCTTTCCCACATCTCTAGTTGATGCTAACCAGGATTCAGTCTTAATCATGACTCTTCATCCGTTTCCATCCCTGATTCTTATGTTCTGATTAGTGCAGGCCATGGTTAACACAGGTGGTAATATAACCCATAGCTATAGATGGGGGTAGCATGGATTGGGGATAGGAATTTGTGGCAGAGGGATGGAAGTGTACAGTTACACAATGCTAACCCGTAATGGCAGTTCCATTTTTGAAATGAAAACATTTCTTTTTGTTTGTTGATTTTGTTTTGCTTGAGAATTTCCAAAGTCTGTTGTTAGAATTTGAGAAACGACCAACTTTTGAGTAGTTGAAACAGAAGTTCTGTTAAAACACAGTGGATACACGTGCTATTTAAAACAGGATCCATTAGACTGAATGGAAAGTTTCAGTTGCTCCCTGTTGTGTAGTGTGGAAGCATAAACTTATAACTAGTTATAGCTCTATAAATGGCATGTGCAGTCTGGTGTTGGGCACCCATTTAAGGAAAAATCTGCAGCATTTGGTTAAAACCAAATCTGCAACCCAAAAAACCTAACCAGTGGGATTATCTTGAGCTGGGCTGGTAAAGTAAGAAGAACCCGTCTTCTGCCATGTATGTGCAATTTATTGGACTGAAGCTTGGGCCAACAAAGTGTTTAGAAACTGGCAATTTCTAGTGTCTGTTGGTTATCTATGGACAGGTGTCATTAGTACAGACGGCTGCTTTACTGGAATTTTTAGAGGTAAGGAATATATGACAAGAACAGAGTAAGTTAATAAAATGGTACGTTGGAAGCATGCTGCCTCTAGTTCACAAAATGGTTCAAAGACTTCAGTAATTATTGTCTGAATGTATATATGCTTGTAACTTCGCTTCTAAAACTAAGGAGGGTTTTCTAACCTTTTCAGATACTTGTAAATCTAGAATGCTGCTTGGGATACAGAAATAATATTTAAGACTAATGCACTATATTGAGGCACAATACTGCCTCCATAATTATAACTCTAAAGGAGCACAATAAGCAACAAACCATCCTTCTCTTTGATACAGTTGGGGCGCTAAACCTGTTCCTGGCCTCTGCATCCTCAGACTACTGATGAGAGACATGATTGAATACTCCTCTGTTTTCAAAAATATTAAAATAAAATTCAAGCCTGTGTGCAGAAGACAAAAGTGGTACTTTCTCTCTGACGTGCCTGTTTTCTATGCAGAGTGATTTTGTTATGGAAAAGCATTAAGTCACGCGAGTCAGCACCTCCCATCTGAACTGGTTCTTTCCTCACACAGGTTTACAATCTCAGTTAAAATACTTTTTAAGTTCAGCCAGTTGCTCTAACAAGCTATCTTAAAGAAAGAAAAAGAAACCCAGAGGTCATCTGTTAAAAAGAATAATAGTTTGCTAAAATAACACATACCTATTGAGAGCAATATAGGTTTTATTTATGAATAAATGTTAATTGCTTTAGTTGGGTCATATACTTTAGTAGGAAGTCCATTTGAAATGACATAATCCGCAGTTAAGTCTGCCAAGCTGCTTAATTTTCAGAGCCAAATGAGGCTGCTAAAATGGGATGTGGCTTGTTTTAGAATGATAAATATGGTATTAGCTTCTTTGCTTTCTATAGAATTTCACTAATTGTACAGAAGATCCTTTTTCTGTAAAAAAAAAGCCTTAATTTGGTAAATAGTTTCATAATTAATGCTTAGAATGCCTTAAGACACATGGTATCATAGGAAATGGGCGCTCATTAGAATCTCTAGATGTGCAACCTTTTTTCCTCAAGTATTCATTAATGGATGTTTTGCCTTAAGCCACACCATTTTGAGATTTGAGTGTGTAGAATACAACAGGTTAGCACTACGCTGGAAAGGGGGATGAGTGGTTTACATTTATGTGCAAACAAGGATCTAAAATAAAATGTTAATGTAGATTCATCAGTGTAGCCTAGACATACCAACAGGTTTTGCATGTTTTTATTTTTGCATTTATTGATTGAACTGTTTTGTACTATTGGAAAACACTGTACACAAAAAAGTGGTAATCCATTAACCAGATTAATTTATTTTTTTTAATATTGTGAGAAGATTGACCAGCTTTTGAATGACAATTCAGTATCAGTTCTTTAAGAAATGTTGAGATAGAAATATTTACCAGCATTTGTGTAGAATATTTTTTTTAAATTTTGTATGTTTAGTATGAAATATGTGTATTTGTATGTCTAATTTGGTGGAATAAAAATTACTTAACAGGGTTGTGAAGAACTTGGCAAAACTTAGTAACTCTTGCAGTTACAGGAAAAAATAGTTATCCGGGTCTCTGTGTGTATGAATTTTGCTTTATACATGTTAAAGGTGCACTACACATTTCAAAATAAGAGGCCTGCCAACAAGCTAATGTTTTATTTATTTAGACTTTATGATGGAAGTAAATGTATACATTTCAGTGTTTAGCTTGAGTTTTGAATTAGAAATTGCTGCTCATCTCTGTATAAAGAGCAAAGACTGCCTTCAGTAGTCATTGTTAGGGAACCTACAAAAAACATGAAAACACACAATTTGACTGTTTTTCCATTTTTAAAAAGGCAGTTGGAGTTTCATAAATTCATTTGTGGTCATGTAGTAAGGCTGTAACCTCCGGTAATATTTCTGACTACTACTTTAAAACAAGTAAAATAAGCCTTAATATCAAGTAGCACAGTGGCTAAATGGTTCGGCTGCAAATCAGCACTCTACTGGTTTGAATCCCACTACTGCCATGAACTCAGTCGGTGGCCTTGGGTAAGCCACTCCTCTCAGCCCCAGCTGTATTGTGGGCATAATAACAATACTAACTTGTTTACCGCTCTGGGTGAGGCACTAATCTGTCTACAAGAGCGGTATATACGTGCAGTTGTTATTATTTTAAAATGTAGTGTACCTTTAACTGAGAGATGAACACCTTCTTACTAAGTAAGGTGACCGTAGTTTCTTTAGAGGGCAGGGCTTTTGATCTTACTCATACATCCCTCATATTTGAATAAATGACTGTTATAGACACAAGTGAAATATTCCTTATCTACATTATGATTTGTAGAACATGGCAAGTAAAATTAAATTCTATGCATATCATTTCTTGGGACTGAACATTTCCCCCCAAAGCCACTGCAAAGCCATTATGAGCTTATTAGCAACATGACCACCACATGGTAAAAGGATGTATGGAAATGTGGTGAAAGGATTGGATGCTGATGCAGTGTTCCTTGTTATGCCTTTGCATGTTCTTTACTCAGCTTCTAGGCCCTTTTAAGCACAGCAGTTTTTGCCTTTTGATCTCGGTCTTCAAATAAATCTGAGATTGGTATGTGGCCTGTTGGGAGATTTGTATAATAGTTGTTGATGTCACATAAACACTGGTAACTTCCCAAGGTAGAGATGTTTCACTATGAAATTTCAGAAGTGTGGGTGGAAGAATGGGCATTCACTTAAGTAAACTGTTTATATCTTCCCTTTTTAACCTGGGAGATCTTTTGTTCTCTCTCAGCTGATAACACCACCTATTTTGAAACATGTTTTAGGAGAAGGGAGATGGATAGACACCTCACAAATGTTCAGCTAGTGAAAATTCAGTTTCAGAGTTGGCTTAATATTGTTCTAGACGACTACATTGGGTGATACATCTGTAGCAATTTGCATGAATCTGGCCTTGGTTTTTTCATGGTGGGCGACACTTTTACTTCAAATGTCAAATGAAACAGCAATTTATCTTTAACTCTACTGAGTTTGTGAGACAGTGACTCAAATCTAGTTGGCTCTGACAAATGCTAATTTCTTTGCCTTCTCTTTCTAGCCTGGGAGGGTGTCACTGGAGAGCAAACCAGAATTAAGTCAGGATGTCTGTGTTTGTACATCACACAGAAAAAATCACTAAAATTAACTGTGGTTAATCAACTCCAGATCCTTGTTTGTTGGGCCCTAAATAACCATAGTTAGTGGAGTACCTGCATTCAGATTGTCACTTTAACCGTAGTTTAATTCACCTATGGTGTCATGTGATTTCTGAAGTGACCTTTTGTTACTTAGAAACAGCAAGTGGAGCAGAAAACGTAGTAATGCTTCATGGAGGCCAAACAGCTCAGCCAAGTTCACTTCATTGGCTCAGCATTTCAATGCAGAAGGAAAATGACAAGGATAAAACTGGACTCTGAGGAGGAGTTTTAGGGACAAGATTTCATTATGCATGGAGATTTTTAATTGCAATGCCCACTAATACTACTGTAATGCCCTCATCATTCATGCCTTTTCCATTTTTCACCAGCAAGAAACTGCAGACTTTGACTTGGGAATCTTGAGTAGTTGTAGTCAGCACTGAAGCCTCTTAGTTCCTGGAACATACCCTAAAAGAAAAAGCTCTAGGAACAGAGTGGCTTGTGAAAGTAGGTCACAAGTTTGAATTTTTGATGATGGTGCATTGAATTGAAATTCGTATTTTGAATTACGTATTTTCCTAAGGGCAACATTACTCCTGTGGATATGTTGGCTTCACACTTGATGCTTGGGTTAAAAAATACTGAATGATATAATGATATGCCTCATAAATTGAAGGGCAGTTCTTCTTGTCCTATGACTATGCGTTGTAAAGTAAGGTCATTTGTCTAACCCTAAAATTAAAAGTATGGTGCTCTGGTGCAGCTGTGTTCATACTCTAGCTTATATTCTAACTACTAGTTTTTAAGAATGCTGATTATATATACATGTCAGCATTATCAAAGAGGGGCTATTACAGCACAGGTATTCCTTGCTTGATGATTTGGAAAATACTCTCAGGTTCCATTCAGGGCTGTCTAGAATGTACATATCCTAAATTTTGGAAGCAAGCAATTAGGAGGAGTGTGCAGATAAATCTTAAAAGTTATACTGACATAATGGAGGTTGACTGTGGGAAGTACCAAGTACCAGAGATCTCTTTTTTTACTTAAAATCTTTTCTTAGATTTTCTTTACAACCACAAGGACAAGTAGTCTTGGTTTTAAATGATAAAAATGGGAGTAGCCCATTTGCTTTCAGAGCAATGTTGGCTACAACTGCTAAAGGTTCCCAAGACAAAGTGGTAAAGGCATAAATGGTTGCACCTGGGGAATATAAGCATCTAAGCTGTAATATTGACAGCTACTTTCCTTTGGATGATTGCCTGAATGCAAATTTAGATCCATGGTCACGTCTTCCTTATTGTAACTTCTAACCCTCCAGGGCTGTGTGTAGATCTGAAAGGTCACCTTCTTTGAAGGCATCCCCATGTGGAAAAGGGATAGGTAATCTACCACTCCCCTGTCATTTCCTCCTCTCATCCTCTCCTCAGGTTCCAAGTTGCATGGTGTAAATGTTTTGGGGGCATTAGGATTATTTACATGCATTGCAAGCTTTTTAGTATGTTGTTCTGTAACATAAATACATCTAATTCTGAATGGGGCCACAGATTGTGGATTAATAGATCAGTAAAATAGAATTATGGACAGAGAGAGGCCTGGCAACTGGGTGTAGCAGTGTCCATTGTGCAACTGAGCCAGACTTTTCCTAGGGGGAGGGAAGGTAAACTGAAGCAAGGGGAGAGGGACAGATGAAGGTAGGTTTAAGAAGGAAGCAGGAAAAGGGGAGAAGTTATGGGGGTTGCTAAGAAAGGAAAACAGGAAATAGTAGAGGAGGGGAGATACAAGGCAAAATGAGGTGCCCACAAATCATTGCAGATCCCCCTTGTACTTAAATATTTGTGCCTATGCGTCCTGTTTTCTATTCTGTTCCCCATTCAATAAACTCTGACTAGTCTGCTAAATTCCAGTCTCTTCTCATTTTGATGCCTTCCTTGGAGCTTCATCCCTTTGAGTTGAAGAGCTTTCTCCTTGTGTCATCCAAGCTACAAGGAAGTGTGTGTGTCTTTAAAATCCAGGCAAATCAGGCAACTGGCCTGTGGTAGATTTTATTTTTTTTCTCAACAACAGAAAAATACATTAACTGACTTGCCTCTAGTCCCAACAATGTATTTGCAAAAGAGCAGATAACAATTCACAGGCTATAATTGTAGGTTACAGTAGAACCAGAAGTGTACTTTGCCATTTTCGATGCCTAGAGAAAAAAAAGAGGGTTTCCACTACCCTCTTACCTTCATGATGCTATTAGGGCTGGAGGGGTGGGGGAGGGAGAATATTTTACAGGGGAGAAAGGTGCTTAACCATTTTCCTGTCTACCAAGTGTCTCTGACAAAAGTACCCCTCCCAGGCCATTTCTATTTTTGTCTATTTTTGAGCCTCCACTGGGATTGGAAGGTGGGGTTTAGATAAACTTCACAACCATCTTTCTGCTCAGAAAGGGTGCCCAAGGGTTGGTGAAAATATGGATAGTATATAGCAGGGGTGGCCACACTTGCTTAATGCAAGAGCCACACAGAATAAACCTGAGATGTTTGAGAGCCACAAGACATGATGCACTGAAGTGACTTCAGAGGAAGAGGCGGGTTTGGGGGCGTGCCGTGAAATGACATCACAGGAAGGGGTGGGGTTTTGGTACAGTATGCTGGGAGTGACATCAGAAGGGGTGGAGCTTGGGAAGGACTACCACCTAACTTTTGACCTGGAAGTGACATCACAAAAAGTGATGTCATCCTTGCAAGGCACCACCTCTAGAGTATTCTGGCTAAAGACTCCAGGGTTTTTTTTAGTTGGAATTGGCAACCCTAATGTTTTATTGAAAATAGGAAATACATGGAAAGAAAGAAGGAAGGAAAAAAGGAAAGGGAGGGAGGGAAAGACATGGAAAGATGGAAAGGAAGAAAAAGACAGACATGGAAAGAAGGAAGGAAAAGACAAAAAAGAAAAGATATGGAAAGAAGGAAGGATAAAAAAGGAAAGAAAGATAAGGAAAGAAGGCATGGAAAGAAGGAAGGAAAGGAAGGCACAGAAAGATATGGAAAGAAGTAAAGAGGAAGGAAGAAGGGAAGGGAAAGAAGGAAAAATACACGAAAGGAAGGAAGACATGGAAAGATATGGAAAGATATTAAAAGAAGTAAAGAGAAAGGAAGGGAAAGATTTTGAAAGGTATGAAAAGATATGGAAAGGAGGAAGGAAGGAAGGAAGGAAAGGAAGGGAGATATGGAAAGGGAAGGAAGGAAGATATGGAAAGGTATGGAAATATATGGAAGGAAGGAAGGAAAGAAGGAAAGAGAAAGGAAGAAAGAGGAAGGAAAGAAAAAGAAAGATGGAAAGAAGAAAGAAATGGAAAGAAGGAAAGAGAAAGGAAGGAAGGAGGGAAGAAAGAAAAATCAAGGAAGGAAGGATCACAAAAGCAGAGCCACACAATCTTAAAGCAAGCACATGTCCTCTGAAGCAAACACATTCCCTGCTCCTCCATCTCAGCTGTCCTGCACACACTTATGGGCGCGCCAGTCCTCCGTGCAACTAACGAGGCTTCCACCCATGCAAAAGCCCCCCGGCGCAGGCTGTGCTTCATGCCATGAGCGGCTCTCGGCAGTTGCGCACTTGCCTTCTCGGGAGTAAGCCGGAAAGCAGGAAGTCCTGGGCCACCTCTGCCTTGGCGCTTCCTCGTCGCATCTTCACTCCTCTCTTTCCCCTTCCCCCCAACTGCCCTTCCCGGGCGCTCGCTGAGAGCGCGGGGCCGGCAAAACTCAGTGCTTGCAGAAGAGTGCCCAGCAAAGCGAGGAGGGGTGGGCTGTCCTCAGCCCTGGCCCGCCCCTTCGTTGCTCCAGCGTTGGGAAAGGGGAAGCACGCTGGGTGCATAGATCGGGTGAGCGGCTGGTCGGCTCTGCCCCTTAAAGGAGCCTGGGGGAGGAGTGAACTTGCAAGCCTCCGGGAGCCGCCAAATAAGACTTGAAGAGCCGCATGCGGCTCGCGAGCCACCATTTGGCCACCCCTGGTATATAAGTAAGAAAGATATAGTATATCTTATATTATAATCTTGAAAGTAGTTTTAGAGATTTATTTTAAATATGGCAGATATAGATATGTTATACTATATATTATGATATAGAAAGTAATATTATAAGAGATAGCGATGTAATGTAGATGAAGGGAATAGAAAACTGTTGGAAGTCAACTGAAAATGGGGGGGGGAAATGGGTGAGAGTGACATAATGGGATGGATGTTTATATTGAATATTATGATTTGTGTATACTGACCCATCCAATAATTTTCTTTTTTTTTAAAAAAAAGGGTGCCCAAGGGCAAGAAGTCCTTGACACACAAACTTTCATTGAATTGGCTGCCCTCAGAGCTCCCTTTGCAATACTTTAGCAAATGTATACCTCATTCCAATGGTCATCATTATCATTGACGGCCTGCAGATTAAGTAGCACCTTATATCTATTTCAGTGGCTGTAGACTGTGAATGCTATAAGCTGCTAGCCTATGTGAGAAACAGAATTCCCCTCTTGCAATTTTCCCTTTAAGCTGCTGTTCAACATGTAATTCCCTAAGGCCACTGAACATCTCTAATAGCAGATTGCATCTTTGTAAAAAAAAAAAAGATAAAAGCCCAGCGGCTCCTCAAGAACATTTGTTACGAGCTTTTGCAAGCTCAGTTTACTTCTTCAGATATCTGTGTATTCACTGCTGTGTATGTGATGAGTCTATTCCTTTAGAGCTGAACTGCCCCAGAAGTGGCTGTTCATCTTCGTTCTTCTGTGCCTCCACACATGGGGGACTGCGCAGGCGCAGGCCAGCCGCCGGAGAATTTTCTAGAGCTTCCATGGCTCCGAAGGGGCCGTTTGTCGCGCGCCTCAGCGACCGTTTTCCCGCCCAAACGGTCACGTGATCCTCCAGCGACCAACGGCCCCTTCCCTCAGTTCTCTTCTTGCCGCCGCTTGGAGAGAACGTGAGCTTCGTTGCTCTGTGCTTTTGTGCTTCGTGCTTTATTCTGACTGATTAATTGGCTTTTGACTTCGGACTTCGTGACCTCGACTATTCTTCGGATCTCGTTTGGACTTTGTTGTGGACTCGGTAATTTGACTCGGACTGTTTTTGACCTTCCTTTCGCGTGCCCCTGAAGATGGCCTCAAAGGCTCTCTTCAAGCATTGCCTCCAATGCCACACTAAAATGGCCAAGACCGATGGCCATGAACTGTGCCTGTTCTGTTTGGGGGAGACCCATAATGTAACGGCCTGTAAGATTTGCCAGGGCTTCACCAGCAAGGCCCGACAGGAGCGCAAGGCCCGTCTTAACTCCTCCCTGTGGCAGAAGGTCATGTCCGGAGGCGCCCCGTTGCCCTCCTCCAAGGCCGGCCCTAGCCCCTCTGCCGAACGGCATTCCAGAGCTGGCTCAGTGGCCTCCGCGAGGTCGGGGTCGAAACCGCGTCCCCCGAGTGCCTCGGCGTCGAGAGCGGCCTCTCCAGCGCAGGGACCGGTGCGGCCGCCCCGTAGCGCGTCTTCCACCAGATCGGATCCGAGACCGACATCGGAACCGAGGATCCGTCTACCGAGTCCCCGATCGGAACCGACGACCGGGTCGATTCCGGTAAAACCTAAGAGGTCGAGGCCGAGGTCCCCTTCGAAGGCGAGGAGCGCGTCGGTTCCGAGGTCTTCTTCGGAACCGGCGAAGAAGAAGAAGAAGACCAAACATCATCGGTCGCCGCATCCCGCTCCCCAGGAGGAGGTCATCGTGCTTCCTCACACGCCTTCCCCTCATCTGGATTCCCCCGAACCAGAGGAACTCGCCGTGCCAGTGCCGGATCCGATGGCCTTCGAGACGGTGCCCGCGGAATTCTCGTCGGGGCCGGAGCCGAGCCCGCGCCGTCGGATCCGACCATCGCCTGCTCTTCGGTCGCCGAGGCTGGAACCGAGCCCGTCTCCTCGTCGGAGCCGTCCTTCCCCTGCCCGTCCATCTTCACCAGCTGCCGGTCGTGAGCGACGTCGGTCTGGGGACAGTGTCCGATCGGCCCGGTCCACTGCGTCCCGACATCGACAGGCCTCCTACCTCCCCTCGCCATACCATTGCCAGTGGGAAGGGGCACCTGCGGGTTTCTCCGTGTCGGAACCGAGGCCTTCGACATCGAGGTCGACGTGGGCTCCCCCTCCGCACCAGGTTCCGGAATCCCAGCTCGGTTCCGATGAGGAGGATGTGGAGAGCTTTGGCGGCTACCAGTCGGAGTCCTGGTCCGAACCATCGCCAGCTGAGGAGCTGGTACCATCTGCGGACTCGCCATTCGAGGACCTCCGCATCTACGCCGACCAGATGGCAAGGATGGCCAAGGCTCTCGAGATGGACATCTCCTCGGCAGTTCCCCAGACCAAGGACAAGCTCCTCAAACGCATTTACGGAGACAACCCGGCGTACGTTGGCTTCCCCATGCTCGAGGGTCTTGAGGAAATCGTGGAGAAGGTATGGCAGGTGCCCTGCGATCAACCTCCAACATCCAAGAGGATTGAGCAGCTCTACAAGATCAAGCAGGGTACCTGGCCGGCGCTGGTGAAACACCCTCCACCTTCCTCCTTGGTCACAGAGGAGTTCAACCCCAGGCGATCGGGTCACTCCTCGGTACCTGCCGATAAGGAGGGCAAGAAACTGGATGCCATGGGCAGGCGCCAGTACATTGTTTCTTCCCTGGGTCTGAGGATTGCCAACTATCAGACCATCATGGCAGGGTACCAGCTGTACCTCTGGGAGAAGTTGGCATCCTATACACGAGACCTCCCTCCTGAGCAGAAGGCTGTGGTGTCCCTGCTGCAGACAGAGGCTGTGAGGCTGTCTAAGCAGCAGATGAACGCTGGGAGCCACGCTGCTGACACTGCTGCTAGAGGGATGGCTTCGGCGGTGGTCCTCAGGCGCCACTCCTGGTTGCGGTCTACGGCCCTGTCCCAAGAGGTGCGTTCCAGAGTGGAGAGCATGCCATTTGAGGGGGACTCGCTCTTTTCCAAAGCGACCGACGAGACCCTGAAGAAAAAGAAGGAGGACCGGCAGACGGCGCGGTCTTTGGGTCTGGCTCCAGCGGACAAGCCCTCCTCCAGGTCACGGTACGCTCCCCGATCTGGCCCTTACCATTACCAGGGCAGATACCATCAACAGCGGCCGGGCTACCAGCAGTATCCTGCCTACCAACAGCGGCCCTACCCTCCCGCACAACAGCAGAGGAGGCGTCGGCCCTTCAAGCCTCGTCCGGCACAACAACCGGCCCAGCAGAAGGATCAGCAGGGCACCGGGAGGCAGTACTGACGGGTCACGCCAGCCGTATCCCCGAACTTTTCGGACAGACTTAGTCCACTCCTCTCTGAGTGGGAGTCAATAACATCTGACTCATGGGTCTTAACTATTGTTGAACTGGGATACGGGCTGGAGTTCGTTGAGCTGCCTAGATGCAGTTCACCCCTGACAGCTGTCAATAACACTATGGCCGAGCTGGATGCGGAGATCGTGTCGCTCTTGGCCAAGGGTGCTGTGGAAGAATTGCCCTATGAGGACTCTGTAAAGGGATTCTTCTCTAGGTTCTTCCTGGTCCCTAAGAAGGATGGGGGCTTACGTCCCATCTTAGATCTGAGGGACCTTAATGCCTTCCTCAAGGTGACCAAATTCAAAATGGTAACGTTGGCGGCTGTGATCGCCTTGCTGAAACAGGGGGATTGGTTTGCGGTTCTTGACTTAAAAGACGCATACTTTCACGTGGGCATACGGAAGGAGCACAGGAAGTACCTGAGCTTTGTTTACCGGCAACGGGTTTTCCGGTATAAGGTGCTCCCCTTTGGCCTGTCCACTGCCCCACGAGTGTTCACTAAATGTGTGGCCCCTGTGGTTTCCTTCCTACGGGAAGAAGGCTGTACCATCTTTCCGTACCTCGATGACTGGCTCATCGTGGCTGAATCGGAGTCTAGGCTGGTGCAGGACATTGGCTTGGTACTTAGCACTTGCCAACGCCTGGGGCTCCTGGTGAACTTGGAGAAATCCAAACTGGTGCCCAACTGCAAAGTGTCCTACATTGGTGCACTGTTAGACTCTGTGGAGGGTAAGGCCCTGCTCCCCTTGGAGAGGGCTCGGTCCCTAAGGGGTCTAGTGTCCATGTTTAAAAGGAACCGGTTCCAGTCTGTGCGCACTATCCAGTGCTTACTAGGGCATATGGCAGCGGCCACCTCTGTGGTGCCTTTCGCTAGGCTGCGTATGCGCCCTCTACAGAACTGGTTTGTGCGGAGGTATGATGCTCTACTGCACCCTCCGTCCCTCAAATTCTCTATCCCGAGGGTCATCCTCTCCTCCTTGGACTGGTGGCTGTCTGATGACAACTTGTTTAGAGGGACCCCTTTCGGGTATCAACACCATGACATCACGGTTACCACTGATGCCTCTCTGTTGGGATGGGGGGCTTACTGTGGTGATGTGTCGGTGCAAGATGTCTGGTCTGACAGGGAAAAGACCCTCCATATCAATGTGCTTGAACTAAGGGCCATTCGTTTCGCACTTGTGTCTCTTACAGCACTGCTGAGAAATCGTCAGGTCTTGGTGCAGACGGACAACACGACTGCCATGTACTACGTGAATCAGCAGGGGGGCACAGTGTCCATGGCCCTGTGCCGGGAAGCCACACTCACTTGGCAGTGGGCTATCAAGAACGGCGTGTCGCTCCGTGCTATACACGTGGCTGGGTCGGACAATGCCCGGGCAGATGCCCTCAGCAGGGTCCCTTTACTGGAACACGAGTGGGAACTGAACGTAGAGTGCGTTGGGCCGATCTTCCAGATGTGGGGTCGTCCAGTGATAGATGTGTTCGCCACTGCGGCGACCACCAAGGCCCACACGTTCTGTTCCAGGGCAGGGAGCGACCCCCTCTCTATTGGGGATGCCTTCCAGTTTACGTGGACGCAGGGCTTGCACTACATGTTTCCTCCGTTCCCCTTGATTCCCAGGGTCCTGTGCAAGATAGAGGAGGACGGGACGGACTGCATTCTAGTGGCCCCCTTCTGGCCACGGCAGGTTTGGTTCCCGAAGCTCCTGCGGATGTCCCAACGGACGTATGTGAGTCTGCCCCCTCGGCAAGACCTTCTCCTAAACGGGAGCCTGGTCCACCACGATCCAAGGAAGCTGCATCTAACGGCTTGGCGGATCGTTCCTCCCCGATAGGCTTTACTGACGAGGTACAGAGGGTCCTCCTGAATGCTCGTCGGCCATCCACTAGGCGCGCTTATGCGGCCAAGTGGCGCAGGTTTGAGCTCTGGGCACTTGCCAGAGGAGTGGTGCCTGACAACAGTCCCTTGGGGGTGGTGTTCGAGTATTTGTGCCACTTGCGTGGCCTGGGCTTGAAGGCTTCCTCCCTCAAGGTCCACCTGGCAGCGATATCAGCTGCTCACACCCGAGTTGAGGGTGCTACGGTGTTTTCTCACCCACAATCCCGCCAGTTCCTTAAGGGCATGTACAATCTTTACCCACCTGTGTCAGCGCCAGTGCCTCAGTGGTCGCTGTCCTTGGTGCTCTCACGTCTCATGTTGCCTCCATTTGAACCGATGGCTACCTGCCCCTTGGATATGCTATCCTACAAGGTAGCATTCTTGGTGGCCGTCACATCGGCCAGAAGGGTCAGTGAGCTGTCTGCACTGCGGTCTGACCCTCCCTTTCTTGTGTTTCATCCCAACAAGGTGGTCCTGCGTCCCTGCCTTGGGTTCCTGCCCAAGGTGGTGTCCGCCTTCCACCTCTCGCAGGATATCTCACTGCCTGCTTTCTTTCCTCAACCCTCCTCTAAGGGGGAAAAGGCCCTCCATACCCTAGACTTGAAGAGGGCCCTAGCCTATTACCTGGATAGGACGAAGGGATTCCGCTCCAGTCCTCACCTGTTTGTATGTTTTGGGGCCAAGGACAAGGGTAACAGGGCTTCCTCACAGACCCTGTCTAGGTGGATTGTGTCGGCCATTAGCAAGGCCTATTCCCTGGCAAGGGTAGCTTGCCCGCTTCATGTCAGAGCCCACTCCACGCGGTCCCAAGCATCCTCTTCGGCACTCCTCAGGGGGGTGCCCCTGGTTAACATTTGTAAAGCAGCCACATGGTCCTCTGCAGACACCTTTGTCAGGCATTACGCCGTTGATGTCAATGCGGAGCAGGATGTATCTGTGGCCAAGGCTGTCTTACACTCCCTTTTTTCCTGAGGGAGTTTTTGGTATGACTTTCTTGGCGTACCTGTTGGGTACCCTTGAGTGAAAGTGTGTATATATGTACCTGGGGGTGTGTATATATGTAAATATTGAATATTTATGTGTCCTTACACAGTTTTTTACATAGATGTTTATATGCATATCTATTTATTGTTGTTCTTGTTTGTTCAATAAAATTGTGTTGGACTTCACCCCCGCCTTCCTTATTGTGTGAAGCTTGGTACACTCCCATGTGTGGAGGCACAGAAGAACGAAGATGAAAACAGGGTTAACATACCTGTAACTTATGTTCATCGAGTTCTTCTGTGCTGACACACAACCCTCCCTCCTACCCCGCTGTGAACTCCAAGGCACAATACTGTGATGGCTGTAACGGATATTGGTGTTTTTAAGGTGTTACGGCTGAAGTGTGTTGGTCAAGCGGCGGCAAGGGAGAACTGAGGGAAGGGGCCGTTGGTCGCTGGAGGATCACGTGACCGTTTGGGCGGGAAAACGGTCGCTGAGGCGCGCGACAAACGGCCCCTTCGGAGCCATGGAAGCTCTAGAAAATTCTCCGGCGGCTGGCCTGCGCCTGCGCAGTCCCCCATGTGTGTCAGCACAGAAGAACTCGATGAACATAAGTTACAGGTATGTTAACCCTGTTTTACTGTGACTTCACACAAGGATTCTGATTTCTTCAGTCCAGGTAGACAACACTCCTGTTTTCTCATGTTTCCACTCCCCTAGGCCTAGGGGATAAGGAGTATTCCCCATATCGGAGATTAGAGGGAAATACTAGACTTAAAGTATATCATCAAGCTCATCAAACTGAGTTACTTCAGAATGGACATGCTGAGATCCATCATAGAATCCCCGGTACCAAATGAGTACCTGACTTCATTAGATCTAATGGAAGTGTATCTCCACATTCTGATCTTTTCTGGGCACAGAAGATTCCTTCATTTCTGCACTGGGGGGGGGGGTGCTCCATCTACAGTTCAGAGCACTACCATTTGGCGTCTCTACAACATCGAGGGTCTCCTTAAAGATCTTGATCAACCCAGTTGTAAAACTAAGGAAGCAAGACATTTACGTACACCCTTGTTAGGCCAAGTTCTGAAACCACGTTGCACACAGAAATAACTATCTGATGTTTAAAAGCTTACGGCTTCCTGATCAATTCCTTACAAACTCTGCGGATGAGAGCATCTGTTGGTCACAACATGCATTTGCCTCTTCCTAACTGAAACAATGGCAAGAAAATGATAGAGATGTCACAAGTGATCATCAACGCCAGGTCTTCATCATTAATGACACCTGCAAAACGGATAGATCTACTGATTTTGAGCATCGATACCATCCAGTGGGGGCAAATACATACAAAATCCCTTAGTGTACTTCTGAGACCCTTCCAACTACAAATTGTGAAGAAAGAGCTTTTCATTCAGGTCCCCTTGATAGTAAAAACTAGCCTTGTATGGTGGACAAGGATGCCCAACCTTCCACAAGAAAAGTACTACTACAGTCTGGAAATGAAACAGATTTCCACATATGCCAATCTGTTCAGATGGGGAGCAAACACTAGAAGGTTCACAGGTGTAGGGCCGATGGTCCAGCAGCAAGATGAAACTCCCCATGAACCTACTGGAGTTTCAGACAATTTATCCCTATTACACTTCAGACCACAAACACTAGACCAACACGTTCTAATCAAGGTAAAATACAAGAAGATATCAAAGAATATCCAGATGGATTTGCTCAGCAGACAGACTATTTAAGAGGAGGAATGGTCCCTGAAGGAAGGTCTGTTTTGGTTAATTGCCACACACCTCTGTCTTCCCCGGGTGAACCTATTTGAGCAACCAATCAATCACCATGTGAACTGGCACTTGATCAGATATTACCATCCCAAGGCCGAGGCAACCGTCGCCTCAATGTCTGAATGGCCAAGCAACTTTCTGTTTGTCTCTTTCCCCCACTCGAGTTTTTTCCAAAATTAATCAGAAAAATGAAATAACAGAAGGCAGAAATCATAGTAGTAGCACTGTATTCGCCACAGCAACTGTGGTTTTCAGCTTTTCAACAACTGTCAACACATCTCCTCCTTACCCATCTGGTATCTCCGGACATGCTTCAACAAGACCTAATTTGGCATCCACATCCGGAGTTGCTACATTTAACCGTCTGGAAATTGAGCAGGACAACTTACTACAACTAGACTATTCTGGAGAAGTGACTGACACCTTACTAGCCTCTAGGAAACACTCTACTAATAGAATATACAACACATCATGGAAGGCTTTGTGTCAACCACTTGACATTTAAGACCAAATCTATTCTTCCACTTTTTGCAAGACGACCATGCTAGTGGATTCAGGTTTTCTACGTTAAGGCAACAGATCACAGTTCTGACTGCCCCCTCGAAGTCAATGTCATTATCCATTCTTCTGTTCAACAGAGCCATTTCCTGTCCCATTGTTTCTTGAACTTGCTGTCACTTAACGTTCACTCATTACTGTCTTCTAGAGTGTTGAGTTTGATAGTTTAGAACATTGTTAACTGCTTTCGGAGTCGCCAGAACTGAGGAGATGGGTGACTTCCATTAGGAAGTGGAAAGAATTTGTTCTTGTCTCTCTGAACGGAGGGTGAGAATCACCCACTAAGATGTCCTGCTTTCCTCAGAGGAGAAGGCCCCATCATGGTCGGTATCCAATGTTCCATTTCCACTACAGGAAGGAGAAAATTTTACAGCGGAGAAGGGAGGTTACCCATTTTTCTGTCTGCCAAGTCCCTCTGGCAAAATTACCCCTCTCAAGTAATTTCTATTTTTGTCCTCAAACATTCTCCAAAAGCAGCATGGCCCAGAGGAAAGGGCAGCTGCCACCCTATCACTCACCAGTTCTTCCTTAAAAGCACCCCTCGTGGATTTTGGAAATCACATTTTTCAAGATGCCAGCTAGCGCTGCCTTCTAGCTAGCTAATTTTTGCAACCAGGGGCTTGTTCATCCTTAATGAAGGAATGCAATACTCCAGTGGTAAGAAACATTCCGCATCTACTACCGCTTCTAAGCTCCAGCCGAAAAACAGAGAATCGACACTGAGCAAGATTCAAATCCAGTAGTACCTTAAAGACCAACAAGATTTCTATGGTAAAAGCTTTGACTCTCAAAAGCTTACACCCCAGAAATCTTATTTGTTTTAAGGTGCTTCTTGACTCCAATCTTGCTCTTCCACACAGCTACCCACCTGAAAGTGTTGTTTGCATTTGGGAAACTGTGCTTGATCGTTTAAGTCCTAGCAGAGTCTTGAAGATTACAGCATAAAATTCAAAGAAAAAAGCAGCTTTGTAAATGAGATATTAAAAATAAATTTCTTTTCTTACATCTTTGGTCTCACTTCATTGAAGATTACGGTCTGAAACAGATGATTTATTTCCTTAACTGAAACAGCTTTCCACAAGAAAATTTATATATTTATATTCGTATTTCTTAAGTGTATAGCCTTGAGAGAAAGGGAAAAATCAGGTTTAATCAGACATTTCTGTGGCAAGCAGTGTTCCATTGGAATAAGACTCTGGTAGCTCCTATAAAGCAGTGTTTTTGCTCTGGGACATTATTTTATCTTGTTACTGGGAGTAGGTTTGCCCCTGGCAAATAATCTTAACTAATTTGCCCCACTGTTGTTAAGTGTTCACGCACACATCAGTTTTATGTTTGGTTAACAAATACTGCTTTCTTCAGAATTATCACCTCTTAGATGACAATTCCATGCTACATAAAATGCCAGCACCACATGAACACTAGGCTGAAATATCAAAATGGAACCAGTAATTACAGGACAAGACTGGATGAAAGATGTTCCACTTAGTAAATTACCTGGTCTCATCAAGTTGACAAAACATTTATCTATACATGGCATGTATCCTTTGTGTTTAAAAATTTGTGACTCAGAGCTCAGGAATCAAAAATAAGGTTAAGGAAAAGTACATGGTTGGTCTAAGTTTCCTGATCTTCGCATTTGACACTGGTGCACTAAAGGAAGCAGCTTGCCCTCCCGGTGGAGTCTTTGAGTATCTGTAGCCCCTCCAACAAAATTTCCATTGATAAATATTCGGGGAACCTGTTGAGGATAAAAGAAATGGGTATTATTTCTTGGGATCCAGGGCTACAACGTCCATTCTCTGCATGCTAAAGTATCACCACATGCAGTACTTCTGAACTGTTCTGGCTACCCGTTCATATATGTTGGGGAAAATGGCACAGAGGTATAGTTTTCGATCTTGGAGGCTAGGAAGGTGATACGGACAAGGTGACAATGTTTCTCCTTAATTTCCAATAGAAGCATCCTGCAAAGGAGAGACTTAACTAGCAGAACATGCTGTTCTAACTCATTTTCCAGATGAAGTGTAACCAGAATATTGAATAATAGTTCCATTTAATACTTTAATTGGTGCTTAGAAATATTGGATGGTTCATAATCTGAACTGAAATTACAAAGATCTACACCCAGATGACTCTGATCAAGTGCTCAGAAGCGCATGCATAAATCCAAACCTTCTAACTTGCATACTGTGCATAAGCTTATTAACCAAAACTCACAAAAAGGGATAGCTCCATAACAGTGTAGCTCTTCAGAAAGAGTCGAGTAGCACCTTTAAGACTAACCAATTTTAGTTAGTCAAAGTTTGTATCATGCATCTGACGAAGAGAACTTGATTCTCGAAAGCTTATGCTACAATAAAATTGGTTAGTCTTAAAGGTGCTACTGGACTCTTTCTGATTTTGCTACTACAGACTAACACGGCTAACTCCTCTGGATCTTTGACCAAGTGTAGCTCTTGTAATACTGCCTGACTCTTTTCAAAGCTTTTCTACAAAGATGGTGACTAGACAGTTTTTTGTACCTGAGGGAACCAGCTATGATAAAGATCCAAGTTTTGTGCCCACACCTGACAATCTTGCTGATGTAACAAAAGACAAGATTATACAAATACAAAGCAAACAAATCTTTGCTTCTGATATGGTCAAAGGGTGAAAGGATATGATTCCATTATACATCCTTTGTGTGCTTTGAGCTCAGATTCACAAAAGTAGGAACGCTACTTGAAGTTTCTACAGTAAGTGATCTGATTGGAAAGTACTCACTGTCCTGCCACCAGTCATTTGACGAAGCACATCTTGAAATTGATTTCCATTTTCATATGTGTCTAGCTCTACAGCTTTGTAGTTCACATTCATCTCCTGAAATAATTTCTTTGCCATGTTGCAGTAGGAACAGGTGGTTTTTGAGAAGATCACTACACAGTTGTCCGAGATAGTTTCCTGCGAATGTTCGAATAAGAGCTTTGACAGTGATTTTCTACATGTAATGAAAGTTTTAAGTGGGCTTACGGCACAATCCTAAGAATGCTTTGTTGGGAGTAAGCCCCACTGCATAAACCTGAGCAGGATTCTGAGTAAACCTGCTCAGGAATCTCCTCTTAATATAATTGTTATTAGAACTGAAAATAACATTCAAGTTTTTTTCACAACCCAAAACATATATTTAAAACATTGTATTGTCGAAGGCTTTCACGGCCGGAGAACGATGGCTGTTGTGGGTTTTCCAGGCTGTATTGCCGTGGTCTTGTCACTGAGAGATCTCTGACTTTTGGTGCTACACCTCTGAAGATGCCAGCCACAGCTGCTGGCGAAACGTCAGGAACTACAATGCCAAGACCACGGCAATACAGCCCGGAAAACCCACAACAACCATTTAAAACATTATTTAGACAATTTTTACACCCCCTCCCACATTCACTTAAATATTTTATTTTGACCCTCCCAAATGTTAACCAAGTACTAGAAAAGCATTTTTTAATTTAAACTGTGGGAGAACCTCTTCTGTATCAGTCGCAAAAATAAATCCTCAGGGGGTTTTTTTTGCCACTAATCTAAAGAAAAGAAAAATTTGTTTAAGGCAACACAAATATGTATTCTATGTATTTCATGTGTAAAAGACAGCATAATTCCTGCTTGGCTGTGCTCTTGTGCAGCATGGTAAGTAACCAGAAAGTAAGAGTTCTAATTGAGTAACAGGAATGTCTTCATGCCAACCTATGCAGGGAACAGGGGCAACTTTTGCTGTTCCTCCACATAAGACCACTCTGATTCCTCCCAAATGGGAGCCCTCTCCCCAATAGCAGCATTTTGGGAAGTGTTTCGGACTGCTGCGAGACATAGGAATCAGTGAAAAATGTGGGATCCAACCTCTTTATATGTTAAGGAAAATGTCTCAGAACTGTAAAAGCGACAGTTGCATAGGGAAAGTTGAACTGCGTTTTCTTGAAAAGTTTTAAGGCATAAGCTGGTGTCTAAACCAGCATATAACAACAAATACGTTTGTATGGGAAGTGAATGCATCTTTTGCTCATATAAACCATAGTGCAATACCTGTGCAGCATAAGGCATGCTTTCGCTAACATTCTCTATAGTTTAATCAAAATTACCTCAAACTAGTTTATTCCTAATGCCATCCTAAGCAAAGTTACATACTTCTAAAGCTACTGAAATATATGGGTTCAGAAGGATGTAAGTAACTGCATAGGACTGCATGATTTACTTAGAAAAATCTCAGCCATTTTCCCACTAAAATTTGTGCATAAAGTAGCTTGCAATAAAATGAAAATAAAGAATAGATAAAGGCACTAAATGGAACAGCAAGAAGCAATGAAATGAACAGAAAATCAAATGCAATTTGAAGATTAATAAGAATGAATAATATTAATAAGCAATTAGTTAATGTTCAGAATAAAGCAAAGGTGCTAGTCAACCAATAAAATCCCTGGGAAACAAAAAGGTGTTGACTTTAGAGGCTCATGAATCAGTGAAGGAGAGCATTCTATTAATCGAGGAGCCACCACTGAAAAGGTCCTCTCTCTGATCACCACTGGCTTAATTTCAGATGACAGCAAGACCCAGGGAACAACCCCTGGTGCATCTTTCATAATTTTAGGTTATTTTCTGTCATTTTAGACAGTGGGAGATGTGCAAAAAACATGGAACCCAAATATGTTTTATGTGAAGTACAAGGAACAACAGAATAGCATTTAAGTTAAGAGATATTTTTACTCACCTGTATTTGGTTAGCAGTGGCAACGGTAGATAAGTTATTTTTAGCCGACGTACTGTTCCCCATTCTAGAACAAAGATTGAAAACACTTTTAAAAAATATTTCTACCCGGTTTTGTAGAATTGCAAGTAGCAGATCAGATTGCAGGTTAGTTGGGGGAAAAAAAGATTTGGCTACATTCAGTTTTAGTTTTGTCTTGGAAGTGTATGAACTAAATATTAGCACATTGTGCACATATCTGGACAGCAATTAAGTATGCATTAGCTTGCAGTCTTTACATGGTTAGAGCCCATTTCATCAGATGCACAAAGTGAGGCAACAAATACAGATAACACACATGAATGAAGAGGAGAAAATGTGTGGTTAAAAAGGCATTTAAATGCAAGAACTATATTCTGGGGGCACTTCTCTGGAAAATTCAAAAGAACAAGACAATCACAATAACCATTCAAAATAACAGTAACAAAATCTGTCTGTTGTTTAAATCCTGATTAATACAATTAAAACTAAAATTCTAATTTAGAAACTGTTTTAATTAAGAAAATGTGTTCGCCACCTGTCTGGAGACCTGCTTGGGGCAGCTTACAGCAGGAAAATAAAATACTTAAAAGTTCAAATTAATACAATAAAACAATAAAAACCCAACAGCAAAACTAGTCCAATCTAACAGTGATAAAATCAAAAGTCTACTCCATTTTTTTTTACATACCCTCTAACAGATATCCTGGGCACAAGTATTGAAACTTATTCAGGATAACACAAGTCATCAGTCTCTCCCAGATGTTATGTCATATGAAGGGAATGATTGAAAACACATAAAAGGTAATTCTAAAATGCAGCTAATGTGTGCATAGCAGCTTTTCTGGAAAACACTGACAGAGAAAGAATTACTCCAGTTTAAGCCCACTGAAAGCAGTAGGCTTAACCCATTTTAGGACTGCACTGCAAGTGTCCTACAGTCTCAGACTAGCTTTGACTCAACATATTTTGGGAAAAGAGAAAAGACAAATATTTATATAGACAAAAGCGTTTAAAGATGGATGTTTTTTCACTGCTCTGACTTCATTCCCATCCACCCACCTTCATTTTAATTTAATTTGTATTTTTAGCTGCTCTTGACCTAATGGGCTTATTTCTTTGCATTTTATATTAAAGCCAGTCACTGAATTGTTACAGAACCAGTCAGTATTCTGAGGATTTAGAACTCTGTTTTTTTTACTTCATGATGACAGAATCTTTTTCAAAATACTCTAGCACAGATATATTTGCTTGGCAACTTGGGGGCCACCTGTGGCTTTTCTGAGCACCATTCCCTCATGTGGTAGGGTTGCCAGCCTCCAGGTGGTAGTTGGAGATCTTCTGGAATTACAACTGATCTCCAGGCAAGAGATCAGTTCCCCTGGAGAAAATGGCTGCTCGGAAGGTTGAACTCTATGGCATTATACCCCACTGAGGCCCCTCCCCTCCCAAACCCCACCGGCTCCAGGCTCCACCCCCCAAAATCTCCAGGAATTTCCCAACCTGGACCTGGTGGTACACATCCTGTATTCAAGGAAAAGGACCAAGGCCATTGTGGTTGACAGATGGTTCTCTCACTTTGAAACAGCTGCCAGCACAGGAATAGGAAACTTGCTAAACTTGCTAAACCATATCAAGGTACAGATGATGGTACAGTGCAATGACCAACACAAATAGACCAAGGTGCAGTAAAAAAAATCCGATCAGACGCATTTCGGCCCTAAGGCCTTCCTCTGTGGTCAATTGTAAACAATTCATAATCAAACACACCCACACATATAGAAACCAACCATGAAATGCTCCCAGTGTTTTATTTAGAGCTGTAACAAAAGAAGGAGGGAGGAGAATTTTTTAAAAATATAATATAGTCTATTATTAAGGGCTAGAATTATTTTAGGTGAAATACTAAATCAAAATTTACTTCTAGTATTGTGTGATAAAATACAAATATTGCAGTAGACCCAGGACTGCATTCACACAATGCTCTTCATTTATTGTTGAACTCTATAGCAAAAATGTACCAACTTAGATAATTATTCCATAACAAGCTCTTAATTATCCCCCCGAAACACATCTGGTTGGTTTTTTTTGTACTGTACCTTGTTCTATTTGTGTTGGTCATTGTGTTGTACCATCATCTGTACCTTGAGATGGTTTAGCAAGTTTTAGCATATACATGTAGCCTGCCATTCAGGCCTTATGTTTTAAACTTGTTTTTAATCTACATTTGTGCACATTTATAATAAATACTTTCTTATATATATATTTTAGGTTGTTACTTAACCCCTCTATTTTGTTCCCCTGCTTGTTTGGGTTGAATTTGAGGGGACTTTCCCCCACACCCCCTTTTGTCTTCCTTGTTGAGAAACTAATGAGTCAAGAGACCATAGACTTCACCACTGTGTTTCCTTGCATATTACTTGCTGCTTCGAATATGTACTCCTACATACTAGCTGTGCTTCATGTTATCTAATGTTAGTCCTAGAACTGATTACGTTCTGTTTCAGCAATTCTTCAACTTTGTATCGGATCCTTGCTAATGCTATATTTTTGTAATATCCTTTGACATTTTTTATGGAAATGTCCTCGACACTGTATGGAAATGTCCTGATACTGATTGTACTGATTTCACACTATGTAATCCGCCTTGAGTCTCAGTGAGAAAGGCAGACAATAAATAACAAATAAATTGTCATGGAAGTTTCATAATCATACATTAATTGAAGTGCTTCTCTCCCCCCCCCCCTCAGGAAGAGCAAATACAGTCCATGAAGCAGGTCTGAAATACCACAGCTTAGCCTTTCCTGTAAGCCTTTTGCTAGAATCCGGTCAATAAAAACGGATTTGGATGACTCACTGGACTGGGCAGATACTCTTCACATGCTTAGCAGCACTCTACACTGCTCACAGACTTTCTCACTGAAGGGGGAAATACACATTACTAAGTACCTAGGGATGCTCAAGTGCAGGATTTTATGTGTGGTCCTCAATTCAGGTGCAGGCTGTTCTTGCTGGGCGCACATGCATGCCGCTTTCACAGGAGCCCCCTTTGTGTGACTGCCTCTCAGCTCTGTTTTTGCAAGAACAAATACTGTAGGCTCCTTTGACTTACCAATTTGCATTTCTTTAATGTGTCCATCCTCAGTGAATACAATATAACCAATAACTAGGACATTGGTTGTTGTGGGTTTTCCGGGCTGTATTGCCGTGGTCTTGGCATTGCCTCCGGCTGTGAAAGCCTTCGACAATACAACTAGGACATTAACTGAGCTTTTGCGATAGGATAGCGATCAACAGTTAGAACATTCATTGAACAGATCTTGATCTGTCTAAACTCACAATGCAATTCTATGCACAACTAATTCTTAATTTCAGCAAACTCAGAACGGAGTAATATTGCATAGGGCTGCCCTCTCCCCTTTCTGGACACAATTCTGCAAAGGAAGAATTAAGGGAGCAATCCCATGCACGCTTCACCGGGAACAATGGCTCCCAAAACTCTGAAGCGGGTCTTACTACCGAGTTAACACGCATAAACTAGCCCTGCTTTCAAAGCTTTGATAGGATCCCTACCTGGGCTCTACCACAATGTCTCTAGAAAAGGCTCCCTTTCCTGAGTTCTACCTTCACGTCCGAAAGAGAGGATTCCACGCGCCTGTCAGGACTCTACCGCCATACTCCGAAGAGCAGCACCCACCAAATAATCGCTGAGCTTCGAACGCATATACAGAGAGCACTCAGCCACATCGAACGGCCGCCGCCCCTACCTGAGCCACGACCCAGCCCCTCTTAGCCTCGACAGCGTTCTTAATGCCATCAACAAGTCGAAGAAGCCGACAGAAGCCCCACCCCCTCGCGCAGGCTCTCCGCGCCGTCTAGGACCCCTGCTTTCGGAGGCTATCTATTCCATTGCCTGCCGTTTTTTCCACCTTCGAACACCACCACCCAATCAAGCCGCGCCTCCTTCCTTCCGCCTTGCCACGAGGGGCTCGCTGAAGTTGCCAATCATCTTAGGGCACCGCCCGCTCATGAGGGTGGGGGGCGGGGCCATGCCTCTGAACAAGAGCAGGCCCAGGTAGCCTGGTTGGCTTCTCTCGCAGAGGCGAGGGGGAAACAGTGGGAGGGGCCGTGGGCTACGGTGCGCGCAGGCGCAAGCAAGGACAGGCCGGCGGGGTCCTGCTCACTCTTTCTCCCTCACCCTCGCGCGCAGTGGCGGCGGCGGAGGTGTCGTTGTCGTCGCCTGGGCCAGCTTCGTCCGTCAGCCTGTCGGTTTGTTTGTTGGCTTCTCTTCCTGTCAGCGAGGCGGGCGCTGGAAGGAAGGAACGAGCGAAGGCGTCAGGAGGAGGAGGGAGCAGGGGAGCGCGCGCGCGCTCCGGTCTCGAGGCCAGGCGGCGAGAGCGAGCGCCTAAGTCAGTCCGTCTGCGGCTGAGGCGATGGCGGACGTCCTGAGCGTGCTGCGCCAGTACAACACTCAGAAGAAGGAGATCGTGGTGAAGGGGGACGAGGTGATCTTCGGCGAGTTCTCCTGGCCCAAGAACGTCAAGACCAACTATGTCATCTGGGGGTGAGTGGGGAGAGAGGGGCGCTCGTGGGGGGGGGGAGGGGAGAGGAGGGACGATGCGCTCGCGGTGACCAGCGCAGGCTGTGAGATCTGGATCTGGTCCCGGTCCCTCGATTGTCCCTGGCTGCAGCCGAGACTGTTGCAGGGATGAAGTGGGAGCGGCTCGCAGACTCGTCGCTAAACTCCGGAACAAGCGCCCTGTTGCGTGGACCTGGGTCTTATCGAGTCCAACAACCAACCCCTTCCCTATTCCTGATGTTGCCTGCTAGTTTTTAGAAGTTTATTGCCAGTTCGTGTGGAAATTCGTTTGGTCACCGTGGCTAGCGGCTGTTGATGAATCCCGCGCTCCAGGAATCTCTAATCCCTTTTAAGTCCGTTTGGGCCTGTGGCCCTCACAGCATCCACTGGCTGTGAAGGCCCCAGTTCGATTCTGTTGTTGTTGGCTGAAGAAATAGTACTTCTTGACTGGCCTGAATTTATTACATATCAGCTTCGTTAGGTTTCCCTTTTATGGGAAAGGGAGGGGGGAAAAGTTCTGGTTATCCAATTTTTTCATCCTATGTATAATTTTATATACGTTGAAGAAGGATTGGGTGCATTATGGGCTGAATCAGGAGGACATTAGTATTGTTGGAATGTAGCAAGAGCTGTAGCTCAGCATCCCACATTGGTCATTCATATGTTCCCGAAGAAGTAACTGGCACATGCTGGCTTCCATTATTTTAGTTATATCAAAACAAAGCAGCCCCCTTCCCCCAATAGTGTGTGAGTTCACTTGATTCTGGTCTAACATAATAGAGTTTCATAGACACTGAGTGTACCTTCTAGTTAAATGATATTCAGAGTTTCAGGAGCCATGTGAGGTTCTTTTGAGCACTGTTTCCTAATGGGGCACCTGTCCCGTGTTTCAGAAAATTGGGCAAGGCCTTTGTCTGGTGAGACTTGTGATTGACAGGTGGTTCCTACCTTGAAACAGTACTCAGTGAAAGAACAACCAAGCTGTGATCTTCCCTGAAGTGCAGGCCTCTTGCCAGGGATAGAAGTAATGTGGCTGTTTCGATTTATGCTATCTGTGAGCCATGGAGTGAGTACCGCTGTTACAATAGTAAAAGTTCACTTTTCTTTTTGTCTGTGCCTAGAAAAACGTGAGGGGTGGCGGTTCTACCTCAGTCTTTCTATAGCTATCTTGTTTTCATAATTTAAGATGGCTTGATTGCATGTTTTGAATGGAAGGAAGAGGTCAGGATGGGAATGCTTAGCAGCCCCTTGTAGGGAATAGAAGATATCTTGCAGGGGAGAAAGCAGATAGGAGATGTAAAGGAGCTCTAATCTAACATTTTAACACTGTGACCAGTGTGGGAAACTAAATGGCAACTATGGTTGTTGGGGGTTTTCCGGGCTGTATTGCCGTGGTCTTGGCATTGTAGTTCCTGACGTTTCGCCAGCAGCTGTGGCTGGCATCTTCAGAGGTGTAGCACCAAAAGACAGAGATCTCTCAGTGACAAGACCACGGCAATACAGCAACTGTTTTTTATCTGCTGTTGACCAACAGTTCCTTCTATGCTGCCTCTAAATACAGAGTTGTCATGACTAGTAGCTACTGATTTGTGTTTCTATACAAATATCCGTTTTAAAAAAACAGTGTATTCCATAAATTTGGCTGCTATGGCTGTGACTTTATGCATGCGTATTTAGAAGTAAGCACCAATGAACTAAGTGGAGGATGGACAGAAGAGAAGGCAGCAGAGGTGTCGGGAGTTGGATTCAAGAGCGACCAGGATAGGATACACATAGCAGAGGTCTCTTAATTGATCAAGAATGGAAAATCTGCAGGTGTAAGTAGCCAGCCAAGAGACTGAAGCTGTGTTTCTGTATACAGATTTTTGGAAGAAAGTTGCTGCAGAATCTGGAAGTTTTTAAATATGATGTTTGGTTGTGGTAGATTGCAGTCCTCCCTATGCTTATTTGGCTCTATGTATTATGCTATGTTGTGGACCTGCTCTTGCATTATGTCTTCAATCTAGCAAGTTGTAAGAAGAGAGGAAGTCATGGGAAGTAGGAAGGGGGACTTGGTCAGGTATCTTGAGTGAGGGGAAGCCATCAGGATGGGAATGCCCAATGGTGTCTTCTAGATAACCGAAGGCTTCTTGTAGAGAGGAGTTGTGGTGGTAAACCATAGAAGGAAACTTCTCTTTGCTTTAGTGCAAATTTTTGACTACTCTTATAATAATTGCTGTCAGCATGGCATCTTTTTCCTGTCAGGAGGGCAGGAGATGAAGAACTTAAGAAGCTGACTTCTCTGTATTGAGAAAGTTGTGGGATAAATGAAACCCTGTGTGTATTTCAATCCCTTTGCCTGGTAGCGTGCATGCATGTACTGTGAAGCAATGCTGTGCTCTTTTCCTGCCCACGCTGGGAGAGGGAAAGCTGACAGTAGCAAAAGCATGGTTGTGCTGCCCCCTGTATTTTTTGTTGTTCTTACCTCCTCTTTGGAATCTTAAATAGATCAAGTTGCAGGGAGCCATGAAGAGAGCTCAGTGTGGTGTTTGTAGGTGTTTCCAAACCCAAATTGTCAGAGAAAAGATTATGATGATCTGATTTTACTTCTTATGTTACAGGGCTTCCTTTCTTTGAAATGTAAATCAAAAGATAGTTCACCTGTTTGTTTTTGTTTTTCTTTGAGGCTTAACTAAGGATATCTTGACTAGTGACAGTGGTTATAGTGTGTTGTAAAAGATTGTCTTGAATGATCAAACTCTTTCAATTTCAGTTGTATGTTAACATACAGGCATTTTAAAATGTTTTTTTTGTATTGGACATAAAGGCTTGTCATTTGGCTTCTGCAGGGAGAGGCATGTTCCATCACAGATTAAATTGCTGTGCAGCTTAAAAAGAAAACATTATTGCTCTTATGCAGTTTTCTAGCTGCTACTTGGATAAGCATTTCTGGCAGGTCACCTCTGATTATACTGTACTGACGTTAAACGGTTTACTACTGGTTAAAAAACTGTTTTTCATATTTTGAACTTAATAGCATGCTGTACCTTGTATTGTTAACAGGTAAAGTCTGATTTGAATGTTTTCTTTCTGCTACTTTTTGAAAAAAATTCTTAGCAGGGATGACTGTGAACATTCAGCAGTTATATTCATTGTCTCAGGAGCCACATGTAGTTCTTCTGAGAACGGTTTCCCAATGCATCACCAACCCTCATGTTCCAGACAATTTAAATTTTTTAGAATAATTTCATCATCACTGTAGATCCAAGTATTTTGTTTTTAAAGCGCAACACAACTTTCCTACAACAATTATATCAAATTGTGCAGATGTAGGGGTTCTGTGTTTGAGGCTGGGTCAATATGTGTAGTTGAATAAGATGATGGAATGAGGCCCGTAAAACATAACTACCAGTACTGGGGAAAGATAGCCATAGATGCTGGTACTATGGTAATTAAAAGGGTTATATTACATATTGTGTGCATGTTTGGGGTGGTGCCCTGGGCATGTGCCTCTTTTGATTGATGGGAATTGTGAATGTGGCTCTTCACAACCTGCAGAGGCTCTTCTTCTATCACTGGTGTGTAGAAGCTAAAAATGTAAAAAATGAGATTGGAAGTTCCTGGTTTAGATTTTGCTGTAGCATGGCAAAGGTCACTGTTAGCCTATATTAAAATCTGTCATAATAGAATTTTATTGTATTTAGCCATTGGCTAATTACTAATCTCATAGGAGTGTTTTGAAGAGTTGAAAGCACTTTGTAAAGTATTGTCATCAAGTTCCAGTTCTTTGTTGTTTCACCACAAGTATCTAAGCCTTTTAATTTGGTTATATGATATGGAAGGTATCTGACACACTTTGAAATGGCTCCATGTCCCATTTCACTGCTAGATATATTATATCCATACAGTTGAAAGGATAAAATAATGGACTTGTGTCATGTTTTGCATACTTGTGCTTCGATGTTGATTTTACTTTGCATTCCTGCAGCATCAAATGGTACTTCAAAACCCAAGGCACTGACAAAATAGGCAAAGGCTAAGAAAATACTCTGTGCAGTGGGGAAAAAAGAACAAATAGCCAAATTCAGGATTATGTTGTAAAGTTCAGTTAGTCTTGCAGTGTTTTGATAGTATGCCCTTGCTGATTGTCATACCAGAGAGTTAGAAGCAGCAATGACAAAGCTGCCAAATCACTGGCAGCCACTGCTAATGCTTGGAAAGTGGTTGTGGGTTGGTTGTTGTGGAAAAGGAATATGGAGCCAGGAGCGATCCAGATGCCCTGCAAGCACTGAGGGAAGTGGCTTGAATTGGCTGGCAGATCCACCTGCTACTTGATCTCCTTTATTGATTCTCCCTGGAGACCGGACTGCATAGTGGAGAGGACAAGGAAAGCTGGAGCTGCTGCTGCCACCATATGGAATCTTCATTGGAGCATGTGAGGCTGAGGAGTAGTGGGAATAGATCTGTAGGTGGTGGGGCTGAAATGCTTTGTGGCTTCCCCATCCTCTTTCTTAATGGGGGTGTGAAGACAACCAGAGAGCTGCCAGACCCCCCCTCCCCTCTTTTTTTCTAATACAATAATTTGGTTGGCTTCTATTTATCATTTCACTCTTCCTTTTCCCCCAACCTAAAAAATGAAACAATTCTCTTTTCTCAATCCTTTGTCTTTCTGGACCTTTATACAAGGCAGAGGGAGGGAGGAGTGTCTCTCGCTGTTGTTTTCATCCCAGCGTCCTCTGCAGTTGCATCCTTCTCTAGCCTCCTGAGGTTTGCCTCTGATTTTCATATTTTTTATTTGTTAGATTTATAATTCTGTTTTCCCAGGAATTGTTTCAGTTTGTTTTACTTTTGAATTCTTACCTCTCCTCCCTAGTTTGAAGGCAACATCTGACTTTCATGTTCTAAGATGTCTCTCCACTCCTGTTGCCATTCTTTGTCCCACTAAAGCTTAGAAGTTTTCACTTTTGCAACAACCCGTAGTTTCATTTCTAAAACACGAATTATAGTTTATCTTTTCTTCAAATCACTATTCTAAATCACAACTTAGTCCTGTTTTGTAGGGAATGGGTAAACCATACTTGTGATTCAGATGTAAACATTACTTGCTGCAAAAGTAGTAATGATCAGTTTTCAAGCTGCATGCGACGGAAGGAAAGGGCATGTTAGCCAAATCCGTACTGGCTTGTGTTGTCATTGTGTGTGAACTGTGGCTACTCTGCCACAGTTACATGATTCTCAGGATATGGTTAGGAGGGTCCATGGTACAGCAAGGCATGCCATGTACACCTGCAGCTAAGCAGTGTACAGTCCAGATCCGTGTCTGCATGACAGTCTTCTGGGACTCTTATGTAAGTTGCCTTGAAGTCCATGAAGGGGAGATACATTAGAACTAGGGACACTGTGAATCTTGTGTGAGGCATGTTTGACAGTCATATTTACTGTGTTCTAATGAAATGGCCAGATATGAGATGATCACCAAGTCTGGCTAACCTTTAGTGAGCTACTTGAATGCTTGCCAGATAGGTTTACATTGTTATTATTCATTTTTTAAAACTGTGCACGTGGAAAGTCCTGCCAGTGCAAGCACTTTGTCAGCCACCAACTAAGAACAACTTAGATTAATGCTGAAGGGTAGGAATTTTTATTTATTTATGACTGATCTAAGTATTTAGGTCTGCATCCACACTGCAAACCCCTGTTTCCCCAACATTTTTGTCTGCCATGCCACCAGAAGGCTTTTGGAATTTTTTTTAAAAAGTAGTAAATGCA
This sequence comes from Eublepharis macularius, assembly GCF_028583425.1. Taxonomy (NCBI): domain Eukaryota; kingdom Metazoa; phylum Chordata; class Lepidosauria; order Squamata; family Eublepharidae; genus Eublepharis; species Eublepharis macularius. The sequence goes on from NC_072794.1 coordinate 38,156,469, forward strand.
TTTTTTCTAGTGTGATCTAATGTTTTAGCAATGTATTGCCATGATTGTGGAAGTCTCAGCTTTTATTTGAAACCAAAAGTAAGTCCCTTGCCCCTATTGTTGTGGAGTTATAAGATGAAATGCAGTGTCTTTTAAAAATGAAAGCTGATACAGGACTGAGTGTGTGTGTGTGTGTGTGTGTGTGTGTGTGTGTGTGTGTGTGTGTGTGTGAGAGAGAGAGAGAGAGAGAGAGAGAGAGAGAGAGAGAGAGGCTTGCTTAAGACCACATAATGTGTTTATCAGATTCTGCTCAGAGGCTTTGTTTTCTGTAGATTTGCTGCTGTGGAGCATGAGTCTCACATCCCCTATTCTTTTGCCGGTGAGATACCCCCTGAAATGCTGCTCCTATGGGATAGAGCAGGGGTGGGCAATTGTTTTGGCTCAGGGGCCACTTTGTGGGAGCGGAGGTTAGCGGAGGGCCGCACCTTTTAAAATGATTGCATTCATTAGATAACTTTGCATTTCAGAAAAGGTATAAATTGTATCATAAAAATCAATAAATATAAATTAAATAAAATAGTGGTAGTTTTATTCAATTTATTTATTGTGCTAATTTCATATCATCTATAGCTGGAAGCACATTTAATTTTAGAATCAGTTTAATGAGACAAATGTACCCTATCACACTTTTCTATTGTCTTGGTGGGCCACAAAAAACTGTAGCGGGCCACATGTGGCCCGTGGGCCGCAACTTGCCCACCCCTGGGATAGAGTCCAATGAAGACTATTTCAGTGGACACTTTGGATTGCAGCTTATGAAACTGACACTAATTGACATTCATATGATATTTCAAAATATAAGTGCCTTCGTTTTTTACAAGCAGGATGAGAGCAAGAGTCCAGTAATAAGACTAACAGAATTTGTGGTAGGGTATGAAATTTCTTCAGGTAGAGATGGAAAACGTGGGCTCAGCCTGGCCTTTAGAAACTTTCTCTCTAGTGTTCTATTATATAGTTCATCCTCTTTCCCCAGCACAGGAAAACTGCTTTTTATTCCCTTTCTTCCCAGTTTAAATGGCATTAAGAGCCCTTGTTAAAGTATTATGGATTTATTGTGCAAGATCTGGGTCCAGGAGCATCTCAAAGACCAACTAACCTTACTGTTCACTCTGAGACAAAAGCTAAGGATTGTGACATCCCTCCTCCATTTCCTGCTGTGGACAACAACTGTTCCTGGGAAGCAATTCTGCCTTGTCTCTCATGTGCACCCTTATATTTGCCTGTATTTTAGCTCATGGATGGGAGGTGAGTTAATAGGTGGAGTTTAGCAGAGTCTTCAATGTTTCCAGTCTTTGAGGGAAAGTAGTCTTATAGAGTTCTTTGCTTGTGTCCGTGAAGTCATTATTGCTGGCCCTTCAGCCCTGCTTCAGTCAAAATGGGGCACATGTTAAAAATTAATTGTTATTTAAGAGCTTATTTCTTGGGGCGTTGTGCCTTTATGCTTCTGTAGTGAATTTGGCAGTGTTTGTATTGTGTGCGCTACCTGGAACTACAGCACCCAATTTCAAATTTGCTTGCCCCTTATGAGGGCAATTTTACTAGATAATACTGGGGTGGGGGTGGGATACATCCATAGGCTGTATGTGGTGGAGAGAGGAGTTTACATTTTCACATTCAATAAGATGAATAGATAAATGAAAAATTTTCTGTCCTTAACCCTATAGGCCAAGGTAAGGGAAAATCTCAGTAGTCTTGATGGGTTGTGGAAAGGCAAAGGGGCTATTGGCTGTGATGAGGAAGAAAGCAGGCTGACTTTTCTTTGCATCCTTTACAAACCCATTTTTATTGTTCGCATGTGTATTTTTAGTACTTGGTTAAAATATAATTTGAGTATCTGAACTGCCACTGCTAAAAATTTTAGCACACCAGTTAGTACAGGCTCCTTAAAAGACTACTCAACAGGTTTGCCAGCATATGGGCAATCCCACAGAGCAATAACCAAGCTGCTCCTTGTTCATCCTGCATGGTTATCTTTAGTACATCAGTGTAGTTGGTCCTCCTGATTCACCCACAGAAAATAACCAGTGTTTTTTTATGTTGTCTCCAAACTTTTTTTAAAGCTCTTTGTTTTTCATATTTTACAGGACAGGAAAAGAAGGCCAGCCCAGGGAATACTATACTTTGGATTCAATTTTGTTCCTGTTGAATAATGTGCATCTTTCACATCCTGTTTATGTCCGGCGTGCTGCGGTAAATATATCCAACAGAATAAGATTCTGATATTACTTGGTGAAGTTCTTAGTTTGCCTGCTTATTTATTAATGCTAATAGTAGTCTGCCTTTCTCACTGAAACTTAAAATGGATTACACAGTGTTACCTGAATGCTTGTCAGATGAATGCTTATATCATTTGAGAGTATGAGATCCTGTGCTAAAAAATTCCCAAATCAGTTACTGCAAAATCACAGTCCTGCATCGGATTACTTGAATTGGATGCATATGTATCAGCACACTTAGCTCTCATGCTTTACAACTGCTTTTTATTGATTGGAAATTTTATATATATTTTTTTGGCAGGCACTGAAGATATTTTGGAGTGAAGATAAATAAAGCTTTAAGGTCTAGTGAAAGGGCCTAGTGAAAACCAGTTGTTGTTTGGCCCATTTAATTATTAAAACATACAGAGTCTAGGATTTTCTGCATCCTACTGTAGACCCATTCAGTCAAAACTCTGGCTCCCTTTTAACAACAGTTCCTGAATTGGTGGTCAGCTTTTGCTGATGCCTCCCTCTCCCACAAGGGCTCCTGCCTCCCTCTACCATCTCCAAAACCTGTTGGAATTACATTAAAAATACTAATCCCAGTCAGAGTTTCTTGTAATACAGTGATTTGAACGGTGGTGGCAGTTGAGCTACTAGATTGAGGGAAATTCTAGTTAGCTTTGACAGCAGAGAATGTCAGAAACTCATGAATGGATATCTAACAGTTAAAAGGGGAAGGAATCATTTGCTCCTGGAAGGGAAGGAGTTGTGGAGTGGGAGCAGGATTTTTAAAAGGCTTGCCTCCAGTTTTCTAACTGTGGCTAGCTGGAGGCTGTCATTGCATCAGCACCAGCCCTGGAAATCAGTCTCCAGTCAGCTACTGCAAACTTATGTTCTGTGCCATCCTGCTTCAAATATAGTGCACATCTCTGACTGCTTTCTACATTTAGTGCCGGTATTTCCCTCGTAGTACCATGTAGCTTTTGCTCAGTGGTTTTGTACCACAACTGAACATTTCAAATTCAGAGGGTCAGGATTTCAGGAAATCAGGTCCCATCCACTATTTATCCAGTCCTGCTCTGTTGTGAGATATGGGGTGGTGGTGGTGGTATGTTTCCTATGATACTATCATGTGATGCAGAGTGCTGGGTCTTTGTTAATTGATGGCAGATATATCTATCAGGCTGGCTTGATGCAACAGCAGAGAACTGCTCAGTCTGAAGATGTTTCTCATCCATCTCTGCAGTCAAATTGTCACTCTTTATCAGTTGCAGTTTTTAAAAACGGCAGGTGTCTTGTAATGCAGCTAGCCTTATTCTATGTAATAGAATCCAACTGTTTAGTACTATGTTCCTTCCCTGTCCATCTTAGTCTTACAGCATGTAATCTTGCACATTGTTGTGGTACTGCTGCTTATTTTCCCCGCTTGACCTGTGCTTTGCCTTCTTCTTCAAGGAATAAGATAAAGCTTCAAAAGGAGAATAAATAGGTACTGTAAAGGACGAGATGTTTGTCACAAAGCACCTCTTAGAAATCATCACTTTGCTCTAGGAGCTCAGAGAACAAACAATGGGAACTCGGCTCTGAGAAAAGAGACAATTTTAGTACCACTGAAAGAGTGAAGAAACACACTGTTTTTGTCACTTCACATGCAGTTTGGCATTGGCAGTCACGAGTCAATTAAATACTTGTAAAATTATTTTTTTGAACATCATTAAATTTCAAGTGGCTTATTGACGTCTTAGCCTTATTTATCTAGAATCCCTTGGACTTCTGTGATACTTAAATGTATCTTAGTTTGTAGGAAATCATATCCTTCTGTTATAAGTTAATTCTGTCATCTTATTTTATTGTATTTATTTATTGATTTGATTTGATTTATACCCTGCCTTCCCCACAGATGGGCTCAGGGTGGCTAACAACATTCAAAAAATACATTAAAAGTCACAAAACCATAAAATCAATAATAATTTTTTAAAAGTCATTAAAATAGTCCAGGAGCAGGCTGTTTAAACAAATATTGGGAGTCCATATATGCGTATAGCAGATGGCCGAGGGCAGCCCCAGAAAAAGTGGTGGTCTTAGATGGAAGAAGGAGGACACCCGCTGGCACTCAGCTGAAGGCCTGGCGGAACATCTCCATTTTACAGGTTCTGCGGAACTGTAACAGGTCCCGCAAGGCTTGGATCTCCAGCGGGAGAGCATTCTACCAGGCTGGGGCCAGGACAGAAAATGTCCTGGCCCTGGTTGAGGCCAGACGGATGTCCTTCGGGCCGGGGACCACCAGGAGTTGCTTGTCTGCAGAGTGCAACACCCTGCAGGGGACATAATGGAAGAGGCGGTCCCGCAGGTATACAGGCCCCAATCCGTGAAGGGCTTTAAACACCAAGGTTAACACCTTGAACACTCTATTTAAAGAGTGTTTCAATGATTTTTAAAAAACCTTGCATGCATAACATTGCTTAACATTATATCTCCCAAGACATTGAAAAATACAGGCTAGAAAATCATATGAGTATCAATCAGAATTTAAAGAATAAAAGAATGTGTTTGGTCATAATGTTCATTTTGTTGTGTGGTAGGGATTGGTTGATGAGTCTATGACTGTGCAGGGATTTGAACATTGGTCCCTCAATATCTAGTGTATCGTGCAAAATAATTAGCCACTTCTTAACCTCTGTAAGCCCCCATCCCTAACCATGCCCATGAATCTGTCTAACTTTTCAGAAAGATAAAAAAATACTGGTACGGGCATTTATCAAATGTCCTGACTATTCCAGCCTCAAATGAAATGCGTTAATTCATTTGACATGAACCATTAAAATGCTGTTGGTAAGAGATCTGATTATCTCCCCCCTATGTCAAATGCTGATTTATTTAATCATAACTGAAATAATAGCAGTTTCCTTGCAAGTGTATTGATATTTTCCTTTTAATGTCTTAAGTGCCATTTAGTGATACTCTAGCAATGGTTACTTCTAGGTGAAGAAACTTTGAAATAGTGCAGTCTGAAGTAGGCAAGATAGGGTGCTTACTGCTTCTTCCTATACCTTTCCTTTCCCTCTCCACCTGAGCAGTTACCTTTTCCCCTCATGGTGAGTATGAATGAAGGATGAAACAGCTTTTCCTCAGCACACCCTGCCACTTCTCTGCTTGAAGCTATTTGTCTAGAAGGAGCAGCTGTCAAGGCTTTATTACATATTTCTTCATGTAAGATAATAGTTTGCCCCTTAGATATTAATGTTGTAGGGCCCAAAGCACAACACCTGTTATATGTCATGCAGAATGTTGCATTAGTATCCTGTGGACCTTGTGGCTCTAGCAGTGCACAAGCGTACTCTGGGTGGAAAGGGATAGTGCAGTGCAGCTTCTGTGCAATACTTACTGCTTCTGCTGCAACAGGTTGGAGTAATCAAAGCTGTAGGTCCTTCAGGGTCTTCTGTTCCTTGCTTGTTTGAACTTCTCTCGGCAGTGCTGCTATTTGTAGCACAACTGAGCACACAATCTGCAACTTCACTGGATGCTGTATTATTGTAAGCTGGTATATATAACATGCTTGTCTACATCTGAGATACAAGAAGTAGTTTGACATATAAGTATAAGAGACATGTGGATTCAAAGTTTATATAGGCTATTACTTTGGGTTTGCTTATTAGGTTGCTAAGTGTTTCTAATGCCTTCTTTTTAGACTGAAAACATTCCGGTGGTAAGAAGGCCTGACAGAAAAGATCTACTTGCATACCTGAATGGGGAAACATGTGAGTTAAGAGCATTTAGCTTTACAAGTAATAATATTTATTTTATTTTACTTCATTTATATTCTGCCTTTCTCCCCAGTGGGAACCCAAAGCAGCTTGCATAATTCTCATTTCCTTCATTTTTTCCCTCCCACAACGAACCATGTGAGGTATGTTCGGCTGTGACTGGCCCAGGGTCACCCATCAGGCCTCTGTGGCACAGTAGGGGGTATTGTAAACAAACTGTATTGTAAACAAAGATGCTAGAATATTGTAAACAAAAGTCCTAAATTTCAAACCTTTAGAGGGCAAATAGTACTAGCACCTTTTCCTCTAATGGTACTTAAGCTTAATCTGTATATCAGAAATCTGGAGTTAAAATGAAGTTCGGTGAGTATCTGAATGGGTCTTTGAGTGCTCTTGACTGTTGCCCCCTAAGAAGAAAGGCCAAGTAGTCCAATAAAGTGTGTGCTAAGCAAAGTTGGCAATCAGGTACTTGTTTGTGCTAGGCAGAACTCAGAAGGATATTTATTCCATGTGGCCAAAGGCTGTCGCAACCAAGCAAACAAAGCATGTAAGTAAAACATGAACAATAAAACTATAATATTAAAAATGCATAAAAGTATATTAAAACAGGTTAGTATATTCTGTATATATACAGGTGAAGGAGTCTCAACCATTTAAGTACAGCTCGAGCCTGGATTTTGTTAGCTGCTAGGGCAAACTGCTACTCTATAAGAGACATATGGATCCAAATAGGAAAGGAGGAGGTTTAGTTTTTCCACTGCAGGGGGAAACAATCAATGTCTTTTAAGATTCAGCAAGAAATTTATTTCTGGGCTTTGCTTACAAAGGATAGAACAAAATATAGTGTGGAAGGTTTTTGGGGACTGAAGCTCCACAAGTACAAAAATTGGCATCAGTTGGTATTTTCTTTGTACAAGGCATGAAATGGCCAGTCAGGGAAAACAGTTTTAGATCCATTTTACTGGTAGGTTGTCTTTTCTGCCCTTTTTTTTTTGTTCTGGTTATTGCTTTGTGCTTGTACTTTAAAAAAAAATAACAATATATTATTGGTATTTTCCTATTTGTGCTGTCTAGCAACATCGTCAAGCATAGACAGAAGCGCACCGCTTGAAATAGGTCTTCAGCGATCCACTCAAGGTAAAATTTAATTATCAAGGCTAGTGATAATACCATTTTGTGAAAGGCTGCCCCATTAATACATTTTAAATTTTCTTTGTAGTTAAAAGAGCTGCTGATGAAATACTAGCAGAAGCAAAGAAACCAAGAATAGAAGTAAGATAGTAATGTTTGTTTTTTTTGTCTTTGTTTACTTTTACAACCCCTTGAATAAATATATTTTTCTTGTGTTCTCATGAATGCCACTCATCATGTTTCATGTTTTTATAAGGGAAGGAAAGTGATCTCAATACAAATCGCAAGTCTGAAGAGCTGTTAAAACTTAAGCAAAGGGCTTGCCCTTTACCAGCAGGATCATGTTTTTGTTGAGACTACCAGTTTCCCCTGCATTGTATCACAAACTGCTTTTGAAACTCCTCTTCAGTTTCAAAAATGACCTGTTCTGCAGCTGGTGGTGGAGTGGAGGTGGAACTTTTGAGAAGAAATGAGTTTACAGTCCTCAGTTCATGGAACTGATTTTACCATTCTTTTGATCCTGCCCTCTGTTAGGGTGAGCCTGGTGGAGAAGAACTTCCTCTCTGATCACCTGAAATATCAGGAACGTATTCTGTACCATAGTAAACTTTCAGCTTAGACTTTAGATATTAACAGTTCAGCAGTAACAATTCGGATAAAATGGCTTGGTTCATATTGGCTATTAAATACTAATGGAGGAGAGTAGGGAAGAATTGTGCCAGGAAAAATTGATGCAAATTCCTAAGATTAATCTCAGCATCCCTGTTTCCCTGCTTTATGGACTTGTACTGGTTGTTGCTCTTCAGTCTGAATAAACTTGTTACAGCCTGGTAAAGGGTTCCTTTGTGGGGTCTTCATACAGCTTCTGTGATGCTATAGCTGCTTCCCCTCAAAAGAAGCCATGGGGTAGTTTTACAATACTGCTTCTCTCCTAGGATGAAGAGTGTGTACGTTTGGACAAAGAACGACTGGCTGCTCGGCTGGAGGGGCACAAGGAAGGCATTGTACAGACAGAGCAGATCAGGCAAGCTTTGCTTTGTTCTTGATATTATTATTACCATATTTATTCAAAAGGAAGATGACCCTCAATGTAAAAGAACCCCCTTAAAAAAGGTATATACATTTTTTTTTAATTGATGGATATAACTGGAATATGAATGCGAATGTATGAAGCCCCTCTTGCCTTTTTTGGATGGTATACCTGGAAAAAAACCTAGTGTTGCATTTGAGTAAATAGGGTAATTTGAGAATTGTGCATATGCTTTCATAGAGCACCTCTCCCAATGTACAAGCCCTTCTGAAAGTGTCACAGCAAACATGAGGAATGCTTTAAATGTGCCATTTTAGGGCAGCCTAAAAATGGAAATAACAGTGACTGTATGAAGTGTCTTGCTACTTTTTTCAGGAATCATTCTAATAGGAAAATGGCTATTTTTAATGGGGCATACAAGAAGGGGCAGAAAATGTGATGCACTCCTTCCATTTAAGGAAAGAGCCTAACATTCCTAACATCCTCTTTACTGTATGGGCAGCCCAATCTCAAACATATTTAATAGAAGAGAAAATCCCATTGAATTCAGCAGGACTTACTCTCGCATTTTGCAGTCTTAGACCTGGAAGACTTAAAGTGCTTGACCAGGAACTCTTTCAGTGAAATCCTAAGCCGAGCTATTTCAGTCAAACTGACTTACCCAGGCAAGTCAGTTTCATGGCTTCGTTTTTGTATCTGAGAAAAGAAAGCAGAGAGCAGGCAGAAGTTTGTAAAGATGATAGCAGATTCAGTATACTTACTGAAAAGCAAATACTATGAATGAAAGGAAAACAGGGAATCAACATTAGAAAGATTCACGGTTGAATGGAATTCTGTAACTAACTTTGGGGCTTCCCACTGCACAGGCTGACAACTTACTTGCTGATAGCCTTACCTCTGTCTTTCCTGAGGATCCACATGTTTCATGCAGGATAGTACTATGAGGTAGGGCAAGTGGATATCCAAGTCCCTCCTCAATGCTTCACTGAGATTCTGTGCATATGAATACACATAGTTAGCAGTAGGATTTCTGGTGTCATTACCTTTCTGTTGCTTCTGAAAAACAGGATGTAAGAATAACTCCTTGCTTCCTTTCTGTAAGTGCATACCAAGCTTGTCTCAGATAGTAAGAGGGAACATTGCTGAAGGGATGTGTAATGATTTTGAGTGTGTGTGTTTAAATGTTTGATGTGATACAGATTAAGAGTGAGGGTGAAAGAGGGATGAATGAGTGAGATGATTGGTGAGATGACTGAGAGCGTGGGTGGAGTGAATGCAGTTTTTAGTTACTGAGCAGAGAGAGAACATTCAGTCTGGGCAGAGCAAGCAGCCCGAGGGGATTCTCATTCTAGTTCATTTAGGCAACCTGTGTGGAAGCCTGAACTGTGTGTGTCTGTGAGAGAACATTCTTTCAAAAGCAGGCAAACTATGTGTGCACCTGAAAGTGAAAGTCTATGTGTATTTTAGTGAGAAATTGATATCTGAAGCAGGCAAACTGTGTGTGAGCCTGAGAGAGAAAGTTTATGAAGATCTCTGTGACTGAGCCTATGAAGAGAAACTTTAAGAACTATCTTTGACACCATCAAGCTTAATTAACAGTATGAAACCGATACGCTTCTTGTAAAAATAAATGTTTATTTTGTTTGTTTTTCATCCCGGAGTTGTTTTCATCCCAGAGTTGATATATCCCATTCCTATCCTCAGGGCCACATAGTCCCACGAAGGAGCCTGACGCTTGGGCACGTGATTAAAGGGGAAAATTAAGTTATTTTGGAATATAATTCCTAGTGGCAGCAATCTACCCAGTGGGTATAAGAAAAGAGTTAAAGGAAAAATCTAACTGAGGGAAAAGAAAGGGGCCATAATAGGATGATTTTTTCCTGTTTCTCAGAGGTGTTCTTTAAAAAGCTGCATGTGCATCCATAGATAAAACACAGTTTCAAGGAAAACTTTTTATTGAAATGCTATTTATATGGAAGGTGTAAGTATTAATTCTTCAGTTGTCTAAATTACTATCTGAGGCAAAGATCAATTACTTTTGTCCAGCATTTATAAAACTCTTCTGTGCTGAGGCAAGATCATCAGTCTCTAACGCTCACCCAGCTGCTGCTGCCTCTCTCTTACTCTATATCTTGTTATTTATTTCTTTATTTATACCCCATGTTTCTCCCTAGTGGCGCTCAAAGTTGCTTATATCATTCTCTTCTCCATTTTATAGTCCTATGAAGTAGGTTAGGCTGATAGTGTGTGATTGGCCCAAGGCCACCTAGCAAGCATCCATGGCAGACTGGGGATTCAGACTTGAGTCCCCCAGATCCTAGTCCAGTGCTCTATCTACTGCTGTACACTGCTGACATACACATATGGATCTAGCATATCCAACAGAAGGGATGGGTTAGCCCAGCCCTCTTCTTGTCCTGTGCATTTCTATGTAAGGCAGAGTGCAGGTCCAGCTGCTTTGTAGCAAACCCCTTAAAGGATGAAGGTTAAGCTTTGCATAATGAACCAGAAGTTTGTCACTTGATTCAGGAATTCTTACATGTATTCTTTGGTTGATAGTAGGAACAGTGACTTTTCTTGCCATTTGGGTCTCCAGTCAGGAGTACATTGCCCTGCTAATAATGTCTCTGAGGGTCTTTGGTAGTGACAAATGGTGGGTGACTATCACAAATGTTTACCTTTGGGGCTCATGCCACCACCCTCTTTGTCCTGTTGTTCATGACATGGATGTTGTTGTTGTTGTTGTTGTTGTTGTTGTTGTTGTTGTGCTGGTTTATCATTATTATTGTACTTGCAATTTGCCTTTTTCATATTATTGCATTTGCAACTTGCTCTTTTCAGTTTTTGTTCTTTTCAATTTGTGTACATTGTTTATCAATTTGCATATTATACATTAATTGTTTGTTTATCAATTTGCATATTACACTATATCAGCATTAATTGTGTGTTAACTGTTTGCTGCCTTCCTTTGTTGCTGGTGGTGATGATGACATGGATATGTCAATACTTGGTTTTGCTGTCAGAAAGAGACCACAGAACTAGAAGAACTTAATAGGCCTTTTATGTTTCTGGCATTGAATCTGGAGGAATCGGTAAATACAGAAGAATGACAGAGCTACTAAGAGTCCCTTTCACTGACCAGTACTTGGCGTGTACATAAAATTTAATTGATTGCTTTCATCCGGAAGATGGAAGTAGTGTTGAAGTATGTTGCTTTAGTTTCCTTCTCCATTCCCTTTCAGTACACATAGTTTTTTGATTCTCTGACTGTCTTGTGGTGGTCACTAACAACAGGATCTTCGGTGTCTGTAGAAATTGTCAGATTTTGCTCAAGGATGTGAATTAGCTTCTCTAACATAGTAGTACTTTCAAGTTTTGTTGTAAAACTAAGTAAAGTCATTGGTTAATTGTTGCTGTCTTGCTTCAAGGTTGCTTAAACCAACTGAATCATATAAATGCTGTCTTGTAACTGAGCTCTGTTTGTCTTCTGCAATAATTGTTTTCTAGGTCCTTATCTGAAGCAATGTCTGTGGAAAAAATTGCTGCTATCAAAGCCAAAATCATGGCCAAGAAGAGGTCCACTATCAAGACTGATTTGGACGATGACATAACTGCTCTTAAACAGCGAAGTTTTGTAGATGCAGAGGTTGATGTAACCAGAGATATTGTCAGCAGGGAAAGGGTGTGGAGGACAAGAACTACCATTTTACAAAGTACGGGGAAGGTAAGGGTTTGTTCACCGGATTTGTTTCCAGCCACTAGGTAGATGATACGCCTGTTTATCTTACTGAAAAATTAAGCTAAAGTACATTCTGGGACTTATATGAACCAATACAGTCAAAAAACCTGACAGCTCACATTACCAATATTCACTTTGGGAACTCATTTGTGTCTTGATTATGATATTTCATCGTGATTTGGTTGTGGTCTTATTTAGTTGGTTTCATTTAGCTTGTTAGTTTCAGTGAGACTTATTAATATGTTAATTTTAGAGCTTAGAAGAAAAATTCTAAGTGTGTTTGACCTATTTCTGTTCCAGCTCAGAATCTGATCTCCACCCCTGCTCACCCGTAAAAATAGATTTAGTTGACAAAATAGATGGGTGTAATGATTTCAAGTAAATGTGTGCATGTGTCTTTAAATGCTTGGTGTGAGACATGTGAAGAGTGGGGGTAAGAGAGGGATGAGAGTGATAATGATTGGCTCATGACTGAGAGTGTGGGCGGAGGGAATGCAGTCTGAGACTGACAGGGCAGAGAGAAAAGTTTCAGTCAGAAGAAAGCAGGCTAGCTGTGTGCTGCCTGAGTATGTTGAAGTATTTATGAGAGAAATATTACCTGTATGGAACCTGAACTGAGCATGTTTGTGAAAGAACCCTCAGTCAGGGAAAGAGAGGCCAGCTGTGTGCTGCCTGAGCAGGTTTAATATTTCTGTGAATAAGAGTCAGAGAAAGAGAGGCTAGCTGTGTGCTGCCTGAGGAGCTTTGAGCATTTCTGTGAGAGAAATATTGAGTCAGAAGCAAGTAGGCTAGCTGTGTGCTGCCTGAGTAACTTTAAGCATGTCTGTGAGAAATACTGAGTTAGAGAAAGAGGCTAACTGTGTGTGAAGCCTTAGAAGAGATCTGTGTGAATGAGTTTATAGGAAGTAACTTTAAGAACTGAGAACTACGTTTATGAAACCGATACGCTTCTTGACTAAATAAAAGTTTATTTTGTTTTGTTATATCCCAGAGTAGCTGTCATTGCTATATCCCATTCCTATCCTCAGGGCCACATAGAACCACAAAGGAGCTTGACGCTTAGGCACGTTACAAAAGGGAAAACTTAAATAAAATATCTTGGAATATAATAATCCTGGTGGCAGCAAACTACCCAGAGGGTGTTAAGGGAAAGATTAAAAGCAAAATCTACCCTAGAGAAAGTAAAGGGTCATAACAATGGGCTCCTTGTATAAAAATGCTTCAAGACCCTCGGTTTCTTCAAAAGTCTTGTCTGCAGACATGGTTGCTTCCTTTGTACTCTGTTATCTTTCTTGCTAATTTAAGGAATAATAATTGGAGTAGAGGTACTCTCATGTGCTATCTATGCCAGAAACATGATCTTAGAAGAACTGGAGTCATTGTGCTTGTGCTGGTTCAGCTCTGCCCTTGATGCCTTGATCCTGAACTTCAGTTCCAGAAGGAAAGCGTTAAGAAGCATAGTGTTATCCTCCTCTCTCATCCTACCCCTCTCTGCTCCGGATTTAGGATTTAGGCCATGGGATTCTTGCTATGCTGTCTCCTATTCTGCAATTAATTTTCCTCAAATCCGTTACTTAAGTTCCGTGTTTTGTGGTGGTAGTTAACCCCACTATAAAAGAAAGTACTTAAGCACTTAATTTGGCTAGGTTCTCAAAGGTGAGTTTTGGAGCATGCATTTTTGGCAAGTTTATTTTACCCTGCTTGCTTCCCTAGGCCACCTTGTGTTCAGGATGTCAGGGTCCAATTGTGCTGGAATGCAGGCGGGGAGTCTGCCACGAGCTTCTCTAAAAGTCCAGCGTTCAACCAAGCTGACAGGGGAGCAAGCAGGGAGCATAGTCCAAAGAGCCAAATGCAAGGGTCAGAGCCAAAAGAGCAGAACTGAGTCACAGTAGAACTGGGCGAGTCTGTGCGCAGGTGCTTCTGCAACAAGGGAAAGGGCATCCTGGCTTAAGAGCTCTCACCTTCAGGGCAGTGCTGCATCCTGTTAAGACTCAAGGTCATTACATCGCTGTTTGAGTGCCTGAAGCCTTGCACTTCACCTCCTTTCCTGTGCAGCAAGACACTGCCTCCCTCTGCGTTGCCTATCAGGCTCAGGGGAGCTGGGTGGGGATGCTGCCCTGGTCTCAGGAGCTGGTGCAGGTAAGGGAACAGCCTCTGTCTCTGAGTCTGCCCTGGATTCCTCAGCCTGCTCTGGCAAGGGTTCCTGCTGTTCCATTCCCTGCTGGTCTTCCAAGCGGCTCACTCTGGAGGGGCTTGGGATATCCCCACTCCTGTCGTCCTCCCTGAGGTCTTCATCCTCTGAGGACTCAGAGCCCACAACACCAATTTATTAAACCTTGGTCCAACCAAACTGGGACATAGACTTGTAGCTGTAGCTATCCTGAAAGAAACTGTGTGTAAACCAACATGTGAAACAAAAACATGTTCAGAATCTGCTGCCCATCCTGAATGGTCTCTGGCTTCCAAAGTTTAATGTCATCTGAAAGGCCTTTGTTTTTAATAAATACTCAGAATCTGGTTTACTGCATTTCCAGTTGGTGGGACCAATGAAAATTATATGGTGTCTCCTGGTACTGGACACTTGAGGGTATAGGCTTTGATTTTTCAGACAGATGATTGGCTAACTAGATGCTGAGAAATAAATTGCAGTTCATGTGGTGCTTCTAAGAGAGAGGGCTTTGAATTTATATGATGAACCTATTATAACTAGAGTCTAAAAATAAGTATATACATTGATTTGTGCACACACTGTTTAGTCATTCGCCTTCCTCATGAGTGAACACTAGTAATGGCCTAAAAATGTTTTTTCTGTAGTGGTGCATTTGTTTCAGTTGTAGTAAATTTTCCCTTTTATATTGGAAAGTTTTGCAGGATATGTGGGAAATCTGATACTTCAGTATTTTCTAGTATAGATGACACCAAGATCTTGCTACTGTGATCATTTTATTTACAACTAAATATGTTCGCAGAGTGGTGGTTAGACTGTTCTTGTTAAGATCTGATGATGATAGTCTACATGAGCTTGAAATACTTTCTGGTTCAGATATGCCACCAGCAACATTTTGTTTTAAAAATCTTATTTCTTAGGATGCAACAGAGTCAATCTGGTTGTGTTACTTTATCATAAAAACTGGTACTATTCGTGGATAGTTTAAAATGTTGGCAGTAAGGACTCTTTAAAAGTGAACTCAAATAGCTCTGAAGGAGGTTTACAATACACAGTATGGTCTGCGTGCAATCTGTCCTTTACTTTGTAATTATTACCAAAATGCCCACCAAGTGATGGGAAGAATACATTTTTGAAATAGTTATGAAGGTGAATTTCAGCTGGGTCCTGTAGAAGACTCAGTGTCGCTCCCATCCTTACGCAGTCAGAAGAGTTTATTTTCTTTCATTTTTTGGCTGGCTTTCTGCATTCCTCTTTGTTTCTGTATGCTTGTTACTTTCTCCCTTTTTTAGGGTTAATTTGGGGGGGGGGGCTTATATCATGCTTCTGAGCATTTGGACTGCTTTGGAGGTAACCAACCCGGTTTCGGAACTGGGATTAATGCTCGTTTTCACTGATCTGCCTGTCTTTCACAATGCCTCAGAGCTTTCTGTGCTCATTTAATGTAACGTACCTGTTCTTGCAAACTTATCTTAAGTTAAAATATTTGCAAGTTCTTCACTGAAAGATGCAACTCCCAGCCTCTAGGTTTGGCAAGTAAGGAGGAGGCTAAAGTTGCCTAGTCTCTTTAAGTTGACAACTGTAGTCTCTTTTGAATTCTTAAACTTTGATACTCTTACTCTTTTTATAAAATGTGTAGCCTTGGAATACTTCAAACGACACAAAGCAACGTTTTTAGCGTCACCAACTTTAACCTTGTTTCCTTGCAGAGCCTGCCAGTGAGGCTCCTTGTTAAAAGAGAATTTAATTCTCAAAAAAGTGTCTGTAATTCCTGCTGTTGGAAGAAATCTAAGTTCTCAAGTAGCCACCCTATCAGTAATGGGGTTGGGCTGCTTTTTAAAATGTTGAGCTGGTTTAAATCTACTTTGTAAAGTCCACAGTTCAAAGAAACAAGGAACATAAAATAAGAATCCTCTTTTTTTCACCTAATCGATCGTTCTCTCTCTGAGCACTAGGTGGTAGTCTTGTTCCATGTCTGTAACACGCAAACTTGAAGGCTGAATTTGAGGACCAAAGGAGTCGGTTGCAGGCTCAGAGTGCTAAGGCTGATTTCCCTGTTGTTGGCTATTTCAAACTACAGATTTCAGCAGTTGTTTTAAGTGTCCAACATTATGAATTATGAGTCTTGTGAACATTTAAATCAAGGCAATTTTAATCATCAATTTAAAAGGCCAATTTAAATAATTGATTTAATTCAGATGTAATGCATATATTTCCTGAACAAGATTGCATACTAATTACTTGATGAAATAATTAAAACCTGTTTAGTTTGCAACTTTGTATAAACCTTTTATTCTTATAATCTCAAACCTCTGTTCATGCCATTTGTCCACTGAAACAGCATTTTTCCACTTGGCTTTCTATACACATGGAAGGGCAGTAACTAGGATCTTTTGCTTAGTCCCTAGATGAATTTAAGTATGGTTGAAGTGAGTAGAACTATCCAGAAACAAGGGCTGGGTGTTTTTGGCAGACTAGTATTTCTCTGTGATATGGAAAATAAATGTCCGTGCTGTTTGCTTTATAGAGCCATGAATATAGATAATTTTGTTCTAAAAGTAAACAAAATATGATGCATTTGTTTTAATCTTATTTAGGTCATTTAAAGCTGCCTTTTTGTGCAGTTAATAATAAAATTGTAACATTAATACAGTTTAAAACTTCTAAAACAAATCTGGCTCTACAAACTACTATATTCATTCAGTGAGCAAAAACCATCACATAGGCAATGTTCAGAGGTCTTCTGAAATAAAACATATTTAATCAGTACTGGAAGCTTTGGAGAAATGGGGTATCACACCTCCTGGGGGTAGTGCTGGGAATTTCCTGCGAATTCTGCCTGCCCAATCTTCAATAATATAGGCTCCTGCAGAAAAACTCTGTCTATTTCAAGGCTTATGCAGAATGATAAAGATGGAAGTAATCCCACTTTATACCCAATCCATTTAGGGTAACCAGGGCTTTGAACAGTGCTTGGAATGAAACTGGAAGCCAGAGCAGTTGACAGGAAAAGGAAATTGTCCTGACTTGTATAATAGAGACGTGGTTAGAAGAAAATGAAGTGGTGTGCATGTCCACTTAACTCCACCTGGTTATGTGGTCCTTCACCAACCTCACAAAGGTGGCCAGGGATGAGGGGGTTCTATTATCCTCTGAGTTTTTTCACTTCTGCAGACTCCCAGTACAAACTATAGCTGGCATTGATTGTATGCTTGAGATGTTACGTTGGGAATTAAGGATAGACTAGGTATTTTGCTTGCTTACTGACCACCTAGTGCCCCAGTAAGCTCTGAGTTAGCAGAACTGCTGTTGGATATGGTACTGGAGACATGAAGACTGATTGTTCTGGGTGACTTTAGCATCCGTGCTGAATTGTCCATGTCATGGCTGGCCCAGGATTTTATAAATTCTTCGGCTTCCATGGTCTCTCTCAAGTTATGATTGGTTCAGCACATAAGAGTGTTCATGCCTTTTGCACTGAGCCTTTGAGAGGAGATCTTTTGGTATTGGAGATTCAGCCTGATCGTGGTCTAATGATTATCTACTGAAGGCAAGGATGACTATGGCTGTGACAGCCTGTAAAATAGGAGGGTCCTTTAAAATGGTCCATCCATGGAGGCTCATGAAGCCTTTCAGATTCCTGGGTTTTTTAAAATTTCGAACCTGTACACTGTTGATATTGTCATGGGAACTTGAAAGGAGAAATTCCTCAAAGCTATTGACAAGATTGCTCCTCATTGACCTCTCCTATCCATGACTTCTCCCACTCTCCTGCCCTCTCCTGCTCATGGGGTGGCAGCCAGCTAGTCCTATGCTTTACCATGGAGCAGAGTGACCTTAAAGCAGGCTGGAAAATGTCTAGAAAGATGCTGACTGGAAACTTGCACTAAATCTGATAAACAGGCTATAGAGCCTGTTGGAAGACCCGTGTAGCGGCATTGATAGAGGCAAAGAGATGTTATTTCTCAGCGGCCATTGCATCAGCTAGTTCATGACCATCCCAGTTTAAGATATCTCAACATCTTCTGACTTCTACATCTGAACCTTTACAGTCTCAAGAACAGTTAGCTGTGACACCTTTGCAAAGAATTTTTGCTGATAAAATACCAAGAATACTCTCTCATTTGGATACCAGCAGTAATATCGGTGAGGTATTTATTTTGTATTTATTTAGGTACTTAGTGTTTTAACTACCACCCTGAATTTTGATAGAAGTAAAAAAAAAGAGCTCTGTGCCATCAGCATAGTTGTGCCGCTGTGCTCTGTATCTCTGGGTGATCTCTCCCAGTGACCTTTTGTAAACGTTAAACATCCTGTCTGCAGCACTTGTTCCTCCAAGAAAGGTTAAAACCAACACAGAACTGTTAATCAGGTCTAATCCTAGAAGTCAATCTGGAATAGGCTATGGTATCAAATGCTGCAGAGATGTCTAGGAGGACCACGGCAGCTCCCATATTGTGATCACGTTAGAATCCAGACTAAGTAAAGTACAGTTTAATCCAAGAACACTTAGTATAAAATCCGTTTAATCTAAAAACATTTAGGGTAGTGTCACCACTCACCTTCCAAAACTTTTCCCAAAATTGTAGATTTGAGACTGGGTGTAGTAGTTCATTATATTCAAGGATGGCATTTTTAGTAAAGTTCCACCTATGTCATCTTAACTCCAGAGGAACTGAGTATTCCACCAGTGTGTTGGTAACGTTTGTCCAGACCTTGCTGGCAGCTTTTAGTTATTCATAGTTTGTCTAATCTAGGTGACAAATGGCAGGTTGTGCATCTCCATATTTCTTGCAGGAACAAGGTTCTTATGATTTTACTGTACATTTATGCTACCTATAAAACTGCTGAACCCTGGAAGTTAGCATTCTGTGAGACTCAGTCTAACTTTAGGAGGGCCCTCCTAAAGCTAAAATTTGCAGGGTTTTCTGGAGGAAGCAAGATATTTCCTCCTTTTTTTTTTTACTCAGAGTTCTAGTCGGTGAGAACAGATGGTTCTTGATTCCTCCTTTATATCAAACATTCCCTTTGAACAATTAGTATCAGTTTAGTTTGATGTAAAAAACAGGTTTTGGAAACTTGGTATAGAGTCCTACCTTTTGTGAAGAGTGCTGGCTAAATTGGTATATCTGGGGATTATTATTTTTTTGTCAGTGGCTCCTCCTCCTGCTGGTCACTATATAAATCTCCACTGTGTTTGGAGATCTGAAGACTTAGTTTGCCATTTTAGTATTTACTTTCTCCAAAATATCCTTGTTTGGCCAATAGAACTTCTGATTCAGCCCTTCTTTCTGAAGGCTCCACCCAATCTGAAGTTTCTTCTGGACTTGCTGCCTACTATGCAGACAGAACTTGCCACTAAAAATGTTCGATTGGGTTTTGTAGAACAAATTTTCTTTGCATTATCACATTTTACTGTCCTGATATTTTTGTGTTAAAGGGGTCTAACATGCAGTCCATTTTGAGACCAAAACGTGATTAAATTTAGCAGTTTTACACAAACATTTCAGTATACCTCCCAAAAAACTTGTTCTGAAACCCAAGAAAATCAATATTTTCCCCTAGTGTATGATGCAAATGTAGCCGATTAGCAACTGGGTTCAAGTATTAACAAAGCTGCATTACTGGGTGGGAGATGAGATTTTGTTCACCAAGGGTTGAGCTGGTGGTTGACAGGGTGGAATAACACTGCTTTGATTTCTACATGTAGACTGCAGCTGGATGCTAGGATGTACTCATTTATAGCACGTGTGTTCGTCACAAATTTTAGCAAAACTTGAGTTCCACAATTTTTATGGCAGAGTTCCTGGGTTCTTGGTTATAAAACGTTTGCTGTCTGAGGCACAAATCCCTGCCCCACCACCCCAGATTAAAGTTTGTGACTCTTGACTCAGCACTGGAAGTTACATATTTTCCAAATTATTCCCAGAACCATGTGTGGACATCTCCCTACAACTGCAGGATACTCTAATTAATACTGCCTCTTGCCTTCTTTGCCTAGTCAAAGATCAGAGATGGAAGAATGTTTTCTGAGTGGTCGTTCTTCAGAGATCTGTCAGCTGCAGTGTGGAGGCAGGGGAATCCTGTTCTTACTTCCTCCCTTCAGAGAACATTATTGCTCTTACATTGGCAGACAGAGGAGGAACCCTGTACAACCCATCCCCGCTTTTGTGAGAGGTGGTTGCATCCAGTGTTGTTATTTTTCAATGCACTCCTTAGGCCAGGCATGTAGTTTTGGAGTTGCGGTAAAAATAAGTTTTGGAGTTTTAAAAACAACAAAACCTCTTCCTGTTTTATGTATGTTGATAGGACCATCTGTTGCCATGTCTGTACATTCTTTTTTTAATCATCATCTCATTCTACGTATAACTGTCCGGAGCAGATGCTTATTTCTTCCATGTAAAAATAGTCCAGACACAGCAGATGGACACTGTGGAGCACGGATGCTGCTGCTATAGTGGAGTATTCATCTGGACAAATTCAAACAGCAACTTTTCAGCGTACTGACCATGGAGTATCGGTTGGCCTACTAAGAGCTGCTCAAAACACATGGCCCTTCATCTCCCTTGTTTTCAGCTCTTCAGACTTCCAAAGAAATTTTTTCCACTTTATAGTTGCTGAAAATTTTGCTTGAGCGCTAAACTATATGAGTGAGAAAATACAAATTTTTGGAGAGCAAAACAGGGTGAGTTGGATCCTACGGCAAAGCTTGGAGGAGTAGGGGGAGCAGCTTTTCTCTGTTTAGCTCTTTGCTGCCTTGCAAAGATCTTTCACTGAGGATGGATTGGGGGGACTGTTGTCAACACAGCATACCATAGCATGGATGGGCCTTGCTGAGAAAAAAGAATTGGGTGAAATGGGCACCTCCTTTGTGTTCCTGTAGTACAGAACTTGGTCCATTGTGGGTAGAAGAGGAAGTGGGAAGAGATTGCTGACTACAGGTGATGGCTAGCAAGAAACCAGTTGTGCAAGAGATTCTACAAGTCTTTGATTGGGTGTTTTATTTTGGATTGTCTTCCTTGACCTATGAAAACATTGCCCAGCATTTAAAAGGCTCCATATGCTATACCATACTTACACAGGGACTTTTCTGCTTCCTCTCTCAGTTGCCATACCTCCCTGGAAAGCTGACCCAGAAAATTGAGAACCTCCTGAAACAGCATTTCATGAGATACAATAGGTTGCTAGCGATTACAAAAATTGTAGACGGGCTTTGTGTATGTGTGCATATGTGCCTAGATCTTGTAGCTGTGTTCATTATCTTAGTCCTTGTTCAAAATCTCATACCATATTTAGATTCCAGGATCTAGGAGCAATCTGAGAAGTGTTTAGAAACCAGAGTTACTCTTACTAAATGATATGTGCAACTAGCTTGTTACAACTCATTGATTTGGAAAATTCAGAAACAGACTCAGTGTTCTCTCTCTCCATTTGAAATGCTTTTAAGATTTGACTAATTCTGGAGTCTCTCATCTGTGATATCTATCTTCCAGACCTCTCCAAGTAGTGAACCTACTAGGGATACATGCCAGCACCCTACCTATTTGTATGTTTTTGTTTTATGTAGAATCAGGGTGATGATGAAAGTATTTATGTATTTTGACTATTGCAAAACATGGTAGCACAGCAGCAAGTAAAATCTAAAGAAAGCTTGGCTGTACTTTTGGGATGTTTCATGGGCTATTAGTATGTAATGGCTAAAAGAGATGGTGCAAATGAAAAGCAAGATTTCCAGCTCATAGTTTGTAATAATGTGTGCATGGTATTCCATAAAGGCCACAGCTGTATTGTGGAAGCAATTTTTGTGTCTATGAAACTTAATTCCACACTTGACTTCACTGGGCCTATCCCAGTGTCCTCAATTTTCTATCATCTCCACCCCTCCCCAGCTAGCCTCCTTTGTCTTAGTTCTCCCTTAGCTGAAGCCGGGGGTTCTCTGAGTGGCCTAGAGTGGGCCAGTTTGCACTGAAGAATTACAGGCCTTCTTGGGCCGAAAGCTGAGATTTGGAAGTCCCTGATACTTACTGCAGCTGAGCCATTAGATGGCTGTAAGCAAGCTGTTTTCTCTCACTGCTTCATTTTTCCTCCTACATCTCTAGTATGGAGATAGTTTGATTACCCTTAAAGGGTTGTAGTTTGGGAATGTTTACAAAGTTGTTAGAATATTTGGCGGGGGGGAGTACTGTATCAATTTTAAGAATTAGGAGCCTGCTGATCTTTCACCTCATTTCTTTTGTCACTTAACTCTAATTGTGTCACGGTTTTTCTTCCCTGGTGACGCCAAGTATATATGGGGGGCGAGCTTGCTGGTTTGAGCTGCCTCTTAATTAGGGGACCCAAGTTCTTACTTGTGAAGGGAAATTTTGCAGTTTATGGGCATCTTTGAGACCACCTTTCCCTATGTTCTTCTCTCCTTCAAATCCATTAAACAACTTGCCTTTTATCTGTCCCATATCTTCATTTGTATTTACTAACTTACTTCATTTATGTACTGCCTTTCTCCACAGTGGGGACCCAAAGCAGCTTACATCATTTTCCTTGTCTCCATATTATCCTCACAACAACCCTAAGAGAGAGAGGCTAGGCTGATAGTGTGTCTAAATCCAAGTCACCCAGTGAACTTCCATCGCAGAGTGCTAATTCAGACTTGAGTCTCCCCAATCCTACTGTGAAACTCTAACCTCTATTCTACAATGGCTTTTGTGTGGGGCGGGTGGGCCTGGGTGAGTCATGCATGTCATATGGTATCAAGCCACCGAGTAATTGCTGGAGGACTGAGGCATCTGGTTAAAGCTGCAGGAGCTCCTTTAATCATTTTGGGTTTTTTTAAACCTGCAATATTGTATTTTACTTTTTTAGATTTCAAATGTTTCTGCAAACCTGAGGCATTATTCTTGTGTGTAGGGAGATCTGTTTCATGGCTCCAATCTCCAGATTCTAGTCTCCACAGATGATGATGATGACGACAACAACAACCGATTTATATACCGCCTTTCAAGACAACTTAACACCCACTCAGAGCAGTTTACAACGTATATTGTTACCATCCCCACAACAATCACCCTGTGTGGTGGGTGGGGCTGAGAGAGCTCTGAAGGAGCTGTGACTGACCCAAGGTCACCCAACTGGCTTTAAGAGAAGGAGCGGGAAATCAAACCTGGTTCTCCAGATTAAATCAGGGCCACATGGCTATTAGTATGTAAGAAGATGCCATCGAGCTCTTTGTAGCACTTTGTTAAAACAGTGAGAACCAGAGTTCTTTCTGCTGGAGCTACTCCTCCAAAAGAACTGTGGACAAGTCACTGCTATACTTCAGTGTTTGCATTCATGCCATCAGAGGGTTTTGGCTTGCTGGCACTCTGCAGTGCAGAAGAGTAAAAATATGCTTCAGTTGAGCAGGTTAGCAAATGATCCCATTCAGTAAAAATGAATGAAAAGGTCAAATCGTAAAAACCAAATTATTACTTATAACAGGAAGACTGGTGATGGTCACATAGTGTTAATATGCTAATTGTGGGCTTGTGGTAAAATATTAATTGAAAGTGTGAACAATTTCAAAGGGGTTGCAGTTTGGAGTAAATCACAGACTTGACATAGTTATGTAAAGAATAGACGTATTCATGTGTTGAATGTTACCTCAACTGGCTGCTTTATTGTCAGACTTTGTAACATACAACTTGTAACTGAAAATGAGCTAGATGTAGATGATGATGGATTAGAATTAAGAGAGCCGAAGGGAGAGGGAGGATTAGATGTCCTTTACTTGCATATTTTCATACACTTTTCTATTTGTGGAATACTTGGGGTGAGGGGAGGCCAGTTTTGTGAATGAGCGTTTTTGAATAGGACAGGCTTCTACAGGTCACAAAAAAAGTTTATCCTTTTCATCTTTCACTCCTGACTCTTTGGTTGGGTATACTATCTCCAGTTCCTGTTAAACATTTCAGTTCTTTAGTCTATTAAACTTTTCAGTTCTCCATTCTATAGAGGTGCTTCTTAAGAGAGAACTCAGAACAGACACTTGGAGAAATCCAGTGCAGATGAAATTCTGGTTTCCTGCTTAACTTTAATTTTATTTACTGTATCCCCTTCCCCACATTATTTCCTCACTCTCTCCTCTTGGCAGCCCACTTACCCTCTCCAGTTTCCCTGCTTCCTTTTTTCCTCTCACCAACTAACCTTGCTTTTATCTGATGCCTCACTAGGGGTGTGCACCTGGAACATATTCAGTTTTCCCGCTTCTAGTTTACCCGAAGAGGGAAAATGATCCGGAAAAACCCAAAGCCCGAAGCGGCAAGCAGCTTCGGGTTGTCGGAAATTGTTTCGGTATGCTTCGTAATGATTTGGAGCATGCCGAAGTGCGATTCCTACCTCCCCCCTGAGCCCCCCTTCCCCCAACCCCACTTACCTTCCGAAGGCCGGAGCAGGCCTACTGCCGCAGCCAGCAGGGTGGCAGGGAAGGCTGCAGCTGGTGCCTGCGCCACTTGCACTGCTGCTTCAGCTTCTGCGGCGGCTGGCAGGGTGGCAGCGAATGCTTGCACTGCCCGCACTGCCGCTTCAACCTCTGTGGCGGTTGGCAGGGCGGCAGCGAACGCTGGTGCCTGCGCCACCAGAAGAATGCCCCAGGTAAGTGGGGTGGGGGGTGATGATGGTGGTGGGAGGGCGGGCCCACTTTAAAAAGGCCCTGAAGCTTCCTGAAGCTATCCAAATTGCTTCAGGAAGCTTTGATTCGGTATTTCCAAATCAAGGCCATCATACTGGCCCTGAGTTGGAAATACCGAATCTTTACGAATTGGGCCAAGTTCAAGTTTTTTTCCCAAACCAGGAACCCAAAATACACACCCTACCCCTCACCTTTATTCATTTTAGTTTCTTCATTTATACCCTGCTTTTCTCCCCATCAAGAAACCAAAGGACTTACATTGCTCTTCTCTTTCCCAATTTTCCTTCCAGTAACTCTATGGGGTAGGTTAGACTGAGTGTGTGACTGACCCAAGGTCACCTAGCAAACCCACACTCTCCCATAGAAACTTGCATCTGGGTCTCTCAGATCCTAACTGTTGGCAGTTGCACAGCAATTAAATATAAGTTTGCAGAGTTTGATAGTAGTACAATGGAAATAAGTAGACAAACTTCAGTGATTCTAGTTCTATAAAAATACTTTACTACGTAATAGGGTAAAAAGGGTACATTTGGTAGGAAAAACAACAGTTTCTGACTAAATCTTAATAGTCTCAACTAGGTACTAGAGAGAGAAAAACAGACTGCATGGTCTAGTGAAGTAGTAGTAGTGTAGTGGCAGCAGACAACGACTGAAGAAAGAGCAATAAAACCGTAGTATATGTTGCTAGCTAATTGCCCCCCAATAAACTGGCTCATCCAATAGACATTCCTGGATTCCCTCATTAAGACTACAGACACCCACTTTCTCTGGCTGGAACTTCTCTCGAAGCCTAAGTGGTCCTATGCTAACTAGTTATCTGACTAAACAAACAGAACAACAATTTAACTCTTTCATAACTGAGCGTAGGACACTTGCACAGATTCCAACACTAACCAGTGTTAGGAACTCTTGCTACCCATCAGTTTGGTGTAGAGGTTAAGAGCAGCAGGACTCTGATCTAGAGAGGTGGGTTTGATTCCCCACTCCTCCACTTGAAGCCAGCTGAGTGACTTGGGCTAGTCACAGCTCTTTCAGAGATCTCTCAACCCCACTCACCTCACAGGGTGATTGTTGTGGGGATAATAACAACACACTTTGTAAACTGCACTTAGTTGCTCTTAAGGAGTTACTGTGAGGGTTACTGATATTAATCATAGTTAGTGGGCTTAATCAGGGTTTCCTCTTTTAAGTAGAACAATAAACTGATTTGATGTGAATTCCACGTTCCAGATAGGGAAAACTTTGTTTAGCTTTTTTTGTGGGAGAAAAAAATTGCTTAACTGCAATTAAGTTGGAGGGGAAAATTTTATTTCAGGGAGAAAGGGGATAGGATTACACATTCATAGTATTCTCAGTTTATCAGCAGGGAGCTAGTGGTATATCTGTTGTAGACCAGAGAAGCTTAAAGGAGAAGAACCACCTATAGGAACATCTTTTTGTTGTCTGTCAAATGAAGTGCTTCCAGTACATTGACTTTTACTCCTCTGTCTTTAATTAGTCTGCTTCTAAAGTTGACTTCAGTGAGCTCTCTTGAAAGAGATGCTCAATTTTTAATGCAATATCCTGTTTGGGAGCTACCACAAGAAGTTATCCTGACTTACTCTCTCTTGTACAGTTTTAAAGCCATTTTTAAGGCACAGTGAACACCTAACATGGCATACAAAGTGCATTAAGTCCGATTCGGTTTCGTTTTCTCAGCCATGTCGGACGCTCCTCTTCGCAGGTCCGAGAGGAAGCGCCCGAGCACCCTGTCCGGGCGGCTGATCTGCGAAGATTAGCCCCCAAAACTCCCAGTGAGGGAGGCTGGGTCCGGGACGCTGCGGGAAGAGCCCCCCGGAATCAATGTGGGGGGTTAATTGCCCGTTTGTCCCTACGGAGGCCAGCAGACGTGCGCGGCGCCTCGAGTGCTGCCGGGCCATGGAAAACGGCAAAGAGCAGAATTAGGCGAAAGCCTGCAAGTAAGCGAATCCCTTCTGTTATTACAAGCGCACGCGAAGGAGTGGTGGGATCTGAAGCTAAGAAGGCTCGTTCTTCCCCTTCGCTGAGTTTCAGAATCTGGTTGGCGGTTTCCCCCCCCTAAAATGGCAACGAAAAAACAAAGTCCCGCTCTGGGCAAGTCAGTTTCGGCTGACCTGAAGGGAGAGTCGTTGGAGGAAGTAGTGCGGAGGGCGGTTGGTGAAGCCATAAAACCCTTTGTTGACAAGCTGAACGAAACAGATCAAAGGGTGGGCTTAATTGAGAGCGAAGTGAAAACCATTAAGGAAGCAGCGGGGGGGGCAGAGAAGTCTGCTCGGGAAAGTGCGTCACTCGTGAAGGCTACGAATAAAGAGCTTAAGCTGGTGGAGAACCAGCTGATCGGGCTACAAGTGGAACGAACACAGACAATTTTGCGCCTCCAGAATGTGAAAGAGGAGGAAAATGAGGATTTACGGGGTCTGGTCTCGGAACTACTGGCGACACCCGCGAGGGCAACTAAAGAAGAAGTAAAAAGCGCCATTTTGGAAATCCGTCGGGCTACTTCAAAATATGCAATGAAGCATCAGCTGCCTCGCGAGATCATCATTGATTTTTCATCTAAGAGGATCCGGGACACTATCCTATATAATTCATACAATGCAGATTTGGACTTTTTGGGTAATAAAGTTAAGATATTGAAAGACGTCCCATTTCTAGTTCGGAAAAGACGTTTTAAGTATAAAAAGTTCGCAGCTCTTCTGAGAGAACGTGGAATAAAGTACAAATGGTTATTTCCGGAAGGAATCTGGTTCAGTCACAAAGATCAAGCTTTCAAGATATTATCAGAAGATCAACTAAGGGATTTTGAGGATAAAAATCCGGAATTTCAGTGCACCAAGCAAGACGAAAAGGAGAAGTCTGAGGGGGGGGGGGAGGAAACGAGCACTGCGGCTGCAGTTGCTCGGAGAGAATTGCATCCGGGACCCAGGAGGGGAAGGAAAATTTAATTTGAATTTAAATTGTAATTTGCATTTAGTAAGGTCAACCACTCCATCAATATAACATAAAGCTTTAACTTTTGAATAATGGCAGTATGAAGGGAAAACATTTTGTGTAGCATAGTGGTTACATGTTGTAGTTGTTGTGTTTTTTTTTCCTTCCTCCCCTTGTTCCCTTCCTTCCCTTTGTATTGTTAGTTAACGTAGTTAATAAAAAAAAAAGTGCATTAAGTCCACAGTACACTGGAAAGCCTTTTTATATGCACATCTATAATCTATAGTGTAGATCTGTTTTTAATGATTTAATGTTAGCATAATGATTACAGAAAAAGCATTTTGCATTTTAAATGTTCTGTAAGATGCTCTGTTTCTGAATACATTCATTATTATTTAGAATTATCAGAAATTGAGGACATCTGTTGTGTACATATGCCATTTAACATAAAGTGCGTCTTGAGAAGTGATCCAAATCTGTTCAGTATATGTCTTTAAAATGACTGATGCTAGGGTTTCTGTGGATCTTTTCAACAGCATAATGCAGTTTAGTTATGCTACCTAACTTAAAGTATCTTAAACATTTAAGTATTTTTTCAGTCATATGCCTGCCTCTTCAGTGGGCTTGTGTTTCTTTTTGCTGCTTATATATTTGTGCATCCTCAGTTGTGACCTCCTTCGAGTTTCAATTTGGAATGAAAAGTAGGATATACATTACAAATCTTTCATTGTAGGTTTTATGCTTTGGTATGTAGGTTACACTTGTTCCTCTTAACAATTTCAGCAATTGATTTTCCTATATATAGCTTTATTAGTATCCCATCACTTTATTCTCTTTGACCTACACTATTTTATGATTGATATTCACCCACTACTTTATTATCCTAGGAAATACTTCCTTGATCATGCTAACACTGGAGACCTTGCTTTTTAAATATAGGATTTGCTAGACGCTTCTGTTTCATGGCCAATTAACCTACCTGGGATACTGCATTTGTTTCCAGTGTGTTTTGAGCACAAGTACCTTTGTATGTATCTACTTTTCCTTTTGTGTGTGAACACACCAAATGGTCAGGATTAAGTATAGTCCTGAAACTTTAAAATAAAATTGAAATCTCATGTAATTATATATTCCAGTCTTAATTTCTTCCCATGACCATATCAAGTTGTCACAGCTGGCTGTGGCCCAGGGAAGCTCTCTGTAGGCTGCCACCACTCTGGTACAGGTTTCTTTGGAATGGCCCTGAGCACCCAACCAACCCCTTCTGTTTATTCTTTCCCAGCAGGTTTGATTTATTATGTGACCGAATGAGGCATGAGGACCCAGGCAGAATAATAAAGAACTTTAAAAGGTTTATTAATAGCTGGTGTTCAAAACTGTGTAAAATAAAGAGAATAGTAATGATTGGTGAATAAACTAATACACCCTAACGCATCTAACTAGACTGTTCTTATCTGTCTCCTGGTGACTGGCTTCCAACCATCTCACCCCTTCTGGATGAGGGATTACTCCATCTGCAGCAGCCTCTCCTCAGCTCTGCTCCCTAGGAGTGAACACCCTCCCACTGTTGTGAGACCTTTTATCCCTTCTCTCAGGTACCATCCCCTCACTTTCCTATTGGTGCAATTTCCCCTCGGAATCCCCTTTTACCCAATCACAGGGGCCAAAGGGGACCTGGGAAATGTAGGCCCTGCAGTCACTTTAGTGCAGGCTTCCCCAGAGCCACTAGGCCTCATTAGACCCAGGCCTATAACACAGATATTATGTCTGCAGCTAGTACACTTCGTTTGCATCTTCTGGGCTGTACTGAGTTGTATGGCATCTTTCTGCTACGCCCGTGTCTTCTCTGGGCTAGGGATTGTAAAGTGCTTGGGGGTCACAGATGATCAAGCACAAAAGTTGGGCAAGGCTTTGGAATCAATGCTGCAAGTTTGGCCTGCAGTAGAAACATAGGAAAATACAGCTGGAATGTACCCAACGGTTCATCTAGACCAACCCCCTGCACAGTGCAGGAAATTCGCAGCTACCTCCCCCGACTCCCTCAGTGACTGCCACTCTATGCTCAGAGGAAGACAAAAATCCTCCAGGATCCCTATCCAATCTGACTTGAAGTAAAATTTTCAGTCGCTTCCTCAAAGCGGCAATTGACATTACCCTTGGCATATAAGAAAGGGACACAAAAAGCTAGCACCATTCCATCCCTTTATGTCCTCCCTCTCACAATTCATACTGAGTCACAGAATCAGCATTGCTGTGAAATGGCCATCTAGCCTTCTCTTAAAAATCTCCGAAGGAGAAGAGCTCACCACCTCCTGAAGAAGCCTGTTCGACTGAGGCACTACTTTAACTGTCAGGAAGTTCTTCCTGATGTTTAGCTGAAAACTCTTTTGATTTAATTTTAATCTGTTGGTTCTGGTCCGATCCTCTGGGGCAACATAAGACAACTGTGTTTTATCCTCTATGCAAGTCTTTCAAATACTTGAAGATGGCTATCATAGCACCTCTTGACCATCTATTCTCCAGGCTACACATGTCAAGCTTCTTCAGCTTTTCCTCATAGGACTTGGTCTGCAGAACCCTCTCAATTTTTGTAGCCTTCCTTTGGATATGTTCCAACTTGTCAACATCTTCTTAAACTGTGGTGCCCAAAACTGATGTTGAACAACACAGGGCCCAAGACATATTTCTGAGGTATTACACTTGTTACTCCTCTCCAAAATGATGAGGAACCGTTTACGAGCACTCTTTGGGTACGATCTGTCACTGGGTAACAAATCCACTTAACAATAGAAGGATCGAAACCACATTTTACCAACGTTGTCAACAAGAATATCACATGGAATTTTATCAAATGCCATACTGAAATCAACTATGTCCACAGCATTCCCCTAATTCAAAAAAGTAGTAATTCTCTCAAAAAAGGAGATAATGTTAGCCTGACATGACTTGTTCTTGAGGAACCTATGCTGGATCTTACTAATCACAACTATCTTTTCTAAATGTTCAAGGGTTGACTGATGATTTGTTCTAAAACCTTTCCAGGTATGGATGTCAAGCTGGTGGTTTGATAATTACCTGGCTCCTCCTTTTTCCCTTTCTTGAATATGAGGGACAACATTTGCCCACCTCCAGTCTTCTGTCAACCCACCTGTGCTCCCCGAATTATTATAGATGACAGAGATTCCAAAATTATATCAGCAAGTTCTTTCAGTACCCTAGGATGCAATTCATCTGGCTCTACTTGATTTCATTTAAATAAGCTAGGTGTTTACATGCCATGCCATGCCTAAGCCTATTCTAGGCTATAAATCCCTTCTTTCATCATGTGTTCTCTTTTTACCAGATTAAGCACGGTTTCCCTTGCAAGAGAAGACTGAGGCAAAGTAGGAATTGAGCAGTTCTGCCCTCTTCTTATCAGCCCTTAAAATTCCATTTTCTTCCCTCCGCAGTGGGATTACCACTTCCTTATTCTTTTTCGTGCTCCAACGAAAGAACCCTTTTTGTTGTGTTTATCATCTCTTGCTAGCCTAAGCTTATATTGAGCTTTAACCTCTCTAACACTCTCCCTACAAGCACTGGCAAGTTTGTTTATGTTCATCCTTGGTTGTATGGCCCTCCTTCCATTTCGTTTCTTGCAGCTTTGGTTATATAACCAAATCCTTGGAGCTATGGCCCTCCTTTCATTTCTTAAATGTGCTTTTATAAAGCACATCTTTAGAAAGCTGTGACCATCCTGGCTTCTTTAGGTTCCTCCCATTTTTCTTTCTCATAGAAATTGTTTGTGATTGTGCCTTCAGTATCTTGCTTTTAAGAAAATTCCACCTATCCTGAACTCCTTTCTCTCTTAGTATTTCTATGGGATTCTACCCAGCATAACTTTGAGCTTGTTAAAATTAACTTTTCTAAAATCCATCCTATGTCTGACTATTTTCAGCTTTTCCCTTGCCCAAGATCTTAAATTTCAAACTTACATGGTCACTGCTAACCAGGGTGCCCACTACTTTCACATCATCAACCAGTTGTGAAAATCAGGTCCAAGATAGCAGACTCCTTTGTTCCCTTCTCCACCTTCTGGAAGATGAAGTTGTCAGTAACACAATGCAGGAATTGGTTAGACCATATGTTTTTAGCAGAGTTTGACTTCCAACAGATATGTCCTGTCTCTTTGAAAATTTTGTAATCTGGTTTAGGAGCATATCATCCAAGTCCTCTGTGTGGCTTGTCTTCTCTGCTTTTGGGAGGCAGAAGCACTAGTCCTCTCAACCACAAGGAACAGAGAAATTTCCTTTGAAGTCTGTGGAGTTTGGGGCAGTAGTCTTTCTTATAGTACTCCTCAGTCAGTATCTAGTTCACTAGTCTCCATATTGGGGGGCGGGGGGGAGAGACTGCCAAAATTTGAATTCGCTAGTCAGTGAAAAGGAATACCCCACCCAGGAGGGGTATTCTTTTTCACTGATCGGCTAATTTGAACTGAGAGTGCCTCTGTTTGGTTTAAAATTTGAATTCGAACATTAGCTGTGAGGCTTTTATGAGCTTTTTTGCTGATAAAATCTTGTCTCTCCACCACAATTTACTGGCTAAAGTTGATACAGTACGTGAACTAGAGGCCCCTTGGCCGTCTTCTGGGCCAATATTTGATCATTTCAGCCCACTCTCAGGGAAGGAGGTGGACAGGATCCTGCAACTAGTGAGGCCCACTACATGCCTCCTGGACCCGTGTCCATTGTGGCTGGTGAAAGCCAGTGTTGATGGGCTATGGGATTCCTTGGAGGTTATCATCAACTCGTCTTTGGGCTCCGGGGTTTTTCCCGGGACATTAAAGGAGGCAGTGGTGAGGCCCCTCCTAAAGACACCATCTTTGGATCCCACTGACTCGCTCAGTTACCGCCTGGTTTCAGACATCCTGTTTCTGGGTAAGGTGATTGAGTGGTGGCGGAGAGACAGCTGCAGAGTTTCCTGAAGGATACCTCAGCCCTGTATCCCTTCCAGTCAGGGTTTCGCCCAGGACACAGGGCGAAGACGCTGCTGGTCGCCCTCAAGGACAATCTTCACAGACACCAGGACCAAGGTGGATCGGCACTGCTGATATTATTAGATCTCTCAGTGGCGTTCGATACAGTCAGTTACGATCTTTTGACCCACCACCTTGCCGATATGGGGATACAGGGGACTGCGCTGTAGTGGCTTGTCTCTTTTCTCCATGGTCGGGGACAAAGGATGGCACTTGGGGAGAAATTGTCATCCCATCAGCCGCTAGTATGTGGTGTGCCGCAAGGAGCAGTTCTCTCCCCATTATTGTTTAACATCTATATGCGCCCCCTCACCCAGCTGGTGCGATGTTTCGGACTTGGGTGTCACCAGTATGCTGATGACTCCCAGTTATACCTGTTGATGTATGGCTGACCTAGCTCAGCACCGGATATCCTGGAGTACGCTTTCGAAGATGTGGCTGGATGGTTGAAGCAGAGTTGGCTGAAATTAAATCCCACGAAGACGGAGATCCTGTACTTGAGTTGTGGATGCATTGATTCGGGACCCTGGCTTCCTGTCCTCGACGGGGTGATGCTTACACCAGCCCCAAGAGTCAGGAGCCTGGGGGTGATCCTAGATGCCTCCTTGAAGATGGAAGCTCAGGTCGCCGTGGTTGCCAGGTCTTTTTTTCCATCTCCGACAGGCCAGGCAGCTTGCCCCCTATCTGTCAACCCACAACTTAACTACAGGGATTCAGGCAATGGTCACCTCTAGACTTGACTGCTGTAACACACTCCATGCAGGGATTTCCTTGAGTCTGATCTGGTGGTTACAGCTGATTCAAAATGCGGCAGCGCATGTCATCACCGGAGTGCACAGTAGTGCACATATAACACTGGTACTGCACCAGCTGCTTTGGTTACCAGTGAAGTACTGAATCAGATTCAAAGTTTTGGTATTAACCTATAAAGTCCTATGCAGACTGGGACTTGCGTATCTTCGGGACCACCTCTCCCCATATGTGCCCCAGAAGATGCTCCAATCAGGAGACAAACAGCGATTAACGGTCCCTGGCCCCAGGGAGGGCCTGCCTAGCATTGACCAGAGCCAGGGCCTTTTCAGTCCTGGCTCCAACCTGGTGGAATACTCTGTCTAATGAGACCAGGGCCCGGCAGGATTTGTGAGACGGAGTTGTTCCTCCAGGCGTATGGTTGATGCTGGGTAGGGCCCCTGCCGGGCAATAGGGCCCTTCCTATCAGAGCATCCACCTCCAAAACCTTTCCCTTTAAGAATTTTTTCAGTGATGGTTGGATGAAGGATCCAATTACATACTTTGTGCTGTAATTTTGTACCTGTAATTTTAAATTTTTAATGTATTTATTGTGCTTTTAAATTGAGAAACTGTGAATTTTTGACGTTATGAATGTAATCTGCCCTGAGCCTGCTGGTGCCAGGGGAGAGGGAAGGGGAATAGAAATTGAAATAAATAAATAATTTGGAAAGGTCCTGGAACTGATTGTTTAGTAACAAGCGTTCAGAATGTCTCCTGGTTTTCCTGCTTCTGTGGGTCACTTTCTTCCACATGTCTATTCCTGTGTTGAGTGTTCTTCCTTTTACTGAGAAACCTTCTCCCCCCTCTTCCTCCTGCCCCTCCAAGAGTGCTTCATGAGTTCTCTCCAGGAGCTCTTCCCCTTCCCTGATAAGCTGGAGTATGGATAGGCCATCGGTTCGAGGTGGATATGATAGGGCTTTAAACTCTCATTATAATTCTGGGTATGTCACTCAATGTTAAATTTTTTTACATAAATTTCTCTCTTTACACATCTGAAAAGTTTAAAATTTTGAAGTTGTAATTTAAGTACAAATGCTGTCTAAGATGCATAGTTTTGATTATATAAAGCTTTGGCAGGGAAGGTGGGGTTCACTCATCTTCAGAAACCATACTTAAGTGATAGCTGTGTTTACTAAAGAGCATATTGTAGAAAAAAAATTGTGTTTAGTCATATGACATTATACCTTAGAAAGAAGTGAGGTTCTCTTTCATGATGTAGCTAATATGAAAAAGAAACTCAGGACATTGGGTGAAGGTCTGAAAAGTCTTTTGGCTAGCAGAAGAAAAATATCATCCTGGGGGGAAGGGCAGTTGAATATGCTGTGCCCTGAATTTCTCTTTTTTTTTTTTTGAAAAAATTTTTATTGGGTTAGGATCAAATGTTTACACATTACAGTCAATATTCCCATTTCCCAATTTCTAACCCCCTCCCTTTCCTCCCCCTTTTTGTTGACTTCCAACAGTTTTCCAACCCTTTGTCCCTTTTCCCTTACTCCTTTTAATCTCCTCTATCTAACAAATATATATTCTCCCTTTATTCTAAGCAATACTTCTTTAACTATTTTTAATACTCTGTACCCTGACTATGAGTCCCTTTTTCCATAATGGATAAGCAATTTATCCCATTTTTCATTATTTCACTTTCAAATATTTCTATATATCATAAACTATGTAAACCATACATTCATATAAATCAACCAGTTTAACTTATACTCTATATGTTATTCATTCTATCTTCTTCTTTCTATTTTAGTTATATTTGTTTACATTAGTATTTCTATTCCCCTTCAGTCATAAGTCTATATATGATATCAATCAATTTGACTCATATACAACTTCAAATAAACATATTCAGTTTGGTACACTGTACGGAATCAAAAAGAAAATATTATTAGTTAATCAATCCTTATAGTTAACCCTTATGATTAATTATTTTCTATCAATATTCTATTTATTATTCTATATATATCAATCTAATATCATAACTGCTTAGAAATTCTCTTTTACCTCTTCTCCTCCCCGGTAAAGTCACCCCCCTCTACATTTTATTGTACTTCAGTAGTTCTCAAACTGCCACAGTTCTCCTCCCACCTCCCATTTCTTCTCCAAATATTGTTTCAGCTTCTCCCAGTCTGTGTTAAACTGTCCTGAGTCCAGGTTTCTCAATTTTCTTGTCATTTTGTCCATTTCTGCCATATACAGCAATTTGTGGATCCAATCTTCAATAGTTGGCACTTCTTGTATTTTCCATTTTTGCGCATACAAAAGTCTAGCTGCTGCCGTCATGTAAAATATCAACGTCCTATGATGGGCTGGAATTCCCTCCATTCCCAAGTTTAGTAGCAGGAGTTCTGGGTTCTTATTAATTTGAAATTGTAATATCTCACTCATTTCTCTTATTATTTCCCCCCAGTACTGCCTAGCTACCTCACACGTCCACCACATGTGGTAGAGGGAGCCCTCATGCTTCCTGCATTTCCAGCATTTATTAGAAGTGTTCAAATTCCCTAGCGCAATCTTCTTTGGTGTCATGTACCAACGGTAAATCATTTTGTAAATGTTCTCTTTAATACTAGTGCATGTCGTTGTCTTCATTGTAGTCTTCCACAAGTATTCCCATGCCTCCATTGTTATTTCTTTGTTGAAATTTATGGCCCATTTCACCATTTGTCCTTTAACTATTTCATCCTCAGTATACCATTTCAGCAGTGCTTGGTATACCTTAGATATTCTTTTCTTGTCCTCTTTAAGAAGGGTCTGCTCTAGTTCCGAGTTTTCTGTTCGTATACCTCCGTTTACAGAGTCCGAGTTATATAAATCTCTAATCTGTCTATACTGGAACCAATCATAATAAGGTGATAGTTCCTCCTGAGTCTTTATTCTGAGTTTAGATTCTTCAGTTCTAGTTATTTCTTTATAAGTTAGACATTGTTGCTCATTATCAACAGCTCTCGGATCTATCACCTCATATGGAACTACCCACAAAGGGGTTCCTTCTTCCAGATAGATTCTATACTTCTTCCAGATTATATATAAACTTCTCCGTATATAGTGATGCAGGAACATCGAGTTCGCCTTTACTTTATCATGCCATAAGTATGCGTGCCATCCAAATATTTTTTTATATCCCTCTAGGGCTAGTAATTTCTTATTCTTTAGCGTCATCCACTCCTTCAACCACACCAAGCAAATTGCGTCATGGTAAAGTCTTAGATTGGGCAGTTGCATTCCGCCTCTTTCCTTTGCATCTTGTAAAACTTTCATTTTCACTCGAGGCTTCTTGCCTGCCCATACAAAGTCTGATATTTTCCTCTGCCATTTCTCAAATTGCTTAGAGTCACTGATGATTGGTATTGTCTGTAGCAAAAACATTACTCTTGGTAGCACATTCATCTTAACTGCTGCAATCCTTCCCAACCATGACAAATTTAGTCTGTTCCATTTAATCAAATCTCTCTCTATCTGAGTCCATAGTTTTTCATAGTTGTTTTTAAATAAGTCTATATTCTTAGCAGTCAGTTCGATTCCCAAATATTTCACCTTACTTGTTACTTCACAATCCGTTATTTCCGTTAACAATTGTTGTTTCTGCTTAGTCATATTTTTGCATAGTATCTTTGACTTCTTGTGGAATCATGTGGAAATTAGGGAAAAGGAGAAAAAGGAAAGCATGGAGAATAAATGAGGACTTGCTACAGGAAGGAGAGAGTATGGAGATGTTGAGAAGAGAGACAAAGTTCTTCATACAATACAACGTAAATAAAGAAGTACCAACTGACAAAGTTTGGGACGCTTATAAGGCGGTTATAAGGGGCATACTAATGGACTTAAATGGTAGAGCAAGAAAAAAGAAAGAGGAGAAAAGACAAGAGATTGAGGAGAAAATAAAAGCCAAAGAAATACAGTTAAAAAAGAGACCAGGGAAAAAGAAATTATATCAGGAAATTAAAATACTTCAAGAACAGTTAACAGCAATGAATAATAAGGAATTGGAGTGGGATCTTAAAAGATTGAATCAGAAAGCGTTTGAAGGTGCAAATAAACCTGGGAAGTATTTGGCATGGCAACTGAAGAAGAGAAGGGAAAAGAAAATAATAAATAGAATTTGCGAAGATAATAAAACGTATTTGGAACAGACTACCATTAGTAGAGCCTTTTACAAATTCTACGCTAAGTTGTATAATAAGAAAGAGGTAAATAAAGAGTCAATAGCGTTATATTTGGAGAAAATGAAACTTCCAGTAATTTCGGAAGCTTGGAGAAATAAACTGAACAGTGAAGTAACAGATGAGGAACTAAACAAGGCAATACAATCTGCAAATCTAGGAAAGGCGCCAGGGCCAGATGGACTTACAGCGAAATTTTATAAGGTAATGGCCAATGAACTGGCACCATTCCTAAAAGAGGTGATCAATGGAGTTTTAAAGGACCAGCGGATTCCAGATACCTGGAATGAAGTGAATATATCATTGATCCCCAAAGAAGGCCAAGACTTGACTAATGTGAAAAACTACAGACCTATATCGCTACTTAACAATGATTATAAAATCTTTGTGAAGATACTGGCGGAGAGACTGAAGGGGTGGCTTACGGAAGTCATTGAGGAGGAACAAGCAGGCTTTTTGCCAGACAGACAAATCAGAGACAATTTAAGGACAGTGATTAATGCTATTGAATATTATGACAAGCGTTGTGACAAAGAGGTTGGTTTCTTCTTTGTTGATGCTGAAAAGGCGTTTGATAATTTAAACTGGGACTTTATGTTTGCCACTATGGAAAAGCTACAATTGGGAGAAAGATTCATTAGAGCAATTAAGGAAATTTACAGAGACCAGACTGCAGCAATTGTGGTGAATGATGAAGCGACTAAGAAATTGATTATAAGTAAAGGAACAAGACAAGGTTGCCCGTTGTCTCCACTGCTGTTCATTTTGGTATTGGAGATCCTGATGATACAAATACGACAAGATGAAAAAATTCGAGGAATTAAAATAAAGGACTATTCATATAAGGTCAGAGCATTTGCGGATGACATAATGTTAATTGTAGAAGACCCATTGGAGAACATGCCAAAAGTGATAGATAAGATTAAGGAGTTCGGAGATTTGGCAGGTTTCTATATTAATAAAAAGAAGTCAAAGATACTATGCAAAAATATGACTAAGCTGTGCCCTGAATTTCTCAACTTGTCACTTCATTCAGAATATAAGCTGACAAGAAGCTAAAGGTATGCTCTTTATCAATGACTCTGTAATTTTTTAAGTCTTGAAGCCTGCCTTTCATTAGTGGCTTTGTAAGACAGAATATAATTTGACATCACCCTATGTATGTTTAGCTGTGCCATAGGCGAGCCTTCTGTATGTAACAGATCTTCCACAAAACTGAGTTAGTGTGAACAATGTTTCCATTGTGTGCATGGTGGTGATGCGGGTAGCAGTATGAATGGAGAATCCTGTTCAGGCACGAGTTCTGTATGAGAAATAATAGTTGTTGTATTGGGTGGGATGGAGACCCAAGTAATGGGAAATCTTGGAAGGTTTGGAGATTATTATTCCTCAGTTTGTAAGTGAAAAGAGAGCAGAGGGGCAGCTGTACAGCTTCAGGACTCCATCTCAAAGCTACCTTCCAGCTATACTTTTCAGTATTTCAGAATCAGTTTGCTTTATTTATTTCTAATTTGTGTCCCACAGTCTCTGCCAAATAGTGTTACTCAAAGCATTGTCACTATCTAGAGAACAGTGTAAATTGTAACCAAATATATGACAGAAAACTGAGTAAAACTGTTTTACTTCCTTTGTGTTCTAGAACTTTGCCAAGAACATTTTTGCGATTCTTCAGTCAGTCAAAGCTAGGGAAGAAGGTCGTGCGCCTGAACAAAGACCAGCACCGAATACGGCACCAGTGGTAAGGCTAACTTCACACTTGATGACAAGATAAAGCCATCTTGATTTTTGAAACTAAAGGGATTTTTTTCGCTTTTAATGTTGGTTTATTTGAAAAGAAAGGAGCATCCAATACCAAGCGCTTTATTCTTGATGTGGAATAGATACTGTTTTCCATTTGCACAAATGACGTTTATGTAAACATGCATTATGTGGAAAACTACTATAGGTATTTGGATAGAATGCATGCTGATTTTGATTGGGGCTGTGATAAATGGAGTTTACAGAAAATCAAGGTACAGATGTTAAAAGTAGGCAACTGTTCAAAATACTAAAATTCCAGAGTAAACATAGGAAGAGTTTGAACCAGTAGATTAGATACCAAGTTGAACAGCAGTTCTGCTGGTGGAATGACATTTCCATTGACACAAGAGAGGAAGGTTATTTCTTTCAATTCCCCCCTTCCTCTAGACCCCCATTTTGCCTCCCACTCCATTCCTGGGAATTTCAGGAGGAGAGGAAAAGTTGCTTTCATTTAGTATGAGTGTGCTTAGATTCCAAGTCAGCATTTTTACTTTGCCATTAATAAGCCGGAGGTTTAATTCTTAAAAATGCCTGGAATAATACTTATTACTAACTCAGTTGCATAAATGTTACATTTGATTTGGAATTCAGTTTTATCACTCCTTTTAATACTAGTGTCTCTGTGAGAGCTGACCAAAGCCCCATGCTGCTTGGATGATATCCTAGCTTTGCTTCTCTGATCCTATTGAAGTATCTCACACAGCTAATTTCAACTCCCCCCCCCCGCCCCCAATTCCCTAGTGTTGTCCTTCCCCTCCTTCTTTCTGGAAACGTTTATTTCTCTATGGTGCCAGTGGCAGTTGATATTAGAGAGAGTGAATGGATGATCAGTTACCTCATGTTCCTGTTTTCCAGACCCTCTTCTGTATTTTAACAATAGTCCTTAAATTTGTATGTAATGGCAAGATGGATTTCGATGATGATGATGATGATGATGATGATGATATACAGGACAATGATTTATATACAGGACAACTTAATGCCCACTCAGAGCAGTTTACTCAGTATATTATTATTATCCCCACAACAAACACCCTGTGAGGTGGATGGGTCTGAGAGAGCTCCTAGGAGCTGGCTAAGGTCAGCTGGCTTCAAGGGAAGGAATGGGGAATCAAACCTGGTTCTCCAGATTAGAGCCAATGCTCTTAACTACTACATCAAACTGGCTCTCCTTGATGGCTGTTCTAACACTGAAATAAAATAGATGTTTTCAGAGACATCCTACTAAATGACTGGAACTGTCAAGAAATTGTCCATGAAAAGATGGGTAAAACGGAACACATTAATTTGGCACTATTTCTAATTTTTTTAAGAATATACTTTCTCCCTTTGCCCCTCCCAAGAAAAAATATGTGGATTGTGTAGTTCCTTTCCATACTAGCATCATTCATATACAGGGTGGAGACATACTGGTATACAAAGGAGTCACATCATTTGTCCAATCCATGTGGCTCCTCTTCTCTCCGTCTCCCATAGCTCCCCATGGCAGAGGAGCAGGCCACTGGAAACTGGTTCTGAAACTAGTAACTTAGAATTAATTATAATGTGCTATCTTACTAGTTGGTTGTCTATCATTTATCTTCAGAAGGCAGGAGTAGTATAAATTTATATTACAAATAAAATTAGAGTACATTCAAATTTCAGAAATCTTAAGTCATTTGTGTTATCTGTCAGTTTGACAGAAGTATCTGTCAAATGCCAAAGTGTAAATTTTTAACAAACATTTCAACATGGAGCACTCTTTTTTTTTCCTTTGTGCTTCAGGATCCCACTTTACGAAACAAGCAGCCTACTCAAGCCGCCTACAACAGATACGATCAGGAAAGGTTTAAAGGAAAAGAGGGTAAGTTTGCTGTTTTAGCCTTGTTTAAACATTAAATAAGCCTGAGTAGATAAAATCAAGGCTATACATGATAACCAAAGAATGTGTTATAAATTAACAAAAGAAAAAGAAATACCTAATTACTTAACAGTATATCCTAGGTTTTGTTTTTCTTCTATTACAGTTTTCTTCCATTTAGTTAACCCTATGAAAATGCTGCTTAAACAGTGTTTTTTGCAGCAAGAACCAAGTGGGTTTTTTTCCATAGCAAACATTTAAGTTGCATTTCCTGATA
Organism: Eublepharis macularius; assembly: GCF_028583425.1. NCBI lineage: Eukaryota > Metazoa > Chordata > Lepidosauria > Squamata > Eublepharidae > Eublepharis > Eublepharis macularius. The sequence goes on from NC_072794.1 coordinate 38,198,038, forward strand.
CGTTGTCATGCTTCCTTTGTACTTGCTAATAGCATTGAACAACTAGCCAGCTCTGGCACTCAGTAGTGAACAATCAGCTTGTCTTTAAGTCAGCTGTGTAAAAAAGCTGCAATAATAATGCATTTCATTCCTGATTTCCTATCAAACAAAAAACTGTTTTACTGATAAATTATATCCCTAGAATGTTGCCTTCATTAATAAAATTGTTGTTTGGAAGAATTTTTTTTAAATTCTTTTAATGTTCTTTCAAAAATGAAACAAAAAAACTCAGGCACAGCCGTGGTCTGCCTGCCTGTCCTTTTACATTCATTTTTGTGCAGAGTGCAGTTTCCTCTGGTAACTAGTAGCCGCTGCTTGGGAAGTCTGTATCCTTGGCAAAAAGATGGAAAATGAAAAGGAAGCAGTTCTAAAATAGTCTCCCTAGAAATCATGTTGAGAGAGAGAGAGAGAGGCCAATTTTCAAAACTAAGCTGCGGATATTTATGAAAGAGATCTTCTGATTTTTAAGTGCATCTGTTATAGTCAAAATACTTTCTCCTAACTGCTTCCAAAATGAGGTAAAAGAAAATGACAAGACCAGAGAAGCAATTTCAGTCACTATTATTCAAACGCCTAGAAGCTCTTCCAAAGGAACTTACTTATGCTGAAGATATCTTTGCTTTATTAGTCAAGGTCCAGGTATTGCCCCCAATCTTGTCTTTGCCTTACTAGTCATCATCTGAAATTGGTTAAAATATCTTTGTTCTGTAGTATCTCTCAGAAGGCATGTATAATATGATCGGTAGAGTTGGCCATGAGACCAGACGAAGACCTGGTCAGTTGAACTGTCAACTACTGGTCAAGTATTTTTAAACAATGTTTTTGGAAGAGTAAAAATATACTTTAATTTTCAGCAGGTTTGTTATGTATAATAATAACAAAAACAATTAGGTAACATTGTGAAACCACAACATTTACTTTGTAAATATGAAGTAAGTATTAGGCCCACTGCAGGGAGAGAAAGTGAAATTTTAACAGATGATAAAGAGAGCAGAACTGCTCAATTTCTGCTTTATCGCAGTTTTCACTTGTAAGGGGAACTGTGCTTACTGTGGCAAACAGGGAACATGTGAGGAAAAGAGAGAGAGAGAGAGAGAGAGAGAGAGAGAGAGCAGAGCTGCTGGGGCCGGCTCTGCAGAGGAGGCTAAGCTGCTTTGAGTTCATTCTGCTTTCTTTTCATGGGGGGGTGGGAGCTGTGTGTGTGTGTGCTGCTTTGAGTTCATTCTTTTCATGGGGGGGCTGTGTGTGTGCTGCTTTGAGTTCATTCGGCTTTCTTTTCATGGGCGTGGGTGGGGCTGTGTGTGTATGTGTGTGTTGCTTTCATTCTTTTGTTGACCGAAGTTGACATTGTTATGGTTCCCACAGCTTTTGAATGCAGATTGGTTCTGTGTTAGTTAAATATATCAATTATGGTTATTTGTATTAGTTAAAATATCAGTTACAGTTATTCCAGTTTTATGCTAGGAATGGATAGCTGTGTTCAAGTCACAGAAGGCTTTCATCAATATATTCATCAGCATATAGGTGTTCTTATGTCTTAATAGCTGTAACTCAAATGGTTCTCCCCACCCTCAGCTGATCAACATCACTGAAATTGCAGTGGACATACGGGTGTTAGGAAGTTTTTATGAATATTGTTTGTCTGGGACATTGGAATATTTATGAGCATTTCACAATGTCACAACAGCTTAGCCATTGGTAAGGTAGAGTTGGCAGGCAACAAAAAAAAAGCCATTTTATACTAAGTATAAATCTAATGCAGCTAAAGTTGAGAATCTAATTTTAAATTGTTCCAGTAAAGCAAAACTCCCTGAAAATTTGAAAATTCAATATTCATTAGATTAGGAAATTCAGACTCTGTGGAATTTTGAGAAAGAATTTTGGAATTTTTTTTCCTATGCTGGCAGAGAGAATCTCTTAGATTTGTGAGATGGGTTTTGGATTTTTAGAGCCCCCCCCCCTCCTTGCGTATTTTAAAATATGATTCCAAAGAAATTAAATGTTTGGGAAAGGGAAAGGGAATGGAAGATTTCGCTTTTTGTAGAGGATACAGAAAGGAAAAAAACCCTTTCTCATAATAGTGTAATTTTGCAAGCTTACTAACATTTATCTCGTAATGCATTGTGCTGGGTTCTGGGAAGCAGCGTCACTTTGGGAATTGCCGTCATCACGCATTTCTGGGAGCGCACGCGCGTGCACGCACCTGTGATAATAGAGAGTTCCACCACCTCTTTTCCCAGAAAAAAAGCCCTGCATATACTGGATATGAGTAAGCAGTGTGATGTGGTAGCTAAAAAGCAAATGTGATTTTAGGCTGTATCAACAGAAGTATAGTGTCTAGCTCACACGATTGATTGATTACATTTGTAGCCTACTTTCTCCATGAACAGGCTCAGAGCAGATAACATCAAAAATTACATTTGCATTAAAATTGTAACATTAAAACCACAATAAATAACAGTTCAGTTATAACAATGATTCTAGATAGCAGCCCATTTTTCCCAGTCTCAGTAAAACATTTCCATGGGGTGAGTGGTAAAGAACAGCAGTGGTCCACTGATGGAAAAACAGTGTGGGGGTTTCACTACCCCTCCCCCCACAGGAGACCAGCAAGAAACTCACTCAAAACTCATACGAAGTGATGGTAGCGCTTTACTCTACTCTGATTAGACCTCATTTGGAGTACTGTTTTGGGCACCACAGCTTAAGAAGGATTTTGACAAGCTGGAACATGTCCAAAGGAGGGCAACAAAGATGGTGAGGAATCTGGAGACAAAAGAGTTTTCTGCTAAACATTAGGATGAACTTCCTGACAATTAGAGTGGTTCCTCAGTGGAACAGTATTCCTCGGGAGGTGGTGGGTTCTCTTTCCTTGGAGGTACTTAAGAAGAGGCTAGATGATCATCTGATAGCTATGTTGATTCTCTGACTTAATATGAATGTACAGATCAAGAGAGAAAGTGGACAAAGGGAAGAGCCCGTGCTTGTCTCTTGTGGCTTTTTCTTATATAACCAGGGTAATGCCGATTGCCACTTGGGGGTCAAGAAGGAATTTCCTCCAGGCTAGATTGGCCAGAGATCCTGGAGGTTTTTTGCCTTCCTTGGGTATAGAGCAGGGGTCACTAGTGGGTTGGGAGGGGGGGGGAATAGCTGTGAATGTCCTGCATTCTGCAGGCTACTGGACTAGATGACCTTCCAGCTCTACATTTCTGTGTTTCTAACAGTATTCTTTTCCAAACCATTGGCATTGTTATTAGTGGTTTGGTTCATGCTGATGTAAACAATGGTCAAACTCCTGCTGACGCCAAAATTAGTTTAAATTGACATCTTCAGTGTATTATAGACAATTAAAATACTACATTGTTTAGATGTTCAGTGTGTAACTTTTGTTCCCTTTTCCTCAGTTATGTGTGTGTGTGCTAGGCTAGATTTTACTGCGTTTCATTTTTTAAAAAGTGATATATGCTGCTGACATCTGAATATTTTTCTCCCTTTCCCGGTGGAGCTTTATTTACTACTTGCATCAAGAATGCTAGGCGAAATCCTTATCAGGTGTTCACTTGTTTTAGGGGTCTAGTGCTTGTAAATGCAATTCAGTAGGATTTCATATATGTTAAAAGCCTATGGGGACAGTACCATGATGTATTGCTTTTCATAATCTGTGTTTGGAATGTTTCTAAAACATGACATCAGGTTTTTTTCTCTGAGATTTATGTCTGCCTAGGGAGACATTGCATTTGTCACTCTTTGTAAAGCCATAGTTTGTGCTTAAGGGTTTGAGGATGATTTTAAGTAAAACACCTCTGATTGCTTCATCTCCTAGTAACTCTGATGTTAATACATTCTGGGTAATTCTGCAGCATTAATTTCAGATATAGAAAATTTAATTTATTATATTAGGTATTTAGCCTGTCCTCCCCACAAGCAGGCTCAAGGTGAGTCTTATAATTATTGCCCTCGCAGGAAAAAAAAAGTTCCGTTTTACTTTCTGTAGTGGCTTCAGTCTACTCCCCCCCCCTCCAACAAGAGAAGCTAGGGTGATGGACATTCCTGAGGTGGGGGCTGACTCTCAGCTTGTCGGCTGCTGTTTTCAGGCTGCTCTACAGCAATCTCTTGCAAAGTCTTTTCCTTGCTTCTGTTGATAACTGGAAACTCTTTAACAGCTGTTTGCAAAAACTTAGTCTTTTTTCTTGGTATTGGAAACTGCTGGTGGCAATTTTGTTCTTTAATTTCTGCCAATTCCTTCTCCACCCAGCAGTCAACTTGCTTCTGACACAAGTCCACTGGGGCACGTCTTCCCCTACGACCCAGCATCCGAACCGTTTTCATGTGAATTCTCTCTTTCCCTTCTTGTGAGGCAGCTTGGGGCAGGCTCTGGTCCCTCCTAGATTGCATAACTTGGGCCGGCCACTTCCCCCCCAAAGACACACGTCTACTCACAAGTTGAGGCTGGAATCTCTCTCTGGAAGAAGCAACAGAATCAGGAGTACCCACTTCTTTGTTGTTGTAAATCCCAATCTTCCTCAGGTGCATAGTCCTGTGAGAGCTCAGCTCTCTGAATTTCACTGGAAATAAAATGCATTCTAGGCTGCCATGGTCCCAACTTGGGCTGCAACTCAGGACACCGGGAGCGGATGTGTCCTGGCTGATTGCAATTAAAACACACAGTTTCTCCCTGTCTTGGCCTCTGCCCTTCCCCACTCTTGGGCTCCCTCCCTCCTGCTTTGGACACAGGCAGAAGTCGAGGCTTCAGTGTCGGAGGAGATTTATGGTATAACTCACCCTCTTGACATTTCCTAGAGAACAAAGTTAGAGGAGTAGGGGCTGCTTGCTTGGAAGTTGAGTGCTAGCACTCCACAGAAACCTGACTGGCAGCTGCAATTTCATCTAAAAGTTGAGCCAACTCTGCTACAGTCCTTCGTCTCTGAGCTCTAGCAAGCATGGCATGTTCTGCTGGAACAACTTTATACATCTGCTCCTTCAACATCAGGTCAAACAAACCATCAAAAGTGTGGACATTAGCAGACTCTACCCACTTATTAGCCATCCTCTGCAATCGACTTGCAAACAGGCTATATGTCTCTCCGTGCTGGGGAGTACCATCCCTGAAGTTTTTCCGCAGCTGTTCACTGGACCTGCCAAAATGCTGTAAGGCCAAGGTCCTAAAATAACGATAGTCTCTTGATTGTTGAACTGTCAAACTTGCCATCAGTTCCAAAATTTCTCCATACAAAGAACGTCTTAAGGACTCCCCGTCTTAAGGACTCCCCGTCTTAAGGACTCCATATACTGGTCCTTAGGCAAGCCCACATCTTGAGCTGCTGCCTCAAAGTGATGAAAGAAAGCACTAATATCTTCCCCTTTCTGATATTCTGGGAATCTCATACGCGCCCAACAGTTCTGCTGTCCTGCAGTGACTTGAGTCTGGAGCAGTGTCATTTGTTGGGCATTCTGTGCCAACACCTGAGTCATCAGGGCACAAAGCTGCTACTGCACTGAGTCCTGCCCATTCCTTAGAGCTCTAGCCTGGTCTTGTCGTCCACTCAGGGTCTCACCTGCTAGCTCTCTGCCTTGGGCTGTTCCCTGCAGGCTGGAAAACGTCTGAGTATTTCCAGATGTCCGGCTGCCATCCTGAGCCATCGAAAGTTGCCAAAGCGGAGAATATTCCAACATCCCTCCAGTTCTTGTCATTTGATCCTGCCACAAGGGATCTCTTCCCAAACGTAAAACTTCTCCGTTATGAGCACTCACTGAAGCCAAATAACTGTAATCCACAGGAGCACCTCCTTCTGCCCCACAAACATTCTCTCCAAATGAAGGCTGGTTTCTGGTTTCAACTTTCAACGGGAAACCGTTGTCCTGACTCATCTTGTCTAGCCAAAATAACAAACCTGCCAATTGCTGTGCACCAGATTAAAGTCTTAGGAAGAGTACTGTCACTGCTTGCTTTGTTCTTCAATTTCCTAGCACCAACAACTTACCCTAGAGCCTAGAGAACATAATGTCCAGATCTGGATTTAGGTGGTGTTTTTGCAACAGTGTGACACTTACTCTCATGAGCTGGTGAACTATGAAGTCACATGAACCAGTGTAGACTGCAAATACATAGGTAGAATCCAGACACTTGTCTGTAGCATGTGTGTCTATGTGATGGTCTGCCTGTAAAGCTTAGTTACTCAAACTCTGAAATAATTAATCACAGTGGCACTGGGCAAAGATTAGTGTGGTGTAGTTGTATATGTTGTTTTTAGAGAATTGTTACCATGGGATGAGGTGTATATAAGATGGATGTGGGTGGGAGTATATGTAGCTGTAGGAATGTGTTTTAAGTGTTATCTTCTTGGAGACATTAATAAATAGATTTGGACTTGGCACAGAGGCTTTATTGAGCAAAACATAACAGATAGTCTATCATATTTATACAAAATTATCTAGGCATCCTTTGTACCAGTCTCTGAGTTTTCTAGAAAAACTTTAACTGAACATTTTCTGGTGTCATAAGTAGAACATGACCTGACTTAGCATGTTTGCTTTTTTACTTAGATTTAGTAAACTAAAATTTAAAGGTAAGCTGTTTGATGTCCCAATGGAAACAAATACTTGAGCTGAAATATTTTGACTAGGACACAAATCTAATTTGGTTTAAATGTTATATTCAAGCAAATTAAAAGTTTCAATGTTTATTTTTATTGAATCATCTTGTAAAACTATAAAGATAATGTAGTGTGCATTTTCCTTAGATGGTTTAAATGCAAACAAAACTCTTCCTCAGAGCCCACTGAAGCACCTTGATAGCAACACTTGTATTACTTGTTTGACAAATGGAACAGTTTGTTCTCTGTCTCAATTATATATAAACTGATTTTGTAGAAGAGTTGAGATTTCTTAACACTTGTTGCCTTATCCTCAGCTATGCAGAAGTATGAGCTCTAAATACTCATTATCTCAGGATGCTGTGCATAGACTTTGTGAAGTATGAGTGGGCAGCTCATAGCACATGAGCAACAGTTGTTCAGCAAGCTACATGTTGCCGCTTTCTGTTGTACATTATATCTAGTATCCCAATATTCTCTTGAATGTTAGCTATTATAGTGAATACTATGTCCTTTACACTACACCATGCTTTACAAGCAGAAAAATATATGCTTTCTACGGGGGTGGTTCTGTTAGGCTTCTTTCTGTAGTTAGAAGAAAACAATAAAGGTTTGGTTGCAGAGTATATTTCCTCCACAGCTGGTAATAGCTTTGTTAAAAGGAAATATTCACATCCTTTCTAAAGTGATTTCATGTCCTCAAAGATTATGAGAACAGAGTTGCGGCTTCATATCTTGTGAATAAAGAGCCCTGTGGGTTTAACAGAGCATGGTAATAAACACTGGCAAACCTTTAAGCAGAATACATCAGCCTTTGACAAAGTGCAAGCAATTTTTTTGGAAATGGTTACTGTCTGATAAAAATAACTCTCAGTCAGTGACACACCAAACATTCAAGTGGAAAATGGGATTAAGCTGCAGAAACAGTAAAGACCCAAAACTATCATCCCTAGATATCTGTTGCCCTCGGCCCTTTCTTGGCACTTCAGAATCTTTGTAATATTATCTAAGTCTTGTAGCATTTGCTGCATTCTTAATTTTTTTGCAGTGATTCTTTTGTACTTCAGACAGATTAATTCAGACTGTGTTTTTTTAAATATGACTTTAAAATTTGAGCTGATTTGAATATTCATCTATATATTTATTGAATTATTCATTTTGGGGCTTGAGTCATGTGGTGAAGCTCAAATATGAGATGTTTTAATGAATACAAAAAGCAACAAAGAGAAGTCTGATGTAGGAAGCAGGTCCCTGACAGGTTGTAGACCTAACAGTTGAATAGCAGCCTGATTAAAAGTTTGCATACAGTAATTGTGTTAGCACAATATATTAGAAAACTGCACAGTACACAAATAAAAACAACTTGTAAAATGTTATCATAATTTTATGTAATGCGTTAAGCCTGCCTATCAGTTCTGCAAGTGGAGGGAGTAGCAATTTTGATAGGTTTCCTCTCTTCCACTGCAAACTCCACCCTCATGCCATTCCTAGTGCCCCCCCCGGTTCCCCCAGGAGCAGCTTGAGGGGCATTTGGGGCTGGAGCAAGAGGGGGGAGATGAGAAAGTTGCAGTCTGCCATGAAAATGTTCTCTTAACCAGAAATTTTACCAAGCTATTACTTCATAACTGTAATGTTTAAGGCAGTAGGCTGTATCCAGACTAAATTTTCTAATCTCAGAGTGGAACTTTCATGCCTAACCCTTCCCACTGAAGCCCATTAATGTCCATGAAAAGCTGGTGCTGGGCGATAGGGGGCCCTGAGTAATGACATGGACAGAGGTTCAACTTCAAGAAGGAGGAGTAAATGGAAACCATAATTTTAGTCTGGATCCAACCTAATGAACACATTATGATCTCTGTTTGTTGGTAGGGGAGATGGTTAGATTATTGAAAAGACCCTTGTGTGTACATGTTCATACACTTCATGTAAAAACATGCTTTGATTACCTGCCATGTCTTGTAAGCAGCACCAGGTGGAAGTTGTATTACAGTGTCACTGCAGGAGTCTTCCTTAAAAAACTGAAAGGCAATTACTCAGTTACATTGAAGAAAGTAAACAGGTACCAATAGGAAATAACATTGGAATGGGGATTAAGCCTGCTCCCTGCGCCACGGAGCATCTGAGCCAATGGCCCTAGGCACTGCCTAGATCCACAGGCTTCAGACCAGCCCTCCAACGGATCACTGGAGGACCAAGGAGCTGATGGTGCTAGTGAAAACTAGACCCTCGGTAGAGTGTGGGCTCCCAATGAGGGCACTAGGAAGCAGGCAACCCCCCTCCCCACCTCCGGACTATCAAGAGAAGGCGGTTGAGCCCACGGCAGCCCAGTGCAGAGTGGGGAAGAGGCGAACAAACGGCATTTCTTCCCTTGAGCTCTGCCAGAATGGACTGCTAACTGGGACCGTGTCAGCCAACTGGACTCGGTAAAGCTATCCTATTCTAAGTGGGGGAGGAGAGGCCTGAAAGAGGGAAATTCCCATTGCCTTTGGTTTCATTTTCACGCCTAAACTTTGATGGGAAGAACTCCCCAGCGAACATGGTGCCTAAAGCAGGCCTTGTAGCTTCTGCAGGTGAGGGAGGCCCACTGTGTGACTTGGAACTACCCAACTCACCAGCCTCTGCTTTTTCTCAGGCATCTCTGAGGGTTGTGGGAGAAAAGGCACAGGACTTGGATCTGACAAGCGAAGATGCTAAAGCAAATCTGCTCGCATGGTTTAAAACAGAGATTAAAAAAAGAATTAAGGGAACAAGCCCAGAGCAGTGCTGCCTGTGGACCCTCAGATAGATAGGAAACACCCCCCCCCCAGGGAGGCTGATGTCTGAAGGACAAAAAAGGGTAAATGTCTCACATTCTCCCCTGAGATCTAAGAGAAGGAAATTAGAGGAGGGCAAATCTCGCAGAGAGCGTAGCCCCCTGTTAGACACTCAATCAGAGGACTCTCAAGAGTCAGATTTCTCCTCAAATAAGGAAGAAGATGTTTTATTGGAGGAAGAGGAGGAAGCAGTGGGCACAGGGCACACAAGGCTCTTCCCACAAGATCTTTATGCCAGACTGCTTTCAAAAGTATTAAGGGCACTGGAGATAACTCACAAGCCTAAGGGGAAAGAGGATCCAAACCTAAGGGGAAAGAGGATCCACATCCAGATTTCCCAGAGGGATTAGAGAAGGCTCTTCTCAAGGCAGGGGTGGCACCCTCTGGGATTCTGCTTCCAGCAGCATTTTACAATCTAATAGATGCAGAATGGGAGGGTCCAGCAGATGTGAGGGCGATCTGGCTGCGACATCTGTCACCCCATTGATCGCCAGGGTTGATTCGGCTGATCTGGCTGGCTAGGCGGGTGTCCCCTTCCTCCCTCACTGCTCCATGTGCGTCCCTCCCGAAGCTGCGCGCTCGGTGGAAGAGGATGACCATCCCAGATAGGAGTGTACCGTTCTTCGATCAAGGGAGGGTCCAGCCAAACCCAAAGCCACCCATGCAATCTTTAATAAGTGCTGTTCCTTAGTACCAGAGGTGGCTGGTAAATTCAAACTCCCCCCCAGTGAATGACCTGGTGAATAGCCTTGCTTCCAGTTTAGTACTACCTATGGATGCTGCAGGGCTGCCCAAGGACCCCTGTGACAGAATGATAGAACAAGACCTGCTTAGGGGCTTCGAAGTATTGGCCTACTCTCTTAGAGTATCCGTGGCAAGCTCACTTTTCACAAGGGCAGCATTTACTTGGGCTTTAGATTTAGCTGCAGCAGACAGTAGCGTGTTTAGATAAGTAAAGGATATGGTTAAGAAGATTGCCCTAGTGACAGCCTTTGCAGAAGACGCTTCTTTGGATGCCATGCAGCTGTCCTCCGGAGCAATAACCTTCAATGTGACAATCAGACAGAACACATTGCTTCAGAACTGGGATGTCGATCCCTCAGCCCAGGCCAAGGTGGCAGGAATTCCGTTTAAAGAGGTCAGCCTATTCAGAGAAGCCCTGGATAGGCACCAAGAGGAAGAAAGAGAGAAGAAAAAGGTTCTTCCATCAAAAAAGAAGGACGGGAAATTTAGGAAAATATTTCAGTCCTTTTGAGATTCCAGACAATCCCTGCATGCTGGCAATACAAGACCATTCAAGGGTCGCTGGCAATTCAAGCCACGAAGTGAGAACAAATCCTACACATTCACCAAGTCCAACCAGTACGCTAAAGGACCCAAAAAGGGCCAATCAGCATGACTATCTGGAGATGACAACAGCACTGGGATAGGGGGCTCTTACTGAGGTTCTCACAGGTGTGGGAAAGAATTGTAATAGACAGATGGGTCCTGGACTTAGTAACCAATGGCTACATTCTGGAATTAGAGTCAGTGCCCCCCAATCGTCTTATAAAGATTCCAAAGAACTGACTGAACACGAAACACCTCCTCATAAAAAAGGCCATCCATCACCTGATAAAGATAGAAACCATAGAACCAGTCCCACAAGAACACATAGCTCGGGGAGTGTATTCAGTGTTCTTCATAGTCCCGAAGAAGAATGGGGATGTGAGGGCCATTTTGGATCTAAAACGGCTGAACAAATTCATCAAGATACACAAATTCAAAATGGAAACCCTCAAATCAATGGCGGCAATTTAGGAAGAGGACCTCTTGGCGTCCATTGATCCATCGGAGGCCTACTTACATGTTCCAATAAGAGAGTCCCATTGCAAATTTCTGTGATTCACCTACGATGAAAATCACTACCAGTATCGTGCGTTACCCTTCAGCCTAAAATCATTATTAGGGTGTTCACAAAGGTATTGGTAGCCCTAGTGGTGCACCTGAGGCTTCAGGGCGTATCATTGTTTCCATATCTTGATGACACCCAGTCATTAGAGGCTGGACTGGAAACAATGAAGTCTACAGTGGATTGTCTGAGGGACCACAGGTTCGTGATAAACAAAGAGAAAAGCACAACAGCAGAAGTTCCAGTCTATCCTAGACATGATCGAAAAGGAACTGGAAGTAGAAGTGATTAAATTAGCCCAATTGCTGGGGACCATGGTGTCATGCCAGGAGGTGGTACAGTGGTCAAAATTTCATGCTCACCCTCTTCAGAAGTTCCTATTACAGTACCAAGATGTTATAGCCCACAAAAGACACAAACTAATGAGACTACTGATGAACCTAGAGCAGGAGCTCACCTGGTGCCAGGACCCAACAAGATTCCAGGAAGGGGTTCTGCTCAGGGAACCGAAAAGGGCAGTCATGACCAGTCTGTGGGGCTGGGGAGCACATACACACAGCACCTGGCACCTGGATCAAAGAGGAGAGATCCAAGAGCATAAATTTGGATCATCAAGAAAGGGCTGATGGAATTCCAAGCTCTGCTATCAGGAAGATATGTATTAGTGAAAATGGACAACATGACTGCCAAGGCTTATGTCAACAGACAAGGAAGAACCAGATACAGATCACTCCACAGAGAAGCCACTGTTATCATGAAGTGGTCAGGGAGACTCCTCAGATCAATAAAGGTGATTCGTGTGCCTAGACAGGTCAACTCGATGGCCAGTTGGCGAAGCAGGAACAAGATGGATCAATCAGAATGGAAGTTATGCAAGGAGGTATTCCAGAAAATCTTCCAGAGATTCGGAAAGGAAAAAAAATAGACTTGTTTGCAAGCAATCAGAACCACCAAATTCAAAATTACATATCAAGAAAAAGAGACCCCTCCCCCAGGCTTGATAACGCTCTGAGCTGTGATTGGTCCTGCTTGCTGCTGTATGCCTTCTCACTGATACAACTAATGCAAAGAGTGGTGCAAAAAAATGTCGCACAACATGCAGAAATAATACTGTTTGCACCCTATTGACTGAGGAGAGCTTTGGTTCCAGGAGCTGGTGAGACCTGTCAGTCATGGACTCATGACATCTTCCTTCACGAGAGAATCTGCTGACACAAGGGACAATCCTACACCCTCAACCAGCTTGATTACATCTCACAGCCTGGAGGCTGAGTGCAAGCAGTTGAGAGAATTGGGATATTTGGAGACAGTGATCTATACAATGCTAGCATCGAGGAAGAGCTCTACAAACAGGAGCTACAATAACACTTCGCAAGTTTTTCAAATTTGGTGTGCAGATAGGGGAAAAGATTCTCTAAATGTCCCAGTTAACGGAGATTCTCTCGTTTCTACAGGAAGGTCTGGATAAGGGGCTTAGTACCAGCACCCTTAAAGGCAAATATTAGCTATTGCAGCGATTAGGGGTTAAGAAGAGTAGACTTCTCTCCCAACTCTCGCATGTTAAGAGATTCCTGCGAAGCACCACTTTGATCAATCCCCCACGGGTACGTAGATTCCCCACCTGGAATCTCAATATAGTTATGAAAGCAGCTAACTAAAGAGCCTTTTGAGCCCATGTTGTCATGTCCCATGAAGGAGTTAACATTCACAACTATTTTTCTAATAGGTATTACCTCAGCTAGACAAGTATCAGAACTTTGTGTATTCCACAAAGACAAAATGGTTTAAGATGAGACCCAGTTTTCATTCCTAAAGTAAACTCAGTGTTTCATAGGAGCCAGGAAATAGTTCTACCTTCATTCTGTCCAAATGCCACGCACGAGAAGGAAAGGGAGTGGCATTACCTCGATGTCCGAAGGGCACTAAGCTTTTATATGGACAGAACGAAACAGTTGAGGAAGGTCAGAGGCACTGTTTGTGTCATTCAGGAAGTCATCCCTTGGTGACAGTGTGGCTACCTCCACATTGAGTAGGTGGATTAGGGGGTGTATAATCTTGGCATATAGAGCCAGAAATTTGGAACCACCCCCAGGGTATTACAGTTCACTCACTTAGGAGACCTGCAACCTCTGCACTGTATAGATCCTTCCCCTCACTAGAAGTGATACGTAAAGTTGCAACATGGAGATTGGTGCATTCTTTCACAAACATTACAGGATAGACAAGATAGCCTCAGCTGAGGCAGCCTTTGGAAAAAAGGGTTTACAACACACCCGCTAATCTCAGAGTCCAACCAACCCTCCCTGGGCCACTCTGCTTTATGTCCCAATAGTACAGACTGTCCCACTCCTTGGACCACAGGAGAATGGAAGGATTTTTCACTTACCATGAAGCTTCCTTCTTGGTAATCCAGGAGTGAGGCAGTCCAATCTACCCAAGAAAAAAAGAAAAGGTGGATCTGGAGACTGGAGGGTCCGTTGTATAGACACTGGGCAGAAAATAACCTTTTCATTACAAAAATTAGCTGTATAAGGGTACATAGTTGGTTAACTTAGTGTTAAACAAGTTGGCATTAAGATATAATAAAAGAGGAGAGGCCATTATGTTGCAGCGCCGGATCTAGGGTTGCCTGCGCCTGGGGCAATCCTAAGCCAACCACCTTGTGTGCACGCACAGCGCGCGCACATTCCCCGCACGGCGTGATGATGTCACTTCAGTGATGTCATAACGCAGGGTGGAACGGCGGAGGCAGCGTGTGGGGCTGGGAAGCCGCCTGCACCATTCACCTCCCCACAGGCGAATGGCGCGGGTGGCCTTGCAGCCCCGCAATCGGCCGTTCGCCTGCCCCGCAGGATGGGGCGGCCGGCTTGCCGCGCACCCCCTGCCCTGCAGGGCAGGCAAAGGGCGGCACGGCCACCTGCGCCATTCGCCTGCCCCGCAGGACGGGGTGGCTGGCCGCCCCCTGTCCTGTGGGGCAGGCAAATGGCGTGGGCGGCCCCGCAGCCCCCCACGCTGCCTTTTGCCTGACCTGCAGGACAGGGGGTGCGCGACAAGCCAGCCACCCCCTGTCCTGCAGGGCAGGCAAAAGGCAGCGCAGGGGGCTGTGAGGCACGGGGGGCTGCTGCCTGCACCCTCTGGCAGCTGCTTCTGGCGCCCCCTCCCTGGTGGCGCCGGGGACAGACTACCCCCCTGCCCCTCCTTGATCCGGCCCTGTTATGTTGTTGAGAATTTATACAGTTATTTGAAGATTCATGGCTTGAGAATGAACTCGAGACACCAGGAACGAGCTCCTCCCCTCTGGGTTCAAAAGAGTCGGCTGACTCTGCCTCAGAGAGGAGGAGCTATGTTCCCAATAGTACAGACAGCCCCCCTCCTGGACCACCGAGCATGGTACGTGAAAACAAATCTTCCATTCTCTGCCATTGCCCTGATCCAGTGAACCGATCTGCCTAAGGTGTGGCATACACTTTATAAAGCTGCTATTCAGGTTATAGTGCCTCGACAGTGGATATTAAGACAGACTGAACAGGAACTTCCTAGTAGATCTGGAAAGCTCAAATTACTGTAATGAGCAACAGAAAGCACAGATGATTGTAAAAGTTTGTCTAGCATGAATGTGTCTCAGACTTAGGAAGAGGCATTGACTAAAAAGATAAAAATTAGATTACCAAGATTTACTTATGATAAGGTGGTAGATACTGTGGCTGTCAGGTACCCTGGAATGCTGAGAACTTCACATGAGATATGTGCTGTAGTGGCACTGGTTGGTGAATTCCAGCAAAAAAAATTATGGCAAATTATGACAATACTAAAATAAACAACTCTTTACAGTTAATGTAATGCGCTAAGAGATTTTATGATGGTCAGTAAGGTTTCTGACAGTAATTGAGTAACTTGTGGTGTCATGGAAATGTTGATGAAAATTCAAGAACTGATAACATAAAATGCTCAGCGGTAGAATATTTGCATGTATTCCAGCTTCTCAGAGGGAAGTGAAAGATTATAGATTGGTTTAAAAAACATCTGTCACGCTAGACCTAGAGATTAGAATACTAGTATGAAAATTAGGAAGAAGGCTTGTGAGTAAGGACATGGAGTGAGGCCAAGTTGGCAGTCTCCTTTTATAGACACTTTCTTTTTATAAAGAATGTTGCTCTGTAAATTTTATCCAACTGTCCCTTCCATATACCTGAGAGGAGAAATGAGAGAAACTGGTTTGGTATGGGAGAATTGTGTGCCTCTAATTCTTGTTTATCTTCATGGCTCAAAACCACTCTGCCTTATTGCTTAATTTGTATTCATAGAGGCACCCTGAAAGTACAGCTAAATGAAAAAGCAAATTGCAGATATATGCAACACATTGATTATATATGCACACAGTAATCTCATTACTGTAAAAACAAATAGACTGAGCTCTGATGGAATTGATAAAAACTCTTCTTAAATATAGTACAATATGCTGCTCTTTTAAATCATGTTTAAAACAAATGCTTCCTTTCCATTACCTAATTTCTAGGCAAGGAGAGTGCCTTGTATTGAGAAGGCAAAGTCCACTGGAACCTTACCCTGTAAAATCAGTGCTCTTGTGCAACTGTCATTCATGCTGAAGAGAGTTTGTGTCCAAATTATTCAAATTGGCTGGGTGTCTCTAAACTCAACCAGATTAACAGTAGAATAGCAGGTACTTACAGACATTGAGGAATGTGTTCACGGCAGAGGAAATGGGGGGAAAGGTTTGAAAGTGGCATCAATCCCGCTGTTCCTCAACACACAAAAGGCTGGAAGTCTGACTGTTGCTTTTTGGGATGGTTTTTTTTTGGGGGGGGGACATTCTGTAGCAACAATTTCCAGTGCCCAAAGCAATTTTATTTGTTGCAACAACAGTTCTGTAATAAGTCTTAGCTGCAGTCACAATGACTTGAAGCTTAAGCTGTATGAATGAAGTGAACCTTTTGTCCCCTTTACCTTTCCCCCTGCAATCCCCTGTGGTCTCCACTCCACTTCCTGGCCATTCCTGAGGGATGGGAAATCTTTGGGAACACCTTAGTGTGCAGTGGAAGGGGCAGCAGCAAGGAGGCAGAATTCCTGCCACTTCTGTTATCTTTCTGCAGACCCTCATGCTGCATCCACATTATTCCTCGCCATCACCACCCGAGGAGTGACTTTTTAAGAGGCAAAAGGCATTGCAGTGTGGAGGGGCAAGATCCTTTCCACTTACACCATTCTCTTTACGTTTCAGATTCATCCTATTGTGGTCAAGGCTAAACTGGGAGTTGCATCTAGGTCTTACCCAGTTTTTGTCCAGTTTTCTCAGAAGATAATGTTGGTTCTACTAAGAGCATGATTTCAAGATATCCTGAGAACTTTCTTCATCCATGAGAACCAGAAATTATTGTAGTGGCTTTATGTTGCTTGGTGATCTTTGCCAACTTGTTAACTTCAAGGGCTTAATGTGAGTCTGTATTTTGATACTTGAAAGTGAAGACATAGTGCCATTGTTTGTTCATATAGCCTTGGTCCACCAGAAATATAAGCCACTTGGTCAGCACAAAAGCACATGTCTGGAATTAGCATTTGATATATTTTGAATCTCCAGCAAAAATATCCCACTCATATCAACATGTGAGGTTTCATTAGGGCTGCCAAAATAAGTAGTGCTATCCAAAAGTTTGATCTTCTGCATCTTTCCCTTTAAATTGATTTCAAGATTCCCTAAATATCTGTATGTGTATCAATAGGCAGTGTTGATGATAGCTTTTGTTTTCCACATGCATTTCTAGTTTGCTCTATTGTTAACTTTGGTCTCCTTTTCACGGCCTTCTGAAAGAAATTCATTGTTTACAAGGGTTATTACTTCTTTTTTTTCCTTTCAGTCTGTTGCCAAGTACTTATCTGTAAATAACTCCTCTTACTGTATGAAAGAACTAAGTGTCGGATTTGAGAAAAGTTCTATAGATGTCTTAGATTGTGACTGACTAGAACATGTTCATCGCATCAAAGAATGTGCCTTTGTTCATTCTTTAATGGTGACCAGGCCATCAAATTGGGGTAATTTTGTTGTGTCCAATCATTCAGCAGCATCACAAACTTGCTTTAGCTTTGCTGGCAAAAGAAGTAATGACAGTATATGGGCATTAACTGTGGGCTACTTTGGCATTGACCTCTTTATAGCAAGATGGGAGAACAGAGGGAAAGGTAAGAAGTATTGCCAGTAGGGTTGGAAGGAACAGGCAAAAATGGTGGGTAGTCCACTTGTCAGCTGCTTGGCAACTTTCCACTTGCTCTAATAAATAATCCAAATAATTAACTGTAGCCACAAATGAATTAATGGTAGATGAAATGTAGTTCACTGTGTTTTATTTTTATTTTCATGTGGTTAATTGGAGAATATAGAAGACAGTGTGTACCTCTTCAGCTCCTTTTCTTGAAATCATATCATCAGCTCCCATCTCTGAATATTTCTGAATAATGGATTCAGAAGCCAAGGCAAGCAATATGGCTAACTAGTTTTCCTCTGCAAAGCAGCATCCTTCTTCCGCAAGGTTTAATCTTCTTTATGGAACACACTGTGTACTTAGGGCAGTGTCTTGCTGCATCACTGAGCTAATACGTGTTGAGATGGTTTTTGCAGGTTATTGAATATTAAATGACACTCAAGAATTTTAAATAGTCCTTTGCTGATCTTCACTTTTGCCTTTCCAGTACAGCTGCTTAATACCAACTTCATTTCTGTATGAATATTTCAGTGTCAAGTCAAAGGCCCTGGCCAGATAATGCTGAAGTTCATGAGTGTTCCCAGAACAAGCTTAATTAAATAGCAGCAATGGAAGGTGTGCTGTAGGTCCTAGTCTTCGAGGGCAATATTGTTATAGCATGGAGAGCGCTACAAGCAAGAAACATTTTTGACTATTTTATAGGACTCTTAAATAAAATTTCTTTTGAGAAATAAGGATGTTATAGAAATAGAGTTGGAAGGGCTCTTGGGGGCCAAGCCCAACCTCCTGCTGGAAACAGGGTTCCTGACTAAAGCTACATGGGACAGAACTATGCATCCCAGTGATAAATGTCCTTGGACACAAAGCTCAAACTGAATTTAAAGAGGTCATGAAGCCAGTCCTTTTGTTTCTATGGGGATTGAGTCTACTTTGATCATTTTCTAACCTGTTCTTAGACACCTCCTGCAGTGACAATTCTTCCTGTCCCCTATTTTAGTTATTGCCATGCAACTTATGACAAGCTTTGGGTTGCCAGAATTGCTTGGAAGTAATTTTGCAAATTATTGGGCAGAATTGGTAACAACTGTGACCATACATGAGGCTTCTTTTACCCATCTGCTCATATAATGAAGGTTATTGTATTCAAACATTCCTCTCTTCGACAGGAACTATTTGCATGCTTTTAAGATCATGTTGTTCCAAAGACTCTTCATTTGTAACTGCTAATATATGGTACCGAATTGAAATAATATGTAAATAATGCTTATAGCTTATAGAAGCTGTCCTTGTATTTTCTGTGTTGCTAACTACATATATAGAAAGCAAAACTACACTGCATTAAAGTTCTTGTAAAGGTCAGTCAGCACAATCTATTTCCCAGTCTCTCTCAGCATATTGTGTGACTGAAAGGAGGAACTAGTTACCTGAGCTATAGAGTTCACCAAGTTAGTGTCACAGTATTTTGCAGTCTTGGCTTCATTTGAGCATGGCTTGACTTTTAGACAGAGCAGAGCTTCCTTGTCTTCCTGGGGGTCCCTCTAATTCTTTACCTGTTTAGAGGTTGTCCAGAGAATACGTCAATTGCTATTCTGCATTCAGCCATGGTTCAGTTTCACTGGCGATAAGAAGCAAGCAGAAGAGGAAATAAAATCTTAACAGTGAAGTCCTCAGAGTGATCCCTCCAATTATGGGCTATTTTCACGCATCCTTAATTTCCCGCCTTTTTTGTGCAATGAAGGCATTAGTTGGGATCCCACTATCATGACGCACCATTCACATGCCTGCTTAAATGCCTTGACTTGTGCGCCTGCATCGCGCTTCCAGAACTTCACATGCTGCAGAATAAGCGCTATTATGGGTGGTGGATGTGCTTGCGTCACAGCTGATGAAAGCACATTAATGCCCATTTCGGGGGGGGGGGGGTCACCTGTGTTCAGATTTGTACTATATCAATGTTTCAATATGTAAGCTTGGAACAAGCCCAGCCCGAAGAAGCAGAGAGAACAAGAGAGTGCTTTGCTGGTTGCGAGGCTGTGGCAAGCCCTTGGCTGGAAGGAGGCCTCTTCGTGGCCTCCTCAGCACAGTGGATCTAGGCGGGTGCTGTGGCAAGCAGCGCTTTTCTCCCCCTCCCACTCCTTCTACCCTTCCTCCCTCTTTTGTACCGAGAAAGGCTCTCTCTCCCCTTTCTTTTGAGCTGCTCTAAAGGTCCAGCCAAGATGAGAAGTTGCAGATTGCAGATTGTGGTTTCTGATACCCTGTGCAGTGCCGTTGTTGGCGAAGGGAAGAAAGAAAGGGGTGGGAGAGAGAGAAAAGGGTGGGAGAAAGAGAGATCATCCACTCAGCACACCACTTCCAACTATTATGTTCCCATTCAAAAACCGTTTAATAATAATAAAAAGCCCTCACTGCCATTATCCACTGTCGGAGGGGGCCATTATTTGCAAAGTGTACTTTAAAATTAACTCAAAAACCAATGACCTGGGTTGTTACCTGTTACCTATGAGCAGGAAATGCGAGACATTGCAGTAGTGCAATAAGAACATGTTTTTAAGGGGGGGTACTTTTACTGGACTCCACAGAGGCTTGCAGGATTCCTGGTCATAGGTAGGAAAAACTGCTCCGGGGAAGCGGAAACCGAGAAAGGAGGAGTGGTTGAGTGGGGGGTTTCTGGAGAAGCATATCTAAGCATTCTCATGCATGCAAAGATACCACTAAAAATGTGTTTCGAAGTGGAAAAAGCAGGGAATCTTTGTTCTCAGAGAAAGTGTGACTATCGCAGGAGGATGACAGGATTTGCATGACTTGATAACGAGGATGTGTGTACTAATGTGAGTATAGCGGCACAATAGCAATACTGTGGTGCTAAAATAAGGATGTGTGAAAACTGCCATGGTTTTCAGTCCGCTATTGGAGGCCATATAGATAACTCCGAAAGCAGGTGACACATTTTGTTTCTGGAAAATTTGTGGCTTTTCAGTAATGCAGAACCTATTACAGTGGCCTGCTTGTGCAAATGTCTTCATCTGTAATGTGGGAATAGTGGGAGAAATTTCTAAAGCTAGGTGAGGGTACTTAGTCTGAACGTTTAGGACCCAGGCTTGGTATGAAAACAAACCTGTTACTAGTTTTTCAGACCAATGTCCTCTCACCTTTTTTGCAATTTGTTTTCTTCAAGCCTTGGGTAGATTGTCTGGAAGTTTCTTTTAAACCAGCAAGTGGTGCTTAAGATAATCAATTCAATTTTTTATGTGCCTCTTCTGATCCCTAAAGCAAACCCCCGGAGGTTAAGAAAGATGTTGGTGACATTAACCATGCTTAAGTTGAGCTGGGTTCAATTTAAGCCAAATGTTCCTAATTAACTTCAAACCCTGTTAAACAGGATCTCCTGGTTGGTCTTAACTTTGATTAATATTGCTGGTGATGCATTCTTTACCTATAGTGAGTCTGGTGGAGGAAAGGAAGGATTGAGCAAAATCTTGTGGTTAAGAAAGAAACTCTGCTTGCAGGGACCATGTAGACTTGACAAGCAGGTCCTTCTCAGTATGTATGTAATGAAGGGCTCAAGTTTCTAATACCCTCCTCTGCACTTGAAACAAGTTTTCATTTCCTTAACATAGACCTAATCCTTTTAACTCTGCACTACAACTACTCAGGGTAAAGAGAGGGAAGGAAAGTAGTCTGCGTTGCAAAACCTTCTAGACACAATTGGTGGATTATCTCTAATAGTTTCTAGACAGCAGTTATTTGGGTATGCCTGTTCTAGTATCACAGCAAACTGTGTTCTGGCTATTGAGGTTAATTGTAAGAGTAATGCTAGAGAATTGGTTTTAACCTTCCCCCGATAGGTACCTGTAAACAAACTTATTCCTGATTTGAACTGATGATGAGTTCCTGCCCTTATGCATCAGGATTGATTTTCCATTTACGTTTTAATGGTTCCTAATGTGACTGCAGTTACAGTTGTATTCATGATAACATCTAGTCTTTATTTTAAGGCATGTCTGGGTTTGTGGCTTTTTAAAAATAGCACCATTTCTATTTATATAGTCGACTGACTATCTGAAAGTGTACATTAACAGCACTGTTTAGCATAATTATAAGAAGCCATTAATCAAAGAACCACGTGAAGCCGCCTTTGTCCTGAGCTAGAGCAGTGGTTTATCTAGCTTACATACTGACAGCAAAAACTCCTGGGTTGGAGAGAGGTTTATGCTGCCTTCAGTCTACAAGTGGCTTTCTCTTTGGGGTATGAGAGACCATTTCAGAGGTGCAGATATTGCTGAGGCAAAATCTCACTTCCTGTAAAAGGTGTACCTGCAGTCCCGGCAGTGTGATGCTTTTGTTCTTTCACTGTTCAGCAACTGAAAGGGGGGGAGGGGTTGAACAAAGATTTTGGAATTTTCATCAAGCCGGGAATTTGGTTCCTGAGCAGCTTGGCCAGGAGGAACCTGTCTGCATAGTTTAAGAAGTAGAATGTATGTCAGCTAAGTCCATGTAAAGTAGATGCACGTTGTTCAAAGGAACATACATTTCCATCACTGAAGCCAAGAAAGGGCCAAGAGTGTCTGAGTTGGCAGGGGGGTGTGTGTGGCTATTCTGGATACATTGTTTTGTGCTCTTTGAGAGAAGAGGAATATTTAAATTTTAGCAGATAAACAGTATTTCCTAATTTTTATAGAAGCTTTACCCACCTTCTCCAGTTACAATCTGTATATAATACTGGAAAGTCATTTGTACCCTTTCAATTCTTGGTCCCTTCTCATATCCTCCTCTCCTTCGTGCTGACTAAGATGCCAGTGCTTGATGTAGTCAGTTTTTATAATTTACTGATTGCAGTTCCAAGTAGTTCCAGATAGTGTTATGTTGTGCCATTTGGAAGATTATTCTTTAATACTGGAAACATCTTTGACAATTGAATTAGCTTTCCTTGTTAAGAGTGGCTCACATTTTTTCCTAATGTCATGACTGCCACATGACTGTCCCAAGCTTTGCATAATGGCTTACGCTTTATTTTTACTTCACAGAGACTGAAGGTTTCAAAATTGACACCATGGGAACCTATCACGGAATGACTCTGAAGTCTGTAACGGTAAGTTAAAAAAATATTTGCTGGAACACTTGGGAAATCTTGGGTTTTTAAAAATGTTTTATTTAACTTGCCTAGCCTGATAGGAATCTGTTGTGTGTTACAATAGTGAGAAATCATTGCCACCTGGGGAATAAAGCAGAGCTGGTTTATAGCCAATTAATCTCCTGTTTTGAGGTCTCTGTAGTTCTTTTTATGTGGAATTGATTCCAGGTTGGTTTTGTTTTGTGACCTGCCCTGTTGCAAGACTTCAAGCTGAGTAATGCATTTCTTTATTTTGGAAGGAGGAGGAGCATCCTATGCCATTGACATGATTTTTTAATTTTAATGCATAGAGCTACTCATACATCGGAAGGAGGAGAGGCTCTGAAACAGGCTTTCATCCTGTACTTGTCTTAAATTGTCAGCTTTTATGGAAGTGGGTTGTGTGTTCTCAAACAAATGCTGTTTTGATCTGCCTGCAAGTAGGACAGATGCTACAGAACTAGCGTAGAATCCTCATTAAAGACTTTTGCCATCTGTATGCCTATATAAATGTGATGAATAGATGGTACTAAACAGTCTCCAAAATCTGTGCATCTCCTTCTAGTTTGCTCTCCTAATTTAAACATAAAATAATGCCTAGAATGTAAATGTCTCAAAACCAATTAGAACTAAGTTGTTTAAACTTTCCCCCATCTAATAAAAATGTTCCTTAAGTTTTTACTATCACCTTCCGATCTTTACATGTTGGCCTCTAATGCTGTTTTAATCAAGTAATCCAAGGATTAATCCTGCATAGTGAAGAATACCAAATAAAGCATTAACATATGCCACATGCAAGCAAAAGATGTGAAATATTTTGTTTTTGAGTGCATTCTTAGTTAGAGAAGGGTCAAATAGTTGCTATAATAGTAGCATTTGGGGAGGAGAGTAAAAGATAAGCTTAGTATGTTCATGGTCATTTTGTAAAGTGTATCTTGCTTATAATAGAATCTGAATATAAGATAGAATACTTTGTTTAAAAGGTATGAATGTACTACCTGCTCTGTCTAGGATAAACATATCAGACTTTTCCCAGATAAGCTTACTAACCACCTTGCAAATCAGTCTGAAAAGTGCTAGTCTACAACCATTTCTATCACTCTACCTCCTTGTATATACCTAGGTCAGTCAGTTATGGTCTTATGCAGTGAATATCAGCTTGTTCTGATAAGGAACCTACCTTGAACGTGCCTCATAAGACCTATTTTTGTGCTTTTACTCCTAAGGTAAATTAACTCAAGATACTTTTCATACTTTAAAACTAAGACAGGTAAATTGGTGCACACCCTGTAGTGCAATATGTGTGGGGCCTGGATGTTACCTGAATTGGTCTCCTTGCAAATAAGAGAATTGTGTGTGGGGGGGGGGGATTAGCAGCAAGGAAGACAGCTATGCGAGAGGGGTAACGACGGGATCTTTTCACCAATTTTTAGAGAGTCCCTTCCCCAAGATAGCAGACAAGGCTGGTATTTTTAAGTTCAAAGTTCAATATTTTATTAAAGAGGAAAACCACTCGCACACACAGGAGTAATAATGAAAATGGTCATACACACAGAGAGTCCTAGGAAGCTAGCCAGAAGTTGAAATAGAATGAGGGAGGGGAAGTATATCTACCTTTCCTGAAGAGTAATCCACTCCACAGAGGAAGAGAGTAGCTTCAAACATCCTGCATTCTCGGCTAGGAGAGCAAGAGGCTTAGAGTAACCTCAAGGGAGCAGCACTTCGGATCCAATAAGTGTGTACAGTATGAATGGGACAAGGATCCCTATTCTTATTGGGCAAAACATGCCCTGAGGTGGGAGAGCCCTCCCAACTGTTGGAACAAAGATTCCAATGGTCAGTTCCTGAGAATAACAAAAGTTTGATTACCTTGATTGTTTGCTGCCAGGGTGTGTAAAAGAGAATGCAGTCTCTTCTAGAACTGCACAAAAGTTTGTTAATGGGTTCCACCAGAGCTGAGTTGATGAATTTAGTTGGGGAATGTACCTTTCCCAGGAATTAATTATAAAACCTTATGAGTGCCAATTGATTTCTCCTCAATCATGGGCTGGGGATCTCATCACAGAAGGAGGAAAAGGAATATGCTAAGTGAGAAGACACTACAAGACCTTTCTTGTTTGGGCCCCACCCAGAGCTGAGAGGACTGTAAACTAATCACTGCTGGTCACTCTGCATTTCCATGTGGCATTCCATTCATGCCTGGATCTCCCGGGCGGGACTTAGCCACTGCTAGCTGGAATTCCCCTGTTTGCAATCCAAACTGCATTTAATCCAAGGGCCTTGTGATTTTTATATCACAGGTAACTATTAAATAGCTATCAAAAATGGTGGAGGCGGGGCCGATTGGTTACAGGATGTCCAGCTACAACACCCAGCAGTACAGAGACAGATACTTTTTTCCCAAAGGGCTGAGTTCAACAGCAGAGGGGAGAGCCCACAGAAATCAAAATGTTAAGGAGCACAGCTACTCCATGCCCCTTGCCACCAAACAGTACATGATCCATACATGATTCCAGGATAACTGAGATCATCCTTACATAATGCATACTCCAATTGTATCATAAGCATGAAGCAAGAATGAAAAAAATATAAATAAGCTACACATTATGCCACATGTTTATCTGTCACACACTCATGACTTCTTAGAAGACACTCTAGAAAACATTTCCAGTATCACAGATGGAAAGTACAGAATCTCTTGTCAGAAAGACAGTTGCTAATTTCATGGTAGAGAACTGAAAACCTGTGCAAAACAGATCAGTAGAAAACCAAGCTTGAGACTATAAAACTCAAGTGCAGCTGCATCTTGTGTTACATTTTTAAAAACCCTCAAACATTCTTATGACTGCCAAAAACTGCTCATCTATTTCATTCTTTTCCTATACAAAGGCCAAACTAGATGCGGCAGTGGCAGCCACATTTGTCTGTCCTATTCCTATATAATATGGAATATGTCTAGTTTTAACATCAAAATGGATATGCAGTAAGTGCAACTGAACCCTCTTCTTTCTGCCCCCTCACCTCTCCATAGTCCATCACACCAGACTGGATCCAGTAATGAAAGTTAGCTGAGCTGGGAGAAAACTGCCTGAGGGTGATGGAACTGCATTTCAGATGTGCCTCAGTAACCAATCCGTACCGTTCCTTGCCAGATGGCAGTGAAGCCTCGGCAAAATGATCGGTGTTGTAGTGGCTGTTTGAATTGCGAAGAAATTGGTCAAGAGAGCTATCTTGGATCTTTCTGGCTTATTCTTCAACTGATAAGAGCACACCGTCACCGCAGTGCTAGGCATACTAAAGAAAGCAGTAATCTGCTGTTGAACCTTCCTGTTTATAGAAGATCCACCATGCATGTTTGGGAGTAAGTTCCATTGAACACAGTGGGGCCTATTTTTGAGTAAGTTTGCTTAGAGTTGAGCTGTTAAAGTTGACAAGTTCCCTCCTTCAAGTGGATAAAAATCTCTCCTATACTCATTTGAACATTAATATACTCTCCTATACTCATTGAACATTAAGCAACCAGGAAAGTAGTCATTTTCAAGCCAGTTCTGACCTGCCTAGAGAATGGTGAATTTGCGGCTAAAACCATTTGTTCTAATCCGAGTTGCATAAGGCGTTCCACTTCCCCTTGCTTCCTTCTGATTGTCTCGTTCTTAAATGCTATTGTCCCCTGAGGATTTATATGTGGTGCAGAAGATGAGAGTACTGGACAGTCTTCAGACAAGAATTGCAATCCAATGCAATTATAAAAATATTTTTAAAAAAAGTTATCTGCCAGCTTGTCGTGTAATGCTGAAGTGATGAAAAGTAGTTTTTCTAATACATGCACTTCGGGAAAATATGTATGCTGCCATGGAGAGTTTTTTTCCTACAGTTAATTCTGCATCACCCACTCCTGTGATTCTTAGGCGACTCCAAGCTTGAGCATTTTCCAGAAATGATACAAACCCTTGTTAATTTTGCTTTCAGAACCATCATTTAGTACATCCGAGCAATTGCTCTTGTGTATAATGCTTTAATGGGTGATATTGTCTTGTGACTTTATTGTGTTGTGTACCTAATAGTTGCCGCCTTTCTGAGCCACATAGAAGGAGTTGGTTAAATGGACTGTTTATGCTTCAGAGAGTTGAATAAGAACCATTGGCAAATATCCAGATGCAGTTCAGGGTGTCAATTTAGACCTCCAAACAGAGTAAGAATAGTAAGCTGAGGAAGGAATATGGAGTAATATGTCAAATCATTTCTAAGGTCTTACAGAAAATAGAAGATCATAGTATCTGAAGTGATTTTTTGCAGTCACTTTATGATAACTTTTAGCTTCTCCTTTACAGAAGAGACCATTCAGTCCGAGGCAAGTGGGAATATTTTAAAGGGAAAGGAAAAAATGCGACATTCCCCCCCCTTCTATGCAGCTTTAAATGGCCATTATAAATCTGGATAGATTAACCATGGGCCTTTGTTGACCAGAGAGACTGGTGGTTTCAAATTTGAAGACATCTGCACAGTCTTGCAATAGAACATAATTTTGTACATTAAGCTTTCTCGCAAAGCTTCTCTTGACAAACTAAGAAAATATTATCATATGCTTCATATTCAATTTAAAAATAAGCAGTTTTAAGAAGATCAGAGGTACATATACTACTTTAAACTTGTTTGAGGAAGACATGGCACTAAATGAAGCTTTCTGACGGCTTTGCCCTAAACAAAGCTCAAAAGGGAGATTGTATATATAACAAATCATTCAGTTCTTCATGAGCATGTTACACTGATTCAGTCTTCCTACTCTTCTTTCTTCTTGTGAGTAGCGTTGTATCAATTCCATAGTATGTGCTTGGTAGCTGTACAGTATTATCTGTTCTGGCGAGCTTTGTACTTTCTTGTACAAATAAATGCATTTCTAAAAGTAGGGAAGGTAGTCCCACAATTAAGTTGAAAAGATGGTGCTGTAATGGCAACTCAGAATGTAAGCATCACATATAATTTGCATAATCAATCAAAATATCTTACCTTCATTCTCTCACTTCGTAACTAATGATGAGAATACAAAAGCAAGCAACATGTCCACTGTTTCTCAGTTTTTCTGTTGCTGGAGCCACTAACCTTTATGCTGAGCAGTTGTTACACTCTGCTTAGTTTGGAAAAGTTTGCTCTGATACCTGATAAAGCATTTCTTGGAATTTCAAACTTTACCTAATATTTCATTTATTCAGAAAAGTTTACATTGCATATAAGATTTTAGACAAAATAATACAAAAACATACAGGGAAGTTAAAAACTTTTTTGAAAAACCCAATTCGGGAAAAGATATTTATATTTAAAATTTCATTGATTTTTTTTTTTAAAAAAAATAACAGCATCACTTCATAGTTGTCTTAACATTAACAGCAGTAACTTGAAATTTTAGAGGAGCCAAAAAATGCTTGGCAACAGCCAAAGAAATACAGTTTTCATTGCTAGAGCCCGCTTGGTGTAGTGGTTAAGAGTGACAGGACTCTAATCTGGAGAACTGGGTTTGATTCCTCACTCCTCCGCTTGAAGCCAGCTGGGTGGTCTTGGGTCAGTCACAGCTTCTAGGAGCTATCTCAACCCCACTCACCTCACAGGGTGATTGTTGTGGGGATAATAACATACTTCGTAAACTTCTCTGAGTGGGTGTTAAGTTGTCCTGAAGAATAGTATATAAATCAAATGTTGTTGTTGTTGTTGTTGTTGTTGTTATAGACCAGAGATTCAGTGCATGGTAATCATCAAAAAGGTTAGGGAATGTTACAGGAAGAGGGGTTATCCAGAGAGGCTCTTAAATTATCATAGAATTTACCTAAAATGAAAAAGCATGTTAGCATCTCAGGCTCTACAGGCCCACACAGACAGATCCTTTGAACACAAGGAATGTTGGGAAATCTACCGTAAAATCAGTAATTGGTTGTGCATTAAAGCAGGACAGACAAAAAAGATCACAAAATCAGAGAATTGCAAGGGAATATGAATATTACCAACAAACTTTGTTGAGGGAATAAAACCCACATGAAGTAGAGGGCAAAAAAAGATTGCACCTCTCCTTATCAGATTCTTCCTTATAATAGTTAAGTAATCTGGTGACAGCTTTTCATTTTGATGCTGATACAATGTGATTTTTAGAGTATTCTCCAGAAACATGAGGAAAATGTCTGTAGGAAGATTATAAAACAGAAGTCCAGTAGCAGCTTGAAGACCATAGGAGGATTGCTATGGCCAATAACCTGTTCCTCTTCATGTAAAGAGACTGAAGGCCATAGTGGAAAGTTCAATGAAATCATCAACGTACTATGCTGTGGCATGAAGAAAAATTGTGGTATTAATTACTAGGAAAGAAGCTAAAAACAATACTGCCAGCACAATACTAGCTCTGTATGCCTGTCCTGATTGCATGGGCACTTACCACACAGGGAGAGAGAGCAGACAAGAGGGTGCTGGCCCTACTCTCTGTCTCCATGCAATCAGAGTGCTCTGCATGGGGTAAACACTTGGAGGACATGGATTGCTGATCACGGGCAGGGTGGGTATGCATGGGAAATTCCACTACAAGTTCACATTATACTGACCACTCAGGGATTGTGTGGAGGCAAGGGGTATGGCCAGCATCTTCATGCCCTCATTTCTTCCCCATACAGTAAGTGACTACATGATTGGAACATCTGCAATGGGCTTAAGACAATGTACAAATCTGAGATGCAGCCACACTTGGAATACTATGTTCTCTTCTGATTGTTCCATCCCAAAAAGGATATCCTAGAGCTGGAAAGGTGTAGAAAAAAGAAACAAAACTGAACAGAGCTGAAGTATTTTTCCAATCAAGAGAATAAAGCCACAGTAAACAGTTTGAGTCAGTTCAGATTTTTTTAAGCAACTAAGGAGGGATGTGAAAAGTTTATAAAATTATGAACAGATATACCTGGATCTAGTAGTAATGAATAAAAGTAGTGACAAGAAATCAAGTATTTATTAAAACAATAAAAGCAAAATTCCAATCAATGCTTCAGAACCTATAATAAATCTCATTTGTTCACTGTCCGTCTTCTGTGCAGCCCCACATGGGACTGCGCCTGCACAGGCCTGCCGACCGGATTTTTCTTTTCTAGCCAACATCCACTAGGGGGCGCACGTACGCACTAATACGCATGCGCGGCTTTTCCCGCCCGAGCGACATTGGGCGACGTCGCCCCCTTCCCCTCAGTTTCTTCTTTGCTGCCGACCGGTAAAGATCTAGCTGTCCGCTGTGAAGAAGATAACACCATTTTGTGAGGAGATCGTTCGTTTTGGAGAGATGGCTGACAAGGCCTTATTCAAACGCTGTTCGACTTGCGCTACAAAGATGACGAGGACGGATGGCCATTCCGTTTGCCTCGAGTGCTTGGGTGAAGGACACATCGTTGAGAAATGTGAGCATTGCCAACGATTTACGCCTAAGGCCAGGGCTGAGAGGGCTAACAGGTTGAATGCCCTACTCTGGAAGAGGACTATGAGGGCGCTTCAGCCTCGCTTCGAAGCCTAGTGCTCGATCGGAACCACAGGCTTCGGATCCGTTGACACCATCGGTTCGGGTGACTCGGAGTCGAGACTGCGACCGTGCCTTGCCCTCTCAGGGTGAGAAGAAAGCCAAGAAGAAGTCGAAGCACAGACAGTCTGTACGTATCTCTTTGCTCATCCACCACCTTCTTCCCTCATTACTGAGGAGATGCAGACCCGTCAGCGCCAGGGTTCCCATGTCGTACCCATTGACAAGGAAAGCAGGAAGCTAGATTCATTGGGCAAGAAATTATACTCATCGGCGGCCCTTACATTGAAAATTTCCAATTATTCTGCCATCATGGGAGCCTATCAGATTTTCCTATGCAATCGCATGGCGGTCGCATGGAAAAGCTTCCTGCTGATCAGAAAGTATTGGCTAAAGTAATACTTGATGAGGCGCTACGGCTGTCACGACAACAAATCAACGCTGGTCGCGCACGGTTGACACCTCTGCGAGAGCATTGGCATCCTCCATCGTGCTTCGCAGGCACTTGTGGCTCCGCACAACTGCACTCCCTGTCGAGACACGAAACAAAGTAGAGAATCTGCCTTTCGAGGGTCAATCTCTATTCTCATCCAGAACGGATGAGTACCTCTCGCAGAAGCGTAAAGACCGACTGATGGCTCGCTCCTACGGGATTCTCCCATCCAGGCAGTTCACCGACAGTCGGTATCAGTACCACTCGTCTCAAGGCTATCGTGGTCGGCAACATAGATACCAACCGTATCCATGTTATGGGTCCTACAGGCCATTTCAGCCCCCTGCAAATACCTTCCACCGCAGGAGACCTAGTTACTGCCCACGGCGCGCTCAATAAGGCTCCGATGCCAAAGAGTCAGCAACTCAACCCAAGCAGTTCTGACTAGAATTTGAACAGTCTGTCGTTTTTGGAAACGGATTGGCTCAGTTTGCCTCTGCGTGGGCAGAGATTACCCGTGATAGTTGGGTACTCAACGTTATTGCTGTTGGTTATAAAATTCAGTTTGATGTTTACCCTGTGTTGTCTCTTCCTGATTATGCAGTGCAATCCTCTTCTGATAAGTTACAGACGGAGGTTATAGCGCTTCTGCAAAAGGGAGCGGTGCAGGAGGTTCTCCCACAAGACCCCTTCTGGGGTTTTTACTCTAGAATGTTCCTTGTAGAAAAAAAGATGGTGGAGTACGGCCTATTTTAGACCTGAGAGAATTGAACAAGTTCGTTCTCGTTAAACGGTTCAGAATGCTTATCTTAAATACAGTCCTCCAGTTAATGCCTGAGGACATGTGGTTCGCCGTTCTGGATCTCAAAGACGCATATTTCCATATTGCCATCCATCCTGACCATAGGAAGTACCTTAGATTCCTTTGTAATAATAGGACCTACCATTATCAGGTGCTCCCTTTCGGACTATCACCAGCCCCCCGAGTTTTTTCAAAATGTATGGCTGTTGTAGTGGCATATTTGAGGGAACAAGGTTGTACCATCTATCCCTACCTTGATGATTGGCTTTTGGCAGCACCCTCTGCTAATGCCCTTCGGGCCCAAATTGATACGGTGATGCTTACCTGCTCCCAGTTAGGACTTTTGGTTAACCTCAAAAAGTCTAACCTTACCCCGTCCAGGAGAATACTATTTATCGATATGGAACTGGATGGCGATGTAAATAGAGGTTTTCTGCCCAGGGAACGCGCATTAAAAATTGGCAGGATGGTAAACCTCTTTTTGAGATGTAGGTTCCAGTCTGCGACTGCTATCCAGAGACTACTCGGCCTTACGGCCTCATCTACAGCAGTTACCCCTATGGCCCGGTTGCATATGCAACCTCTCCAGCTGTAGTTCCTCTCGATTCATGATTTTGAACACGAATCCCAGAACAAGCGGTATTCCATCCCTAGAGGGGTTCTTCATTCCTTACGATGGTGGCTTAGTGAAGCTAATCTCTTAGGTGGCGTTGCCTTTGGGTCAGTCCAAACGGAGATCACTATCTCGACTGACGCCTCCACGATAGGATGGGGAGCCCAATGTGCGTCCCTTAGGGCACATGGGGTTTGGTCAGAGCAGGATAGGGAAGATCACATTAACCTGCTAGAATTGAAAGCGGTACGTTATGCCCTTATCGCATTCGCAGACACGCTACAACAGAAATCCGTTCAGGTGCTCACGGACAATTGCACCACGATGTTCTACCTGAACAAGCAAGGGGGCACTACCTCCAAGGCACTCTGCGACGAGGCCATTTTAATTTGAAACTGGGCCATGGAAAGAAACGTGTTTATTCATGCAGTCCACATTCCGGGCACCACGAATGTGATCGCAGACAAACTGAGTCGTATGCGATCCGACAATTACGAGTGGACCATAGCAGACTCCTACCTGAATACCATCTTTTTGGACTGGGGGTTCCCAGACATAGACCTCTTTGCATCAGAGGAGAACAAGAGGGCTCCACAATTTTGCTCCAGGGGAGGTCTAGGTCACCATTCCCTAGGGGACGAGTTTCAGATACGTTGGACAGGGCACCTGTTTTATGCCTTCCCTCCATTCCCGCCGTTGTCTCGAATTGTCAGCAAGATTCAGGGAGATGGCCTCACATAATTCTAGTAGCGCCCTTTTGGCCCAGACAAGCTTGGTTCCAACATGTCATGCAGCTGTCACAGGGGTCATATTATTTGTTCCCTCTGAACCCGGACCTTCTGTCCAACAAAGGGGTTTGGTATCACGACCTACCCAAACTGAGCCTCACTGCTTGGCATATTCTGGATCGGAAGGGATGTCTGACAGGGTAGCTGAGATTTTGATGAATGTATGTAGGGACACTACTCGCAGGTCATACTCTGCTAAGTGGAAGCTTTTGAAACCTGGGCTAATGACAAAGGAGTGAATGTTTGGGATCGCCAGTTATCGTCTGTGTTTGAGTTCCTCCTGTCTCTAAAGGACGGGGGACTCTCTAATTCCTCTATTAAAGTCTATTTGGCGGCCATTTCAGCCTTCCACCCTAAAATAGATGGGAAAACGGTTTTCTCCCACAGCCTCTCGAAATCCTTCTTGAAAGGAGTTTATAATATGTTTCCACAAGTTAAAGATATTGTTCCTCAATGGTCACTGCAAGTAGTATTGGCGGGGCTTATGAAATCGCCCTTTGAACCGCTAGCTACTTGTGAGTTAAAATGGTTATTCTGTAAAGTGGCCTTCTTGGTCGCCATCACGTCTGCCCGCAGAGTTAGCGAGTTGGCGGCCCTAAGGTGGGATCCTCCCTTTTTGAAGGTCCATCAAAATAAAGTGGTTCTGAGACCTGACCTTCGTTTCAGACCCAGTCTCTATTCAATTCCATACCTCGCAAGATATTGTCTTACCCATATTTTTTCCAGACCCTACTAATAACTCTGAAAGGGCCTTACATTCCTTAGATGTGAGAAGGGCTATTTTATTTTACCTTCAACGTACTTCACAGTTTAGATGTGCCAAACAACTGTTTGTGTGCTATTATGGGCCCAGGAAGGGAAAGGCTGCTACAGCTCAATCAATTTCTCGCTGGGTTACTCAGATTGTTAGGGCGTGCTACTCGCATGCTAAGTTACCTTGCCCTTTGGAAGTTAAAGCTCATTCCACCAGAGCGCAAGCTGCCTCTGCGGCCTTCCTTAGGGGCGTGCCCTTGCAAGACATCTGCAGGGCTGCAACGTGGTCGTCTTCTGACACGTTTGCTAAGCATTATGCACTAGATTTGTGGGAAAGGAAAGAGGCTGCTGTTGTTCAAGCAGTACTTCAGTCTCTTTTTCAGTGAGAACACATGCCCGCCTCCTGGGTAAGTGGCTTGTGAGTCTCCCATGTGGGGCTGCACAGAAGACGGACAGTGAAAACAGAGTTGCGCTTACCGTAACTACTGTTCATTGACGTCTTCTGTGCAGACACACAACCCTCCCTCCTACCCCGCTGTGTTCTTCCAGATAATGTGAAGGCATTCGGCGGCAAAGGAGAAACTGAGGGGAAGGGGGCGACGTCGCCCAATGTCGCTCGGGCGGGAAAAGCATGTGCAATGGTGCGTACGTGTGCCCCCCTAGTGGACGTTGGCTAGAAAAGAAAAATCCGGTCGGCAGGCCTGCGCAGGTGCAGTCCCATGTGCGTCTGCACAGAAGACGTCAATGAACAGTAGTTACGGTAAGCGCAACTCTGTTTTTGGCATTAGTGCTGTATAATTTTAAGTTTGTCTGAAGGCTGCTGTTCCTTTTTGTGGGCATAAATTGCTCCCATAAACTTTGTACCTCTTAACAGTTTTTCTCCTAACAGTCTGGTTTACATACCATAACACAACGCATTAGGAGCCTGTCTTACAATGATTTGGCTTGTTAAGCAGCATATTACATAGGTCGTGGAAGCAAATGATGGGCTTTTGGTCAAAAGCCTCTTCCCCCAATTTTAAGCAACAACTGAATCACCAAAGAGCAGCAACCAACATTTTTTATTTTGGCCTTTTTCATTGCAAAATCATAATTTTATCTCCTCATACCTCTTTTGTGAGTTCATATTCAATAGATAGCTAGGAGTCTTAACAATTTTCAGCCACAGTGCTATACCTGCAGTGTTTGATAGTTTCAGGTAGGTAGCCACGTAAGTCTACAATAGAACAGCAGGATTAGAGTCCATTAATGCCTTAGAGACCAACAAGATTATCAGGGTATCTGAAGAGGGGAGTTTTGGCTTCTGAAAGCTTATACCCTGAAAATCTTGTTGGTCTGTAATTGTTTACTGGACTCTAATCCTGCAGCAGTATTTGATGAGTGCTTTGCTTTCTGCAATGTCTATTCTTCTGCCACAGTCATGGGGAGAGTACAAAAAAATACATAGGACTATGCAAACTTTTCTGAAAGCTAGTTGAAGTTTGTTGTACTGTTTAAAAAAATAAATGGATTAGTTCTTGGTTACAGAAGTTTTGAGAAAAAAATTCAGGAAAATTTATGACCACCCACATACTTTGGCATTGACTTGGCTAGCTGCCACATTTCTTCAGAAGTCAGGACTCCAGATTGAACACTTTTTGACAAATACAACATTTTAGATTACAAACCTGGTTCTAAAGACATGAACAGGATAATTATAGAACTGCCATCTCCTGCAGTTCTCCTGGTGCATCTCCTGCACCACCTTCAGTGTATGGTTATGGTGATAACTGACTCACACTAGCTTTAAACACATTAGAGTGGAGGTGCCCCATGCTTCTGGCAGCTTTTTGTTTGCCACAGATGTAGTGTCTACATTGAAATACTTTTCATCTTTTATTGCGCTTACTTCCCTAGTTAGTCTGTTGCCAGAGTACAGAAAGATTGTTTGTTTTGAAAAGTGGAGGAGTCTTTCAGCTTCTTGTACTTCACTTTGCTTAAGTTTCTTATGGTTGCAGTTGCCAGGTTTCTTTTTTATAGCCATGGCAGTTTGGGGTGGGGAGGTGGGGGGGGGTCATAAAACTGACCTCAGAAGAGCAGTGTGGAAAAATTATTTCTTCAAATCTCACTTTTCTCTCAGCTGTACTACTGATGGCTTGGATTTTAACACTAGGTAGAGTAAAATGTCCATAGCACTTGTACTGTTTAATTGAAATGAACTCCCCCCACCCACCCATAGTGGGCCAAAACCTTTTTATAAGCATGCAGAACACTAAACATTAAAATCATATCATGCTAACAAAGAAGCAACACTCTAACCCAGCATTGTCAGTCTATCCAAATAGTAATAAAATAACCAAAAGTTCTTCTAGAGAATAGTGCAGTCTTATAAGTTCTCTTAACTTTGAGTGAGTAGGTGAGTTTCATTGGCAGCCCATTCCAAAGCAGTAGGAGAAGCCATGAATGTGCTATATACACCAGCGAGAGAATCAAAATTGATACATGGGAGAAATATGAAGGATATCTGAAAACCAGGATGTTAAAATTATGCCTCCAAACAAACTAGTACCCAGTGTACTATGACAGAAATGATATATTCTCATCCAAAGGCAGGATGCTATGTTTCTTTAATCCATTGACGTTTCCAGGTTGTCTTTAAAAGGCAGCCCTACAAAAAGCACCTTTTCATGCATGCACTTAGGGTCTACTTCCAGGCAGGAATATGAAGAGGGTGTTTGAAAAAAGTGGCAAAGGGATACTGACAATTTTAGTAGATTGTCGTCTCAGAAAGGGCCAAGCCAGAGGGCCATTACTAATTTCCCTATTTTAATATGACATGATTAACATCATTTTGTGTGTTGTTTGAATATGCCAAAAATTTTGGCCCAACCGTGTTGCTTGATGCAGTGTCATCAAAGCCAAGGTTGGATCAAATCTTTCAGGAGAATTCAACTGCTGGTTCCATTTTTATCAAACAACAAAATACATTTCCATCATAAGATTCAGGTAAACTCAGTGATAAAGTTTTTTGGATGCTGTGTTTACTTCCTGGTAAATTAATATGTAGGCACTAGAAATCATGATTTCATACTTAAACTGCAGGTAGAGTTCTGTAGTCTTTAAACTGTGTTGATAGCAAAATGTTAGTCTGAAGCAGATCTCCAGAAAAAAGTATTGTACCGTATAAGAGAGGTGTTTGGTAGGAAGTGGGTTTTAAAGTACTTTTAGCATGAATAATGAACATTGCACTAGGACAAGGAAAAAATTAGGATTTTAGTTATGAATGCGTTTGGCCGTTTGGGCAAAATCTTTTGCAGATTTCAGTAAGCTGGCTTTGATTTTAATATTCAGGGTTAGTGGAACTTCTATATTTGCAAATCTCAGAACTAGCATTTATCATGGCACAGAATAAAGAGGATGTACAGCGATATGGTTCTGCCATCTGTAACTCTGGCTGTGATTCAGTGAGGTCCAGCCACATATGCTTGCAAAATTCCTTCACATGTGCACAGGGAGAGAGCTGATTTCTTTCTGCCTGCATCTCTGGTGGTGCTCCATGTCCATAATCTTCAGGAATCGATTTGAGGAAATCAGAAAAGGAAAGCTTTAAATGCCTCTGAAGATGTGTAGAGCATGGTCATGGCCCTCTGGATCTGTGTTTACATTTTCAGCGGGTACTTGGAATATGTTTCTTACCTTGCGCTCAGTTTGACCAAATTCTGAACTACCATCCTTTGAACAAATAACTTTCCTTGGTAACAGGTGGCTGTTATACAGTAGTTTGCTCCAGATAGATCTGAGTTTACAGCTTCAGGGTAAATATTTCACACTGTCCTTTGGAGTTTGTTCTGTAATGACTATTTGATGTAAACATGGCTTTGCATGTCTTTTATCCTGTTTGTGTTTATAATAGGATGCTTTTTAAATATAAAAGTTTATATACAGCTTTGGTTAAAATTCTAGAAAGGGAAGGGGAAATAAAGAAATAAAAGTATTTTAGTAGAAAATTATAATAATGTAGGCAAGCCTCCATTGTTATCCAGTTCTTAAAATTTAGATACAAATACGCCTTTTGAGTTGGCTGTGAGATATCCTTTCAGAGTAGTGTGTGACCTATTTGCTGAAGTCTTGCTTTGCATGCTAGTCTAGAGGCTATGTGTTGTTTTTTAATGACTTGGGTGTGTATAGTGTGTTGATTTCAGATTTCTGCGCTCCCCATTTCTGTTAAAGCCTTGCCAAATTCAGAAAGTAAATCGTTCTTGGACTGGAGAGCCAATGTGGTATAGTGTTTAGAGCATTGGACTAGGAAATGGGAGACCCAGATTCAAATTCCCACTCTGCCATGAAACCTCGCTGACTGACTGTGGGTCAGTCACACACGGCCTGAGCAACCTCACAGGGTTGTTGTGAGGGTGAGATGGAAGAAAGAATGATGTAAGCCACTTTGGGTCCCCAAAGGGAAGAAAGATAAGGTGTAAATGAAGTGAATGAATGAATAAATACATAAAAGAGCAAACTGTGCAAAAATTAGGGGATTAGTCAGAAGAAGACTGAAACGGGGGAGTCAAGAGAGCGAGATCCCTATAGGATGTTTGGCAGCTATTTAAAAGCACACTAACTGAAGCCTAGATAGAATGCATTCTCCAGGAAAGGTACTGCCAAGTCTGAAAGGATGCCTGCCTACATAGTTAAAAAGCAAGTCAAGGAAGCCATAAAATGCTAAAGGGCTTTTAAAAAGTGGAAAGTCTACCCCAATGATGTGAGCAGAAGGGAGCACAGGATCTGGCAAAAGAAGCATAAATTAGTAATTAGGAAAACAAAAAGTAATTCAGGAGCATATTGCTAAGAGCATCAAAACAATAAGCATTTCTTTTAGTATATCTGGTGTAGGGAACTGTCCAGACAGGCAGTTGGATGACCAAGGACTAAAAGAATTGCTAAGGAAAGATGGGAACAGTGCAGAGAAGCTAAATGAATTCTTTACATCTGTAT
Source organism: Eublepharis macularius (assembly GCF_028583425.1). NCBI lineage: Eukaryota > Metazoa > Chordata > Lepidosauria > Squamata > Eublepharidae > Eublepharis > Eublepharis macularius. The sequence continues at coordinate 38,236,593 of NC_072794.1, forward strand.
TCTCTGTAGAAAGTATGGGACATGTACCCAGGCCATAGCTTTTACTTTGAGAAATGGAGTCGGAAAAACTGAGTCAAATTTAAGTGATGAGAGATGTTCTAGTCCTGTTGGGGAAATTAAAAACCAGCAAGTCTCCAGGTCCCGATGGCATATGCCTAAGAGGTGTTAGGAAACTCAAAGGCGATATTGATGATTTACTAACAGTATTTGTAACTTACCACTGAAATCAGACCAGAAGACTAGAGAGTAGCAAATTTTACACTCATTTTTTAAAAAGGGGCCATAGGGGAACAAACAAATTAGTTTGTCTGTCCCAGGCAAATTAGTAGAAACTGTAATCAATGACATAATTATTAGGAACATATAAGAATGGAGACTGCTGAGAGAAAGGTGTTTTCCATATGCACACTTACACTGGGTTTTCTGGATATTTGATCTCCAAGGATCAGATCTGTTTTGGGCCTCTATAATTCTGCACTTGAGAGGGTCAAACTGAAGTGGTGTCTATTTACTGTCTGAGAGCCAGTTTGGTGTAGTGGTTAAGAGCACGGGACTCTCATCTGGAGAACCAGGTTTGATTCCCTACTCTTCCACTTGAAGCCATCTGGGTGACCTTGGGTCAGTCACAGCTTCTTGGAGCTCTCTCAGCCCCACCAACCTCACAAGGTGTTTTGTTGTGGAGATAATAATAGCATACTTTGTAAAAAGCTCTGAGTGGGCATTAAGTTGTCCTGAAAGGCAGTATATAAATCGAATGTTGTTGTTATTCTGCACTAGAAAAATGTCCCCTTTCTTCTGTGTTCTTCCTGAGGAACAGGTCAGTCTCTTCAGTTGATTGGCTGAGGAAACTTACAAGATTTTTTTGAAGGCACCAAGGTTGCTTTTTAACATTTTAAAAAGATCAGGAAAAAAAACCCTGAATTGGTTGCTGTTTAACCAATTGGCACAGGGGATAAAAGGGAGTGTTGAAAGGCAGGGCCAGGCCTCAGCATTCTGCACTTCAAAAAAGCTGCAGTTTGACTTTGTTGGGGAGAAAAAAAATCAGGGTATGTGTGCAGGGAGAAAAGCTGGGGAATGATAGGTTCTGCAGCAGATACAGCCTTTTCCAGTGCAGAATGCAAAAAGTCTGAGAAGCGCTTGGAGACTGAATTGGGGTATTTTGATCATGGGTACAGCACTCTGGAGAGAAATCAAAGCAGTATGGGTGCATAACAGATGAAGAAGCCCTGTGCAGAAAATACCAACATCAGCATGGTTTCCTGCTAAATGACAGGAAGCAGAGAGTAGGAATAAATGGACAGTTCTATCAATGGAGGAAAGTAAGCAGTGGGGTCTCACAATGATTGGGTATTGGGGCTAGTGCTATTTAATTTGTTCATAAATGGTCTGGAACTGGGGGTGAGAAGTGTAGTGGACAAGTTTACAAATGATATGAAATTATTCAAGATGGTGAAAACCAAACCTGACTGTAAAAGAGCTCCAGGATAATCTGCACATCTTGAGTGAGTAGGTAATAATATGGCAAATGAAGTTCAATTTAGGTAAGTGTTAATGCACATTGCGTAATGTAAATGTAATGCACAATGAAAGAAAACATCCCAACTTCAAGTACATGCTAATGGGATCTGAAGTTGCTGAGACTGTTGGGAAAAGAGACCTTGGGGGTCATAGTGGATAGCTCAGTTAAAACATCAACCCAAGAACCTACTATCCATGGTGACTAAAGGGAACCTCTACATTCAGAGGTAGTAAACCTCCAATACAAATGCTAGGAGGCAACAACTGGAGAAAGTCTCAGCCTCTGTGCTCCATTGGTCCTCCAGAATAAGTGCTTGGTCACTGTGAGATAGGATACTGGACTCGATGAACTACTGGACCGATCCAACACTGCTCTTCTTATGTTCTTATGTAGTGTTGCTGTTACATGCTGATGCTTAAGTGTGAACAAATGCATTGTTTCCTTATTTAGAAAATGTGAATAATACATTTTGGATTTATATTCAGAGTTGAAAGTATTAACTTGGGTAGATTTCACCCACAGTTCATCCACGGTCTTCCTGTGCAGTCCCACATGGGACTGCGCACGCGCAGGCCTGCCGATACCGGAGATTTTTATAGCTCAAAGCCACCAGGGGGCGCTCTCGCCTTCCACCGCGCATGCGCGGCCATTTTCCCGCCTAAATGGACTATAGAAGGCGGAGCGCCCCACACATACCCTCAGTTTCCTTTTCGCCGCCGATAGATGAGGTTTTTAGCTCTTCTACTCGTTCGCGATGTCGGATACTGCTTTGTTCAAACGATGCGTCTCCTGTAATCGAAAGATGACCAGGTCAGACGGCCATTCTAATTGCCTTTATTGCCTTGGGGAAACCCATAATACCCAGGCCTGTAAACATTGCCGTGCCTTTACTTCGAAGGCCAGGGCGGAGAGGGCGGACCGTTTGCACGCCTCGCTGTGGCAACGTGCCATGTCTGTTGTGGACCCTCCGGCGAAGGCACCTCCATCTGCTGCGCCCGGATCCACTCCTCGGCCGGCCGAAACCGTGAGCTCGAGGACCCCTCGCGCCTTACCTTCCCCGAGTCCTTCGGAGTCGAGACCGAGAGATCGCTCGTCCTCCTCGGTTCGGAGCGCGTCGGAACCCGCACCATCGGTTCCGAAGCTCCCTCGGAGCCGACCGCCCTCGACTTCATCTGCTGCACCAGCCTTGGATCGAGCTGCGTCTCGGAGCCGGACGCCTTCGGTGTCACGACCGACGCCTCCACCGTCTCAGGGTGCAGTCGCTTCGGAGACAGCGGGAGAACCATCCGCTCCGTCCGACTCTGACAAGCAGAAGAAGAAGAAGAGAAAACATTCTTCCAAAAGGGACAAGGCGGTTCTGGAGCAGTTACTTTCCTCTCCGCTACCGGCCCCTTCGGGTGCGCTCGGTTCCGACCCACCGGAAAAGAGGCGCAAGGATCCCGACCCGGTTCCTGTCTTGACCTCTTCCCAGGAGGACCCGGTTCCGGTAGAGAAACCCCCGACCCCTACGGGACGTCCGCGATCGACCTCCCATGAATCTGGGTCCATCAGATCGGGTCGGAGTTATCGAAGTGGATCGGGCCGTAGATACAGCCCGTACCCGACTCGGAGCCGATCGAGGGAGCGATACAGCAGTGAGGGCCGGGCGGCCTCATACTACAGGGGGGATAGTCCGCTCCGATCGGACCGCTCTTTTCGAGGGGACTCGATGTCTCCTTCCTTTCGGATCCGATCCTATGGCGACTCGCATGGAACACCGCACCTTTCTGAGGTTGATTACCGTCGGAACCGACCAAGGGGTTATGAGTCCCCTCCTTCGGATTCGCCTGATGCTGAACTTGGCCCAGCGGAAGAACCTTCGCCGACGGACGACTTCAGAGCCTATAATGAATTGCTTCAGCGAATGGCTAAAGCACTGGATTTGGAAACGACCTCTACGGAGTCGAAATTTACTGATAAGATCTACCAGCATATCTACTCGGGTTCCACTCCTTCCGTAGCCTTTCCACTGATCGATGGTTTTGTTGAGTTGTGGAAGAAGCTCAATGCTAAGCCTGCTTCTATCCCCGCCACTAACCGAAAAGTGGAAGGCCTTTATCGTACAAAGGACGAAAACCATCCGTTCTTGGCTGTCCATCCACCTCCTTCCTCCTTAGTCACTGAGGAGATGCAGGCAAGGGGCAAACAAGGTTCCATGTCGGCTCCTACTGACAAGGACAGTAGAAAGATTGATACTCTAGGGAGGAAATTGTACACCTCTGCTGCTTTTGCCATCAAAGTGGCTAACTATGCGGCTATGATGTCGGCTTACCAGCTCTTCCTGTGGAAGAAAGTGGCTGCTTTCCTTCCCAAACTCCCTGAAGACCAGCGGACCCTCCTGCGTGTCATCCAGGAGGAGGCCACCCGCCTCTCGAGGCACCAGATTAATACGAGCAGGAGTTTGTCCGATACGTCTGCACGTTCCTTGCTCTCTGCAGTGGTTTTGCGGCGATTTGCGTGGCTCCGCACGACTGCTCTCCCGCCTGAGACGAGGAACAAAGTAGAGGACTTACCTTTTGAAGGGACACTCCTTTTTTCTGAGAAGACAGATGAATACCTGTCGAAAAAGAGAACGGATCGTCTCACAGCACGGTCCTATGGTGTTCTGCACCAGGCTCCTCAGCATCCCGCCAGACCTTACTTCAGATCTTCTCAGCGGGGCAGATCATATCGGTACCAGCCTTATCAGGGGTATTCGTATCAGTCTCAGAGGAGTTACCAGAGCCCTCAACAATCCTTTTCCAGGCGCAGACAAGGTCACCGTCCCAAGCCTGGTTCTCAGCATCAACAGGCTAAGGACGCCCCCCACGCCCAGAAGCAATTCTGACAATTACAGGGACCTGAGCCTATGTTTGGGTTCAGGCTACATGCTTACTGGAGGGAGTGGCTGTCCATCGGTTCCGATGTTTGGGTTTCTGATATTGTTCAGTATGGTTATAAAGTTGAGTTTGTGAGTTTACCTTACCTGAGTCTCCCTGTCTTTTCTTCCGGACCTCCTCATACGGAGATCTTAACTGAATTGGCCACCCTGATTCAGAAGGGTGCAATTGAAGAGGTGCCCTGTGATCCTGCCCCCTTCGGTTTTTACTCTAACCTGTTTCTGGTGGAAAAGAAAGATGGTGGTCTTCGACCCATTTTAGACCTACGGGCCCTTAATAAACTGATAAAAATTCGAAAGTTTAAAATGGTCACTTTGCAAATGGTTCTGACCCTTTTACCTAGACACTCCTGGTTTGCTGTCCTTGATTTGAAGGACGCTTATTTCCATATCTCCATTTTTCCTGAACACAAGAAGTATTTACGTTTTACTTATGATGGTAAAATTTACCAGTACCGGGTTTTACCCTTTGGTTTAGCTACTGCTCCTAGGGTCTTTACGAAGTGTATAGCTGTGGTGGTGGCCCATCTGAGGTTACAGGGCTGTCGAATCTTCCCGTACCTGGATGATTGGCTCCTGGTTGGAAGTTCTGCTGATGACGTGTTTACCCAAGTGTCCCTGACCTTGGATTTATGTCTTAGGTTAGGTCTTTTCGTTAATCAGAAAAAGTCGAAATTGACCCCAGTACGGTCTGTACAATTTATAGGAGTAGTCTTGGATGGGATCAAGAATGCTGGCTTCCTGCCCTCAGACAGGGCGGCCAGGATTAAGGGCATGGTCCTTCGGCTGCAGCGCTGCCGTTTTCAATCAGCTCATTTTATCCAGACTCTCTTGGGTTGTTTGGCCTCTACTACGGCTGTGGTTCCGTTTGCCAGGCTGTTCATGCGGCCATTACAAATGTGGTTTAATGCCAGTTTTTCTCCCAACTCTGATTCCCAGAACAAGCGTTTATCAGTCCCTCGACGGGTGGTGGCCTCGTTAGAATGGTGGTTGGCAGATGCGAATCTATTTAAGGGTGTGGAGTTTGGCTATCGTCAAACTCACTTGTCCATAACCACTGACGCTTCCCTGTTGGGTTGGGGAGCTCACTGTGAGGGTGCTTTTGCTCACGGCACATGGTCTCAGGCCGAACGCTCGGAACATATTAATCTCCTTGAGCTTAGGGCTATTTCAAATGCACTGATCTCCTTTTCAGATACCGTGCGCAACAAATCAGTGCAAGTGTTGACGGACAACACGACTGCAATGTTTTATGTCAACAAACAGGGTGGCACGGCATCGGCGACCCTTTGTACCGAGGCGATGAAGCTGTGGACTTGGGCCATACAGAACTCGGTTTGGCTGAGAGCGGTACACATCCCGGGGGTGGAGAATCTCCAAGCAGATCAGCTGAGCAGACTACACCGGGATGTTCACGAATGGTCTCTTCGGGACAAGTACCTCGTTCCGATCTTCTCGATGTGGGGTTTCCCGGAACTGGACCTCTTTGCCACACTGGACAATCGCAAGGCCCATCGCTATTGCTCCAGGGGGGGTCTAGGCCCCGGGTCCGATGGGGATGCATTTCAAGTCGAGTGGTCGGGTCCTCTGTGTTATGCATTTCCCCCATTCCCCCTGTTGGCCAGGGTTCTGAGCAAAATCCAAGGGGAGGGGGCGACGGTCATACTGATAGCCCCTTTTTGGCCGAGACAACCTTGGTTTCACACTCTCCTTCGATTGCAGTCGCAGTCGATCAGATTGCCACTCGTTCCAGACCTTCTGTCCTGGCACGGGGTTTTGCATCACGACATTCAACGACTCAAACTGACGGCGTGGCTGATAATTCACAATCGGGGTTTTCTGAAGCTGTAGCTCATGTTTTGTTGAATGCTAGACGCCTTTCCACGAGACAGTCCTATGCGTTCAAATGGGAACGCTTTTCTGGGTGGTGCCGCAACCGGAATTTGGACCCTTTCTCTTCCTCTTTGCCTGAGGTTTTGGAATTCCTTTGGGAGATTAAATTAGGGGGTTTAGCCAATAGTTCTGTTAAAGTATATTTGGCAGCAATTTCGGCATTCCATCCTCCTATAGATAGGAAATCAGTCTTCTCACACTACACTTCGAAATTGTTTCTCAGAGGACTGAATAATTTGTACCCCCCTGTTCGGGCTATTGTCCCTCAGTGGTCTTTACCGCTAGTTTTGACTAGATTGATGTCTAAACCTTTTGAACCTCTAGCTACCTGTCCTTTACGCTACCTTACTTTGAAGGTGGCTTTCTTGGTGGCGATCACTTCAGCCAGAAGGGTGGGGGAATTGGCTGCGCTTTCGTCAGAACCCCCCTATTTGAAGTTTCATGCGGACAAGGTGGTCTTACGGACTAAGGTTGACTTTTTACCTAAAGTGGTGTCTCAGTTTCATTTGTCTCAGGACATTGCCTTACCTGTTTTTTTCCCGATGCAGTCTTCTGATGCGGAGAGGGCCCTCCATTCGTTGGACGTGCGCAGGGCTCTTCTCTTTTACTTGGATCGTACCAAGCCTTTTCGTTTGGATTCTAATTTGTTTGTCTGTTTTGCAGGACAAAAGAGGGGAAAGAAAGCGACATCTCAGTCTATTGCGAGATGGGTTGTTCAAACAGTTTTAACATGTTATGATTCTGCTCATTTACCTTGTCCTTTGGAGGTGCATGCCCATTCCACTAGGTCCTTGGCGTCATCTGCGGCTCTGCTGAGAGGTGTTCCTCTGCATGACATCTGTAGAGCGGCGACGTGGGCTTCAGCGGATACCTTTATCAAGCATTATGCGCTGGACGTTCTGGACCGGAAGGAGACTGCAGTGGGCACCGCAGTGTTGCATTCTATTTTTGAGTGACTTTACTGTGGCACCTCCACCCAGGTATTAAGCTTTATAATCTCCCATGTGGGACTGCACAGGAAGACCGTGGATGAAAAACAGGTTTCGCTTACCGTAACTGTTGTTCATCTAGGTCTTCCGTGCAGGCACACATGCCCTCCCTCCTTCCCCGCTGTATAGTATAATTGAGAGTAGTACGGCGGCGAAAGGGGAACTGAGGGTATGTGTGGGGCGCTCCGCCTTCTATAGTCCATTTAGGCGGGAAAATGGCCGCGCATGCGCGGTGGAAGGCGAGAGCGCCCCCTGGTGGCTTTGAGCTATAAAAATCTCCGGTATCGGCAGGCCTGCGCGTGCGCAGTCCCATGTGTGCCTGCACGGAAGACCTAGATGAACAACAGTTACGGTAAGCGAAACCTGTTTTTATAATGACTTTCTCTCAAGTGTGTTAAGATTTTTTGCTATGTCACCTTAGCCTAAACATGTACTGGTTTATCACTTCCTGTAGTGATGCAAATGCTCCTGACTAGAGGTGGGCATGAACCAAAATACGAACCAAAGTTTGTGATGAACCGGACATGGTTTGCGGACTGGTGGTTCATGGGAGCACATTTATGATGAAGCATGACGAACTTTAGAGCAGTTTGTTTTGTTCGTCACTTCCAGGGGGCATAGAATGGCCCCCTTGACAGTCAGAGATGCCAAACTCACAGGGAGTCTCAACAGGTTCTCCTCCAGCCACCCTCCAAGTTTGGCAAAGATTGGATTTCAGATGTCTAAGTTATGCAACCCCCAAAGTTGCCATGAAAACGTGGGATGGAGTTACAGAATCTTCCTCTGAGGACAGTCCCTGGGAGCAGAATGACAGCCACCAGAGTGGAATAACTTTAGCTCCATTGAAATACATTGCAACACTAAAATGTTGTAATGGAAACATGGAATGGAGTTACAGAACCTTCCTGTGAAGAGGAAGTTACAGAATTTTCCTCTCCGTCCCATGTTTTCATTGCAACTTTTTGGTGCTGCAATCAGTGTTCCCTCTAAGCTTTGCAGTGTTGTGAGCTAAAAATCTACTTTGTGAGCCGAAACAACAACTCTCATTAAAGTTTTGAGTGCACTTCCTTTTTAAAAAAAAATCCAATCAAATTGTTTTGATTACAATCAAAACAATTTAACAATAGAAGCCATTAGGTGAAAGGGCCACAAAAATCAGAGTATACTTCTGTATAAAAATGGATATGTCCATGCTGATTACAAGGGGGTAGTTGTATTAGTCTGTTGCTGCAAAATAAAGCAGACACGCAATGGCACCTTAAAGACTAGCACGTTTATTTCAAGATGAGCTTTTGTGACTCAGTGCTTACTTCTTCAGCCTCCTTCTGCACCAAGGGCAAGTTAAATGACGCCTTCACCATGGTGGCGGCTGAGGCGCTACCTCCTCTCCTCCGCTCTCTGGGGCTGAGGGGATCCTAGCGATTTCAGGCTTCATGGGTCAGGCCAGACCCGATCACTCAGCTCTGCTCTGTTCCCCAGGCAGAGAGCCAGCAGCAGCTGGAGGCGCTCTCTGGCACCACCCTGGGGGCCAAACCAGCCACAGCCAGGAAGGGAGAAGTGGGATGAGGCTCCGTCCCTATAGGGCCCACCTGCAGATGCTGGCTGAGTGGGAGGGCGGGGCCGCCTGAGGGTTAGTATCTGTGAGCTACATCTGAAAAGCTGTGAGCAGAGGAGTCAGAATCTGTGAGCGATTGCTCACGTGCTCACATTAGCGGGAACACTGGCTGCAGTGTATTTCAATGGAACCAATGAAAGTCAATTGGCAATGGAACTTTCCTGGAGGCAGCCGCTTTGGGGATGTATAACTCGGACATCCGAAATCCAATCTTCACCAAACATAGAGGGTTGCTGGAGGAGAGCCTTCTGAAGACTCCCTGCGAGTTTGGCATCTCCGACTGTCAAGGGGGACGTTCTGCAGCCCCCAGAAGTGACAAACCATGAACCAAACGAACCAGTTTGTGAAAGTTGGTGGTTCGTGAAATTCTTGATTTGTGCCCATCTCTACTCGTAACACTGTAACTCTTACCATAAGCAATTACTGAGAAGTTATGCAAGTTGTACAGAGCTCAGTTATTTCACATTGGTTTTGTCTGGCCTTTCTCTAAGGTGATGCCCATGAAAAGATGCTAAAGGTAAATGTGGTTGTTTTTTCCTCTTCAGTTATTTGCTCAAGACTCTGAAGAACAAAAACTGAGGAACAGCAGGGGGAGAAATAGGCATTTCCCCAAGATATTTTCATCTTATTCCCCACCCCAGCTATGTGCTATAGTACTTTGTGGAGGAGTTCTCCTTTCTTTTCCTCTTACCCTCTGTACTTTGAGCTGCAGTTTGCTAGGAGGATGTCAAAACCTTACTTGCTGCCAGGATTTAACCCCAAAACATGTGAAGTAATAGATGGGCACTGAGAATTAATGAAGCTATCCCCCCCCTCGCCTTAGCATGAGTAATCTTGCACAGTGCTCAGACTTTGTATAAAACCAAGTTCTAAGCTATCTATCCATCATCATCATCATCTTACTTGCGAAAAGACTGCTTCACGTGAGCAATTTTTGTACAAGTTTCTTCTGTGGCTTCACAATTTCTTGTAGTTATAGGAAGGAATGGCATTAAAAACGATGAAGGTTCTTTTGTAAACTTAGTTTGCTTGTGTGTGTGTGTGCGCGCGCGGGGGGGGGGGGGTCAACACAAACTCTCTATTCACCAGTTCAGCTGTAGTGTTTTCCATGGTCAAGAAACCCTTGAGATCTGGGGAAAATATATTTTTTTTAATTCAGGTGCTTTTAATAGTGAAATTTATGAAATCAGTTTATAGGAGGTTTTTTAAAAATTTAACAGATTTCTGTTTTAAAGCATTCAAGGATGCTCTTTTAAGACTCAACTCCCACTGTAGCCTAAGGGATATGGTTAATATACTGCAATTTTGAGTTACAGATCAGTTAGCTCCTGAAGTCAACTGTGGCCCTATCATCATTCAGATAATGTTATTGTGAAGCTGTCAGATATTAAATACTTAGGAGAGAGCTCTTATAACTGTTACCATGGTGATAGCATGAAGGCAACAGGGTAGTTTTCATCTATATCCATGTTTGGTTGACTCCTTTTATAGTCATTTAATTGTGAAAGGATGATACCATTCGGTAGTCAGGTTACATCTCTTTGAGGTGCACCACTATAAATTAGGACAGCAATTAACATTTCCCCCGTAAATGAAAATGTACTTCAACATTAGTTGCTGCAGGTCTAGTATGTTTGTGCATTTCTTTAATGTTCACTGACTGATTTCTGTGTAGATTTGCTTTGGAATTATCGACCTACTCTTATGCTTTCATGTCACTTCCCTCCTCTAGTATTACCTCTGCTCAGGGTATAGTTAAGTATGTCTCGCAATCAGAGTAATTGCAAAGCGATTTGTGACTCTGACATGGAAATGGACTTCTACCTCTCTATCTTGTACTTTTTTATGCCCCTTTGCCTAACAGGATAACTAACTACAGAAATCTTTTCAAATATATTGAAATATTTCTTAACATTTATGTTATTTGTTAATATATGAATATATCTCATTAGTTTAAGTCATCTTAGCCCATGGTTTTAAAGTGAATCCTGTTAAGCAGCAGTAGTCTAGATCTATTAATATGCTTCAGTCTTTCATCTTGTTCTCTGTGCCACTAAAGTAGTCGCTAAGTAGATTGTGCTAAGGGCGACATTTCCAGAACCCCCATAAGGGAAATGTGAATCCAACACTTTTCAGAGGCGATGTTTTGTGCCACTCCAGGTCTCATATTTTGACTGATTTGGGAAACAGAGTATTAGTGGTGGGGGTGATTTTCAACGATATTACTACAGACCTGTCCATTGGTCCTGAAATCATTAGACAATGAAAAAATGTAGTGTTGGATCCAGAATACCGTGTGAAGAGTTTGGCTCATGAAATGGATCTTTCCCACCCCATTGCTCCCTTGAGTCTAGAAACAGTGCTGGTTGTGATGTGAGGATGTACAGCAAGAAGGGGAATTGGCAGAAATCCTACCCCCAGCCCCATCAGCAGCAATGTCCTTCTACCAGCTGTATATGAGGCTTGCCTGTAACCAGAGGCCATTAATCCTTCTAGCCAAACATTGTCTCTTCTGGTTGGCATTGGCGCTTCCAGATTTCAGGCTGAGATCTTTTCCAGCCCTGCTACCTGATCTTTTGGGGTGGGGGTGGGGCAGTCTAGGGATTAAAACTGTAATATTTTGTTTATACCCTTCTGAGTTAAATTGCAGAATGATCCAAAGTCCTGTAACTCATCCCCCTTACTGCAAGATATCTTGCAGTATTATACTTGAATATTATTTTCCTTTATTTTAAATAAAGCTGGATGCTTATTCCAGTTCCTCAAAGACGTGAACTAGAATATCATAATGGGTTGAATTTTGCTTAACTGATCATTTATTTTGGGACATTGTTCTATGTAGTCTTTATTCTACAAAAAAACTTTAACCATAGAAAAACTTAGATGAGTGAACAGTACATGCAGTACCCTTGTAAAAAGCATAGAGGGTTAGGGTACTCTGGGAAAGATCTGGTTCTAGGTTCTTTATTTTCCCTTAGCTGATGGACTGATTTTATTCTCCCTACTCACTCCAATTCTTCTTTCCTCATCCCATATTTTCTACCTCCCTTCAGTGAACATGTAAAGATAAAATGGCTAGATTGTTAATATTACTGTGTTGAAATGTCTGGGAGCTTGTTTGATTTAATAAGTTTTGTTTACACCATAAATACATGATTTAATTTTCAGTCCATCTTTTCCTAGATCAAATGTTTGTGTTTTGTCATTTTGTGAGTTGTAGAATTTTGATGACCAGGTTGTAATAAGTTTCTGTAATCACAAGTCTGGATTTTAGACAATGTCTATTCTTTATAAAGGAACCACCCTACATTTTTTCTTCTGTCTTCCTTCTTATCCATAACTTACCTTGCAAAGCTATTTTACATTTGTGAAAATGAAGGCATCCTGAATAATTTGAGCTATGAAGAAAAGGGTACTATTATGAAAAAATGCTATTGGTAGTTCAATGTTAATTTCTAACAATAAGCTCTGTTCCCCAGGAAAGTCATCTGCATTAATGTAGTGACTATCAATGTCTCCATTTCCAGATTTTACAAAAATTCTCTAGTTCACTTTCTCTTTAACGAGCTCATCATTCAGCCTTCACAAATGCACACTAGAAACAGGTGAAGCAATTTCCTTCCATGCTGGGCAAGAAATCATAATTTTAATTTGGATGCATCCAGGTAATAAGAATTGTGCAGACATATGTTGCTAAATTGATCATGGGCACGGAGACACCAGTGGACCATATCATGATCCCCTGAGAAAGACGATGCATGTATTTCAATTTGTCTGAGATACTTCTGGACATGATAATTCTCAGACCCTGTTTGTAGGGATAATTTTCCCTTTAACTTTTTTTCAAGAAAACCAAAACACATTTAAGACCTCTGAGCTAAAATGTAGAATTTTTAAAATATGAGTGACTTAATCCAGCGATGATGCTACACAAGTAGCTGAGGCTTTCAGTGCTGTGGATAATTACTTCGTAGGCAGATCCATACTGGAACCTGTTGTATGGTGCAAAAGCTGGCAGATTCAGAGATCTAAGCTCCACAGTACTTTGCTGGCATGTGCACAGGTAAACTGAGCAACAGATTAGTTGGGCTTTTGTATAAATGAACATGTCCCTGTACATGCAACTTGAAGCTTTACACAGCGAACTCCAGCACACTCACACTTAATAAGAAGGCCTGTGCTGCTTTAGCAGTCTCCTAATGAAAATTTGATGATTGAAGGGTTCCCCCCCCCTCCAAATGTTCTTATTTATATAGGCTTTTCTATGCTACTTTTCTCCCCAAAGGGACCCAAAGCAGCTTACAGATCTCCAAAACAAACTATTTTAAACAATAAATTTAAATAAACCCAAAACAATTGTGTCCTGTGCAGGTCCTCATTCTGGGCTGGCTTTCGTACGCCCTAGACTAAGATTCAAATGCTGTTTGGATCCTGTCCTTCAGATTGCACTTTTGCTCGCACCTTGCCAATAAGTTCCTGCAAGGAGAGTGGGGCGTATGCCCAGATGCTACTTGGCTGCTGCTAACAAACTTGTAGGCTCTTCTCAACTTTGTCCCTGCCAGATTTTCCCAGATACTAGTATTTGTGTACTCACAGCATTGTTTGTGCAAGCATTTCTGTGTAAGGATGAAGAATTTAGATAATGCAACCTGTCTGGGGTTACTCTTCAGACTTCCAAATTCTAATGACTCTCTTTATAGAGAGGCAGGTAACACAGCTTTATGGGTTGCTGGATAGCACAGGACTGGCTGACTTCCAAACTCTCTGCCTTTCTGTGGTTGAGGGAACTAGGGTGCCAGAGGGAGCAAATGTCAGGAGACCTGCTGGAAGAAACCATTGCACTAGTCAGCTATTTAAATTCTGGCTTCTGGAGGCTGAGGAGGATGCACAGAACTTTCTTGATGATTAGACAGCGAGTCTGGAAAGGGAAAAGTAAGACTGTACTGTACTGATCTCCTCCTTCCTAATCTGAAGTCCTTTTGAGAGCTATTGGGAGAGGCTTCGGGGTACAGCAAAGGGGAAGAGTCTTCATACAAAACTTAATCTGGGATTTTTTTTCAATTATAGTGTTTTTAATTGACTTCGCACTGTTTTAGGGTCTAGTTCAAGCATCAGCATGAGAAGTCTGATGGCTGATTTGAATACTTTGAGCTGCCTGACTGTTACACAGAATACCATAAGATCAGGACCCTTTACACTGTTTTATCTAGGTGGACTGATGTAAATGCAGCCTGTTTCCCGCACTGTAAACTACAAAGATAGCATCACAGAGAAGTTGTATCATGTGTAGAGGAAGGAAGGAGATTGTTGGGGAAACATCTTTCCAGCCATACTTCGTGTCAGCTGTGTATTTGCTCTGTGTGTATATGACCTGAGTGTGACCAGGTAAACCTAAGGGCAAGAGCTGAAGGGCTGTTGACCTTTGGCTCTTAGCCTATGTTTTATAGCTACTGTCCAGGAATGAACCAGCTAAAGAATTGCAGCCAGCCCAAGATAGTTTGGGTTGGTTTATATCACATCTGAGAGTCCTAAGCCACCATGGGTCCCTTTGGGAAGAAAAGCCAGATATAAATACTTGGGACCCTGACCAAATAATTGCGTATTTTATAAATCTATGCTTTTTGTTGATTGTAGCACTAGAGTTCTGGGCATATTCCCACTGTATCCAAGTTATCCTTCTCTAGTTTGGCAGCTCAGTAAACATGATAGAAATTCAAAGTGGCATCATGTGTTGCCAGACACTATCCCCATGGTTCCAGTCATCCAAAAATGTTGATCTAATAGTTAATTTTTCAAGAATAAACAAAGTGGTCTATTGCACACCCACTTGGTAATTTTCTTAGATCAAGGCTCTACATTCTGCTTCTAAAATAAATCACTGGAAATAGTAAACATGTTTCTTTTAAAAAATACATTTTAGTATGAAAAATTTGCTCAGTTAAATTTTATTGGCACATAAAATAGCAACTGTACCACCAAAGTGTGCATGCTTATTATTGCACATTAACACAAATATCTTGATACTATCTTTTTCTTCCCAAATTTCAAAAACCTTTTGGTTAATACTTTTTCCATACTACTATTTTCAAGAATTAGAATTTTTTTCTTTTAAATTAAAAAAATAATTTTCAAACATCATTAAGTGCTTGGTCTTAAATAGACTGTCCCTCTTAAGCGCATTTTTCCACTGTACATGCTTTCAGCCATATTTTTACAAATTGCACATGGAATACTTTGGGCGGGGTCCCTTCTAGTGCAGTTTACGATGGCGGTACTTGCCCGCTTTTTCTTTTGCTGCATTGGCACAAGCATTGTGCTTATTTTGTTGTAAATGGTTCCAGTATTTGATCAGTTCACTAGGCTGGAACTGATGGGAGGTAATTAGGTGACTGTATTTACAGCTGGAATAAGAAACTCGCCAATGATTGAAGACAAACTCATTGGGTGGGGGCATTGGGTCAATTCGCAACTTGGCAAGACAAATGCCCACATATACATCCTCTAAGTGCAAACGTCTTATACTCAGTGAGACCTTAAAAATTTTTTCTGCTAAATCTCCAGAAAACACATAGCCCGTCCCAGAGCAGAAGACAGGGTAACGTTCACTTGGATACAAATCAGGTGGCATATACCACTTGCTGTCTTTGTTCCGATTGGGTGCATACCCTCTCATTAGATAACCTGTGAAATATTTGTGCCTGGGAGACAATTCTGGCTTCAAAAGCTTATGTATTAAATACTCTGTATTGACAAACATGTCACTGTCTGTTTTCATAACATACGGAACATTTGGGCAGTAAGTGGCAACCCAATTCATCCCCATGAGTGTTTTGATGGTTAAATTGTAATAAGTATCTAAGTACTCTTGTTGGATAATATCATGGTATTGCCTGCTTTCCTCCAGGATAGCTCGCTGAAGGTATCCGTTTAGCTTAATACTTAAACCCAGCAAAAAAATCCGAACAATTTGGATCCCGGGCGCCAGGCTCTCATTCCCCCAGGTTTGTCGGATAGCTTGTCGGGCTTCCACTTGGCCTGGTTCTGCAGCTATGAGCAGTATTAGAAATGGACTTTTCTCCTGGCATTTTTCTGGCTCATTGATGATATACTTAAAATGATATGAAGTTGGATGTCCGGTACCTCTTGCGTTATAAATACTCCCATTAGCACTGAGTGTGTTCTCTAAACCAGTAACTCCTTGAGGCGACAGTTCTGTGTTGTTGGAATTAGTAATAGTCTGTGGCCTGAGGGTTTGAGGGACTGCTTCCTTCCAAATGGTCCTCAAAGAGCTGTGGTTTGTCTCGCTTCTCGTTGATCTAAATCCTCGTGTAGTGTAAGCCACAGGGTTTTCTTTGAATCCCGCTCTGCCAGGCAGCCAGTCATGGTGATTAAAAAACAGAAATATAGCAAAAAGGAACACAAGAGAGAGCAGACCAATAAAGTGGGTGCGAAACAGACTCCGCTTGGTATTCCAGGTCATCTTGGCAAAGCAGCAATGCCGCCTTCTCCACTGAAGCATGTTGTAAGTATCCAATAATGGGGTGTGAGAATGACTGAAAGAAATGCTTTGTTTTGGGATCCACTGCTATTTCTTGGTATTCATCTTCCGTCGTCAGATTGTTAGTGAATTACCAGCTCTGCAAAAATGACAGAAGGCTGAGTGAAACAAGCTTTCAAAGTTTGCCCTTTACATTGTTCTGTGCAACTTTGAGAGAAAACTACACAAACAAGTGGAAACCTTGGTATGAATAAGCACTGTAGCACTCTTAATGTTGCGAGTGCTGTGCTAGCTGTATTCATCTGCATAGCGAACAAGTAATCTTTGCTGTGGGAAACATAAGTTTGAGTCAGGGGCTAGCCCAGAGTAATTAGGAGAGTTTGTTGGAGAGATTGGTTTAAGAAGTAGATTCCCAACCCTTCTATCCTGGGGATTTCAAGGTAGTTTGAACCCCTGTCCCAACTGGTTTGCACTGTTAATGACAGAGCCCCCCACAGATTTCTCATGGGACCCCCTGAGCATTATATTGTTGGTATTGCCTCTTTAAAAGAACAGAGGCTTTACAATGCCAGTCTGTCCAAAATGTTCCGTATGTTTTTCCATATGGACTGTAAAAGAATGCCTTCTTGGGATATAAAGATGAGAATACTATTTGTAACTGGACAAACATAACAAATACAGAACAGTTATAAGGTTCTTAGGAAGGGCCAAGTGTAATGGCCTGGATACCAGATGGAAGTTTTATTGGCATTAATTAAAACTAATTTGACTTGCAGACGGTAGCATAGCTCACAATTGGAGGCTCTTTTGGTAAAATGGCCATATATTTGAAATGGGGCAGACGGTGGAATGTTGATTGTAGCAGAGTTCTGTTAGTCACAGCACACTGCTTGCATGTTTCCACTGGGTCTCTGCTGCATTCGGAAAGTCAGTAAGAAGATGCACCTGTCAAAATTTAACTTTCAGGGTCCAGTTATCTCACAGCAGCAATGTTAACAAATGCTTAAACACTTTAGTTCACCGTAACCTTTTTCTCTGGAATTGGGGTTTTGAAGGACTGTTCTTTACCTGATTTTATTATAGTTAAATAGCTGTATTTTTGAAGGAACTGTTTACAAAATAGCTATTGCAATTTGTTGGATGTTTGAAGTGTGTGCATATAAACAATCTTTTCCATATTTGGAAAAAAATACTTTTCTGTAGGCAGTTTTGACTTTGGGATGCCTTTATGGTTCTTCCATTCATGATCCTGAAACTGTGAATCAAAATATTTTTTTATCTGGCTGACTTTCTGCAAGCTGCAGAATAGAATCCCAGTTTCACAATACATATTCTCTTATTATTCCTCTTTGGCATTTGAGAGTCAATGTGGCAGTTTCGTGATACTTTAAATTAAAACCCGGTTCCATCATCTTACTAATGAGCCTCACTGCATGGTATGAATTTGTGATTTTTTTTTCAACATGTTCTAATTTATTTCAAAACTGTAGGATTTTGAATGGGAGAAATCTCGTAGAGGGAAAAGGTTCCTTTATGTAAATGTGTAGTTTATTGAATTACTTTGCAGTCCGCCAAAGCCAGTATTTGGATTAATGTTTTACTTTTTAAAGAATAGTATATTGTATGGGTAATGATATCTTTTAGTTAAATCTGATAAATTTGTTCATGGATGTCACTGAAAGGGTCACTTGAATTATATAGATGGATGCTGCCCATAGCACGTAAAACAGGAGTGTGTGCTTAAACACATAATTATATACTGTGGCAATGGACCATATACATATAGCAAAAGTTCAGAATTTGACATAATTGAAGGTTTAATCTTTATAAATTCCAGGGTGCCAAATTAAAGATGTATGCTACAAAATGGAAATGTTGCAAGTATTTGAATGTCTTGTGTCATTCAGAACAAAAGCTATACTTCATCTTCACCACCACTAGGAGGAGCAGATGGCGATTAGCTTTGAATTGTAGCATGCAGTACATCCTTATGCAATTTACACAATTTCTGCCTTTACATTAAGGTCTTCAGTCCTATTTGCTATGAAACAATAATTGAGGTGTAAATGAATTTTAAACAGTTTCTCTGGAATAATTAATCATTAGTATACCTTTTGGCATTGAGCTGAAGCTTTGGATAATGTTTATTGATATGTGAAAATCAAAGAATAATTTTGATTAAATGACTGACAAAGAGAGATGCAATAAATTTAGCAATTTCCAGGTTTGAGAGTATAGTAGTAGATAAAAGATGTGCATGGAATGGAACAAGGCATTATCTCCAAAAGTAAGCACATAAATATATGTTTTAAAGAGAAATTCATTAAGCAAATCTTATCAAAGTAAATGCCTCTATTTACCAGTTCTTTGTTAAATGCAAAAATTAGATGAACCAGTAGGCACAGCTGTTGGTTTGCAAGTAAACCAAGCAATACTCTGTAAATATGTGTTATGATGTATGTATCTGTATTGAGAGTTGTTTTTAACACTCTGAACTACTGTACTCTTGATACATTGTGAGCCTATTGAGGATTTATTTGAAAAACTATCAAGAGTACTTTTATTCTTTTTTTAAAAAAATTCTCCAAACCATTGTCAATTTAGGCTTTGTCTGTCATAATGTTTTTGCTGAGGCGGAGTCTGTCTTTCATAGTTTAACCAGCCATAATTCTGTTGTTCTCACGGCATTTAAGAATGCATGAAAGGTACAGATAGTTGTTCAGAGCAGTCTCTTAAATCACCCCATCTGCATGTTTGCCTAATTCTTCAGAAAAATGATGTATTCTTAAAATAAGATTCCATAAAATATTGAGGGTTATCCTATCAGACCTCAAAACATTTATTTTAATATTGGAATGCCTGCTCTTTCATTAATAATTTAGTGTATTAATATGGGTTGAGTTACGTTACTACTTGTGTGACTAGCGATTGAGGCTCCTGTGATTATTGATGCATCCACTGTGCAGTTGGAATGTATTAAGACACACAAGTCTGTACACTGTATGAAACAGGTAATTTACGTTTAGGAGTCTGTTAGAGTTTTGTCCAATTCCCCCTCCCCATGTATGCATTGGAGTGTTTTCTGCTCCGATATGGGCCTGTTTGGCTCTTGGCCTATATTTAGAAGAGAATTTACATGCTTAATGCCTCATTGGGTTTCAGTTTCTCAGGCTCTCTGTAGAGAACTAATAATGACATTACTTGGTTGTGGTCATAGGCTTGTGTGTTCCAGTTCATATTTCCCTTAAATCTTGGGGGGGGGGGGGGACTGTTCACTAAAAAGGAAAGGCTGAAGAGGAAACCATGAGATATGGCGTCTTACATTTTTAAAAGTGTATACCCACACCACACAGGGCTGGATATCTGCCTTGCCATATCTGCATTAATCCTTTACCCAAAAGTGGGGGGAGGGGGATCCAGTACCTCTAAAAATCCTAGCAACTCCAGTGGGGGGGGGAATTCTTGAATTGGACAATACTTAAAATTGAAATGGGGGTTTCTAACGAGAGAGGTATATTTTCTGAAAATGTTTCAATCAGCAATATTAGCCCACTTTTTAAAGTTTTTGTTAAATATACATCTGTTGTGCTTTTATTTTACTACACTTGTCCCTAGGCATTCTTTTTAAAGCAGGAGCTCTCTCCACATTTATACTAGTTTTACTGCATGTTAGTTTTGCCAGAGGCAAGCAAATCGCATTTATATTTTAAACACTTTAATGATTTTGTATTGTTTGTTAGGTAGCTCTTTGAAGAGAAGCACTTGGGCACTAAAGAACTATTAAGCTGCTATAGATTTGGGTCTTAAATTTTTAGTGCGGATGAGTAACCCAAGTCCCTTGTCAGTTTTCCTCATCAGCATGCATTCCAAACAAGACTAGCAAGCTTAAAAGATTGGAAACAAAGGCAATTTAATTATAATAGCTGCTTTTTAATGGCTAAACAAGGCAGACGTCACACACTAGACAGAACTTAGGATGGTGTAGCATACTCCCTGTCTTGAAGGAAACAAGCTTATTGAAGCTTCTTTCTGGGATGCCAGCAGATATGGCTTGTAGTATTTTGGTAATTTTGAGGTTGCTGTTGGGTGCTTAAAACATTAAAGATCTGTTTTGAAGGTGTTACGAGAGGGTGTGTGTCAAATTTGGTGTAGCTGATATGAATCAGATGATACTTTGCTTGTGTGTTAGAGGTTAAGCTGGGGTGGGGGAAGCAAATGCAGAAAGGACTGAAGGTGGTATTGAACTGACAATTGGACTGCCTAATTTGCTTTTGATGATTCTCAGTGTGTCACACACTGTAGCTGAATTTATCAGCATTTTAAGGTTACATAGATTGGTAAATCTGACTTAGTTTGATTAGCTTATTTTGTTTTAAAGGCAAGAAGATGGTAAAGTTGAATTTCTCAAGACTCTACTATTGCTCCAGGCAGCTAGATTATCCCCCTGAATCCTTTTCCTTCTCTCCTTCCTTCCCAGTCCTCCCCAGCCTTCACATTTGACTGAAAGTGACAGATTTATTAACAGAAGTGTAAAGGCAGAGGTATCTTTTTAGCAAAGCAAAAACAAAAGCCCCTCCTGAATTTCCCCCTCCTCATCATTCATGGAAATATAGCTTCCAGTTTTTGTAGGTGGGGAAGAACGATGCTTTGTAAGCTGCTACCAGCACATGCAATTGAATGAAATATTATACAATGATCTGACATACCTTCCTTGATCAGGCCATTTCTGGCAAGAGGATTGTGCCCACTGCAAGTAGTTTTGGCATGCCATCCCTTCAGCCAAAAAGATGCTATCGACCATGCGCACATCTCCCCCCCAGCAGCCTGCTGCCTGCGACTGCTTTTCACAGTATCCAGTGTGTCCATCTGTATGTTTCCTGCTCCGCTCCCGTCTCTGCTCACCAGTGTGTTCGTCTTGATTTTTCCCTGGTCATCCTTCAAGCAACAGAAGCAGTGCTTCTCACTTCCGTTCTGACTGGCATTGTCTGCTGCTGACAGTGAAAGCATTGAAGCTTTTACAGTTGGTGTTTCCCTCGCTGGACAATGCAGTGCTGTGTTCTCCTTTCAGTATCCATATTTCTAGTGGCGATGCCAGGCAAAGCAGCAGGAGCTAGAATCTGGAGCTGTTCGCTTTGCATTCGATAACGGGCTTTACTTCTCTCACTTCCTTGTTGCTAGGCAGTAACCAAAAGGGGGTGTGTGTGTGCTTTAAAAGGCTTTTAGCTGAGGATTTGGGTCTGCAAAATCCAATCCATAGCCCCTCGGCTGCTGCACAGGCAGGCAGCAGTTTAAATGTGGACTTTGACAGATGCTGTCTTCTGACAGAGCTGAATTTCACGTCATTGCTTGGCTGAGTCCCACGTGATAGTTTGCATTCATTTGGACTAAATCCTGAAGCAGCCAGAGAGAGCTTGAAGCCTTTGCTTCTGTTCAATAGAGGATACAGAACCCAGTGCAGTGCTGGATAAATAAAATGAGAAAGGGGTCGTGGTACTGATCAAATTAATGAGTGTATTTTCCCCCCAATTGCCTTCCTTTGTCTTTAGTGCTTTAATTTAGCACTCTCTAAATGCTTTTGTAAAACACTGGATGGTATTTTAAAGTCATACACATCTGTGCATTGCATACTACAAGCTTAAATATGTTGGCTTACTGCACTCCTCAGAAGCTGTGTTTTTAGTGTGTAGACTTGTGCAACCTTAAAATTAAAAATAATGCACCCAAAGTGGGCTCTGGCTTACAAAATGACAAATAACATGTGTCATTGTAAACATGTTAGCTTGTAGGTGCTATGAAACTCTTGAGAATTAAAATAAATCCTATCACTGTTGCCTGAACTTTATGTACTGTACACTTTGTGAAGTTAGGCTAATCCAAACAGTTTCATTTGGTTTGTCACCTCACGATTTATAGGTTATTCATGCATTAATACCACACAATTCAGTAGTGCAAAATCAGAGTAGGCAAATGACCTGATCTTTCAGATCTATCCATCTTAATGCATGCCCAGGATTACTACGATGTTCTTCTTCATGCAGCCCTTCTGCTTTCATTTCCAGAAATCTCTCCTTTTAGGCCAAAGCTTGTAAAGTCCATATAGACGCACATACAATGCATGATGGCTTTCAAGTTCATAATATGATGGACTCATTATCATTCTCTTTTGGTTGTAAGCAAACAGCCATCTAAATACAGTTGTGTGCATATATTGACATTGTAGTATGTGTGTGTTTATTTTGCTGTTTAAATTTGGTTAACTTTTCTACCCAGTTTAAAAAAAAATAGGGTGAACTGGCTGTAACTTTCTCAAATGAACATCACAGCTTTCTGTGGTACGGAGTTTAAACTGATGACTTGCATATCTGCCTCATATTCTCTATGTCTGTATGTGTTCAGGAACAGTAAGCATAATCATAAAGGTGGAGGTAACTAGACTACTAACTCTGAAATCTGTATTGCAAGAGAGGGATACAAATTTATTTAGGAAGGATGCTGGTCAGAGTCAATCCGTAATGACAAGGAATGCCAACAAGCCCTGAGAGTATGTTGTCTCAGGGCCCCGATCTTATGCCCAGCATGTCACATGGAAAGCCAGTTGGAAGCTCAGCGAGGCCATTTCTCCATATTTCCCCCATTTGTTCAGTATTTACCAAAATTTGTATCCTGCCTGTCTGCCCTCATAAGGATCACCAATGTGGCTAACAGATTAAAACATGAATATTAAAATCACAAAGATTTCTTCCCTTTTGAACCCTCTGCTCTAGTTTGATTTTTCTCTCTGATTACCCAGTGCCGACACTGAGGGCCTTTCCCCCCTCAACCCAGTGAGCTAGCTGTTTGTCATAGCTCGTGGCAGATAGGGTGGAAAAACATGCCATGCGTGTGTTAGCTATGTCCGTATGCTTCTAGTGATGTGAGTTTTGCGACTGTTGAAAGGGCAACTTTCTGCAGCCCTGATAACACCTAAATGCAGTCTGCTTCTGGTCAAAGCTATTACTGGGTTATTGGTGATGTCTTGATGAATTAATCTCTCAGAAATCATGTACATATGTTGGGTTGGATCTCACCAGTCTCATCTGATTCTCCTCCCCCTGACCTCAGTGCAACCCCTGGCCATCAAGTCTTTTTGTCTGCAAGGGTCCGCTGAGTTTAAAAGGTCTGCTGGGATAAGGGGAAGGAGAGTAAAAAAGTTCTGTCAGCAGTAGAAATCTGGTAGTATACGCCCCAGTTGTAAGCTTGCAATATTATTATTGTTGTTGTTGTTGTTACCCCCTCTCCATATACATATAGAGAGAGAACTTACAAAAATAAGAATTCTAAAAACAATAAAGCAATGAGTTGGAAGGATAAAAGCAACAAAACCAGAAAAAAGCAATAATTTTAAAATGGTGTATATGGGCTTACGAATCTCTTAAAATCCTAGAACAGCCGCCATAAAATAAAACCAGGATAACCCTACTAAATGAAGTGGAAAATGAGGACAAGTTGGTTTGAGAAGCATAAAACTCAAAATATGAGGGAGATTCTGTAAGGCCCAGGAGAATAAAAATGCCTTTCCATGAAGAATTAAAGTGCAAGTTCAGCACTGGCAAGCCTCTGCACAGAATAGGTGTTCCAGTGCTTAGGTACCACTACAGAAGATGCCCAGTCTCTCTAATGCTCACCCACCAACCTGTATAAATGAGGGGGAACAGAACAGGGCCTCCAATGAAGATCTTAACCGGATGCCTTCCTACCCTTTTTAAAAACAGTTCATTAAAGTGATACTTCATTAACGTTCACATAAATCTTAAGTGAGTTATACTTTTTTTAAAAAAAACTAGATGTTATTTGACAATGATCCTGTTTAATGTAAAAAAGTATGAAATCAAGGATTATTATTAATTTAGGATTATTATTACAAATACATGGTAGAGACTTAACAGTCTGTAATTACTTCTAGTATTGATTCTTATGAAGCCTCTGGCAGAATACAGATAGTTTAATCAAACTTTTTATTTCAGCTCAAAACCTCCTGAAGGTAGGAATAAAAATACTTAGTTTAACATTTCATCAAATTAATTGCTACATCAGCATAAAATGTGTTACTTTAAAGATTTCCCCATTGTGGTCAGTTAGACCCCAATACCTTGAATTTGCAGTGCCTCATCCCCCTTTCGCTCTAATTGGTCTCTTAGTGCAATACTTTTTAGTGAAATTCTTAATAAATAACTCTCTCTCAGTGAGAAGTTTTGAAACTGACATGGCAAGAACCAAAGTTGACTATTACCTCAGATACATATGATACCAAGAGATCATGTGAAAGTATGATGGATAGATACATATTGCTTTGCTTTGTGTTTTAAAATCAAAGGCTGTCTCTGAATCTAGACAATGTCACAGAATCCTACTTTTTCCCCCACGTTCACATGTGGGTGGTAGTTCAAGTCAGTGGTGTCCATGAATACATTCTTCAGGTGAGGTCATATGACCACCTCTTTCAAAGCAGTTAGAACTATACTGTCCCATAGAGAGGCGTTTATTACCTCTTGGACCCATTTGACCAACCCAGCCCTTTCAATAACAATACCCACAAAGCGCAGAGCTTAAGTCTAGACCTCTGAGTAGCCTGTCCACTTCATCAGGCCTCACCATACAGCTAGGCCCAGACTGCATTCCTGTTGCTTCCTGAGAGTGGACTGCACCAACTGTGAAACCTAAGCCACGGTGGATGCAAGTAATTTTATCTTCAAAATGCTCCGTTAAAGTGTCACATTGGGCTTGTATGCTTTCTGAGTCTACGTTTTCAAGGGCATGGGATAACAGCCCCTTGGCAACCTAGAAAATTTCTGCTGGATGGCATTGTGTGATGCAGTGGTGGCAGAGAAATGAGCTCAGGTTGTCACTATCATCGCCATAGAGTAGGCACAATAATGTGCTGTCAACTGTACTCGGTCACATTCACTTTTAATAAACTGAAGCACGTTTCACGGAGTTGAGGCTTTTCACTTTCTTAGTCATGAGCAGGAGAACATTAGTGTTCCAGGAGAGAGGTTTCCTTCTATTCATAACTGCCTTGCCTTTGAGGAGAGGCAAGAGCAGCTCTAGAGCAGCTCCTGAAACTCAACAATAATGTCTAACAAACAGGAAAGATGTTAATGTCAAAGAAACAGTAATGTCCCTGTCTTTTGCTCAGTTTAGCACTGTTGAAAAGCAGAATGAAACCTGCGTAGCTCTCAACTTTCATGCAAGCAATCCTGTAACTAGAAAGGGCTAGGGCAGAGTTTTCAGCATATATTCATTTTTAAAATCTAAATGAGAGTCCTGAGAGTGTCCTAGATGAGACTAACTGAGAGTCCTAACAGTATAGTTGTAATAGCTTGGAGGCCCTGAATTGGGTGGAAAGGTGGCATAAAAATGTTTTAAATAAAAACAAGCACATCAAGAAAAATCATAAGAACATAAGAGAAGCCATGTTGGATCAGGGCAATGGCCCATCCAGTCCAACATTCTGTGTCACACAGTGGCCAAAAAACCAGGTGTCATCAGGAGGTCTGCCAGTGGGGAAGGGACACTAGAAGCCCTCCCACTGATTGCCCTCCCCCAAACACCAAGAATACACAGCATCTCTGCCCTAGACAGAGAGTTCCATCTATACCTTGTGGCTAATAGCCACTGATGGACTCTGCTCAGAATATAAATCAGAATATAAACAATAACCTTTTGGGAACAGTGACCTGTCATTTTTATTTGTTACTGTGTAAGTACCATGCCTGTGTTAAAATGATTTATTATGTTGGATTAAAATTTTCCTTTAGGACGCAACCTGTAACTCTTTTTGCTGAGGTGAACATATCTGAGGATTCCATCTTCTGTTCTTTATCCGACAATTATTTTGAAACCCAGAAGAAATGAGGGAGCTGTTACTGCAGTATATTTAGTGTGAAACATCCACACCAGGGGTTTTCTCCTTTCTTGAGTTTTCTGGAACTTTTGGGATATTAGAGGGTAAGGTGCAACCATAAATGGCTGCTATACAAATTAGTCCATACTATTCAGCTTATCTAACAGCCTGTTCCAAAATATTCACACTTACATCTTCAGAATATGATGCTGATGGTGTCTTGAATGGCTAGGTGTCTTGAACTGCCTTCAGGAGCATACTTTACCTGTTTTGTTTTTTGACTTACTGTCCAGTGTTCCTGCAAAATTACTATTCCGTTTTCGTAAATCTTTTCTGCAAAGGATTGTTTCTGCTAGCTATCCAGATGATAAAATCTCATTAGATTCCTGTTGTTTTAGTTGGAACACTGCCTCTGTATAGCTGTGTTTCCTTGCTGCAAACATAAAAGCATGAGAGCTATTGATAATAGGTTGTTCCATATACATATTCAAATGTATGTCCTTTTTTGATTTGTTTACAGTACAAGTAAGACTGTCTTTAAAACTACTCCAGGTATGCCAGTTCATTGCATAGCCCCTTATTTCTGTTATGCCAGTCTGAGGTACAGATTTGTAGCATGTAAAAGGAAGATAACAATTGCAATAGTCTCATTTCTTTTCATGCCACAAGGATTTTATGGATTGATTTTAAATCACAAATATATACAGTGACAATCTAAGGATGGCCACAAGTGTCACTGTTGCCTTCCAGATTTTTCTTACCAGTAAGTTGTATTGCTTTAAAATATTGTTCACCCTCCTTTTTGTTGATCAGTTGCAAAAAACAGTATTAACTTTGCCAAGAGGTTGAGCCTTCCCAAGCCTTTATAGGCAGCAGAGGAATCCTGTTATTCTTCCTTGTCAGGGGAGTCTGTATATGCTCTGAGACTAGACTGCAGCTTTGGAAATAGCAACAACAGGTGATTTCAGGATGATTTTACAAAATGTGAGCGCTTTTTTCCTAATACAAACATTTGTAGAGAGGGGTCCTCCTAAGAAAGACAGTGAGCTAGTAACATTTATTAGAGTTATTTGAAAGGCTGTTTTATCGCTTGCAGAGCTTACCCCAGCTATCTTTTCCTCTGGTGCATGGACTTCAAAGATGCTTTTAAAAATGGTGCATCTTTTTCCTCTAAGCTTGGCCATTTTATATTCCTGTATTTTTCTGTAATAAAGAGATGGATTTTTCAGTGGTATTTCAACCCTCACCCTCATAAGATGCAAAGTATTGGTGACATTGCTGCCCCCTTTTATGGCAGTTTCCGTTATAAACCATCTATAAACTTCATCAGTTTTGATCTCTGAGTCTCCCATTCCAAAGCCCGCATTAGGATTGTGTGAATATTTTTATTCTAGGGGGTGGGGGGAGGGGGGGAGATAATAAGTTCTGTGTAGCTGGTACCCTTCAGTCTCTTTCTGATGTCAAGTAGACATTAGCTGTAAGATCCCAGTGAAGATAACTTCCCATCATACTGTGCACCTTGTAGCTTGCATGCTCCCCTGCTGCCAAACTGATACCCACCAGTTGTAGCAGTAGTGCTTCATGCCTGACAGGAATTCTTCTCTTCCATTCTAAAAGGAACTGCGACTTTATGAAGCTTTGATTTGGCACAGCAGGGGACGGGAGGCCAGCCTGCAGCTGCGCTGAACATTTCAAAGCTTTTTTTTAAGCAAGAGAAAATTAAACTCTTATTCAGCACTGCCGTGATTTTATATACTTACATGCATTGCTTAATAATATGAGTAGAAAAATTGAAAAAAATAAATAAAATGGACCACTGACCAAGAACTTCAAAGAGTGCTTTGATCAGTGCATATGTTTCAGTGACTGTGTCATGTGCATAGCATACCCTAAACATTTCTAAAACAGTGCAGTATTTCCTTATGTGCATGATATTGACTTGCTTCAATTTTTATGACTGCCTGTGCTGTCCTTGCGCTTTTGCTATTGAGTACCATCTAATGCCACCTTCATCTAATGCTGCTTTTCGAAACAGAATGCCTCCTGTCCTGCTATTTCTAATGTTCATACTGAATTTGTGGAACCTTTATTCTGCAAGAATAATATGATTCAGTGACAGTGTGTGGCACTGCCTGTTGTGAAACTGGGAGGGTCCATTGATTAAATGAATTTTTTCTCTTATTGACAGTAGTAGTCTTCAGTATGTGCTTTAGTGTAGCCAGTAAATTGATTCTTTGTCTTTCTCTGGATGTCAACAGCCCCTAATTATAGTACCTCAGCTCTGTTGCATTGAGTTTGAGTTTTCAAACTACTGTGCATCCTTCCTGCATGGCTAACTTTGGAAGTCTGCAGCATCTTAGAGGGCAGCCAGAACTCTGCCAACCATCTGAATAACACATTTTTGTTCTCTGTAGAATCTCTCACAATCCAAATGCGGACAACTGCTTCCTGCTCTCTTTTAGCCCTGGTTTAAGGTAACCGGTACATTATGTCTGGGCTAGGCCATAAGCCTAGAATTCAAAGGTGTGAACTATGCTTAAAACAGCTTTCATAGTCCAGGTCAGAGTTTCCCACTAGCAAATGGTAAGTGCCCTGTAGAAAGTGCTTATGGAACAAACTGACAAGTGCCACAGGGGTGCCACCACTGATGGGCGGAGGGTACCTTCCTAATGAGGCCCCATGTGAGCAAATCCCATCAGCTGGGGTTGCAACACTGTGATCCAATAGACTGCCCCTAGAAGGGACAATTTGCAGTGTTGTGACTGTGACTTCCTTACCTCAGCAGCTCAGAACTGAGAAACTGGCGTCTAAAATTCTCCTTTATGAATGTATCCAACTGTGTCTTGAGTCCATTGACCCCTAGAATTATTCATCTCCAGTGCTTAAAAACCTGTTCCAAGTTAATTTTGTAACACCAATGTGCAGCCATTGATTGTTGTTTCCTTCAGCCATCGTTGGCTAGATTAGCTAGCTTTCTTCTGTATTTTGTAATGCTTATGTATGGATACTTTTTGGCATCCAGGACTTTATTCAGATCAGGCAGCGTAAATCATGAGATCTCTGGCTCCCTTATCTCCTTCTATTGAGTAAGCTTAGATCTGCTTGTGATCCCATTCTAGATAAAATGGCCTGGATGCAGTGGCATCTGAACAGGCTTTATAACTATGCTTATTTTTGTTTGGCTTCTCACCCTGTTTGGAAAGGTCGCTACTTCCCACACAGAGTACATTCAAGCTCTGAACAGCAAATTATTTGCAACAGAGCTGAGAAAGGGTTGGGCTTTCATACCTCTCTTAATGGGGAAAACAGTAGTTTATGCAGTAGGAAATGGCATTTACAACTTTTGCTTTTGAGTACCATTACATTTATGTGCAATATTCATATTTTCCGTTTCCCAATGCTGTTGTCCCAATCTTCACCCTAGAGGAATGAGCAATTTTTTTCCACATTGATTTCTGGTCTATTTTCTAGACTTCTGGATTGTTGCACTTGTGTATAAAATCCTGTTGCAATGGGTGTTCCATTTGTGTATTTGTAGTTCATCTAATTTTGTCCAACATAAGAATTGTGAAGATAAACAATAAACAATAAAAGGCAGGGCTTTTTTCTGGGAAAAGAGGTGGTGGAACTCAGTGGTGGAACTCAGGACCTCACAATGACATCACTTTAGGTTAGCTGGAACAAGGGGGGAGTTTTTTAAAGTTTAAATCGCCCACGGCGAAAATGGTCACATGGCCAGTGGCCCTGCCCCCTGGGCTCCAGACAGAGGGGAGTTTAGATTGCCCTCCGTGCTGCTCCAGCGGCGATCTAAACTCCCCTCTGTCTGGAGATCAGGGGGTGGGGCCACCAGCCATGTGACCATTTTCAAGAGGTGCTGGAACTCTGTTCCACTGTTCCCGCTGAAAAAAAGCCCTGATAAAAGGTGTAAAGTAGCAAAAGTGTGTGTAAACCCTCTCCCCCCTTTTAGCAAGAAGAAGCAGTTGTTGTAGTAACAAATAGTTGGCATACTAAAAGAGAGAGACTGGCCCCGGGGGAGGAAAGGACACAGAAATGCATTTATTCACAAACTCCAAAATTTAGAAATACCCTATGTCATTGCTGCTTATGACATAACTCTGGGGGTGGGGGGAGATCAAGATCTCTAAGATGTTTACTGCTCCTTTGGGATTTGTATCTTGTCCGTCTTTTCAAAGTCTGTGATTCTTCCCTTTCACAGCCATTGAAACAGAAAATAAATATACCCTTACGCAGAATACTCAGTGTTGCATAAAATGCAAACATTCTGATCAGCATGGGCAAAGTGCAAGAATTCTGATAGCTTGGACTGGAAAGGAAGAACAGATGATACACACCTGTCTGAATTTTGGTCTTAGGATAATTGAAAGAAGATTGAACTGCATCAATCACTGCTTGTTATATTTCATAACTGCTGAGTTAAGCAAAGGATAGCGCTCTTCACCAGTCATGGCTTTTGATTTGAACAGAAGTAATTCAGATCTCCAACTATGCCTTCTGTTACAGGTCTGCATTTAATCCTCACCGCTTATGACCTCACCGCTCTTTCTTGCTGCTGGCATAAACTTCCATCTAGCTTAGAAGCTTTCAATTGTCACCTCATTCAGCTTATGCCATAGTGGCCAAGAGAACAGCCTCAGGCTTCATTCTCTCTGTCCTTCTCTTTGCTGTCCTTTCCATAGTTATTGTCAGTAAAGGATGAGTAACATTGAGCTAGGCTGCTGTGAGCATTGCCGGAAACTGACATAGAATGTCTAATGACATTAGGGAATGGCATGGCAGCAGTTTGGTGGCTCATTTGGCACCTGAAGTCATGTACACAGACCACAGTATTGCAGAATTCGCATGCATCCATTGTTGCATTAATTGCATTGTGAAGCCTGTTTTCTTTCTTCATTTGAAAAATTTCTTCCACATCATATATGACAAGATCTATGTTTGGGTGATATCACATATCTTAAGTTGATGATGTCATGGCCACCTGATATTATTTCATGAGTAGAGATGGAGACAGTTGCTTGTTTGTACCGGGGTTGTATCTTTACTGGGTTGGCTGTTCTTTGCTTTAGAAAGGCTGTATGTAAGGAAGAGAAATGCCATCACTCATAGGCCCATGAGAGAGAAGGGTTATATTCCAGGAGAGGACCTTACTTAACCTTCCTTACTGCTGCTGCAGTTCATGGCCTGCATCCTCTTTCAGCATGTTTTTTTTCTGAGCAACATTTCCTGATGTTGCAATGGCCAGTTTATCATAGGCAATCAAACTGGCACCAGTCCCAGTATGTGCATCCCAAAAGGTGAGAGGGCCTGAATGGTAGACAGCGGGACCAAGGAGACATCATTTGATATACTTGCCCTGCCAAGACATTAACTAAACTAAAAAAGGTCAAAAACTAGGGGATGTACACAACTGAGGAAAAGCAAGAGTCCCCTGGATAGAGTAAACGAACAATCAGCTCCAAAAATTCCAAAAATTATTTTTGAATTCAAAGTGTACTAAGTGCATACATTACATACAAATTCATAACAATATATATATATATATACAATAGTCTACAATCCACAAAACCAAACATGCACACATTCCATCAATTCTGTTTGCAGAGATTTCCAAATATTTATATCAATATTTATATATTTATATAGGAGTCGTCGGTCTCAGTGAAATAAATATTTGTAAATCTCGGCCTAGATAGAGATTAGCTCCCTCCCTGTTAGAGGTATCCACCAACCAGTTTTTTAAGTGGCAGATTGATTGCCTCCTGTTAGTTCATTGCTACCATCTTGTGAATTTTTAAATATTTATACTGTAATGTTGTTACTGTTTGGTTTTAACTGTTTTTAAAGTATAAATTTATTATGAATGTTTTTTATTCGATGTAATCCACCCTGAGCCTGCCTGTGCAGGGAGGGCGGAACAACAACAACAACCAACAACAACAACAACCATTAACAACCAACAACAACCCACAACCACCACAACAGACCACCACCACCACCACAACCATTGTTACCTGTTGTTGGTTCTATAATTTCACCAATTGGAAAGGAAAACAATTGCTGAAATTTAGAAGAACTAAACGGGTAACAGCAACAGCAAAAAAAAAAAAAAGAAAGAGATGAGAAGTGAATAAAACAGTATAAAGACTATTCTATAAGTCACTGGGAGAAAATGCAGTGCAGAAGAACATCACTCCCTGCAAAGTAGATGCCCTGAAATTTTGGAAAGAAATTTGGGGAAGCCCAGTAGAACATAATAGAAGTGCCCCATGGATTAAAGGCATTAGTAAAGAATTTAAAGGGAAACGGATGAATGATGTAATAACAACTGAAATAGTTGCTAGACAAATGAAGAATGTGAAGAACTGGAGTGCACCTGGGCCAGATGAATTGCATGGGTTTTGGTTAAAGCATCTAACAAGTTTTCATCAATACATGGCAGTGCAATTCAATGAAATGCTTCAACATTCCACCAGTGAAGAATGACTCACAAAAGGCTGCACATTTCTGATTGTGGATGAAGGAAAAGGCAATAAACCTGGCAACCTACTGCCCAATCACATGTCTTCCAACAACATTCAAACTTTCACGAGGATATTAGCAACATCAGTATATGATTATTTAATGGAGAACAATATGTACTCTGTTGAGCAGAAAGGCAATTTTAAAAAGTCAAGAGGCACTGAAGACCAACTGCTAATTGATAAAATGGTACTGAAAAATTCAAGAAGAAAAACGAATTTGAATATGGCATGGATTGACTACAAAAAAGTATTTGATTTATTGCCACACAGTCGGATTAATACCTGCCTGGAAATTTTTGGAATTAGCGAAAACATCGGGCTGTTCCTTAAGGAAAATATGCAAAAATGGAAAACCATGCTAATGGCCTATGGTGAAGAAATTGGGGAAGTTTGTATCAAAAGAGGTATATTTCAAGGGGATTCCTTGTCACCTTTTTTTAAAAAATTAAAACCTTTATTACAAATAGAAAAATACAACACACCAAAACAAACAAACCCACAACCCAAAGTTAACAAAAAGAACATCCAAGATACAGCCAGTTACACAACCCAACATGACCACATCAATACTGGTAAGTAATAACTCTAAAAATATATCATATCTTGGTAAATTGAATCTTTCAGGAGAAGGTCAGCTTCTGTCATATAGCTTATTAAAGGGTGCCATGTTTCTACAAAGGTAGATTTATAGTTGTTACACACCACACTCCTCATTTTCTCTGAAAATTTCCCTAAAATGAAATAATCCCATAATCTATTTTGCCAAAGTTCAACTGAGGGAGGCAGTTTACTTTTCCAACGAAAAGCTAGAATAGAATTTGCTATTGATAGTAAAATAGAAACTAACTTTAATACATTTTGGTTAGGAGTCAAACGCCTTATAAACGTCTAATTTTAGCAGAGCTAGGGTTTTCTTTTCTTTACCAAACAAAACATTTAATATATTTCTCAATGGATGGGCTATAAATCTATTCTTGACAAAACCATATTGATCTTCCTTAACTAGTTTTGGTGTGTTTTTCCAATCTATTAGCTAGAACTTTTGCGAATATTTTGTAATCTTGATTCAATAAACTAATTGGCCTATAAGAATTTGTATCTAAAGGGTCTCTCTGGGGTTTTAGAATTGGAAGGATCTCACCTTAAATCATAATTATTTAATGCAAGTATTGGAGAAATTTGGTTTTACTGGACCGTTCCTAAATACTATAAGGGAAATTTATAGGGGCGGTAAAGCAGTTATTAGAATAAACGATAGACATACTAGAGAAATTTCAATCCAGAGAGGAGTAAAGCAAGGTTGCCCATTATCCCCGATGCTATTTGCATTACCAATGGAACCCCTAGCAGATAGGATTCGAAATAGTGGTAGAATTCAGGGATTTCAAATAGGTAAGGAAGAACTTAAGTTAAATCTTTTTGCGGATGATATTCTGCTGACAGTAAGTAATCCGCTACAGGCAATAAGAGAACTGCTAGTTATTTTAGAAGATTTCAAGTCCAGCTCGGGGCTTGGTGTCAATATTAAAAAATCTGAAATAATGTTTCTTAACGTAGATAGGGAAACTAAAAGAGAGATATTAGTTCTAACGGGGATGAATTCAGGAGTAAGTAAAATTAAATATCTAGGAGTATATCTTGCTAGAAACATAGAGAAGCTACAAAAAATCAATTATAATAAGGTTTGGACAAAGATAACAAAGAAATTGAAGGATTGGAAGAATATACATTTGAGTATTTTAGGGAAAATTAGAGCAGTTAAAATGTTTATATTACCAAAGATGTTATACCTACTTCAGGTACTCCCAATAGAACTTGACCAGAAAGATATAGGGAAATGGGATGAAAATATTAAAAATTGGGTGTTCGGCCGAAAAAAAGCAAGAATCTCAAAAAAATTGGTATATATGCCCCAAGATGATTTAGGATGGGGACTCCCACATTTGTAAGCTTATTATGATGCATTTCAGTTGAAAGTGTTGATGGAGCTAGAATGGAGGAAAGGGGATAAGTGGGTAAGATTTGAATCTGCAATCAATACGGGAGCAGGTAGTTATGGAATTTATACTAGAGATCTGCAAAAGGAGATAAGACAAGCAAAGGGCCCAAGAAAAATAGCCTTGATTGCTTGGAAGAGGTGGAAAACGGCTATGATGCCACAGAACTCAAAATGGACTCCACTTAAGTATATCTGGGAGAAGGAAATGAACCTGAAATTCTCGGAAGATCTTAAGGCGGAAGGTATAACTAGAGTGAAGGATATGTATAATGGTCAAGGGGATTTGTTACCACTTCAGGAATTGAATCAAAAATTGGGGGAAAGATATTGGTTAAATTTAATGGGGTTACACCATTTAATTAAACAAGATAAATATGAAGAAGCTATTAAAAGGGAAGACAATAATATAGAACACGCATTATATGTGGATGAAATAAAGAAAGGGCTGGCAGGGAAAATCTACCTTGAATTGGTGAGGGATAAGGAGTTTATGTTTAGAACTCTAAAAAATAAATGGAATAAAGAAAAACAAATAACCTCTGAGGAGGTTAATAAGTTAATGGTGAATTTGAAGGCAATTAAGCTAGAAAAGTATAGAGAACTTGAAAGAAAGATAATCATGAAGTGGTATAGAACTCCTGCCCAATTGGCATACATGCTTAAAGGGATGAAACCTAACTGCTGGCATTGCAATGCAAAAGAAGGGTGGTACTCCCACTTATGGTAGGAGTGTCCAAAGGTCATAGATTTTTGGGAAAAGGTACGGGGAAAAATAGCATTGGTATGCAAGGTCAACCTTAATATAGATGTAGATCTATTATTCATGGGTGTATTGGGAAACACTAGAATTGAGAAACAAAACCAGGATATTTTCAAAGCAATGTTACTAGCTGCACATGCAGTGATTGCATACGGTTGGAAGGAGAAGTTAAAATGGACTTTAGAAAGATGGAATGATTACTTGTATGAATATATTCAATCGGGTATGTTGGAATGTTTAAAAAAAGATAAGGCATGGGATGGAAAAATGGAGGAGATAAAAGAGAAATGGTCTGTATATTTTGAATGGGTATATAATGGAGAAGCCAATGCTACTATATTTGGAAAATTGGAAAAAATGTGCTCGTGGCTAAAAATTTAATTTGTAGTTATAGGATGGCCACCTTGCGGGGGGGAGGGTTACAAAAGGGGTAAAAGATGTATCATAGGAGAACTGTGACTGTATTGAAATGTAATAATATGTGATGCATTAATAATTTTTTTTTTAAAAAAAAAATACATTTTGGTTAGGAGTTCCTCCTAACCCAAAGTTTAATAAATCCGCCTCAGGAAAAAAAGGCACTTTATAACCTGTTACCTTGTAAATCTGTTGTATTATTTTCTCCCAATAATTCTGTCGCCTTTATTATCCAACGTCTCATTAATTCCCTTGACAGTGGTCCTAGAGAAAATGAAAATGGGATATTATATTTCTGATCAGGCTGGGAAAATAAACCACCTCCTGTACATGAATGATCTGAAATTATATGCAAAGAGCCCCCACTGAACTTTAATCATTGCTTAATATAGTGAAAATATACACTAGTGGCCAAACTTGTGGAAACCTTTTGGGGAAAGTATTTTTGAGGTTTGCTGGCTCATAACACCACTTTTTTTTGGAGTAATACCATAAATATTATATATCAATGGAAAGATAATTTAATCAAGAATGTAATGCAATAACTTTTATGAAGGAAATTGTTTTAGAACAGTAGTTATAAAGAAGCAAATTGAAACCATAGAAAAAATGAGTTATACAACAATTCTCAACATGTCGGTTAATACTTAGTTGGGTAACCTTTTGCTTTAATTACGGCCTTACAACACCTTCCCATGGAGTGAACCAAGTTTTTTAGTTCTGCAGCTGTTACAATGTGAAACAACGATTGAGTTATTGCTTCTATTAATTGTGGTTTATTGCTGGGTTGCTTCTCACTAACCAGTTTCTTTAGTCGGCTCCATAGATTTTCGATGGTCTGGGCTATTCCCAGGCCATTCCAACAGTGGAATATGATTATCTTTTTGCACACAGCAGCAACATGACATGGAGCTGAATCTTGTTGAAATATAAATGCTTTATTATCTTGGAAAAGATCACGTGTGGAAGGCTTCCGTTTGCGCTCAAGTATTTCATTCATGTATTTTTAGGCATTTATATTGCCATTTATCACGCAAATTATGCCCACACCTTTTGATGTCATGCAACTAGGGCTGTGCACGGGTGGGGATATTTAGTATTCCTGCTTCAGGTTTACCCGAAGCGGGAAACCGATTCGGAATACCGGATTCGGGATTTGGGAATCGCTTCGGTATACTTCGTAAAGATTCGGAGCATACTGAAGCGAGGGGGGAACTCCCCACCACCACCACCACTCACCCTCCCTGGGCTAACCCCTCTACCCCCACCCCCCTGGGGAGACCCCTCTAGCCCCCACCGACTTACCTGGCAGTGGGAGGGTCAACAGCTGGGCAGCGGGCCACTGCCGCCACCGTGGTGGTGGCAGTACAAGGCAGCGTGGCCTGGAGCCAGCCGGCTCCTCTGCTGCCGCCACCCGAGCCTGCGTGGGGGGGGAAGGCTGGAGCCGCCTCCTCTGGCTCTTCCTGCCCCTCAAATGGCCGCGGTGTGCTGGTGGCTGGCGGCCATTTGAGGGGCAGGAAGGACTTTCTCCGCCTCCTCTGGCCCTTCTTGCCCCTCAAATGGCCGCCAGCCACCAGCATGCCACGGCCATTTGAGGAGCAGGAGGAGCCGGCTCCGGCCTTCCCCACCACCCCGCAGGCTTGGGCGGCGGTGCAGCGGCGGCAGAGGAGCCGGCCTGGAGCCACCGTAAGGTAGATGGGGGTGAGGTGGGGGGTTGATGTTTAAAGGGCCCCGCCGCTGCTTGCAAGCAGCCACAGGGCCCTTTAAACAAGCCCCGAAGCTTTCTGAAGCATTTCCGAATGCTTCGGAAAGCTTTGCTTCGGTATTCCGAAGCGGGGACAGCATGCTGGCCCTGCTTCGGGAATACTGAAGCTTTCCGAATCGGGTCCGCTTTGGTTATCTTTACCCGAAGCAAAACCCAAATAGCACAACCCCATATCATAACACTAACTGGGTGTTTCACGGTAGGTGTAATGCAATCAGGATGCAAATCTTCTCCGATTCTTCTTCTCACGTATTTTATGCCATCACTACCAAACAGAGAGATTTTGGTCTTATCACTCCAAATAACAATGCCCCATTGTTCCGCTGTCCAGTTAACATGGGTTTTAGCC
Source organism: Eublepharis macularius (assembly GCF_028583425.1). Taxonomy (NCBI): domain Eukaryota; kingdom Metazoa; phylum Chordata; class Lepidosauria; order Squamata; family Eublepharidae; genus Eublepharis; species Eublepharis macularius. Next base: position 38,274,736 of record NC_072794.1, read on the forward strand.
CAGTTTAATTTTTTCAACCTTTGTTTGAGAGATGACAATGGTTTTTTTCATGGAATTCTAGCATTAAGACCAAATTCCTCCAGTCTGTGCCGAACAGTCCTTTGCACTCAACTTCACATTGAATTGCGCCATTTCGTTCTGTATACACCCCGATGATTTTCTTCTGTCACCTAGGCTCAGACTCTCAATTCTTCTATCATCCCTTGCTTGTGTGCACCTTTTCCTGCCTTTATCAGTCTGGTTTTATAGTGACTGAGTTGCCTTATACCTCTTCAAAAATTTAGAAATGCCACCTTTGGTTAAGTTTCCACCAATTTTTCTTCTAATTTCTTCATAACTGTAGCCTTTTTCACTTAATAGCACTATTTTACATCACTTTCTGGGTGATCAGTCAACTCTTTGTGCCATTTCTTTAATTGTATTACGTTGAATGGCTACATTAAAATGAAGGAAAGCTACTTCATATCAACCTAAGCAAGTTGTGCTTCCTTTCCCTGGTTATTTGGCTATAACATTTGATAGAATACAGATAATTGAACGAACTTTGTTGCATTAAATTCTTGATTAGATTATCTTTCCATTGATATATAATTTTATGGTATTGCTCCAAAAAAAAGTGGTGTTATGAGCCATCAAACCTCAAAAATGCACTTTTTCCAAAAGGTTTCCACAATTTTGGCCACTAGTGTACAGTGATTATATTCAAATGACATTTGGCTTAGACAAATGTGCAGTGCTCGCCATGCAACGTGGAAAAGTAAAAAAGATTAACGGAATAAAACTTGAAAATTGTGACATTATTAAATCATCAAATAATGTAAATTATAAATATCTTGGAATATTAGAATTAATATTCTGCATGTGGAAGTAAAAGAAATGACTCAGAAAGAAACATTCTGAAGTCAAAATTAAATGGTGGAAATACAATCAAGCTCATAAATAGATGGGCCATTCCAGTGATCAGATATCCAGCTGGATTAATAAATTGGACACAAAGCGATTACGAAAAATTGGATCAGAAAATGCGAAAACTAATGAACATGCATCACTGTTTACACCCGAAAAGTGATGTTGACAGGTTATATTTACCACAAAAAGTTGGTGGAAGAGAACTGTTATAAGTACATCAGGTAGTGGAAGAAGAAAAGAGAGGCCTGAATGATTACATCAGTAGAACTACAGAAAAATTACTTTAGGCTGTGAAAACAGAGAACATATTAAAAACAACCAAAACAAAGGCTGAATACAAGAAGAAACCATTTGAGAATAGATTAAATAGCTGGAAGAACAAACCCTTACATAAGCAACATCAAAAAAATATTGAAGGAAAAAGTGACAACAGCCTAACTCGTTGGGCATGGTTGAAGATGGGTACAATCAGGAAAGAAACTGAAGGTCTGATCTTTGCAGCTCAAGAACAAGCATTGCAAACAAATGTTATGAAAGCCAAAATTTAGAAAATCAGTGAAAATCCAAAATGTCCACTTTGCCAGGAAAAAGATGAAACTGTGTCCCACCTTATTTGTGAACGCAGCAAAATTGCACAGACAGATTACAAAGCTAGTCATGACAGGGTCACAAAGCTGATTCATTGGTCATTGATAATCTGCCAGTATCAAAGAATTCATGGGAATACCAGGTGGAAAAGGTGCTAGAAAATGATCGAGTCAAGATCTTATGGGATTTTAGAATACAAACTGATTGACACATTGAACATAATACACTAGACATAACAGCTGTGGAAAAAAATCAGAAAGTTTGGCTAATTGACATTGCAATTCCGGGGGGTGCCAGAGTCAAAGAAAAAGAACAAGAAAAAATGATTAAATATAGAGATCTGGTAATAGAAACCACTCGACTATGGATGAAGAATACAGCAGTAGTCCCCATTGTCATTGGGGCACTGGGAACTATTTTGAAAAACTTCGCAACTTAAATAGAAAAACTGCAGTTTTCTGATATAACGCCTACAGAATTGTAAAGGACAGCATTACTTGGAACAGCGTACCTTTTACACCAATACCTGGCTGATACTTAGGTCTCTGGTGGAAACGTATCAGCTCAGCAAGGCCAATCAGTGATAACATATGATCTTTATTATTGATTGTGTTGTGTGAAATTTGGATGATGATGATGATGATGATGATGATGATGATGATGATGATGATGATGATGATGATGATGATGATGATACGGGTTTCAGGCCACTTCACTACACAGGAGTCCTCTGGAAAGCAAGTAGTTATATTCCTGTAGGAATATTTAATAAAAGAACACTGCCTTGCTAAGTGAATTTTTTTCATACATAGTTCACCCATAGTATATGCGTAGTACACACACACATATATGTGTACGCCTCTTACATGAATTGTTTTCCTCTGCTTCATTGAGACAACTGTCACTCAAGCATAGATCAGTTTTTCTGAGAAGTAGAGTGGTTGGCTTGTTAATAATACTATCCTTGTCTCCTTGCCCAGCTGAAAATATTTATAACTTTGTCTGAAAGAGAGGTTTCCTCCATTTTCCAGAACATTTTCCAATTCATTTTTCTTTTCTGAAAATCTCACATCTCTGATGCCAGCATGGTACTGTAGTTAGATTTTAGACTACAACTGAGGAAATCCCATGTGCAGCCATGAAGCTTACTGGATAATCTTGTTTCAGTTACAGTTAACTTGTTCAGTTAATCTAATTTACATACTTGTTATGAGGGTAAAATAGGCAAGAACTCTCTGCTTCCCTGAGATACTTGGAGGAAGAGGAGGATTAAAACGCAATGAAATACAAAGCTGAACTCTGCAAGAAAACCAAGAGTAACAAATTATTGGTTGGATTCGTTGGTAATTTCTACTAAGGATTTCCATCTGTGGAACAGTATTTTCCTTAAATATTCCCTGAAATGCAGCTCCTAGAGAATAAGGTACCTCCCTGCCCCAGATACAGCATGAAGAGATCTGCTGTGGAAGGGAGCAATCTGCAACAATTGACCTCTCCTATTCCGCTAGCGAAATGGATCCAGCCCTATCTTTAAAAATAATACAGGATATTTTGTGAGTTCAAAAAATATTTCACGCCTCTCTACAGGAGGATTTCTACTAGTTGAAGCTGTCCCTCTCACATTTTCCTTTTTTCTTTTTCTCTTTACAAATTAATACTCAAAAAACATTAAACCAGACCAGTTTTCCTCAACTTACTATGAATAGTAACTCTTTCATTGATGCATGAGTAAAATAGCTATAACATTTTACCAGTTCTGGATAAAGGGAGGGCATCATCTCCTTGTCACATATTTCCCTTAATTTCTCCCTGTTGCATCTCCATTGTTTTGCTAGCTTACCAAAGTGCCTTCCCATATCTACTCTTCATCTGCAGCTCTGTGAAATAAAGTTTTTCAAGATGATGTAAAAGCCAGGGGATTTTTTGATAGCTACATAATTTGGATTCTGTTACTTTTTTGTCCAATTTTAGAATCTATGGAGCTAAAATATCTAACTTGTTAACAAGAATAATTCCAATGAAGTTTACTTTTCCTTTGATTTCTCAAGGTCTATAAAGTGCCACACACTTGTACCATGTTAATAGATTGTAACATTATTTAGAGAAGCATTAAGCCCCAAAGGACATGTTAATCATGTTACTGATTTTTAGGGAGTTTAGCATAACTAATTGGTACCATATATGTGGGCAATAATATATATCTAAAAAGTTCTCAGGTACTGCTAGGGTAGTTCTAGCAGCTCCAAACTCTAGTGGCAAGTAAAGTGTAAGTACCAAAAGTTTTAAAAACCCTTCTTTTCTGCCAGTTGTATTTATTCCTCCTTTACTGTGGGATTTAACAGGCTATTTTCAGTATTTAAAATGAAATATAGAAAAACCATACAATCCTGTGACAAATTTATCCTTTCTGAACACAGTGTTTTGATGTTCTATTGACTCTTTGTCTTTAGAAAGCAGCCTTGAGGGGTTTTATGAACGGCTGGACAAGAGTCCTGAATAAAAAAACAGCAGAAAAATGTTGCAAGTTTCACATGTGCACCTGAACATTCTGATTTTTCAGCCATGTCCTCATCTGTTGTTACGCATGCTTTCTGGATGGGTGTTGAGTAATGAAATGTCATGAACAGCACTTGGCTATCTGAGTAGTCGGCTGCTATTCTGTTCACTCTGGGTCTTAACAAAATTTCATTTTCCCTTTTGCCAGGGAGGGTCACTAGTGAAATTATTTTTTTTTTTTAGATTTTTAAAAATTTCACACTTTTCTAAGAAACTCAGATGTGCAATCAAGATGGCAATTCAGAGTATAAGTTAGCATTGTCAAGAATATTTCCATAAATAGTGACAACTTCACTTTATAGCTGTAATGCTAATTTTAAGGGGTTTTGACCAATTTCCTTAACAGACAGGCCAAATGGGTCTCATTTGGACAGAACGTCTAGAAGATTGATATTAAAGAGAAGACTCAGATCCTCATCCTTGATCCAAGCCTCTTCCCCTCAGTTCTTATGTTCGTCTTGTGTTTTTGATAATTGTATACCACTCTTAATATTTCTTTAGTTTGCAGATAAATACATAACATTCTATAATGAGGACACTCCGCCCCTTTCACCCTTCCTATTATTGCTGTGGTGATATAGGGAACCTATGTGGTAATTGGGCAAGTATATTGCTGCTTCACAAAAAAAGTGCATGTGTGTCTTTGTACACTCATGTATATATTTATAACATACCTCGAACAGTTGCACACCCTGAAACTTAATTTGAAATTGCATCCTTTTTATCTCAGTAGTTTAACTTATCAAAATTTTTAAAACAAATAATATGTTTCTAGTACATGTTCAAAGATTTTCCTTTGTCTTAATATGTGATATCACTAACGGATTATGTTCAATTAAATGAGCTTACATGTAAAATTAAGTTAAAATGAACTCCTTGCTTTATAAAGTTGAATGTTAATTTGTTTTGTTGTAATCCAGCAATATAGAATTTATTTTGAGATAAAGATGAAACTGTCTTTCAGCTGTAGTCTGAGACCAGCTGGCTGAAGGCTTGTGTTAAAAAAGCTTGAGTTGTCATGCTTAAGACTAAAAAACATAAGCCACCACTGAATTCTGCTACTTGCCATGGAAAGTGCTTGAGTAATATGAAATAGAAATGGAATGTATGTCTGCCAACCAATTATTTAGTTGATTAATCATTTAATTTAGAGGTCAAATGAGTAATTGTTTTCATTTAAATAAATCTGCACACTTTCAAAGCCTCAGTGTACATGTGGAATGTAATAAACCCAAACTGGCACTATTGTTACACCAAGACTGTTTTTTTTTATTCCTCATTGTATTACACCAGAACCACAAATGGAATAAAAAATATTTAATCAGTCCCACTGATTAAAATTGACCCCCCCACACACACACACACACACTAATTAGTTGACTGAAGCTTTAGAGTTAATTGATCTGCCTGTTTGTTAAACCAATTAAACCTTGCAGCAGACTTATTTCTGTCTCTTCTATGTTCACTATCTGTTGTGAAAACATCTGTTGAATAAGAAAGTGTATCTTGACATAGGCAAAAGAGCATTGAAAATAAAATGCCTGGCATTTTAGCTTAAGTTGTGAGGACAGTTGTATGTGCTTGACAGAGAATATTACAGAAAAGGTTCAGATTACAAGCAGTTTGCAGTTATTAATTTAAGTGTCATTCAGTAGTTGATCGTGCAGACAACTTTTTATATCCTTGATCTTTGAATGTGTATAGGGGGAGTTAATGGTTAAGAAGGTCAGTATTAAAAATTGGAAAGAGTCCAGTAGCACCTTTAAGACTAACCAACTTTATTGTAGCATAAGCTTTCGAGAATCACAGTTCTCTTTGTCAGATGCATCTGCATCTGACGAAGAGAACTGTGATTCTCAAAAGCTTATGCTACAGTAAAGTTGGTTAGTCTTAAAGGTGCTACTGGACTCTTTTTGATTTGGCTACTACAGACTAACACGGCTAACTCCTCTGAATTAAAAATTGGGTATCTTTTAATACGATTGAACATAATTTATGTGCACAATGGCTTTATATGCTCCTTCTGCAGCACGTTCAAGGATTGGAACTGTTTTTATACTCAAAAAAATTAGAGCTAGCTTTCCTTTTTACCATAGCTCTTTAACCTTTTTATAACTTAGGTTGGTGGTAATATGAAAACAAAAGTTCAGTATAATAGATTGGATTCAGTGGTAGATTTAACAGAAGAGTAGAATTTTCACTGATTTCCCTTTTACTGCTGACCTCAGACTTGCCCCTCAGAAGCAGCATTTCAGGGAGCATTTAATGTTGCTGTAGGGAAACTCTCATTCTGCTGGTGGAGATGTTTTCCCTCCACCTCCCCCCACCTATCTTGCAGTGGCTCCGGGCCGGCTCCTCTGCCTCTGCCGCTGCCGCGCCGCCGCTCGAGCCTGCGCAGTGGTGGGGAAGGCCGGAGCCACCTCCTCTGGCCCCTCACATGGCAGCGGCATGCTGGTGGCTGGCGGCCATTTGAGGGGCAGGAAGGGCCGGAGGAGGCGGACAAAGCTCTTCCTGCCCCTCAAATGGCCACCAGCCGCCAGCATGCCGTGGCCATTTGAGGGGTAGGAAGATCCGGAGGAGGCAGCTCCGGCCTTCCCCACCACCCCGCAGGCTTGGGCGGCGGCACGACGGCAGCAGAGGAGCCGGCTGGTTCCAGGCCATGCTGCCTTGTGCTGCCACTTCCACCACCACGGTAGTGGCAGCAGCCCGCTGCCCAGCTGATGACCCTCCCGCCGCCAGGTAAGTCGGTGGGGATTGGAGGGGTCTCCCCAAGGTTGGGTGGGGGTGGAGGGGTCTCCCCAGGGGGGTGGGGGGTAAAGGGGTTGCCCCAGGGAGGGTGGGTGCTGGTGGTGGGGAGTCCCCCCCCTCGCTTCAGTATGCTCTGAATTTTTACGGCGCATACCAGAGTGATTCCTGAATCCGAAGCGGCTTGCCTTCGTTTTTGTTCAGTATGGCCTGCTCATTTCCAGTTATTGATAAAAATCAAGACATATGCACTGCCTAATTCAACCATTAATCAGAATAAAAGATACTAAAATACTTCTTTCTGTAGATCATAGGCACACATTGTTTATTTGAAATAAAGATTTGTCTCTAGCATTGCAGCCTGCTGTGCGAAATACTATTTTATGACTGACAGGCCACAGAAATTTGGGATTTTGTTTGTTTATTTGCTTTAGATATATCACTGCAGAGGCAAAGGAGACTAGATACTTTGTTCCACGTGTTGAGGAAGCTGATTATTATATGCCAAGCAATGATTGCTCACCGTATGTAATTAATCGGGCATATTTTATTGCAGTTCAGTAGGGAGATACTTAACTAAATTTTAATCTTTATGATCTGGTCAAATAAGAGATGGCCCATGTTGTATCTTGGGCTCGAATCGCTTCAAAAAGCTATATTGGGTTTTAATTGTCATGAGAGAACTTTTAACTCATATTTAGTTAAACAGTTCGTATTGTCAAAAGCTACCGATTTAATTGAGGATATAATCCAATAAGCACTGCTGCTCTTTGACAATATGGATGCTGGTGGGATTTTCTTTTCACAGGTGATGGGTGTATATAGACCATTTCTAGGGGAAAAAATACCATGTATGCCCTGTTACAACTGTACATTTATTCTTTGCCAGCTGTCTGTGAGGTGTTTGGAATTGGACTCTGGTGCCATTATAATGGTACCTCCTTGCTTAATGTTCACTTTTCCCCCATAACCAATTTTAAAATAACGGGCTTGGTTTGTGTAGGTTAAAAGATTATTTCGACAGCTGGCAAGCTGTTTTCTGCAGGATAACAGATATGTGAATTGTCATCAGCTCTATCCATTGGCATTTCACAGGTTATAAAGGCAAGAATAGTTTGCTTGTTCACATTATGATAGTTAATGTTGGCTTATTAAGAGGTTTTTCAGTAAGAGCTGATATGACTGTCTTAGCTTTGAAGAGCCATGACTTGTGTTCCCATCAAAATTACTAATATGGCAGATTTATGTAGTAAATCAGACTGGTGAATAGCAACTCAGCTGGTCATATATGGCAAGTCAGAGTTACATCGAGCAAGGAAACATCACTATTTGGGGGACACAAATTACTGTTGTAGGTATGTATGGGCATATAATGGCATATATTTTCTTGTATATAATGGTGTAATTGTTTGCAAAGCTGTACTAAGATTTCAGAACAGAAATGCTTTTAGCCAGTCTGCCTTTCAGTTTTTAAAATGGTTATCAAATAACTGTTTTTAAGAGAAAGACAGTTGTTTCTCTGTAGTATTGAACTATTATCATGCTGTTGCTATGCATGAATAAAGTCCGTGTAAAAATAATGGCTGTCTTTGCTCTTTCTGAAGGAAGGAGCTTCGGCACGGAAGACTCAAACTCCAGCAGCACAGCCTGTGACAAGGCCAGGTAAAAACTACATTTTAACCATTATTTTCTCGGTTAGACTAATGCCCATAATAGGGTCAATTTAACGTAATTTTTAAAAGTGTATCTTGAGAGTGTAAAACCATGATTCAGATTCATGCGTGGTTGGATCCTATACTTTCCTGAGTACAAGGCCGCCATGGAGGTGAATTTCCTTTTTCTTCCCACAACAGCCTTCTGCAACCTCTGAAAAGGCATTGCCAGGGTTATGAGATCCCTTTGGCCAAAAAGCCACTTGGTCTGGGGAAAGGAGAGGGTATCAGACAAAATTTGTCCCTGCCATGCTCTTATGAGAACAGAAGTTTCCCATCCATGCATGGTGCCTTTTAGTCTATGTGGGGTCCTGCACCCTCCACTAGTTCCTCATTCGGGTGTTGCAAAAAGATGTAGGTAGGAGAGGGCGAAGAATATATATTTCCACAACTACGTTCTGTGACACAGTCACAGGATCCAGTATGCACAAGTTGTGCTGACTGTTTTATACTGTGTAGCTATTAAATGTTTTCATCTAAAACAATAATAATATGCCTAATTATGCTGGATGAATCAATGGTTCCTTAATATAATGTATGTAAAAGCATGTTTTTGCTATAGATGTCTAAACTCGTGTAATAGTAGTTTTCTTTCTCTGGGAACATTTGGGGCTATAGTTCTATGAAGGCAGGGAGAGAAGGGTCTGGATGTGCATTAAACTGATGTCTGGGACTCCTTATGTGCATCAGTGTCTGATCTTTCTTCTGCCCCCCACTCCCCTGAATATATACTCTTTTCTGATGTTCTAAATTCCCCTAATAGCAATAGTACCTTTTCCTGGTTATAATGGAAAGTGACTGTCTCCATGTCCCATGACCATTACTAAATAATTTTATCCCATCTGTTTTAGTACATGTAAAATAAATCTTACATTGTAGCCAAAAAAAAATCTATCTAAAATAGATCACTAAAGATTGAATGTTAATGTATTTAGAGTGGCATGGCATTGGGATTCTTTTCTGCTTTTGTTATCCTTGCAGTTGTGTGCCTGTGCTTAGAAAGGTCATACTGCCTGTCATATTTATCTCACTAGGGCTGTTGAGAATAAGAATGTGTTTGGAACTGACAGGCAATGATATGAAAAGGGTAGAAATAGCACAAGCAGAAATACATCTGGATAAACCATTGCATATGGGTCATACTGGCAGATGTGATTTTACACACACTAACTGAAAATCCTGCGTAGGCCTTTGTTGGTACAAAAGCTAGCTTATGTCATGATTTACCTTCCATTCTGGAGCTGCAGACACATAATTATTTACTTATTCACAGTTCTCCTCTTACAGAAACCCAAGGCAGATTACAAAATAAAAAACAATGTGATTAAACAGCATAAGATATCCAATGAACAGCGGAGTAGGACTAGAAAATTAGAAGACAGTGCAACAAAAATAACACATGTTAACAGTAAACAATGCAGAAAATGGATTACAAAAGTAGAAGACAAGGCAGCAAAACCAAGAGTAATACATATAATAAACAGTGTAACAGATTACAGTAACAGCACTCTCCCGTACCATTCCGTTATACTGTAGCCCTGTGTGCTTCATAAAAATGCCCTCCTGAACACTTGTTTCCCACATTTTGCAAAATGATAGAAGCGTAGGAACCTTCCTGACATCTTAGTCAAGTCATTCCACCATGTTGCAGCCACAACAGAGAAAGCTTGGGTATGGCCAGCTGCTCTGGCTTTGCTCAGGTGGGTGAAGCAGTCAAGGTAGAGCCTAGCAGAAGAGGTGGTCAGGCAGATATGTTGGTCCAAGGTCACAAGCAGATATCAGGAGAAACCAGTGGCAGCAGATATGTTGTTCCATTGGTGTACAGGTTTTTATAGGCTGTTTGCCAGCTAGTGCAGGTACAATCTTGAAACTCCTCTCAGAACAATAAGTGCCTAGAGAATTAGTTTTGTTTAAATACTATGAGGTTAGCCAAGAACTTCCCTGAAATCCTAGCACTCCAGAGTACTATTCTCTTGCAAATGCCAGGCAAACCAGGGCTCAGGTAGTTGCACCAGGCCACCCCTTAATGATTGATGTTGTATTTGGGAAAAGAAATTTCGGCAACTTCAGTTAAGAGTAGTTATTGAAAGTTGTTGCATACTCCTTACTGGTAAAAATAAAGGAGTTGCTTGGAATTTCATTTGTCTGGCTGCTCCAAGCATGAGGATATACACTGTTTGGATTAGAAGGATATAATATTGTTCACCTGTGTTTACTGCTTTGATTGAATAGAAAGCTAAGAAACCAAAATAGCTGCTGTGGACAGCAAGAAAAGTGGGGTTCAAATGTTTCAATAAATCAATAAATAAGGGTGGAGGAGGCATTAAGAGCTATAGTTACAATGCCTCCTTACAGCAAGTGATAACTTTCAGATATAAATTAGATCATCTTGAGAATATGTCATTGAAGCTCAAGTAGCCACTTACCATTAGGTTCTCTAGTTAAAATGGTGTACTTGTTTCTCTCTTTTTTGACAGTTAGGAAAGCATAATTAAGACTATAAGACACATTTAATATCTTTTTTTTAAATTACATGCTAATAGACTGTTATTTCTACGATATTTTTATCTACCAGTGACAACAGTTTGGGTTGCATTCCATGATCCATCAGTGGAAGGTGTTGAAGGTTGCTGATCTTTGCAGCTTTCCTTCCCAAATAGCCATTTACAGTTCTTGGAAAGTTTATTCTCGAGTGGAATCTGAGTGATGTAATAACCATGAAGGAGGTGGCAATGGCAGAAGGCAAAATAGCTCCTTTCTGCTTTCTTTAGCAAAGCCCTGCTGATGGAAGAAGAAGAAACAGACAATTCTACCTCTACCTCCTCCTGACCCACATCTTTTACTCCACACGAGTCCCATGACCCCTGTAATAAAATTTCCCAGAGTCAGAAATGTCTTTTGGGTAGGGGAAATGTGGAGAAATTAGGGACCCCTGTGTGGTCCCCACACACTCCTTGCACTGGATTCAACCCTCTGTCTTGAGGAAACAACGTTTTGCTTTATTCTAATGCTACCTTTTCTCAATTTGCTTGAATCCGAATGGAGTGGAGTTAATGGAAGGGGTGTTATTGGATTCCCATCTCCTTCCCTCCTCTTCTCCTCAAGGTTGGGGTGCTCTCGAGTGACACAGAATCTAGTTGGGATGCACAGTGTGAAGGGGTCTTTCCATACATGCACCGCATTCCTGTACAAACCTAAATGCTTACACAAGAGCAGGGGAAATTTCAGCCAATTTCCCAACTTCCCACTGGAAATTCTCCCATGCTACAGTATTTCCAAGGAGTTTTCAGGAGAGTCTCAGTTTTCTGGGAGAACAGAGGTGAATGGATCAGTAAAAAAAACTTTCTGCAAACTCCCATTTGTGATGAATTTAGATCTCTTATTTTTTCCCTTGCCACACTACTTTAGCCATCTTCTGCATTATAGAAACCTGTGACATTTGAATAATGGGCGTAAATTTCTTCATAGGGGTTTAATTGCACTCCCATTGTCATGATCTGTAGGACAAAAGGCATAATTCACTTAGCCTGAATAATCCCAAGCTTGTTTTCTTAAAAGTCAGTCCTACTGAAATGGGATCTGCAGTCTGGTAAATACACTCAGCAGGTAACTGCAGGTTTAGCTATGAATATTTTGCCACTGTCCTCTGGGAAACACTGAAGAATATTGTCCTGTTACTGAATCGTGGTGACTCATATTAAATTCCTCTACAGTGTATTGACATTACTTCAGTAGCAATTTATTCACATTTTCAAGAATATGCAAGGGTTATATACTCAAGATTCCTACCAAAACAAACTATTTGTGCATGTGTAGTGAGTTTTCAGGTATATGCTATATGCTCTTACGAACTCACCTTCAGTTAGAACCAGGTGGATTGAAGTACTTATTTATTTACTTACTTTATGCCCCACCCTTTCCCCAGTGGGACTCAAAGCTGCTTACGTCATTCTCGCCTCCATTTTTTCCTCACAACAAACACTATGAGGTAGGTTAGGCTGAGAGTGTGTAACTGGCCCAGGATCAACTAGAGAGCCTCCATGGCAGACCCTGGAATTTGAACCTGGGTCTCCTAGATCCTGGTTCAAATTCCTGACACTAGTCTGACACTAACCACTACACAACACTGGCTCTCTTCTGATCTTAGGCGTCCTCTCCATTGGCTTCCTGAGAGCCAGTTTGGTGTAGTTAAGAATGGCAGGACTCTAATCTGGAGAACTGGGTTTGATTCCCTATTCCTCCAGTTGAAGCCAGCTGGGTGATCTTGGGGCAGTCACAGCTCTTCCAGAGCTCTCTCAGCCCCACCCACCTCACAGGGTGATTGTTGTGGGGATAATAATAACATACTTTGTAAACCGCTCTGAGTGGGCGTTATGTTTTCCTGAAGGATGGTATATAAATCGAATGTTGTTGTTGTTATGTATTTAAATGAAACAAGGCATCTTAGCCTTTCTGTTGGTGTGGGCCTCTTATTGGGAGAGGCAATTGTAGGTGACAAATATCTTCAGCCAAACTTCCATTAGTAATTGCAGAAGCAGACATAAGACTGGATCTAACCAACTTTTCTGCAAACTACCTAAAAACACTCTGTCAGGGATTATGGGACCTGCATGAAACACAAGTCATATGGGACAGGGCCTATAGTAAGGAGGAGGATTTGGGCAAGTTCCTTCTTTGATTTTTCTTTTGACTTTGCACGTCAGTAAAATCCCAGAAGAAGAGCAGGATGCTTGCTTGTTTCTTTGAGGCTGTAAGAAGCAGAATAAGGGGAAAGGGCTTCCGCTAGTATGCGCATGGACTTGGATCTGCTTTTGCTTGCACAGCTCTTCAGCTGCTATGTAGAGGGTCCTCTGCTTCATAGCATGGTCCTCTGTGCCTGGCCATTTCTGCTCAAGCAAGACCAATGAGCTGAAAGCACCACTGCCTTTGCAGTGGTGGGAGAGCTGCAAGACACAAGCAGAAGCAATGATAGGAACCATGCCAGAGTCCCTTAGCTCAGGACTGATTAAGAGCACTCATTTTCTAAAAGCTTTTCTATATACACTCCGTTCAACTTCCTATCACTACATTGGCCATGTAAGGAAAACGGAGAAGAAATTTGCCTTCAAACACCTTCCATGAATTGTCTTATTTTCTCTAAGGTATTGGCTATCGCAGATTGGGGTGAAAGTGAGCCCAAAGAACATGGCCTGACTAAGGCCACCCAATTAGTTTTTGATGAGGAGAAAACTAGATCCAGGGATTTTCTGGTTACTAGCTTAATTCCTTACCTGTTGTTTTGTACCAGATGGAAATAAATTGTGGTATATTTTTTTTACAGTTTCCCAAGCAAGGCCTCCTCCAAACCAGAAAAAAGGTGAGTTGCTTTTAATTTCATGCTATATCCTTAAACATAGTATTTTATGTTGTAAATCATACATGAGAATTTACAATTTGTTCTGCATTCTTTGATAAAATTTAAGCTGCAGGACAAGAAATAATAATGATTGTGTTTTGTTAAAATTGTATCTGTTACCTGCTTTAAAAAAAATTCTTTCTGCAGGATCTCGGACACCCATAATCATTATTCCAGCGGCTACCACCTCTCTAATAACTATGCTTAATGCAAAAGATCTTCTGCAGGATCTGAAGTAAGTAGGTGCTTAAAATATATTTTATAAAAGGCTGTTTCTTTAGATGTTAAGAGATTGAGGCATTCCAGTAACTGTAGTAACATTCCAGATCACTGTACCCACAATTCTCTGGGATTGCAGAGAGTGGCTGCTAAGAAGGGGTGTTTGGGAAAGGTCTGTTCTGTGAGCAGGATTCTGGAATTCACAGAGAATAAAGTGAAATAAATAGTTGGCAACTCTTGGATGATGAGAGCGTATTGAACATTCACAGTGGATTTGTAATACATTTTGTGAAATGCTTCCACAGCTTGTACTATTTTAGTGATTTAAGCATTCTTGCAGTAGTACAAGTGGACCGAGCTATTTCTCATTGTACAATTTTAAACTCGGGGGGAAGTATCTCCCCAGGTCTCTCCTGTGTGCACTCCCACTTCTCCGCCATAGAGTTCAGATACAGACTTGCATGCAGGACATGTTCATGGTCAACCTACTTTAGGAAGAGCAATAAAAAACAGCCCCAGGCCCATCTAGCATAGCATCCTGTTGCCAATATTTACTAGCCAGATGTTTCTGGAGAGCTCACCCGCAAGGTATGAAGGCAATAGGCCTCCTTCATTGTTTGCCTTTCAGCATCTGGTACTCAAAGGCATGCTACCTTCTATAGATGAAGCTTCCGTTTAGCTTTTATTAGTCATATTGTAGTAGTCATATTCTCCGTGGATATGTCACCTATTTTAAGTCAGTCACCATCACTGCATTTTGTACAAGTAGATTCTATAAAGAGAGTTGTGTTGAATGAAGAAATACTATATCCTGTCTTTTCGGCATCTACTGCTAGTCACGCTCACTGGGTGACAGTTTTAGTATTCTACAGTAGGGAACAGAAGAATTCTCAATTGAAATTCAAGATGTCCTGTATATCTCCCTCCACCCCAAACACCTTCTTTCCTTGATCCTCTTGCCATCTTCTCCATGTTTTCCAGCTCTTACCATTTTCGAGACAGCAGATCGTGCAGTTCTGCTGATTACTTAATGGAACATTCTCTGGTCCAGTATTATATCATAATATTGTAACATATGAGATCTGTAGAAGCAGAGGTATGCAAGAGTGCTTTGTGTTTAGAGTAAATGCATCTATGAAATTTCCCCCCATATTATGGGCTGGATCAAGGAAGAAAAGGAAGGGGGAGCTCTCCTTTGACAGCCTGTTTGGAATCATAGGATTTTCTTAGGCAAAAGTCATGTAGAACGATGGCTGTAGTAAGAAAGAGAATTGAGAGAGAGAGCTGGCTGGACCCAATCCTGTTTATTAAACTATAATTCTTTCAAGTATATTCACAGGCCCAAAATTGTAGTGCGGCATGCATCCTTAAAGCTTTTCTGCCTGCTGGGACTGCACACTGGTTTCCATCAGAAACCGGAATCTGAAGTTCCAGTAAAAAGAGGCGGTAGGGAGAGCTATAAGAGAAGCAGCTATTGCTGCTTTTATCCTGCGAGCAGAGAAAACATCTCCATTACCGGTCATCCTCTTCCCATACCACTTTGTGACAGAGATGCACCCAAGTGGTTGCATGCCCGAGTGGGTCAGTAATCATTCTGCTCCACCCTGGAAGGCAAACATTTAATAAACTATATTTACCTTTGAGGCATGCTTTTGTTTGTGTTGTACATTGTCTGAGGTATTGATTTGCAGTCAGTAGAATATTAGATCTTGTATAGCTTCTGCTTGGTATCTGTATGAATTATAGTTTGATTTATGCTTGTGTTTTCCTTTTTTATTCTAACTTTTAATAAAATCTTAATGCTGTGTGTATGTGATACCAATGTGTGCTCTAACATCAGCAGGAAATGGGCACACACTCCATATTGCTCTGTGCATAACAGAATGTTAACAAGGTCTTTACATATAACAATGCAGAGCAATTATAAAGGTCGGTGCTTAATCCATATTTTAATAAATAAAATCTATAAAGGGTTTCCAACAGTTTTAAAAGTACAATTTAATTCTGTACCATGTCTTAAACATAAAAGTTCTGTTTCCATATTTGCCAAACCTTACACATTTTTTATTTGATTTTCAAATATTTAACACTATGCTTATTTTCAGTAAGTATGTTAGCTGCCAGTAAGAGATCAAGAATCATGGTTTTCTTATTAAACAAAACTGATTTCCTTAGATGACGTAAGAAATAATATATAATATCTTTAAACCTTTATATGATTAATTTTCAGCAAGATTTTCTCCTACAGACCACACATACATCTAAAATCTATAGGTTTTGCATCATAGTTCCTACAAACTGGATAGACCAGCCAATAAATCCTATTCAATCACTGCAGGGTCAAATACCATAAGTGTTACTTTATAAAAGGTAAAGAGATGAGATGAGGAGTATTTGCTTGCAGTAGGGCAGGTGCTGTCATGACAGGCACTGTGCAGGGACGAAGATTACAAAAGGGAAATTGCACCTCCCACTGGATTGATTTCACACCTCTGATGGTCTTTCCTGATCTGTGTTGCTATTCTCCATTTTTGTTTCTGGTGGGGAGGGGATAGATTTTCCTCTTTCAGGTGTTTCACATGCCAGTGGACCAAGAATGAATTTTAAAAGAGAGGGGAGAAGGAAAATTATTCTATAGTAGTGAAGGTTCTGTTGTGTGATTTTGATCAGTTGAAGCAGCTGTTCTCATCTTTATTTCAGCTGTAAGAAATTTTGACATAGATCTCAGTGGCTTTTATCACACCAATATATGTGAAGGAACTATAGCCATGATATGATCTAGGTGTTCTGTTTGACATAGAAATCTCATGGGCAAACAAACTGACTTTTCTTTTTCTGAGAGTCCCTATGATATGAGTTATGAAAAACCTAACTGATAAGTTATTTTTAAAGTACATTTCTATAGATAAAGTATTGCTATAAATGTCTGGCAATCAGTCTATATGGGTTTCTGTACTCTGTATAATGTTTAATGACACTTTGACTCACTCTTAATATAGTAATAGCATCTTGTAATCCTGGCTAGAAGGCTGAGCACCCTACATGTTTATTCACCCCATCCCTTTACTCATACAACCCTTACTTTTCATAGTCATCACATAACTATGATAAAGGCTGCCAGTGCCATGGATAAATCTGGTGTTTTTTGCAAATCTTGTATCATAAAAAGCAAAAACGTCTCTCCCCTTTTTGGGGGCTTTGGTGGACAGGAAAGAGTAGGTTGCCTGTAAATTTGATGAAGTTTGCTTGAAAAATTACCCCCTCCCTAAGGAAATAATGGCCATTAAAAAGTTGGAATTCCTTAACTGGATTAGAGAGCCGAATTTTGAGGATACCAAATTCTTTGATATTGCTGGAACCCAGATCTGGATCACCTTTTTTTAATGCACACCCATATTGACTATGTTTATGGCTTGAATACCAATTTAAATTGTGTGTGTGTGTGTAACTTTTTTGTTGTTGTCTTAAGGATTTTCAGGAATTACACAAATCTATTTTGAGACAGCCTAAATTGTTGTTTTCCAGTGCCTCAGTGTGGTGACAGTCCAATTTCTGAGTAATCTCTAGATCATGAAATGACTATGTTTACCTTGTCTTAACAAGTCGATTAGTATTCATCTATTCATTATCTTATGTGTATCTTTAAGGTTCGTGCCATCTGATGAAAAGAAGAAGCAAGGCTGTCAGCGAGAGAATGAAACTTTAATACAGAGAAGGAAAGACCAGATGCAGCCTGGTGGAACGACTGTCAGTGTTACAGTACCATACCGCGTAGTTGATCAGCCTCTGAAACTTATGGCTCAAGATTGGTGAGGGAGGGTATTTTGTTGCTAATGATGTTTCCCATTCAGAAGTGTGTTGTGGGTTCAGCACCTTTCTCTTTTTTCTCTTCTCTGCTTAGGGACCGTGTGGTGGCTGTGTTTGTGCAGGGTCCTGCTTGGCAGTTCAAGGGCTGGCCGTGGTTGCTACCTGATGGATCACCTGTTGATATTTTTGCAAAAAGTAAGCTTTTATCTTTGCAGTAACTCTCTAGCTTGTTTTTGTAAATGAGCTATATTATACATCTGCAGGAGCTCTTTGTCTGCAGCCTCCTTCTTAATGTGCCTCCCCCCAAAACGTATGTATACACTGGGTAGGAAATGTCCTTACGAGTCCTTTTGACCTCCATACATGCACAGAAGTCCACAGTTTACCCTGGCACTCTTCCACAGGGAAGATTAATAAAGATTTAAAATTTCTTACTGTAGATTGATTGAATTTTTTAAACAAATAATTAAAAGCTGATTGCAATGGAATCTAGGAAAGCATCTAAATGTAACATGCAAATACCAGATTAGACTCTATCTAGAGCACATCAGACTATCTCGCAATATCTCACAATATCACTTTATCCTGGCTAAAATCCTTTAAAGTGCCACTTGAACAAACCTTAAAATAGTACTGTCTTTATCCTATGTTTTTTTCCAATCTACATCTCTCAGCCTCTTGCAAAATTATTTCTTTTTGGACTCTACCAATTGCTTCTGTAGAGAATAATCTCTTTTATCCCCTCATTTCAGGGATGTCTGCAAGGAAGTGGGCATTTTGAATGGAAAGTTTTTGTATTTTGGCATTTTAACCAACATGAATATTTTATCTGAATGCCATTTTAAAGGTCTACTTGCAATTGCATGTTAATGCAAGTCTATTGAACTTGAAGGTCACTTTTAGTGGATTGATTCCTTGTTCAATACTTTTTGCTCCTAACTCAAAGGGTCTGTTTGACATTCATAGATTTCTTTGTAAATGCATATATCCTTGATATACTTCATAAGCTTTCTCTAAAAGGAAAAGTTGCTGCAACATATTCTGAGATTAGTATTTTTATTTTAAATGCTGGAAATGTCCTTGATACATAAGGCTGATGTGCTTAACACAGCATGGTGTTGATTCCAGAAAAGGTTTTGAATGGAAAATTGCCACCATTGGGCAGAATCAGTGTATTAGTTCCTTTTTCCATGTGTTTAATTGTTCTGTTTCAACTATATTTAAGCTATAGATAAAGTGGCTAAATGAGGATTCCTGTAATTTATGATGGTGATCCTAAGATTCATAGGTCACCTGCCACTGTAAAGCCTCTCCCACATGGTTGATACTTGCATCATAGAGGTAACGTATGTAGGCTGTCCTCATTTAGATTACCTGATACACGTGGTGATAGCACTGCTCTGCTACTAGAGATCAGCCATGCTAAAATGAGAAGATTCTTTCCATATGTTCCTGCTATATTGTGGATCCCAACTGTGGAAGAGAAGTTTTTCAGCTGCAGCAGACAGGCATTGTGTGAGCAAGGCCTCTGTTTCCATGTTTAAGGTCAGGGCAGCTGTCCAAGATTATCCTGAGATCACATCTGAATGGGGAGAGAGGAGGTGTTTATTGTAATACTTCACTTCTATAAAGTAGACCCATAAATGGCTAGCAACATCAGCAAAGATCGTGGTAAGGTCTGCAAAAGCTTTCTGTGATTCTTGGTAGGAACATAACCCAATTACACTGCCTTCTGATCCAGGCTAAATTTGACATTCACCTTGCTGTAAATCTAAAGGCCGTTGAATTCAGCAGTGTTGTGGTATGTTTTGTTGAGTTAATGTCTTCAAATTATTTGATCCTACAGAGCTAATATTTTTAACCAAAGTATGCAAGTCTTTGTAAAATAGGCACAGAGAAAGTAAATTAAACCTTGCTCTAATACGTCCTAATTGACATCCAGGAGGTGGTTAAAATATTCCCCCCAAATAAATTTCCCAACAATATCTCTTTTATCCCCTCAAAATTGTGACAGTAGCAGAATGTCTCTCCCTCTCTGTCCTTCCTGCCTCAAGATACCGAGCAGCTTTGAATCGATTCCAGTACAGATTCAAGTAACAAAAGTTGCCACAACTCACTACTCCAATAATGGCTTTGCACAGAAAGTCACATGGTGCTGCAGGACACTGGCTTGAGCAGAGACTGTATTATTGATTCTACCTGTATCATTTTCTATAGACAGACATTACTAACTTGGCATGGGAGGAAGCTACAGGAAAGTAGTAACTACATGTAAGGAGATAATATCAAGACAAGGAAATAAAGAAAGATCAGTGAGCTACATTGAAGAGCAGTAATTTGAACCTGCATCACTTTAGTCTCAGTCTAATGTTTTCATCAGTTCACCACAGTAGCTCTGGAGCCTTTGGAGGCTTTTCCCCAAACCTCAGATGCAGGGATTAGAGCCACGTACAGTCCACCAGGAGGCAGCACCCATACAGTAAAATGTTTCTTTATGTATTCACTTTTATATCACTGTTCCTCTTAAGGAACACAGAGTGGCATATATGATATTCCACATGCATACACACATACTCAACAGCTCTTTAAGATAGTGTATCCTATGAGATTGTGATCAGTGCAAGGTCACACATTGAGCTTCATTAAAGAGTGGGAATTTGAACCTGCATTACTTTAGTTTCAGTCTAATGCTCTCATCATTACACCACAGTAAATGTATGCAATCTGGCTACATAGCTAAATTTATGTGAATCCTGTAAAATCTGACTATGCCAAATCAAATCAGAGAATCCCTGATCAAATCCGGAAAGCCAGATCAAGATGGGCCAAGTTGGCCCAAGATGGGCCAACTTGGCAAGAGCACATGGTGGTGAGCTGCTGCTAGAAGGTAAGGGGGCTTTCTGCCTTTTGCCTTTCCTAGCTACTGTGTGAGAAGCTGAGAGTGAGTGGGTTCTGTGTAGCTTGCTAGAGAGTTGTTCTGGTTAAGTTCTGTTGGGGGCTGAGTGAATTGCTGTTGTTTGCTGCTGGTTGCTGTTGCTCTTGGTTACAAGCCCCACCCCCTACTGTCCTGGGGTTCTGGTGGGCTAGGCAGGAATAATAACATAACATTTGATTTATATACCGCCCTTCAGGACAACTTAATGCCCACTCAGAGCGGTTTACAAAGTGTTATTATTACCCCACAACAATCACCCTATGAGGTGGGTGGGGCTGAGAGAGCTCCAGAGAACTGTGACTCGCCCAAGGTCACCCAGCTGGCTTTGTGGAGGAGTGGGGAATCAAACCCGGCTCTCCAGATTAGAGTTCCGTGCTCTTAACCACTACACCAAACTGGCTCTCCAGGAAGTGACCTCTTGAAACAAAAGGCTCCTCCTTGCCAGAGGAGGGTGAGAGCTAAAGGGCTCTTGGCCTGTGGCTCTTAGCCTGGGGATCTGCCTGAGGGACCCGAAACTGCTGAGAGTACTCTGGGTATATATTTGGAAGGCAGTCATGTCTACTGAAGCCCCCTTCGCAGTCACCTGCATGGAGTGTGCCATGTTTGTTTTCCTCCCAGAAGAGAAGATGGAGTTCACTTGCCAGAAGTGTAAGCTGGTCAGACTTTTGGAAGAAAAGGTTCAGAGCCTGGAGGAGAGGATCACCACCCTTCAGGAAATCAAGGAAAGGGAGGATTTTATTGACAAGAGCCTGGGGGCTCTGCACAGCCAAGAAGAGGAAAGTCAAGGAGAAGAAGAAAGAGTCGATCTCCCTTCTGAGCCTTCTCTCAGATCTACGATACAAACCCGAAGACGTCAACAAAGAAGATGCTCTGGTCCACTTGAGCTCAAGAATCGTTTTGAAGTGCTAGAGATGGTGACGGAGATGAGAGTGGAAGGAGAACCGCAAAGACCTGGAAGAGGGTGTGTAGAGGATATGGGGCCACACGGAAGTGGAAAAAAACGGAAGGTGGTGGTTGTTGGGGACTCTCTGCTCAGGGGTATGGAACGCCATGTCTTGGGGCCAGATCACCTATTCCGAGAGATGTGTTGCTTGCTGGGGACCAGAATTCAGGATATTACTGACCGACTGCCGAAACTCATCAAGCCTGCTTATAAGTACCCGTTTGTGCTGATTCATGTGGGACCGAATGACACGGCTGCGAATACTGTTGCAAGAATTAAAGAGGATTATGAAGCTCTTGGAAGGCAGTTGAAGGTATTGGGGGCACAGGTGGTATTCTATCCTTCCAGTCATATGAAGAGGAACGCACAGGGAGCAGACCATACTTGAGGTGAATAATTGGCTGAGATGGTGGTGTCAGCAGGAGCACTTTGAGTTCTGGGACCATAGAATAGGTTTTCTTAGAGAAGGCCTTCTAGCACATGATGGGCTTCACCTCTCAAGGGCAGGGAAGAAAACGTTTGGAACGAACCTGGAGAACATCAGGAGAGCTTTAAACTGATGCCGCAAGGGGAAGGGGGCGATCGACATGGGGATTTCAAGGCCAAATGAAAACAGTGGGGACCCACCTGGGTAGGACAGGTCAAACAAAGGTACAAGGCTACAAGTGTCTATATACCAATGCCCAAAGTATAGGTAATAAGAAAGAAGAGCTTGAGCTTCTGTTGCAAACAGAGGGCTACGATATAGTAGGAATTACTGAGACTTGGTGGGATGATTCCCATGACTGGAATGTGCTAGTGGATGGGTATGAGTTGTTCAAGAAAAACCGGAAGGGTAGAAGAGGAGGTGGAGTGGTGTTGTATGTGAGGAGAGGGCTTGATTGTCAAGAAGTTATGGAGAATGGGGTGGACAGCCCAGTGGAAAGCATATGGGTAGAAGTAAGGGGAGGAAGGACAAAGGGTATTATTGTTGGAGTCTGCTACAGACCACCTGACCAGCGAGAGGAAATGGATGCTGCCCTCTTTGAACAGATTGGTAGAGTATCCAGACATCAGAACCTTGTAATAATGGGTGACTTCAACTTCCCCGATGTGTGCTGGGAGACAGGCTCAGCAAAGCGTCATGAATCATGCAATTTCCTTACCTGCCTGGCCGATGACTTCCTTTTTCAAAAGGTGGAAGAAGCTACAAGGGGCTCGACCATACTAGACTTGATATTAACCAACAGGGAAGAATTGGTAGATGAGGTGAAGGTGGTGGGGACCTTAGGGGGAAGTGACTATGTCCTTGAATTCCAGTTGCTGTGGGGGGCCAAGGAAGTTCGTAGCCAGACTCGTAGGTTAAATTTTCATAGGGCCAACTTTGATGAACTTAGAGGCTTGATGAGAGTCATTCCGTGGGGGAGTGTGCTGGAAGGGAAAGGAGCGAGCGAAGGGTGGGCTTTTCTCAAACATGAACTTTTGCAAGCTCAAGCCCTCACTATCCCAGCAAGACGGAAACATAGTAAGGGCTCCAAGAAACCGATGTGGATGTACAGAGAGCTCCAGAATAAGCTAAGAGAGAAAAAGGAAATGTTCAGGAAATGGAGAGAAGGACAGACCCCCTAAAGAGGAGTATATGAGGGTTACTAGGTACTGCAGATCAGCCATCAGAGAGGCCAAAGCTCAGTATGAGCTGGGTCTGGCCAGGAGGGCTTGCTACAATAAGAAAAACTTCTACAGATATGTGAGAAGCAAACACAAGGTAAAAGAGGCAATTGGACCACTATTGGGAGTAGATGGAGAAACTCTGATGCAGGACAGAGAAAAAGCAGACAGACTTAATGACTTTTTTGCCTCTGTTTTCTCCCTGAAGAACTCAGGCACATCTGAGATAGTAGAAAATGTGACAGGACGCTTGAGTGGCTAGTTGACATTGACAGAGAGGTTGTGGAGAGGCATCTGGCTGCACTGGATGAATACAAATCCCCTGGGCCGGATGGGGTGCACTCAAGAGTGCTGAAAGAACTTTCTAGAGAACTTGTAGAACCCCTGTCCATCATCTTCAAGACCTCCTGGAGGACTGGGGATATGCCACAAGATTGGAAAAGAGCGAATGTTATCCCAATCTTTAAGAAAGGGAAGAAGGATGACCCAGGAAACTACAGGCCGGTCAGTCTTCTGTTTCTGGGGTGATATTAGAACAGATTTTAAAGGGATCAATGTATAAGCATCTGAAGGACCGCTCAGTGATCCAGGGAAGTCAGCATGGTTTTTTCCCTAACAGATCTTGCCAGACGAACCTGGTTTCCTCCTTTGATCGAGTGACCAGCTTACTGGATCGGGGGAACTCTGTTGACGTGATTTATCTGGATTTCAGTAAAGCTTTTGATAAGGTCCCCCATGACATTCTTCTGATGGGCAAACTGGAAGACTGTGGACTGGACTATAGGACAGTTCAGTGGATAGGGAACTGGTTAGAGGACCACTCCCAAAGAGGTGGTCAACGGTGTTTCATCAGATTGGAGGGAGGTGTCCAGTGGAGTGCTGCAGGGCTCAGTTTTAGGCCCGGTATTTTTCAATATTTTTATCAGTGATCTGAATGAAGAAGTGGAAGGGTGCTCATTAAATTTGCTGATGATACCAAATTGGGAGGAGTAGCAAACATCCAAGAAGATAGAATTAAAATTCAACAAGACCTAAATACTCTGGAGAAGTGGGCAGCTGTGAATAGGATGCAATTCAACAAAGACAAGTGCACAGTATTACATCTGGGCCACAAAAATGGAAAGCACAAATACTGGATGGGGGATACACTTCTGGGCAGTAGTATATGTGAAAGAGATCTTGGGGTAAGAGTGGACTGTAAACTAAATATGAGCAGTCAGTGTGATGTGATGGCAAAAAAGGCCAATTCAATCTTGGGTTGTATCAAAGGGGCCATAGCGTCGAAATCACAGGAGGTCATAGCCCCTCTCTATACTGCCTTGGTCAGGCCGCACCTGGAGTATTGTGTGCAGTACTGGAGGCCTCACTTCAAAAAGGATGTGGACAAAATTGAGAGGGTGCAGAGGAGAGCTACGAGGATGGTCAGGGGTGTGGAGACTGAGCCCTACGAGGAAAGGCTGAGGGCCTTGGGAATGTTTAGTTTGGAGAAGAGGAGGTTGAGGAGGGACATGATTGTTCTCTTTAAATATTTGAAAGGCTGTCATTTGGAGGAGGGCAAGGAGCTGTTCCAGTTGGCAGCAGAGGGTAGGACCCGAAGCAATGGGCTTAAATTACATGCACAAAGGTACCGGCTGGATATTAGGAAAAACTTTTTCACGGTCAGAGTAGTTCAAAAGTGGAATCAGCTGCCTAGGGAGGTGGTGAGCTCCCCTTCACTGGCAGTTTTCAAGAAGAGGCTGGATGAATACTTGTCAGAGATGCTTTAGGCTGATCCTGCACTGGGCAGGGGGTTGGACTAGATGGTCTGTATGGCCCCTTCCAACTCTATGATTCTAAGTTAATTCAGTTAAATCTGGCAAATGTTGGTTGCTTTAGGCTCCTTTTTCTTCTTTCCTAGGCTTTTCTCAGTAAAGGAAGGGGGAGTAGGGCAGGAGGGAGGAGGAGAGAGTGAGTGGCTAATTGTATTTCCAGTTGGATTCTCTGGGAGGGTGGAAGCTTTTTCAAATTCTGCAAAGGAGGTTAAAAAGAAGTTATGGTTCAAAACAGACTCCATTTTGAATAGGAGACTGAAATGGTGTTCTCTTGCTCCTGGAACAGGAAGATTCAGAGAGGTGTTAGGGACAGTAGAGAATTTGGCATACCATGTAAGTACTACAGACAAGCAGAAGCAAATCCTCAGAAACATCCAAAGTGAAGCTAGAGAATGCTGTTGTGTTGTTCTTGTGTGTAATATAAACTTTCTTCATTGCAGCAGTGGGAGAGAACAGAGTAGTCAGTAATGAAGAGAGGCTGCAACCTGCAGCTCTGTCTAGAGGTTCTCTGAGCCAGTGAGAGTGACAGTGTAGGCTGCAGACTAGAATGCAGAGACTAGAGAGAGGAGAACTCAGATTTTCCAAAATGACTACTCCATCTCAGTTTCTGAGGCCTTCCTTAGGAGAGGGATCTGTGAAGTCACAACAGCTGTTCGCTTGCCAGTACCTTATGCTTGGTGGTTCTGCTGCTGTGTGTACTTGGTTCTGTGGTGTTCCCTCATTGGCCCTGGATTCTGTAAGTGAAACCTGTTCTGTGGAGCTTACAACAGTGCTAATTTCTTATGTTTGGTTTTGGTGGGATTTGCTGGTTTGACAAGATTTTCTGGTGTGATGTTCCTCTTACTTCACTGTGGTTCTGAGGGGATTTCAGTCTATCAATTCAGTTTCGTTCTGTTGGGCTTCCTCTGGGTTCAGCCTGCACTTGGGAATGGCTAGTTTGTGCCTTGCCACTGTATGTTTTGCCTGAGCCAGCTTGGAGATTTCCCCACCGTAGGAAACGTAGGGATCCATAGAACTGGTCCCTAGGGTCCAATCTTCCTGAAACATGGGAGATCTTCAGCGGATAGGAAGAAGCAGGCTCTCGGCATATTTGGTGAAGTTTGCTGAAAATGCACCACCACCACCACCCCGGACACACACACACACCTGAATAGTTTTCCCCATAGGGCATAATGGCTGGATACATTTTGGGATTCTCTAATCTTGCCAAAGCAGATTAAAGAATCTTACCCAGATGTCAGAGAGACTGATTTTTTGTTTTCCTGAAACCCAAATCTGGATCAACTGATTTATTTATTTATTTTATTTTTAATGCAAACTTCTACACTACAGTAGCTCTGGTGGCTTGAGAATAGATAGAACACAGATGAGTTTGTATGAAAGCTCCATTTGTCTTTCTATGTGGATGGTTTATAAGATGCTGCTCCTATCCTCATGGTAGTAGATGTTTGAGTGCCTCCACCATTGCAGGAATTGCAGAGTACCAGCTCATACAAATGGCGAGTCCACTCAAACCTAGCTTGATGACCACTGATGTCACCGCATGCTAAGGAATCAAATGCACATGGCTCACTATGCGTGAGTTGGTTCTGTGACTTGTCTTGTATGTCTTAACTGTAATCATACAGAATGAGTTGTGGACTCAATAACCACTAAACTACCACTTTTCTTCTTCACTTCTTTTTATATTTTTGTAGTTAAAGCTTTCCACCTTAAATACGATGAAGTCCGTCTAGACCCAAATGTCCAGAAATGGGATGTAACAGTGTTAGAACTCAGTTATCACAAACGGCATTTGGATAGACCAGTGTTCCTGCGTTTCTGGGAAACATTGGACAGGTAAATATCAAGCTCATACTGGAGGAGGAAAATATTGAAGGTTGCAAGGACACTGTTTAAAGATTCACACAATAACATGTCAAATTTGCCTGCTAGCTGTTTAGGATTAAAAAGTCTTCTGCCATTAATGGTAGTTTATTTCATGGTTGCTGGCACAATTTGGCCATCTTTACCAACTATGTGTAAGAGCACCTATGGAATTCCACTCTCCTGGCTGTCACTTAACTCGCTCAGAATGGTGGTAGAAGCCTTGCATTAGATCCATTGGTTAGTGAGCAAATTAATGAGATGTAAGAATGGATTTTCTAACTATGTATATAATTGTATTTTAGCAAACTATTAATTTATCAGAGGGTTTGACACATACCCCGCTCTATGAAATGCAACTAATAAGGCTCATGTGTGCAAGCCCCTGCTAATTTTAGAGTCTTATCTAGAAGTTATATTATTGATATTTTCATTTAATCCAGACTGTACTGCTCTGAAAGCCTGTTCACATTACCTTCATTTCAGAATATTGCTCAGAATAGTGAAAGATTACAACTGAAGGTAGTTAATGGGGAAATATATTAGCAAATTAATCCTGTTGTTTTGAGGCTGTAGTGAAACACCCAGTTTGGGCAATGTGTAAGGTAAGAGTAACCACCTGCTTGGTTCCAAATGCTAGCAAAAATGTATTGCTCTAGCCACATTCCTGAGCAGAGTTGTTACATGTTGGACATTACAGTCATGTTTTTTTCTTAATATTGCAGGTACATGGTAAAGCACAAATCTCACCTGAGATTCTGAATTTGTGACTGCCATTTTATTTTCTCAAACCTTGGATTCAGGAATCTGGAAGCTGCTCTGGTCTACAGAAGAGAGTTCTCCCTGTCCACATTTGTCAAGAACAGTTTACAGATGAAGAAGGGAGTCATTGTTGAATCTTTTATAAGACCTTGTTGGACTGCTGAATTGCAATGACAGGTTGACAACCTGCCATCATTACGAGCAAAGGGTTTTGCTTAAAACTTATTTTTTAATAACATAAGCCTTCTAGCATGCAATTCAAATTGTATATTTTGATAGCAGCCATTTCTTCCCCATTTTGTTAAATTAGCAGCATTTTTACATTTTATTTTTTTTTTGCTTATGAATAGAACATAGGTTGATTTTCACAGAAGGTTATGAACTTGTGTGTGTATGTATATATAGGTGTTCTAAACCACTGCGCTTCTGATCATAGTTCTTGGTTCTTTTCTTTGTTTCACTTATGAAAAACAAATTCTGTTGTGATTGGTATTATCCTTCTAGTCTAAAGAATTATAGGAACTAAGCAAAGTGAAGACTGCTTTAGATTAATCAAATTGTCAGCCTGTATATGTACTGTATATTATTTCAGTCTTTGGGAAAAGGATGAAAAAAATCCAAAAAACTGCTTCTTTTCTTTTATTATGACGACACTTTACCAAAACTGTAAAAAGAAACAACACATTATGAATACTCTTGAATTATAACATCCTCCATGGAAAATTCATTAACTTAACATTTGTGTGTGCATATAACCCACATTGAGGCGTATATGAAACTCTATATACACAAGAATATACTTAGAACTGGAGGGTGTCTGGGATTATTTTTTATCATGGAAATCACAAAGCAGAGTCATAGAATCAGTTCTTTGAATCCTGACTGAGGCAGACTGTGTTCTTAAATTCCCATAGTGGTATGGAAGACGCAGCAATATTGTTTCATTCCATGCCAGTGTGTAACATGGGAAACCTCGGGACCATGTAGAAGGAGCCCATGCTGCATTTTTTCTCTGTACCCTTCCAGGTTGCTGTTAACCTCGTTTTCTAAGGGTTAACATTGACATAAGGAACAACTGAATCATACATTTCTCCTGTGTGGTCCACAGCTTTCCTTGTTACCCTCCCACGCCTCATACAGGAAAATATGTTGTCTCACACCTCCTAGGTAATGTAAGAGCCCTGTCTCAGTGGCACAAATCCAGACACAGTGTCAAGTTATGGTTATGACTGGCTAAGCTAGCTAACTTTCCAGTAACCAAAGAGCATGCTTGCTTGATCGGGAATGAGCATAACAAAGAGAAGAAAGTGCTGGTTATTTCCATGGCATTTGTATTTTATAACATAATTGCTGAATGCTGCAGAACGCTGA
This sequence comes from Eublepharis macularius, assembly GCF_028583425.1. Lineage (NCBI taxonomy): Eukaryota > Metazoa > Chordata > Lepidosauria > Squamata > Eublepharidae > Eublepharis > Eublepharis macularius. Next base: position 38,304,002 of record NC_072794.1, read on the forward strand.
GTAAACAAAAATTATCCTTAGCATAAACTTTCAGACAGATTTTTTTGAGATGGGCAAACCACTCATTTCTGCCTTTTGAAACCATGTTTTTAAGCTGTGCATCTGAGGTTTGACAAAAGTAAAAATATTCTAGATATTCTTCCTAGTTTTGCCTTTTTTATTTTCTAATTGGTTCCTTGTGGAGCATTTCCTAATGTGAAATGTTAAGACATTTCTTACTGTTTCCCTCTTAAGCTACGGGTGAGGTCTAGGTGGCTTTGAGGACACTATGGATACTTTTCATATTTATTTCTAATATACTGAAACTGTGATTTCTATTTTGTTTTAGTTAGAGCAAGAATCAATTTTCCAACCTTTCAATGCTTTTTTTAAAGTGATGTTAAGAATTCACATTGGTAGTATTTTTGAAAGCATATCACAATAGAACTAGGTAGATGAACCAAATCAGGATTGGAATGTGTTTTTAAAATAAAGAGGTTTCAGAAATCTCTCCACTGACTGTTCCTGCACTTTTATTTAGCATGATGAGAATCAAAGCCACTTAATTTCTTTACTTATATAATGGCGTGCATTTTTTTAAAAAGTTAACTCTTATTTTCTACTAATGGAAAAAGAACCCTACCATGTGAGGAAGCTCACATTTTTATGGAATTGTAAGGAGACTCAACTATGGAATTGTAAATTATAATAGTGTTGTGTTTGTTGTAATGTCCAGTGCTTTAAGTAGAAATGTGATATTCTGCAATTTATGGCTCTCATCTAGAATTCTATATGTAGTCCAAAGTCTGAGCCTTGTGAAGTGAACATTTACCTTTGTTGGAAGACGGACATGTAGAAATCTCTTACACTTGTGTAGCTTCTTTGATCAGAGTGAATAAGGAAGGCCTTATGTGTTTGAAAGTCTTATGCGCACAAGTTCCTTTGTGAGCAAGAAGCTACTGCCCAAATCTCACAAGGGCATTGCACAATGCAGAACCATGTGAGGTTAATGCTAGACACCTTTGGGTATGCACACGATTATGAAGAGTATTAGTATAATTTATCATTTATTTCTTAGTGAAACATATTAGCATCATGTCCACTAATGGATAAGGGGTTTTGGAGAGAAAATATTTCTTCCTCATGTTTAGCATCTATCTCTATTCTTCTGAATTTTCTGCTATGTCACTTCGTGTGTTAGGAACATCCTTTTCCTTTAGTGTCAGACTAGGATTTGGGAGACCCAGATTCAATCCACTCTTATATGGAAGCTTATTGAGTGACCTTAGATCAGTCATATGCTCTTAACCTACCTTACAGGGTTGTTGTGAAGATAACACAGAGGTGACGAAAATGATGTAATCTGATTTGGGTCCCCATGTGGGGAAAAAGTGAGATATAAATGAACTAGCTAAAAATTACTACAAGATACAGTGATAGCCACTGTCTTAGATGGATTTAAAGGGGTATGGACAAATTCATGAAGGACTGGTCTACCGATGGCTATTAGCCATGATGCTAAATGGAACCTCCATGTTCAAAGACTGTAGATCTCTAAATACCAGAAAAGATGCTGGAGAAAGGCTGTTGATTTCTGTGAGCCTCCCGGAGGCAACTGTCCGGCTTTATTGGAAACAGAATCCAAGTACGAGCTTGGGTTGATGCGTGTTGTAAAAATATAAAAAGTGCATGGGTGTATAAATAGTCAAAGCTTTGTTAACTGACATGTTTGGTTGATCGGCAACCCCAATTCTGCATTTATGCCAATTAACAAATCTTTTACTGTACTGTGTTTCTGACATAGCTGGCAATAGAGAAGCCTGCTTGCCCATGTGGATTCTACTGTTCTGTGCAATGCACTAGCCTAATTCAGACATTGGGCTTCACAGATGTGTAAATATAATGTGGAAGCCTTGATAGCAGTTAGCCGATACAAATGATCCCCATATAATATGTGACTTTATTATACTTTTTCCCACTGGTCAAAGTACCATGGGTCTCTGGATCTGGTTCTAGAAGTATGGTTTGCTAGAGAAGCAATTTGGGTTGGATACAACCAGCTCTTCTTCTGGTGAAATAAGCAAGGGAGGTTCCCCTTTGACCAACTAAAAAGGCTGCGGTGAGGATCATGGGACCTGTATTGACAAAATCCATGTTTGAGAACCACTACAATTCAGTGAAAGATATTAGCAATAAGAGGCATTCCAGTTGTTACAAAATGCTGCTTTAAACAAGAAGAATTGATGTGAAATATGTACATACAAATGAAATCGGTTAAATTCACATCTGCAGGGTAAAAATCAAGGACACACTGGCCTGCAGTATGTTAAAGGATGTTTTGTAGGGTGGGTGTGCCTGCGCTGGGATTACTATTTACAGGTTAACCAACTAGTATACAGAATGATCAGAGAGGGCCATGGTCACGTCCCTGTGCCATCTCAATCTGCTTATTCAACTCTGATTCCAAATCTGTTAAATTTGGGGTATACAGTATCCTACCTTGGTGTACATTACTGCAGAAATACAGTAAGCAGGGGCTGTTCAAATGCTATTGTTCTACTTCCTTTGTCAAATGGAACCAGGATCACAGCTCTTAAAATGGAGAGAGTTAACTTACAATAGTAAACCTTTTTAGCTGTACTACGGGAGGTAGAACCGTATGTGGTGATTGTATTGTAAATCCATAAAGAGCCTTAATCTGTGATCAAGAGTGATGCAATTGATGCCAGATAGATGGTTTATATGAACATCAGCTTTGTTTTTGACATTCATTTTCAGTTCAATCGATGCATAAAACATGTTGCTTATTCTCCGTGGAGGCTGCGGAGCAATTTTATTGGTACAGCTTCAGTCTCCTGCCCAGTGAAATATGCCTTCGCTTGGTAGTGCTTGCTAACACTCTGTATGTACAAAACAGAAGCTGGCCAAAATTAATGGCTTAGATGGTGATTTTAAAATTTAATGTTGCGGGGCTATGCTCATTTTAATTCAGGAGCTATAACTAATGCCAAGCACTTTATTAAAGCAATGTGTTCATGAAAAATTAAATACCCCCGCCTGGAGGAATTGTTGGCCTAGCAGGTTAAAGTTCGCCCAGCATGCTGGCAGCAATTGTCAGTGGTACAATATACTATGTAAATCGGATTCTGTGAAGTCACATTTTGACTGCGCAAATAGCCTTATGATGGACACTGCAGTGATTTGTGTCCTGAGGTTTTAGTAGTGAAAGAACACAGGCATCCTTGGTTTATTAGAATTGTGCTTTGGCCATTTAGCTTGGTTACACAGGCATCTTCCTGCCCAAAGATCTTTTGAACATTTGCTGTAGCTCAAGGGGTGGAGACCAGTCTACAAGAAACATAGGACAGAATCTCCCATATGTTTCTTCAGTGTGCCCCTGATCATTTCAGTGTGGCATCTGCTGTCCGTATAATGCAAGCTACGTGGGAAGCCTACTGTGATGAACAATTATAAGAACTCTGAGGAAATAGGATGCGCATAGGGAAGGAGAGCCCATGCTGGTAAGAATCAGCTTTGGCAAGCCAGATTGCAGAGTTAACTTGGATTCATTCTTCATGAAGCACAGTCCATTACAATAATAGTTATAAATTAGTATGGGTTCAATTGATAATCTTAAATACTGGGATGGTTTTTTAATCCACAATTTAGTGAGAACAATATATAAAATCCATAAAAGTAGCAGTGATCCCATATTTAATGTTCATAGATCCATAGGAGTTAGCCGTGTTAGTCTGTAGTAGCAAAATAGAAAAGAGTCCAGTAGCACCTTTAAGACTAACCAGCTTTACTGTAGCGTAAGCTTTCGAGAACCACAGTTCTCTTCATCAGATGCATCTGACAAAGAACTGTGGTTCTCGAAAGCTTATGCTACAGTAAAGCTGGTTAGTCTTAAAGGTGCTACTGGACTCTTTCGTATTTAATGTATGTCTCTTAATTTCCTCTGCATCCTACTTCTTTCAAAGCTAGTGTATCGAATAAAAATGCATTATTCAGAGTCAGATTGCTGGTTCATAGAGCCCAGCCCTATCTACTCTGAGTGGCAGTAATAGCCCAGTATCTCAAGTTGATCTCCCTTGACTGGAAAATGTACCTGTTTACTTAAAGCATATACTTTACTATGGATCCTCCCTCAAAGAAGATTCATCCTTTTTGGACCAGTCATCCAGGACAATGTTCATCCCATATATAATCAGTTGCTTAGAGAAAGTCTTGCCAGCATTGATGGAGCTAATGCCTTGTTACTCAGTTCTCATGATTGGTTGGCACCATGATCTGAATATTGGCTCTTTTGTCACCATTGAAGGTCATTCAAGGACTTGCCTTGAGCTGGAAAGCCTTGATTTGCTCATCTTTTTTTGTGGCTGTGGGAAGTTTTAAATTGCAGTTGGTATATGTATGTTATCCACATCACATCTTGGTTATGGCCAAGTTTAGTTTAGGTTTTTCAGGTTATTTTTTATTTCCACAGGAAAGAAGTATACGAATGTTACATTGACATCGATCAGGTTTAAGTACTTAAATTTTGCCTGGATTGCTTCCATTGTTCTTAGATTCTGAAATTAATCTCAAATGCCCTTAGGAAAACATTGAAAAATGGGCATCATGCACTGAAGAAGAGCTTGATCTGGTCATTACTTGCCATTAAGGTCTTCAGACCTGCACATGTTACTTGATAACATTTTGCTGTATAATTTCAGAGGCAGTACTCAGCTTGCCATGATAGTGAATAATGGAGTCCTGAAGAAGCTTGAAATGAATTTCCTAGTTGTTAACATTAGTGTCTGCAAAAGGGATGAAACTAGATGTAACAAATTGGTAGTCCTCCTAAATATGAATTGATAATCCTTGTTACAGCCAACAGAACCATAACCATCATTGTCATGTCTCTTCTGAATTTAGTGTGTATTTTTCTCTATGTGACCTGCTCAGTTACAAATGCTGGGAGAGTTGTGTGCCTGAATCAGAACAAAGTGAGAAGTGAGGGCCAAGCTACACATGACAAATGACACTTGAACAGCAAGTGTATTTCTCCCTGTTCACTTGCCCTCCACTCAATCCACTTGCCGTTCAAGTGTCATTCGTCATGTGTAGCTTGGCCCTGAGTTTCCAAAATGAGAGTTGCTTTCCCTGGTAGCATCGGATCTGACTTTTCTGCACAGTCATTATTTTCATACGGGACTAGGCTTGCTGCTATTTTGGCAGTTTCTGCTTGACCTCTTTAAAGCTCAGTGGACACAGTAGCTGCAGTAACATTGGTACAGTTGCAGAAATTGTATGAGGTGGAAAAAATTAGATGGAAGTAGAGGGAAAGTAGGGAGTGATTGTTATCTGGAAACCCAAGGATATGTGTGAACATTTCCAAAATCGACCTCTAGATTCCTGGGTGAAAGAATGTTGGGTCTGTGCTTGAATTGGAACAAACTTAGGCAATACCTCTGATAGGGATCTGAAGTAGCACATCATAAAAAAGACAGATGGTAGTTGAGTTTTAATCGTTATTGAACATGAGGATAATAGAAGAAAAAGCAAGGAAATGTAGGTAGATTGAAAGAGAAATGTACAGTATTTGGGGAATTACAGAGCTTTCAATGCCCTATCACACAAGCATTTGGAGAATAAGTAATGACAAGCAAATTTCATGATCCCTTGGGAAAGCTGTCCCAGTTGTGCTTCATCCATCCATTCAGGTGTGCCAAAGAGGTTTGAGGCGGGAGGGGTTTCCTCCAGCCTCTGCGTCCCGAGCTACTGCAAAGTCTAATGTTATGCAAATTATAGTGAAAGTGGAAATAATACATAAATATTAATATCTATTGTTATTAATAACATCAATATAATAATTATTATAGTTATATTAATATCTATATAGATAAAGACAAGTGTCCTGGCTGACTCATCAACGCCCAGTCCAAACTCCTGAATGTAGAAACGTGAAATTTGGGGAGAACATTCCTTTCATGATGTAAATACTCGCTAAGAAGGGATTTTAAGAAATTCGCCCCCTAAGGGGGTAAGAAGGGGTAAAATGTGATTTCCCATAGGGATACATACAGCTTCCCTGTGTGGCTGGCAGGCTGCTCTACCCCTCCCCCCCACCAACTGCCAACTCAGCTACTCTTTCCCTGAGGTCATTTGCATATGCAGCCTGATTGGTCATCACCTCAACATTCTAAACAGTATGCAGTTGCTGTTGGGAGTCATTGAATGTGTCCTGAGATAAAAATACACTTCCCAGTCTTCCCCTCCTGAATAGGGATTTTATGTAAAAGTCAGTATGGCAACTGAGTTTTTAAATGTTCATGGGGAGATGGTGCACAACCTTTCTAGAGGCCATTTCAATGCGAACTTCTCACATGAACCTGCCGAAGTGCCCACCACACCACTCCTCCCTCAGTCCAACTCCACCTCACACCTCTCGCAGCCATCAACTCTTACTGCTGCCAAGAAGCCTTCTGGCAGACTTAAAAGATACACCAACGCTAAAAGGAGGAAGCAACTTAGAGATGCAGCAAAGAAATATGCACATCCTACTCCTGTGGTGCACCGAGCAGCAATGGCCAAGTACCAGCAAGATCACCCTGAGGTGCACAGAGCGGCACAGTCTCTCTATAAGCAAAGCAATCATGGAAGATTAGTAGAGAGGTGCTCACTTCCATGGAAGATCAAGGCTCACTCAGGCATGGCAGATGACCCTTCGCTACCTTCAAGCTGCCTCTTACCCTCATCCATGCAGAAACACCCCTGCTCAGCATCTCAAAACAAAGCAACATGGCCCAACTGCTGCAGAACTGTAAGCTCATTGTTTGGGATGAGAGCACTGTGGCGCACAAGGGATGTTTTGAGGCACTGAGCATAACCCTCAAAGATGTCAGGGGCAACGAGAGAGTGATGGGGGGAGTCACCATGCTACTGGCTGGAGACTTGGCAGACTCTGCCAGTAGTCCCAAGGGGAACTCGCGCTAACAAGGTTACTGGTTGTGTCTAGGAATCGTATCTGTGGCCCCTCATCAGGAAACTCTCACTAAGAAAGAACATGAGGGTCCACTTGAGAAGTGAGGTGTCTGCTGGGGAATTCTCTGAACTACTAAAAATAGGGGACAGAGAGTATCCTGAGTCCAAGGGAAAGGTGACCATCCCTAGCAGACCTAACAGCCACAATATACCCTGATGTCATCACTATCACGGAGAAGTCCATGGCCAGGCTGTGAAAGTGTGCCATTTTGACCCCCAAGAACAACAAGGCTGCCATCATTAATGAAACACAATTTAACCCCCTCAAAGAGGCAGAAACAGAGTACAGATCTGTGGACTCAGTGGTGCAAATGGATGACATCCACTACCCCATGGAGTTCCTCAACACACTCAACCATCTTGGCTTCCCAGACCACAAGCTTTTCCTCAAAGCGGGGGCTCCAGTGATGTTACTCCGGAACCTCAACCCACCTAAACTCTGCAATGGCACCAGACTGTAAGTGAAAGCCCTCCACAGGAACATCATCAAGGCCACATTGTTCACCAGCAGTGCTCGGGGAGGGGGGGGGGAGTGTTCATACCACGCATACCATCAGAGAACCCCTTCGAATTCAAGAGACTGCAGTTCCCTCTCAAGGCCTGCTTTGCTATGACGATCAACAAGTCCCAGGGGCAGACACTGAAGGCAAGAATTGACTTGAGGGAGGATTGCTTTTCATATGGGCAGTTCTATGTGGCCTGCTCCAGAGTGAGCTCACCCAGCAGCCTGGTGATCCTAGCACCCGAGGGGAAAACCACCAATGTGGTCTACAAAGAGGTCCTTCAGTAGAAAAAAAAACAGTTGTACGTATTTTTCACTTTATTTCTTGCACTACAATCTTTTCCTTTTAAAAATCTATTCAATAAATGTTACATTTTGAAATTCACTTCATCAGTTTTCGGCATCAACATGCTTCACTTTATTCAAACTCTTTTGTGAAGCTCAGATACTATGCTATTATACTACAAAACCAACTCAACCCCTCTCCAACCAAAAAATGTTACATACCCATAAATATTATAACGATTTAAAGTAGTTAAATAGCATAGCAAAGCATGGGTATCAAGCTAGTCTCTATATAAAGATGTATCCTGACTGACTCATCAATGCCCAGCCCAAACCCCTGGACCTAGGAATATGAAATTTGGGGAGAACATTCCTTTCATGATGTAAACACTCACTAAGAAGGGATTTTAAGAAATTCACCCCCTAAGTGGGTAAAAAGGGGTAAATAATCTAATCTAGATGTCACCATAGCATGCAGCGCAGTGGTAAAGCCCCCCCCCCCCAGAAAAACCACAATTGGTGAAATATGGTAAAAACTGATCCTGACTAGCACTGCCATCTGTTTATCCAACATGAGGCTCAGGTCCAGCAGCACCCTCAGACTACTGGTCCTTTAGGAAGAGAACAGCCCCATCCAGAACAGGAGACACTGCAATTCCTGGATCAGGCCTGGCCACCAGTAGTGCCTCTGTCTTGTCAGGATTAGACTTGAGTTTAGAGTGGTGGTGATGATGGAGAATTAGAGGAGCAAAACAAAGTGTCATACATTGTCTCATCTAGCAGTCTCCATACAGTTTGAGAAATTCCAGAGTTGTGGGGAGAATAGTCTAGGCGGAAAGAGATGGCCTCCATCCTGTGACATCATCGGTGAAGGGAACAGTCATGGGGAGAGGACTGAACTTTGCAACATGAAGCCCTCTCTTGTGGTGGGGGAACAAGCTGGGATGGAACTGAACCCATTTGCTCATTCTAGGATGCCACCTCTATGCTCTTTTTCCTGGGCGTTTACTTTTGAGCCAAAATCCTATTGATCACATTTTTTAAACTCCTTTCTCAGGACGGGGACAGAATCCTAGCTCTTATTGATGTATTTGAAGTGTTAGAAAGTAATGGGGAAAGAAAGGAAGAGAATGGTACCAGGTGAGGTAATTGGGAATGTGGGATGAATCAGTGTGGGATGATTGGATTACCTGAGTGGCAAACCTGATTGAACTCAATAACCAAGGTTAGGAAATGGGTAATAGGCCTTGGCTTTGCTTAAGTTTCCAGAGAAGTCTGCATTGTAAGGCAGATTCCTGAATGGTCCTAGTAAGTTGTTCCAGGTGAATCAAGTCATGCCAGATTCAAAAATAAGCATGTACTTAAGAAGCCGTAAGAAGTTAGCTTTTCTGTATCAGACATCAGTCTCCTGGCAAGAGGTGCACTGCAATAATATTTTTGATTTGTTATTGGTATGGTACACAAGTAATATTACTAGAGATCCTTGCCTCCATATATTTTTATTATAACATAATTATTTACACTTTAGACTAACCTAAAAGAATATGATAATACAATTAATTGATTTCACATACATAACTAAAAGAGAATGATTATTTGAGCCCATTAAGATGACCTACCAAAAGGTAGCAGTTACTGGCAAGGAATATCCTCAAATATGATCTACACAGTTTCCATATTTATAGGTTTTCAAAATCATCTTCCAGTAGTAGCTAGCTGTGCCTCCTGATAGGTTTCTCATTCTAACCTGGCTAATTATGAGTCTCTCTACACAATACATTTGACACGTGTTCTTCACAGACCAAACTCAAGAGGCGTAATGTTAGCCAGGAAGTTTAGTTTTAAATGACAGAGCCGGAGGAGATCACTCCAGAGGGGACAGATTCTCTCACAGCCCTCCACCATGTCTGGTGTGCCAGACTGTCTCCCCTTCTGGAGCTTTTACCCTGCTGCTCTCAGTGCTTAAAACTTTGAATTAACTGAACCTTGGCAGGGCAAAGGCTCCAGAAGGGGAGACACCAGAGCCAGCAGAGTGGATGGATTCTCTCACAGCCCTCCGCTGACTCTGGTGTCTCCCCTTCCAGAGTCTTTGCCCTGCCGAGGTTCAGTTAATTCAAAGTTTATATAATTAAAATTGCCTTATAAAATATATATTCATGTATATTCTGAAAATATATAAATGTTGTGTTAACTTATTCTTGCTACTTTTAACAAAGAATGGCTGGAATGGTGAGTACCAGTTGCTCATACTTAAAATCATTGAATCATAGAGTTGGAAGGGACCTTACTGACTATCTAGTCCAGCCCCCTGCCCAATGCAAGAAACGCCTATAGTATTCCCAAGAAGTATTGGTCCCACAGCACCTGGAAGACTTCCAATGAGGAGGAACCCACCACATCCCGAGGCAGCCAATTCCACTGCTGATGAAGAAGTTTCTCCTAACATCCAGCTGGTACCTTCCCTTCTGACTATCCTTTGGGCCCCAGCCAATACACATCTTTGAAATAGATACTCACTTCTATATTTAGTCGGCTGTTTTTGCTTTCTCAGACACTTCTCTCACCTGGGCACATACATATCTATTGAAAATTAATCTATTAATTGAATATCTGGCAGCTTGGAGAAAGCCAAGCTGGCCTTGTTGCTTTCACAATCATATATATAAGTACTGGCACTGATAAAAAAACAAAAACACAGCTTTTTTTCTGGGAAAAGAGGTGGTGGAACTCAGGACTGCACAATGATGTTACTTTGGGTCAGCTGGAACAAGGGGGGAATTTTTAAAAGTTTAAATCACCCTAGGCAAAAATGGTCACATGGCCGGTGGCCCCGCCCCCTGATCTCCAGGCAGAGGGGAATTTAGATTGCCCTCCACACAATCTAAGTTCTCTGTCTGGAGATCAGGGGGCGGGCGGGGCCACCGGCCATGTGACCATTTTCAAGAGGTGCCAGAACTCCGTTCCACCGCGTTCCAGCTGAAAAAAAGCCCTGCACATATCTATTGAATTTTAATCTATTAATTGTACTATTTCTAATTATTATTGACAGAATAATCATATCTTTGACTCCTTTGTTTCTTGTCCCTTTCTGTTCTTTTCTTGGTCTCTGGACTCTCCATTTGCCATGTTTACTTGAGAGAGACCAGGCCAGCCCTGATTCTAGCCTGTAGAAGCATCCTCTATGATTTTTAATCAAGACCAGCAACTGCTCCCCTGTGTTTCTGGCCATATCTGTGATCCTACCTCCTTGCCATGACTAATTGTCCTTTTTTCATTTGTCATTATGTACAACTGTTGATGCCCAGAATTCACTTTGCCACTGGTTGCAATTTTTCAAGACCTCATACTGGTTTAATTGGATCCATTCTGAAACTAGATTCAGATCAAACATTAGCTTTCTAAAATTTGGGTTTGAACAAAAAAAATTAAATTTTCATAGACAAGTATCAGTTAAGTATCAGTTATTCCAGTCTCTTACAGAACATTTTCAGTGTTAAAACATACACCAGCTATATATGTTAGAACATTCTAAATATTCCATTTTGTTTATTATTCATTCAGTTAATATCTTCTTGTTGCCTGCAGTTGGAAAATCTATAATGTTCTGTGAAATGCACTATCTTCTTATGATAGCCACTATCTTCTTATGATAGTCACTTTCTTAAAGTCGTAGTTACATCTTATTTAATTACATTATGCCCTACTGAGGCCTTACTCACAGAGAATTGCATCAGGGAATATATTTCATAATTTTGAATATTTTCTTGTTCTCACTACGTATTCCTCTGACAATCCCAGGAAGTGCCTTTTTATACAGTTCCTATGTCATCTTTGGAATTCCATTTTCTGGAGGGTTTCAGGTATTTTCCCCTTTCTGACATGTTCCAATGACACTACTCACAATTCCAGTCGTGTTTCATGGGATTCCGTGTCAGATCTCAGAAGCTAAGCAGGGTCGGCCTTGGTTAGTACTTGGATGGGAAAACTCCAACGAAGACCAGGGTTGCAGAGGCAGGCAATGACAAACCACCTCTGATAGTTTCTTGCCATGAAAACCCAGCCAGGGGTCACCGTAAGTCAGCTATGTCTTGAGGGCACTCTCCACCACCACCACCTACCCTGATGTTGTTGAGCTGTTCCAGTCCTCCAAATATGTCCATGGGCAATGCAGTTACGTTAATATGTACTGGGGCATATTATACTTCTGGGCTTCTTCATTTGCCAGATCATTCACTGTTTAGTCCCAGTATATAGGAAGCTGTGATGTCTGAATTGCTGTCTTCCACAATATCCTGAAATTAATTCCTAAAGTTAATGCAAAGATCATACAAACTATTTTTATAACCATCATATTATACACACTAGCATCTTTGGTATATTCTTTTCTTCTTTCATGGTTGTCCAACAACATTTCACTTTCAAGAGAAGTTGAGAAATTAGCCATTTACATAGGGGCCAGGTTCTGTTCCACAAATACTTCCACTTGACTCAAATATTGCAAGGCTTGAGAAGTAGTGTGTGTGTGTCAACTAAACATAAAGATATATGAGGGTTTTAACTCTACATATGAAGGGAGCTGATCTATTCTTCTGCTTTCTTGTCCACAAATGCACTTCACAGTGCTTTTTTGTTAGTTTGTTTTTATAGGTGCCAGTACTCATATATAAGGTTGGGGAAGCAACAAGGCCAGTCTGGCTTCAGTTTATCCAAGCTGCCAGATCCAAGGACTCCTCACTCTATCAGTATATTGTTTCAGGAGGATTTCAGACAGAAACCCTTAGGCTGTCCTGTGTTGTCCTTGCAAACTCCTGGGAGGCCCATTTTCATGCATTTTATGCTGCAAACTCAAGCCAGGCTGTTCCATAAGGTTGCACCAATTTCCACCAATTCTCCAAATCCCCACTAAGCTGTTCCTTAGAGTCCACTCTTTTTCTCTGACTGAGTGGGGCAGGATTTGGGAGAGTACCATCACCAAAAAATAGCCCTGCTTTTCCATCAGTGGAACTAACGGGGCGATTTACCCAAGTTTCTTACTCAGATGGACTTTGTCCATGTGCATCTTGTATGATAGAAAACTTAGCCCACTTGTTATTGTTTTGCCCTCAATGGATTGCTCTTAGGTCCTCCTGGATACTTCTCATTTGATCAAAATACTGGAGCTGGGGATGGTTTCTTATAACAATAACTATTGTTATTTGATAAATGCATATTTGTGCTTGATTGTAACTGTATTAAATTATGCTTAAGGCCTATGGCCATATAAGCAGAATAAATCAATGATGAAAATAGCCCTGCATATTCATAGATTTAAAAAAGCATGCATATAGTACGTTAGTAAGATATATACTGGACGCTATGGAGGTGAACCCTAAAATGTTTATTTCACAAATGAAATACATACTTGTGCAGCCCTTCATATATTTAGACATGGGTTTTGTTGCAGAGGAGTATGATGAGTTGGATCATAGCCATTGTCAGTGAAGGGAAGCCCATGGAATTGGACTTCCTTGTGTAAATATTGCTTCTGGGGATGGGGACCTTCAGGGACAGTGTGTGTGTGTGTGGGGAGGACTGTTATGGAACAGGAAATCAGCAGAAATTGTCATCCTTCCTTTGCCTACGGAAGTCTAATTTCCCCAGCGTAACTATTACTGTGCTAGCACAGTGGCAGTTTAGGATCCAACCTGATGATTTAAAGTCTCCATCAATCTCAAGTTAGTCATTTCTTCAGTCCCATAGAAATCAATGGGAGTTATGACTCACTCCTCCCACAGTAGATTTAGTCCCAGAAAACTTTTGTTTGATTTGTATTTCTTTTTGTAATTCAAAGGAATCATCCTTCAGAATGCTGCTATTTCAAAATCAGGCTATATATGGTGGGGGGGGGGGAGCACGTATGTGCTAATCTATGCAAAGTGAAGTGCCTTCTAATCCTGCTGATCTCAAAGGGAGAAAGCTGTGCATCTTCCCAACTCTTCCATTGGTATTGACAGGGTTTAAATGTGCTTATGATTTCGGCTGGATCTTGCCTTTGATTTGTAATGATGCAGTGGCTATTCACCCAATGGCCAGCTTTCTTCAGACCTAGCTTTGATGTTTTGCTGGAAATTTGGGTGCATTTAGCAACCCAGAGACTGGCTTATCCCATAGCCGAGAAGCCTCCTTTAAAATATGCAGTTGCTCCAAGGAACAAGAATCTGAGCTGAACCAAGTTATAAAAAGCAAACCAAGGAAGGGGATGTTGAGAGCATCAAAGACGTCATGTATGTTCAGAGTGGCCAGAGGCAACTGTGCTTTATTTTAAGCTGGCTTTGTAGTTCTGTTACAGTGCTTTGGGATCTGGAGGTTATGTAATACATAGGAAAGTTTTGCCATTGTCTGAATTGCCCAGCCAGAAGTCTGCAAAGTGGGGAGGGGGGCTTCTTTCAGCATCAAGAATTCCATGTTAATGCAACTTTCTCTTTTTGCACTCTTAGAATACATGAAAGCTATGTAATTAACAGAAAACAATGGAATGAAAGCAATCCTTTCTTTCCCTTTGGCTCTCTGCTACCTGTTTCATTTGTGAATATATCATAGTCAGTATATATTTCTCTAGGCAGAGTAATTAAAAAAAAACCTTCCCAGCAATAAATGTTCCCAAAATACACTAAATGCCACTTCAGCAAATGGAAGTCCCCCAGACGGTTGACATGTGCTGATGCTTACAGTATGTACATGTGGATCAATGCACCATGCGTCCAGCTGCCGGGCTTATTTTGACTGCTATAGCTGGGCAGAAAATGAACCAAGCCTAACTTACCTTATAGGTTTATTGTGAAGATAACACGGGGAATGTTGCACATCCCATCCTAGGAATAGGATCCTTGGAGAAAGGGTAAGATTAGTAAATAAATACAACTGATGCCTTGCCACTGGATCCAAGAGCCAATGTGCTGTAGGAGTTAGAGTGTTGGATTCTCCTAAAAGAGAACTGAATTCAAATCCTCACACTGCCATGAAGCCTTCTTGACTGACCTTGGCCATTCACCTTTTTTTAGTCTCATCTACCTTACAGGGTAATGAGGACAGAGAGAACCCCGTACGCCACTCTAGCTCCTTGTAGGTAGGATGGGATTAAAATATACGAAATAGTTATTGCCTATGACAGCTAATAGGATTCAATTATTAATAATAAGTTGATCCCACTCTCCCTCAGAGGAGTTCTGGGCAGCATACATGGGAACTATCCCATTTCATCTTCACAATAGCCCCATGAGATAGGGTTCACGTAAGGAAAGGTGACTTGCCTAAGGAAGCAATAGAACTGAATGGTCTCCTAGAGAGTTGAACCCAGATGGATGTGTAAAGTGCCATCAAGTTGCAGCCAATTTATGATGACCAGCATAGGATTTTTAAGGCAAGAGATGAACAGAAGTGGTTTGTCATTGCCTGCCTCTGGATAGCAATCCTGGATTTCCTCAATGGTCCCCCATCTGGCAAGATCAGGCTAGCCTGGGCCATCCAGGTCAGGGTCAGATGTCTCTGGTCCAAGAAAAATAGAGACTCTTATTAACAACAATAGCACAACAACCATAATAACAACAATAGCACATAATAACAACAATAGCACAACAACCATAATAACAACAACATTCAATTTATATATGCCCTTCAGGGCATTTAACGCCCACTCAGAGCAGTTTACATTATCCCCACAACAATTACCCTGTGAAGTGGGTGGAATTGAGAGAGCTCTGAAAGAGCTGTGACTGACCCAAGGTCACTCAGCTGGCTTCAAGCAGAGGAGTAGGAAATTAAACCCAGTTCTCCTGATTAGAGTCCTGCCATTCTTTACCACTACAACAAACTGGCTTAAAGAACTTTAAGCCATTCTATCCTAGGTTGAATCCTGCCCTAGCTTAATTTATCAATCCCTCATCGTCCAAAATAATAAACACAACTTTTGCATTAGAACACAATGGAATGTTTACTTTTCTAGAAATAAATTCTGCTGTAATAATCAATAAAAAAGACTTCCTTATGTTTCAAATTCTGTTTATGCATAAAAATCAACCTCATGACCTCCAATGGAGACAGCCCATTTTATTCCAAGGAAGCACTGGCACAAACCCTAAACCTTAGGAAACTCTGGGTAACAGTCTAAAAACTTCAGTGAAATTATAGTCGATTTGCTCAGGCTTGTCTCATTGGCTTTTAAGGAGGGTTTTCCTTCCCCCTGCCATTTGACTTCCATTAGTCTAAAACAATTAGTGGCTTTCCAAGCAGAAGAAGAACCCAAATTACTGGAGCTGTAAGCTAAAACACAAATCTGCAGATCCCAGCGGATGAGATTATGAATTCCCAGCAATGTCTCCAGGAAAGGGCTCTTTACAAGGAGGCCCCAGTTAGCAAAAACTCCCTAGACGGCATCAGATGAAGGGCAGGTAAGAAATTTTACCTAAATTAAAAAAGAGAAAGTCAGATACCACTGAACCAAGAGGAGTGTGTAAAATGTCCCTGCATTCCAATAACAAATTGAGATATATACATAGCTACATCAGTTCAGTAGAACTGGAGATATTGCATACATGAGTAAATGAACAGTATCTATCCTGTAATGATTTTTTTCCTCCCAGCTCAGTTGGCAGCGTACTTAAAAATTGATATCCAAGCTGGAAACACTGTAGAAAAAAGAATTAGACTGGTCACAGGCTTTAAGCATGTTTCCTATGAGGAATGCCTAAAGCATTTGAGACTGTCAAATTTAAAAGGACAGAATACTAAGGGAGAACATAAAAGAAGTTTTTAAAATAATGACTAGTGTGGAGAAGGGGAATTTCCTTCCTCCCCTCCATAATGTTTGGACTAAGGGTCTCCTGATGGAGCAGAGCTGACAGGTTCAGGATTTAAAAAGAAGCCTTTACATCTTCCTTTTTCACCAGCCCTTTTCAGTCTTTATGTTGTTGGTACTTCTATCTTGCGTAGTGGTTAAACAGTAGGACTCTAATCTGGAGAACTGGGTTTGATTCCCCACTCCTCTGCCTGAAGTCAGTCACAGCTTTTCGGAGCTCTCAGCCCCATCTACCTCACAGGGTGATTGTTGTGAGGATAATAACACACTTTGTAAACCACTTTGAGTGGGCGTTAAGTTGTCCTGAAGGGTGGTATATAAATCAAACGTTATTATGTACCAGGAAAACACACCACCCATGATCCTCCTGATACAAATTATCAGCGATTTGTGTAAATAGGGAGATGTGATTGGAATCCCAGGTTTTGTTGTGGGTACACTTTTGTACATACTAAACTTTGAAAGTACCCATATTACCCTGTTCTCACAAAATGGTGATCATATATATCAGTGGCATCACAGGTAGCTCACTTTCCCAGTATGTGAGGCAGGAGCACCAAAAATGTAACAATGAAAAAAAGCTAACTTATGGTGAATACAGAATAAAGGAAAAATGAGTTTGTGGCACCATAAAGACTAGCAAAATTTGACTCCTGGGATGAGATTTTATGAACAAGAACCTACTTCTTCAGATGCAACGAGAAGAAGTGGACAGCACCTTATGCTGGAATAAAATGCTGGTCTTTAACATGCCACAAGACTCCCGTTTCTTTCTGCAGCAATAGGCCTATGAAGCTATTTCTGGAATTATCATTCATCATGGAGGAGACATGATCAGGGCTGGTGCCAGAGTTTCTGGTGCCTGAGGCGAGCCACCTACTTGCGCCCCTCTCTCCGGCCCTGCGCAATGACATCACTGGTGGTGACATCGTGCAGGAGCATCCCCCTCACATGAGGCGGGTGGCAGCGGCGAAGGGGCAAGGAGGCCGCCTGCTTCCCCGCTCACTTCCCCACTCGCTGCCGCGCTGCCTGGGTGCGCAGCTCGCCAGGAGCTGAGCCGAGGCAGGCAGCAGTGATGAAGGGGCAGAGAGGTGAGCAGGTACGTGGCCTGCTTCTGGGTCGGGGGGGGGGGGTCATCAGGGACCGGCATGGCGCCTCCTTCAGAGCTCAGCGCTCGAGGTGGCTGCTGGCACCACCTCCATGGATGCGCTGGGCCTGGACACGATTGACAACTACTAGGGAATCTCTATATGCTGAGGCAATGTACCTCAGAATACTAGACACTAGGCAGGCTACCATTACAAGTAGGATACTGACAGCTGAAGTTCCTAGCATATGCATTGCATGAATTGTGGACATCTACTGTGTTGTGTGTGTAATACAATCCTGGCCTGGGGGCCCAAAGAACTATGGCACAAATTTCATAAACCCAAGATGTTTAATAACTTGTTCTTTAACAAAAGCTTAGCCATCAGCCCAGCATTTTAAGCTGCTTTTGAAACTGAAAAATTTCAAAACATGGCATTGCAAGTGGAGGGGTGTCTGCTCTTCAAAGAAGAAAATCCAAAAAGTCCATTGTGCTTCTGCCAGCCCTTTTTCTTGCACCAAAACAATAGTGGGATATCTTACAACTACAGACTGTGTATTTCCAAGAAAAAAAGGATGTGTTACTTTTTTAGTCTGCGTTTGGAGCTTACTGAGAGTCTACTGAAACCTCATCTAAATTCCCATGATATTTATTTTCTTTCTGTGTTGGTGGTTGTTCTCCCAATATTTTTCAGCATTAGTCATTTAGCAGCAAAAATGATGGCTTGTTGGGAGAATTTCAAAAATTGAAACTCCTTTGAACATAAATATTTGTTGTTCTCTATGGAAACGAAAACGGAATTTTCATTCAGGGCATTTGCACAAGTGTCCTCCTTGGCTAACAAAATTCTGAGTAACAAAATGTTGGCTAACTAAATGCTGAGTTCCATATAGGAAATCTACCATGCATAAAGCACAGACTGCTACTGACACTGAGCTCCCCTTCACATGTTATGCTACATTAAACTCCTTGGGCTGGAAAGGTCCACAGCTTACATTCTGCATATAGATTTGTATGGAGAAGGTTCCAGATGTTATAGATCATGTCTTTAGTTAAGGGATCTTTACAGCTGAGGTTGGGTGTAGAGGTATGCTTTGAAGGTGCACACTTTTCAGGTGTGTGCAGGTCTAATTTGAATGTCGTACCACTTCATATGGAACTAGTAACAAAGCCTGTCATGAGAAAAAATACAACGGTCTCTAGAAAGGGGAGATCAGGCAAGCAGGCATTGCCTCCTCCTCCATGATTGATCCCGGGCAGATGAAGCGGGGCGGGCATTGCCTCATGCTCCAGGGCTGACCCTGGCCGGGTGAAGGAAGGTGGGCATTGCCACCTGCTCCATGCCTGATCCCAGCTGGGCCCCCTCCAATTTCCCCAATCATGATATAAACAAAGCAGAACAAATGGGTGGGTGGGGGCACACTTTATAATAAACTGGTGACTGTGCTTATAGGGAGGCAGATGGTTATGTTGCCCCCCTGGCAGGAGACCAGTAGGGAGGCTCCTAAACTATCAAAGATTGGCCTCAACCGTATGCCTCGTGGAACATCTCTGTCTTACAGGCCCGCTGAAAGGATATCAGATCCTGGTGAGCCTAGGTGTCCTCCAAGAGAGTTCCACCAGGTTGGGGCCAGGACTGAAAATGCCCTGGCTACTAGTAAGTTCTTGTTTGCTGATCTTGCTACACATGTATGGATGAGCTACACATTATGTGCTGTCACCAGTGGGGCAAACAGCATCTTTTTCATGTACTCTTTCAGGTTAGGAAAATCGGCTGGGGACCGTGCTGTGGTCCTGATCTGAGTTGAACCTGCACGTATCTGGGAAGCACAGAGCTTCAGAACACGCATGCCTCCCTCCTTGTGGGCATCCCCAGGGAAAACAAAACCCTGGAGAGTTGCTGCTAGTCAGAGTAAACAATACTGAACTTGATGGGCTAATAGGCTGACTCCATGTGAAGTAGCTTCTTGTGTTGGGGAAGCACCTAGGGCTTGATGAGAGGGAGAACAGGAAGGGTTACATCAGTATTTAGTTCTTTCATGCCCAGGGTAATGCTGTTAGCTGTTTTAGGGTCAGGAAGCAATTTTCCCCGGGTCAGTTTGGCTAGGGATCCTGATGGTGTTTTGCCATGGAGCAGGGGTCGCTGTGTGTGTGTGTGTGGTGGGGATGAAGTAGTTGAGAATTTCCTATACTGTGCAGGGGGTTGGACTAGATGACCTTGGAGATTCCTTCCAACCCTATGTTTCTATGCTTCTATGATGGCTTACCACTTGCTTTGCATGCTGTGAAGTTTCCCACTTTAGTCCCATCTCCAGTTAACAGAATCCTGAGTAGCAATGGTAGGAAAGACCCCTACTTCAGAATCTGGCTATCATTGAATCAATAGTATGATAGTATAAGGCAACAAAGCTGATATCTTGCAAAGAAACCCCCTCTGCTATATTGCTGTGTATTAAAGCTTACTAAAATCTTTCTTTGTTAGTTTTTGTTAAGATCTGTCTGCACGTTCTCATATATAGTCTTTCAGCATTTCAGCCTGTTCCCACTGTTGAGCTCACCTTTATTTAGTGACATAATTCTAGTTACGGCCAAACCGATCGTCTTTGCTCGGAATTGGCAATCACGTTTATTAGCTTGACTGTCTTCAGACACTGTAAACAGCACCACTAATTGCCATTGAACAAAGTCATACAGATCTCTGATTAAACAGAAGAAACAATCTTGAAAGGCTTGTTTTTATAGTGGTTCCCCTCCCCAATCCCAGTCAGCTAATTTTTTTTTTGTAATTAATTTTAAAGGCAAGATATGTTCCAGAGAATCACCCTTTCAAGGGAAAGGGGGATTAATGCTACATTTCTTCGACAGCGTTGGTCGTAATTGCTTTCCTTGTGCAATAGTGGAAGTCATAAAGTGCTTAATTGATATTGCTGCGTTATTTGGAATATCCGTCTCTTTCTAGTCATTGCCTTCTGCTTAGTTTGATGTTTCTGTTCATTCTTCTATTGAGCCAATTAATGCAAGTGAGAGTTGTACATCTGGTGACAATAATCCCACTTCTGCGGGAGCATCTTCCCATCCCTTTTCCCCAAGACAGGGAAGCATACAAAAACAGTAATGCAAAAACTGTTTACCAAGGGGTACCCTAATTGAAATCCCATTTTCAGCTAGGGAGTTTTTCCATAGTTACTTCCCATAAAACATTTGTACAGTGCAGTTTTGTGTGGACCAAAATCAGAAGTTATATTGAAAAGCCAGGTTCCCTTGCAAGTAGTAACTCTACATTTTGGTGTTCTGTCATATTGTAATCTTTAGTGGAACTTGCCTGTGTGATGACATCAACACTGTGTCTCCCCACCTCAGCGAATACTAAGAAGCATCCTTGTGTTCTTCTACCAGTGGTAGACCATGAAGTAAAATAGCAGGGGAAACGGAATGCCATGAATAGCCCACTGTCATAATACAGGTACATGTTTTATACATCTTATTTTTAGGGCTGATTATTATTATTATTATTATTATTATTATTATTATTATTATATTGTGGCTATTGAAATTTGATGGGGTTTTAATTGTTTTTATTGTCTTACTATTGAGTTAGAAGCTGCTTTTTGACCCTTTTCGATCAGGGGTTCTTCCCACCTTTTTGAGACAGTGAGCGTTTTTAAAATTTTAAGAGCGCCACACCAAAATAGCTGCTGCAGAGGTGGGGGCAAACCCCAAATGGCAGCTGCAGGAGGCAGAGTTAAATGCAATACCTCCCATCTCAATTTTCAAGAGAATTGCAGAAGAGGAATAAAAAGAAATGAAAGGCATGAAGGGGGAATGAAATTACACACTGACTAATGGTGTGACTACAAGTGACTTTCTTCATGTGGAGAACACTAGATTTTTCTCACAAGGTTACCTGGGAAGTGAAGTCTGAGTGGTCCTTCCCCTCTCTGTTAGAATTGCTGCCTGAAGAGCCACAAGAGGGCTTCGTTTGGGGGCGGGCAGCTGCTACTTTCTCCCAGGGCATCCTGCAGGCTGCCTGCTCCTGGGGAGCTGCTCTGGAGAAAGCAGCCGCGTCAGTGAAGCTTCAGCCACAGAGACAGTGGAATGATCTGCTGCAGATTCTTCCACTGTTGCTGCGGCTGAAGCTTCACCGACGCTGCCGCTTCCAGAGCAGCTGCCCGGGAGTAGATTTTTTTTGCGAGAAAAATCTAGTGTTCTCCACGTGAAGAAAGTCACTTGTAGCTTTGCTCTGAGGAAAGCCCAGGAGTTTACTGCTTAGCAGTCTTCTGATCCGCCAGTGGCTGTGGCTGCTACTGGAATGGAAAACCCGTTCATTTGAATAGGGGCAGCCAGTACCAAGGTTTGCCTAACAGCAGCCAGTACCAAACCCTGCCATGTTGGGCCCTGTATTTAAGAGTACAAAGTATAAATGTCTAAATAAAAAATTCTGCTAGGCATTACTGAATTTGGAGATGCTGAAGGTATTGTTGCTGTTGTCAGAGGCTCTGGGGCAGCTGCAGTTTTTGTCAAAGTATTTGCACACACAACACTGTCCTTTTCTTTTTTAACTTTTCTTTGTGAAAATCAGTACCATAAGTTCAAAAAGGAAACGGACAGTATGACAATCATAACAAAAATAACAAAAGCACAAAATAATAAATATAAGACATAAATAATAATAAAATCTTCTGAGCTTTACCATCAAAATTTGCAAGGTAATTCACTAGGAGCCACTATGGATTACCTATATCTCTGGCCAGTTCACAGGATCTACACATTGAGCAACTATTACTATGAATAATTATATGGGTCTGTACACTAGGAAGTCATGCCAAAGCACCTGTTTTTTTTTAAGGTGACAGCTTGGCCTGTGTTGATAACAATGCTGTAATTAGGAGGGGGTGAGAATGTGTAGCTTTATAAAACAGATGGGTTGCAAGCATTTCTGGAGCTATTTCTGTCACTGCCAGGATTTCCTGAAATAGGGTCCTAACTAAAGATGGGCACGATCCGCATTATGATCGAAAAAAACCCACGATAATGGCAATTGCGCGATCGGGACCTGGCATATCATGCTCGGGCACAGCCAACAATCCAGCGGTCAGGAGGGGGGCTTGATCGGGGTGATTGTGCTCGGATTGGGAAGCCAGACACTCAGGCACCAGCAATCTATTCCCCTGGCAACAGAGCCAGGGGAATGCCTGAGCTGTGTTTACCCTCCTTCTGTCGCCCTGGAAACCCGAATGGAAGCCCAGCTTGCCTTGATCAGCAGGGCTTCCTTCCAACTACGGAGCAGCAAAGCAGTCACCAGCTGGGAGAAGACACCCAAGGGAGGGAGGGGGAAGGGGGTGTTCTATAGCCATGGGCACTCCAATCTCATCCCTGCAAACCAGATAGGCAGCTCTGACGGCCAAACACAGACAGCCAAACACAAACACAGATGCTGCCAGCATCAGCCACCGTTCCTGTATCGCTGGGAACAGCGGGGCGCCCCTCTGCTTTTGCCTCCATAATCCACGATCCATGGATCGGAAACAGGAGATGATCAGTGTGGATCGTTAATTCGGGATTGGTGCCGGCGCCGATCCACGATCAGCTTGATTGGTATTTTTTTGGATCGTGCCCACCTCTAGTCCTAACACCATCTTAACTGATTTACAATATACAAGAACATATTTCATGGATATGTTGCAAAATTACAGATGCTCCTTTGGTGGATCATTTTATTCAGAAAAAACATGGTGAAAGAGATTTCTGTTATACCATCATTTTTGTGAGTAAACAAAGGGACATAGATCTTATCAGGAGAGAACTTAACCAAAAAGAAACCGGTGGATTTTTAAACTCAATACTATCAGCCCAGGGGGACTCAACATAGATCTGGATTTTTCACCTTATTTGTGAAGGTGTTTTTGGGCTAATGAGACTGGTTCTTTAAATAATATTTCTAAGAGAGGGATACTTTCCCTTTAAATTGAGATCAAAGCAGTGTATTTTTTACATGCCAAAAAGGGTGGACGGTTGCTGAAGTTATCTGAAAGAACCAGGAATTACGTTAATATCTGTATATGTGAGTATAATTGTAAATGTGGTTTTTTGCTTTGCATTCTGGAATGTGCAAATGTGATTGATTGTTTGATGATTCTCAGGTTAGAAATTTGTATACAATAACTGCCTAGATGAAGATGCGGAACGAGTGAATTGCTGCCTTCTCGTCGCAGTTGTTGCCCAATTCTTCTATTGTCCAGAGCTTTTTCTTGGAGATGTTTGAAGACCATGTTTACTTATAACCGTCAGAATATGATTTTTGAACTTTTGGTTACTCCTCAGACAACATTGTCCATTACAGGCACTGGCACTTTAAAAACATAGGAAATTTGTTGTACTGTTGCTAATATTGATGTATGCTTTGCCTTATGTACATGTGATTAATTTTTTCATTGATATTTAGTACTGTTGTTAGGCACAAGCACTTTACATCTTTATCTACACAGGAATTTGTTGACCTTGTTATTGAAATATGCCCTGCCTTTTGCACATGTAACCTACTTCTATACATATACTATTTGTATGCTGATACTAATGCTGCTACTGTAATACGGTTTGCTTTATATTCATGTAAGCTATCTGTATGCATATATTGAATTTATTGGCATTTAACTGATTTTGAACATATCAAGTAAATTCTATTTGACTTCTTTGGTGCTAGTTAGTTTATCACGGCGTGTTTGTTATTTTTCCTGCATTTTACCGTGGTACTCTCTTGTTTTCTGGTATCTCATGGCATGCATGGATATAACTCCAAGATTCACCAGAGATCAAGAAATAAATTCAGCTAGGGTTAATTCTGATTTTATTCTCTATGAGCTGGACTCTATGAATCCTTCCATCTCATGCTAAAAGCCTTCCTCAGAGATACAAGAGGTTCACTGACAGCCAGTTTGGTGTAGTGGTTAAGAGTGCAGGACTTTCATCTGGAGAACCGGGTTTGATTCCCTACTCCTTCACTGGAAGCCAGCTGGGTGACCCTGGGTCAGTCACAGCTTCTAGCTCTCTCAGCCCCACCCACCTCACAGGGTGTTTTGTTTTGGGGATAATAATAGTATACTTTGTAAACCGCTCTGAGTGGGTGTTAAGTAGAGATAGGCACGAACAGCAATACGAACAAAAAAAAGCCACAAACAGCCCAATGCTACACTCAAACTCCTTCAGGTTCTAGTGTAGTATTGTGCCTAAGACTGAACTGTGAATGAGGAAGACTCTGATTCAAATCTGACCTCCCTGGATGGCATCTGGTAAGCAACCATATCTCTGGCTCAGTGTCCCCCTCCACAAGTGTCCATGACCATTAAAGACCTATGTAGTATTTGTATAACCACCTATTTCCATTAGAGATGGACACGAACAGCAATACAAACAAAAAAAAGCCATGGACAGCCCAATCTGCTGTTCGCGAACAAGCTGTTTGTGAGGCCCATTTTAAATGAACAGGTGGTCATTCAAAGCCTTGTTCATTGCTATTTGTCTTGCTGTTTGTCAAGCCAGACAGTCTGGCACCTGCAATCAATTCCCTTGGCAACTTAGGCAGGGATTGTCTGAACTCTGTCTGAACACCTGCTGTTGCCCTGGAAACCCCAATCTAAGGCCAATTTAGCTTGATAGGCAGGTCTTCAAGTGTGGAGCTCCAAATTTGTTACAAGGGAGCAAAGAGCAGGGGGGAAGGGGGCTCCCAGCTCTGACTTTGCACAGTGGAGAGGGAGAGAGGCAGTTGCTGTTGGCATTTTTATAGAAAGAGTGCATTGGAGTTTGAATTTTCTTTTTGTGTGGTGGGATAGGGATCTACCCCTTCAGGTTCCAGGGCTGCTGCCAGGCTCTGGGACCAAGCTATTATTTATTATTGGTACCTTTCCTGCTGCCTGCTCAGGTAAGGTTTCTGGGAGTGGTGCATTAGGGATCTTTGACCAAACTTGGATGATGGCTGGAGGAGAGCCTGCTGGGCCCCACAAACTGCCAACCACGAACATGTTCGTGAACAGGGCTATGTTCGTGGTTGTTTGTGAGTCCATGTTCGTGGATGGCAATGAACAACGAACATCATGTTCAGGTTTTTTTTCTGTTCGTGCCCATCTCTAGTGTTAAGTTGCCCTGAAAGGCAGTATATAAATCGAATGTTGTTGTTGTTGTTATGGGGGTATGCATTTCTTTCTGCTATTTGCAGCCACCCACATTGCATGGCTTTTAATCCATGTTGGAACCCATGCCTTAGTGTCACCTTTAGGGCACTGCTGAGGGAAACAGGGAAGATCATCTGTACTTATGCCTCCCACTGGTGCTACATAGTTTACTTTATGATGTCTAGTACTTTCTGGAACACTTTCAGAAAGATTAAAGATGTTTTTTTGGCCTGGCAGTGACCTAATACCTTTGTTTCTTTTACTTGATTCCTCTGAGATGATACAGCTGCATAATAGAAAAGCTGTCTTAAATTCATGCTTGATGGTAACAAGCAGGAGAATTAAGCGCACCAATAAGACTGAGTGAAAAATGACCAATCTATTAAAGTCTTCAGAGCTCATTAATTTATGTGCTGAACTAACAAAATCAGAGCAGTTTGAGGAGCTATAGTTAAAGCTTTTACATGCTATTTCAGATATTAATGCAACACAGAAACCAAATGTGTATTCTTGCTCAGATTTCTTGCTGGACAGAGAATATTCTGATTTTAAGAACTGAATAGATTGAATGTACTGCTACTATGTAGGAAGAATGATTTCAATGTTCTGTCATCTCAGAACATTCAGTTTAAGAGGAAGTATATGAAGATCTGAATGAGAAAATCCAAACTGCGATGGAAGCGTAGTGTTTCCTGGCTAATGCATGACTGTCTAATGACTCTGAGGGTTAAACAACATGAGCCAAAGTACACTTGAATTTCATTCGAATTACACTCAAATACACTCGAATTACAAAATACACTCGAATTACCCGTATAATTCGAGTGTATTTTGTCTCGTGTGGTGAGACCCTTAGGTTATTTGGGCATAAGTGACTAGTGCTCTAAGCAGCAATTCTTGTCCCCTGGATTCTTGTATATATATGGGAGAAACAATTCTAGTAGATGGTTGTTGTGGGTTTTCCAGGCTGTATTGCCATGGTCTTGGTCTGTATTGCCAAGACCACGGCAATACAGCCCGGAAAACCCACAACAACCATTGTTCTCTGGCCGTGAAAGCCTTCGACAATACATCAATTCTAGTAGATTTACAATGATTAAAGAAACTATAAGAGCAGGACTGTTGTATTAACATCAGAGGCTGCCCCACAACAGTCTCCAGTTAATATCAGAGAAGTAGAAGACATTGTTTTCCAACTGAAATGAAGGAATGTCTCTCATTCTGTCTCGCTTGCAGATGGAATGGTTTTGGCAGCTTGCCCCGGAGGCCAACTTGCAGCCGGCTCAGATGCCCCAGGAGCTGTGGAGCCTTGGATGGTAGAGGTGCAAAGGGCCATTCAATTGGCTATAGCCCCTAGTACCCGGCAATCTTACAGCGGGGTGGTGCATCAATTTTTGGGCTTTAGGTGTGATGCAAGACTGCTGCAGGTATGGCCCATACAGGTGAAGCACCTTAAGTGATTTTGTGTCAAGCAGAAAGGTAAGGAGCTGGCGGTCAAGTCCATAAGAAGCCAGCTAGCAGTGCTTGCTTTTGAGAGCAAGGCTAGAGGATTGGATGAAACCACTGGGGACTTTAGATTAAGAAAGATGCTTGAGCGTTGGTCACGAGAACGGGGAACAAGGGCCGATGTTAGGCAACCCATTTCTCCTTCTGTGCTCTGAGGCCTTGGCCTTGTGTGGAGGAAGGTGTGCCACTCAGATTTCGAGGCGGCATTATTTCATGCGACTGCTCTCATGTTTTTTTGGGGGGCTTTGCAGGTCAGTGAATTGGTGGCCCAATCCCTTAGGGATGGGTCAGGTGCTGCCCTTATGGCACAAGACCTCAAATTCATTGGCAATGCAGTTACCCTTAGGATCAGATGGTCTAAAACAGACCAGATGGGTAAGGGGACTGTAGTTCAGTTAAGTGCCTGTTCTGAGCCGGGATTATGTCATTAGTGCGCTTAAGCGCTATGTGGAGTTGAGAGTCATGTGTCATGTGGACAGCACCCCTCTCACCAAGTATCAGTTTCGGGCAGTTACTGGCAAGGCTCTCTCCAGACTAGGTTTGGTGGGTGTTAGATTTGGCACCCATTCCTTTAGGATTGGGGCTCCTTCAATAGCAGCAGCCATGGGCTTTCCCAAGCCTGACATCCAGAAGGTAGGGTGTTGGTGGTCCTCTGTGTACAAGGGTTACGTGCAACCCCTGTCATCCTTGTAATTTGTTGGTTCATTTCTTCTTTAGGTGCTGTGCCTCGCGGTGAGAGGCTTTAGATCCTCATCTGCGGGCACAGTATGGTCTTTTGGGCAGCCCACCAAGCCAGAAGAACTCCGACTGGGTCTCAGCTTGGCCTTAGTGAGTGGGCCACAGTCGAGTGGCAGGGCCGTAGAGGCCTTCATTGGCCTGGGTTACTGCCACTCCTCTTTAAGGGGAGAATCGGTCCACCCCCTCACATCTTGGTCATTCATCTAGGTGGTAATGACCTTGGCTTGGTTAAGGGCAAGGCCCTGTCTTTGCAGGCCCGGGAGGACTTCCTGTTGATAGGCAAGTTCTGGCCTGAGGTGCTGATCATCTGGTCAGCTATGCTTCCGCGCCGGGTGTGGCAGGAAGCGTTACATCCTGCGAGGATGGAGCAGGCTAGGCACAAGGCCAACAGGACCCTTGAGAAAGCCCTAGCGCATGGGCTGGGGATTTACTTGCCGCACTCCTTGATTCAGGCCAAGCGTGCCGACCTATACAGGGGTGATGGGGTCCACCTCTCAGGGGTGGGCAACAACATATTCTTGAATGACCTACGGCAAGGGCTCAGGTTGGCCATAAGCCATCTGTGGGGCACAAGGGTCTAAGCAGAGGCTTGACCCTTGGCATTGGCAGGTTTGGATGGCAAAATGAGTGGGCTGGTGACTCCCTTGGCACATTCTCATTGGTGAGGAATAGGGATCTGTCCGGAGCAGCTGGTGGGCTTTATAGTAGCCAGTGGTGAGGGCAGACTGCCATGTGGCTCCCCTGTACAAGTAAGGCCCTCCTGCTGTACGGTGAGGTGTTGCAGACTTGGAGGGGGGAACCATTTGCCTGGCCACCAGGTACAGTCATTCATTGGATGGCTAACCCCTAGGGCAGTGGGAGCTCACCCAGACAAGTCAAGGTGGAGGTCCGAGGTGACCCCAGAGGTTGACCTGTACCACTAGTTAGCTAGATCCTTTGCTGTGGTGACAAGTTATGTTGTAATTAATAGAGTGGCCCAATTTTAATCCCAAGCTTTGTGTCTGCCTTTCATTTCGACGGGGAGGGGGCAAT
This sequence comes from Eublepharis macularius, assembly GCF_028583425.1. Classification (NCBI taxonomy): domain Eukaryota; kingdom Metazoa; phylum Chordata; class Lepidosauria; order Squamata; family Eublepharidae; genus Eublepharis; species Eublepharis macularius. The sequence goes on from NC_072794.1 coordinate 38,333,158, forward strand.
ACTTTTTTCTCAAATAAGACTGAGTCTGTCATGGGTACTTGTAGAATTTGCAAAGGATTACATAAATGAGTATTTGGAAATTAACTATGATAAAATTAAAGTTCTGGTCATCGTGATTCTTGGATGGTCATCTACTGGAACAAATACAGTTCTGTAAGTATTTGGGCATTATATTTCTCTCTTCTTTGTATTACACATAAAATCTGAACTATCTGCCTAAGCAGTTACTAAGTTCTATTATACCAATGGCAGGCCATTTGTTCTTGTCAGATTCATGATTTCAGGGTTGAAGTGGTGCCTCAGTTGCTATGTGGGGTATCTATTTGACTTGATGGTTGTAATCTAAACAGAGAGAAGATACAGGTTCAATTTCTCAAAGCTATTCTGAGACTCCTTAAATGTTTTGCAGTGACAGGTATAAGTCTAAAGATGGGGCTATGATAATTAGCAGCTACTTCAAGGATCACAGCCATACATTTGGGATTATTTGTCACAGAGATTCACCTTCACGTTATACCTCTTTATCTGAAGATATATATTTGAGAAAATGGAAGGGAGTTATAATCCAAGAAATTAACTGTGCCGGAGTTTCTCTCCTGGCATTATTGCCTCACAACTTGGGGGAAGGCCCAGAGGTTAGTCAAAGTATTTTCAATATGCAATGGCATGCAGATTTTGTTCACCTTTAAGTTCCAGATCTAAATGTCCAGTGTTTAAAGAATGTGCAAACTGTTTAAAAATCTGAAGAGTACCAAAATATAGAAGAGCCTTTACATTAGCATGTTGTAACATTTTGCCATTTGTTTATGTAATTTATAGTCTACCTTTCTCACAGAGAATCAAGGCAGATTACACCTTGAAGGTAGTTACAAGATAATTCCTTCAGGCAATTTTTTTCTGTTGTGGTGTAGGGGGGATTGAGACTGTAGCTCATGAAGCATTATTTTGTAACTACTATAAAGGAGTTGGAGATTAAAATTGCTCCACTATTAGCTATCGTACCAGTCCATTCAACAGAAGATCTAGATACCCTTTCTCTTGCTGCACGCAATGTATATCTTACTGGGAAAGAGGCTATCTTTTAAGTAGTGAATGAAGCAAGATCCTGGATGATTAAAGAGTTTTGTTAACCAAACATATACAAATACTATGCTATTTATTAGAATCTCTATATTGCATTATTATATTGCATTGCTGAAAGAGGTCTGTTAATTGTAAAATAAAGAGAACTAAATAAAAACAATTATAAGGTCTTCCATCCTTGCTTATGTATGCATTTAGGAGAAGTGAAAGGAACGATTTATTTTAGAACATTTTTAACTGGACTTTCATCCAAGGACACTGTGCACTGTTTTCCCTTCCAACCCTGTGAGGTAGACTTCTGGCTCAAGATTTCCTAGTGAGCTTCATAGCAGAATGGGAATTTGAGCCTGGATATCCAAGATCCCAGTCTGACACTCTGATCATTATAGCATACTGGATTTCCTTGATTATTATATGATTCACAAGAATGACCATATTCATTCCAACAAAATGGAGTAATAGATACTACTTTAGATTGCTTTGAAAAAACACCTAGAGAAATTTCACTGAGGCATAGGAATATTAGTGGCTTTGAGTCATGGTAACTGAAGGAGATTCCATATACCGAAGCAGCATACCTTTTTAAACATTTTAAACACACAGGCTATTTCTATCGTTGCCCCTTGAGCCTCTATGAGGCATCTAATTAGCCACTCTTTGAAAAAGGATGTTGGCATATCAAATGCAAGAATTAAGAAATGGGAGTGAAAGCATTTGACACGTGCTTTCCCTCCTGTTCCCAAAAAGTAAATAGCACTCTCAGAACTGACAATATAAGTAGCAACCTTTTTTGAGAGCTAGTGTAGCATTGTGCCTAAAAGTCTGAACTGTGAATGAGGAAGACTCTGATTCAAATCTGACCTCCCTGGGTGGCATCTGGTAAGCAACCATATCTCTGGCTCAGTGCCCCCCTCCACAAGTGTCCGTGACCATTAAAGACCTATGTAGTATTTGTATAACCACCTATTTCCATTAGAGATGGGCAGGAACAGCAATACAAACAAAAAAAAGCCAGGGACAGCCCAATCTGCTGTTCGCAAACAAGCTGTTCGTGAGGCCCCATTCTAAACTAACAGGTGGTTGTTGCAAGCATCGTTCGTTGCTGTTCATCAAGCCAGACAGTCTGGCACCTGCAATCAATTTCCTTGGCAACTCAGGGCCAAGCTACACATGACGAATGACACTTGAATGGCAAGTGGATTGAGTGGAGGGCAAGTGAACAGGGAGAAATACACTTGCCGTTCAAGTGTCATTCGTCATGTGTAGCTTGGCCCTCAGGCAGGGATTGTCTGAACACCTGCTGTTGCCCTGGAAACCCCAATCTAAGGCCAATTTAGCTTGATAGGCAGGTCTTCCTTTCAAGTGTGGAGCTCAAATTTGTTACAACAAGGGAGCAAAGAGCAGGGGGGAGGGGGGCTCCCAGCTCTGACTTTGCAGACAGTGGAGAGGGAGAGAGACAGTTGCTGTTGGCATTTTGATCGAGTGCATTGAGGCTTGAATTTTCTTTGTGTGTGGTGGGATAGGGATCTACCCCTTCAGGTTCCCTGGCTGCTGCCAGGCTCTGGAACTAAGCTATTATTTATTATTGGTTCTTTTCCTGCTGCCTGCTCAGGTAAGGTTTCTGGGAGTAGTGCGGTAGGGATCTACCCCTTCAAGTTCCAGGGCTGCTGCCAGGCTCTGGGGCCAAGCTATTATTTATTATTGGTACCTTTCCTGGTGCCTGATCAGGTCAGGTTTCTGGGAGTGGTGCAGAAGTGATCTTGACCAAACTTGGATGATGGCTGGAGGAGAGCTGCTGGCCCCCACGAACAGCCAACCATTAACATTTTTTTCCTGTTCATGCCAATCTCTAATTTCCATATGAACCTTTCAGTTTGCTGCAGCCAGTCACCATCTGAACCCTTACTCTGTGTGTCCTTATGATCTGAAATAAGGTAGATAACCATGTAAAAATGGGCATTTTCTGAGGTGGCATCTCAATTACGAGCTCCATAGATATTTCACTGGTGTTGAGTATTGTTAAGTTTCCAGTGCCAGCTAAAGTCCTCCTTCTCTACCCATCTGTTGATTCTTTTAAAATGTGATTTTGTAATGTAATTGGAATTATTAAACTAAAATGTAATCATAAATATTTGTTGATTATTTTTTAAAAGTAATATTAATGTCCAGTTATTTTATATAAATTTAAATTATGCTACTGTGGTGAAGAAAGCAGAGTTACTCTGCATAGGACTGCACTGCTAGAGGAGTAGGAAACTTTCAAAATGACTAAACCATCTGTCCCTCTTCTCTGAAACTAGCTGCTCATTTTGGCTCCTAAAAAGGGAACCAAGCTGTTTTGCAATTCTGACACCACAGGAACTCTTAAACTGTGGCTGCTGTGCTGCTGGGTTCCAAGTTCAAAATACCTGTACGCTGTGTTGATTCTGGTGTTCATTAAACTAGTACAGTGGTTTCTGTATAGCTTTGGTTAGCCTGTCTTCCTATATCCTATTTTACTAGGGTGATTCCCTAAAACCCTAGTTTGTTTTGTTTTTTGAAGTTTACAATTGAAAAACATAGATACATATTTATTATTTATTTATTCAATTTTTAGCCTGCCCTTCCTGTGAACAGGCTTAATATGTTCCTTGATACCCTTATCTACCAGGAACCACATGGTTTTTCTAACACTACCTGTGGTAAATCATTGCTCCTATTTGCATCTAGTTCTTGACTTTTGCAGATACCTTGTTAAAATGTTCTTAGAGTAAACTTCAGGGTTCAGGTACATCATGGGCCCAGTCCAACGGGGATCCACATGAGCCTGAAAAGCACAGATCTCACAGGGTCACATCTGTCAGTTGGACCCGCCCTACAAAAGTATATCATGTAGTTAGGCCCTGAGAGTGGAAAATTTTGAATAAATTGTCTGGAAATTGGGGAATTGCATGTTAATAGCATGATCAATATATGAGTAGCTGCGAGGTTATATAACATACACAAGATAGCAATAGGGAGATGTACCAAAACGTCATGCTGCATCAAGTTAGGCTTGCAAGCGAAGATTGGCATTCAAGACTGACCTGAAGAAGTCTGGGTTTTGATAGCACTTAAGTTTTATCTCTGATGATGGCAGAAGAAACTACCAAGAGTATATCTCTGGGGTAGGAGAGAACTGGGCATATACAGAATGTGCAGCTGGGAAAACCATCACACAGTATGCAGTGTTTGGTGTAACTGTGACAGGGATAAAATTGTAACCGTCCTATCTTCATAAAAAAAACTTCCAGTATCATTACACATTCTTCAGCCATCTTGCTGAAAGTAAGCAGGTTTGACTCTGGATATTAAATGTTATAAGAACTCTACAGCACACTATTCCACTATGAGCTCCACAGATGAAGGGTAAGTGTTTTGAACTGCTGTAGAACAATAATGGTTTTCTAGTATAACTTTAAGCAAAAGAATCAAGCAGCACCAGAAGAGTATCTTCAGCAATTTTAATTGTAGCAAGGTGGGGCTCTGGCAGTGACACTCCAAGAAGGTGACTGATTTCATCTGTGAAATGTTGGAAGGTATGCTGATAAATATGAGAACCTAATCTAAAGACCAATTGCAATATTAACAGTGTGTTGAATGTTTTTGATTGGATCCTATATGTTCTTTCCAGTTGGTGCATCTTTATTTATTAATGTCTTTCAAGGAGCCTATAAGTTCATAGAGGGGCAGGAAAACACTCCATTCTGAAAGAAGCACCTCAGCAATGGGCTGAGCAGAAAGAAGGCATAGGATCCAAGACCTGGGTATAAGCAAGTGAGTTAACTGTTGCCTTTAGAAATAGGAGAGGAGAGTTCAAAATTCCCATTTAATTCAGTTGAGAATAGGTAAGGGTGGAAATACACATTACTAAGTACCTAGGGATGCTCAAGTGAACCTTATTTTATGTGTCCCCTCTCCAACTCTCTATGCATTTGCTCACACAGTCACACTTCAATTTGCTCTGTGTGAATATATTCATGTGTTCGATATCAGTTCCTCCTCAACTGCTAAAAGTATCCCAGTTTCTTCCACCTCCCACTTCAATTAATTGAAATGCAGATCTTGACCCTTTCACACACCTGTGGAGAGTACCCTCAAGTCATAGCTGCCTTGACCCCGGTGGGGCAAGAGTCTAACAGAGGTGGTTTGCCTTTGCCTGCCTCTGCAATCCTGGTCTTAGTTTCTGAGGGTCAAGCTACAAGTGACGAATGACACTTGAACAGCAAGTGGATTGAGTGGAGGGCAAGTGAACAGGGAGAAATATACTTGCCGTTCAAGTGTCATTCGTCACTTGTAGCTTGGCCCTGAGATCTGATGAGATCAGGCTCACTTGTGCTGTTCAGGTCAGGGCTTCTCATACCTTAAAGAAATGCAAATCGTCAAGTCAAAGGAGTCTACAGTATTTGTTCTCACAACAAAAACAGAGCTGAATTGGTGCTTTGCCCTCTGGACACAATTGCAGATGAATTACACAAAGGGAGGTCCTGTGAAAGTGGCATGTATGTGCACCGAACAAGAATAACCTGCACGTGAATTGGGAACCACACATAAAATCCTGCACATACCTATTTCCACTCTAGGACATGCCTCTTTCTCAACTCTGTTGACTAGCAATAAGAAAAGCTTGTCTCACAGCAGTGATGTGAAAGTGAACGAGAAGCTGTAAACTACCCATCCGTTAATAATAAGTCATTTAACTAATGACCTTTCCCCTTCTGAGGAAATCTGGTTGGCCAGCAAGTGTTGCAAAAACAAAAAGCAGCAATCACTAGGTAAAATAGAAGCAAAACACCATCAAGACCTGCTTCACTGTTTCCATCCCATGAATAAAATGCAGTTACCTAGCAACTATGGAAAAGTGGTGATTCACCTTCCCGTGGCTTTACTTGCCACACGTGCAGATCTGAGAGGAACGAAGTGTTCTATGAAACCTAATGAATTCAGAGCGTTTCACCAGCAATACTTTGCAAGATAGCAGCCACAGCTTAACAAGGGGCCTGCTGTGCAAAAGATTGCCACTATTTTCTCTGTCGCCAAGTTAGAAAACACGCTTGCTGTCATACTTAGACAATCATACACAGCTTCCTATTTTATAATTACAAAGTATGGCAATTCCGGGGGACTGGATTAACCATTATGCTCTGTGAAATACAGAGTATGGTCCCTGCCAAATTGAGATACATGCTGTGCCATAGTCATCTAGTCATGTCTTGATGCAGTAGAATGTGAGTTCATCAGTCACATGATACCATATTCTCCTTCAAAATGTCCCACGATTGCTGGAAATGATTGCTGCTTCATAAAGCAGGGGTGCAGCTGCAACACAGGTATTTTGAATATCTGAGAGAAGAAAACATGGCAGCACTTCAAGGATAGGGCACAGAGCAGGGCATGTGTGCAAAGTTACATGGGATTACATGGAGAAGTGACTAAATGAGAGGGAGGGGATCAGAGGTAACATACCTAGTTTGCATGCAGAAGGCCCCTGGTTCAATCCCAGGCACCTCCAGTTAAAAGAATCAGGCAATAAGTGATGTTAAAATCTTCTACCTGAAACCTAGGAGAGCTGCTGACAGTGTAGACAATACTGGCCTCAATAGACCAATGGCTTGACTCAGCATTTCACCGTGGTTCTTTTTGTTACTTTGTTGCCTCAGTATTAGGCAGCTTCATGTGTTTATATAGCAAAGAGTCCAGTAGCACCTTTAAGACTAACCAATTTTATTGTAGCATAAGCTTTCGAGAACTACAGCTCACTTTATCATGCATCTGCTGAAGAGAGCTGTGGCTCTTGAAAGCTTATCGTATTATGTAATTGAGTAAGCGTATTTCAGACAACTCACTTTATACCCTGGTGCACCACCAGAGGGTGCTGCCATGGAGGGAAGCCTAAGCAAGGCACCATGTCCCTCTAGAAAACGTGCCATGGTGGAAAGTCCAGGCCAGGAGCAGGATAGGAGAAGGTGGCAATGCCCACCTTCCGCTTTCACCAAGCTGGTATTAGGAATGAGGTAGGTGGCAATGCCCACCCCCACTTTAACACAGCTGGTATTAGGAGCGGAGAAGGTGGCAATGCCCTCTCCCCGCCTTAACCCACGTGGTATTAGGAGCGGAGCAGGTGGTAATGCCCACCTCCACCTTAACCCAGTTGGTATTAGGAGCAGGGTGGGTGGCAATGCCCTCTCCCCACCTTAACAAACCTGGTATCAGGGGTGGAGCAAGTGGCAATGTCCACCACCTGCCTTAACCCAGCTAGTATTAGGAGCGGAGCATGTGGCAATGCCCACTCTCGCACATAAACCCAGATGGTATTAGGAACAGAGCAGGTGGCAATACCTAAACCCTGCCTTAACCCAGCTGGTATCAGCAGTGGAGCAGGTGGCAATGCCAGTTGGGATCAGGACCAGTTGAGATCAGGAGCAGAGCAGTTGGGATCAGGAGCAGAGCAGTTGGCAATGCCCACCCCCCACCTTATCCCAACTGGTATTAGGAATGGAGCAGGTGGGAATGCCCATCCCCACCTTAACCCAGCTGGTGTTAGGAGCAGAGTAGGGGGAATGCCCTCCTGCTGCCTTAATCCAACTGGTATTAGGAGCAGAACAGATGGAAATACCCACTCCTCGCCTTAACACAGCTGATATTAGGAGCGGAATAGGTGGCAATGCCCACCCCCTGCCTTAACCAAGCTGGCATTAGGAGTGGAGCTGGTGGAATTTCTCCTGCTTCCTTAACACAGCTGTTATTAGGAGCAGAGCAAGTGGAAATGCCACCCCCAAATTTAACCCAGCTGGGTTTAGGAATGGATCACTTGGTGATGCCCACCCCCCTTCACCCAGCTGGCATCAGAAGCAGAGCAAGTGGCTTTGCCCACCCACTGCCTTAACCCAGTAGATATTAAGAGTGGAGCAGGTGGCAATGCCCACCCACACCTTAATCCAGCTGGGATCAGGAGTGGAGCAGGTGGCAATGTCCTCCCCTGCCTTAACCCAGCTGGTATTAGTGGGGGAGCAGGTGGTAATCCCCACCCCCACCTCACCCATTTGGGATCAGGAGTGGAGCAAGTGGCAATGCCCACCTCGCACCTTCATCTGGTTGGGATCAGGCGCAGAGCAGGAGGCAATGCCCTTCTTCCCTTCACCCATCGAGGATAAGAAGGAGAACAGGTGGCAATGCCCGCCCTCTTTAACCTACTGGAATAAGCCACTGAGCAGGTGGCAATGCCCACCCTGTCTTCACCCTACCGGAGTCAGGAGCCAAGCATGCAACAATGCCTGCCCTTCCCTTCAACCTGCCAGAATTAGGAGAAGAGCAGGTGGCAATGCCTGCACCCCTTTCACTCAGCTGGGATCAGGAGCAAAGCAGGTAGTAAATCCCGCTGCCCACATTCACCTGTCAGGATCAGGTGCAGAGTGTCAGACTGTGGCTAGATAAGGCTCTCACTACAGGTTTCCCTTTAGAAGCAAACACGAGTCCATTGTTTGAATAAGGAAACTTTACTGCAGAAAAGGTCCATTATAGTCCACTGTCCTGAATAGGAGACTCAGGATGGTACATGATCATTGTTACCAATGAAGGGCAAAGCATGAGGTACAGAGTAACAATACCCATCTGGATTAGCCTCCCCCCACAGTTCTCAAAACAACATCTCTCAGTCCTGGGAAGCTGCTCTCCTTCAAGGCCAATGCTTGGTGGAACGGTGTTAGACAAAACAGTCTCCTCCGGTGGGAATGCTGCCTGGGAACTGGTGCACCTGGGAAGAAAGCACTTAAACACTAGAAGTATTAGAAAATGGAGTCAGTACAGTTTAGATATACACTGGACCTGACATTCTGCCCCCCTTAAAACAGATCCCCCCCTGGTTTATATGGGTAGCGAGTATGAAAAGCTTTGGTTAATCTAGGAGCATGAACATGTACAGAGTTCACCCACTCATCATAACCAGAATCAAAGTCCTTCCATCTAATGAGGTAAAAAAGCTGATTTCGTTTGAGTTTAGAGTCCAAAATTTGTTGTACCTCATAGTGTATTTGGTCGTCAATTAAAGTTGGAATGGGTGGAGCTTTGATGTGCCATTTGTCATCGGTGGGAGCTCTCTTTAAAAGACTGACATGGAACGTATCATGAACATGGCGCAAGTTCTTGGGCAAAGTTACCGCAACAGTCACTTTATTTATTACTTTGCGCACAGGGAAAGGTCCCAGGAATTTTAGAGCGAGTTTGCGGTTTGTCTGAGCTAGTTTCAGGTTCTTTGTGGAAATATACACATGATCTCCAGGTTGTAAATCCCATTCGGCCACACGATGGCGATCTGCGTATTTTTTGTAATCCAGTTTGGCTTTTTCAAGATGTTTCTTAATAAGAGTCCACTGTTGCGCCGCCTCCCCCCACCATGAAGATACCTCTGGCAAATTAGAGGAATGGAGAGGGGGAGCGTCCAACGGGAAGGGATTGAAGTGAGCTCCATAGACAATTTTGAAAGGGGCCTCTCCAGTTGAAGCGTGTACACTGTTGTTATATGAGAATTCGGCTAGAGGGAGAAGGTCCACCCAATTATCTTGTTGGAAATTAATGTAGCAACGAAGAAATTGTTCTAGTATCTGGTTTGTTTTTTCGGATTGTCCGTCGGTTTGTGGGTGGTGGCTTGAGCTGATGCCTTGCTCAATATTCAACATTCTCAAAAGCTCCCGCCAAAAGTTGGCAACGAACTGTCCGCCGCGATCCGAAATCACCTTGGACGGAAAAGAATGTAATTTTACGATGTGTTTTAAAAACAAATCTGCTAGTTTTCGAGCGGTGGGTATAGCAGTACATGGAATAAAATGAGCTTGTTTGGAGAACAGATCTACCACGACTAAAATGCAATTATGTCCTTTTGAAACAGGTAGATCAGTGATAAAGTCCATAGATATTATTTCCCAAGGTCTGTTGGGTGTTTCCAATGGTTGTAGGAGACCCGGAGGTTTTCCTTTTCTGGTTTTGGCGCTGAGGCAAACAGGGCAGGAACTAACATATTGGGAAATGTCTTTGCGCATGCCCGGCCACCAGAATTGCCTTTGGATTAGATGTAATGTTTTCAGATACCCATAATGACCAGCAGTGGGAGCATCATGACAGCGCTGCAAGACCTCCAGCCTGAGGCTGTCTGGGACATAAAACTTGCTCCCAGCTAGCCAATCCCCCTGTGGGGATCGGACCAGTTTGTTTCGCGGAGCTTTATCCCCCTCCTTTTCCACCTCAGTTTTAAGTTTCGATTTCCACTCCTGGTTGGCCGGGAGGGGCTGCTTGGCTCGACTGCGAGTAGTCACCACGCCTCCTAGTTGTGTAGGTGAGAAGACCGTGTCGACAGTCTCCTCCCGTTTGCTTCTGTGTTGGGGCATGCGCGATAGGGCGTCCGCCAGAAAGTTATTTTTGCCCGGGAGATAATTTAGAGTGAAGTTGAATTTGGAAAAGAATTCCGCCCATCGCAATTGCTTGGCATTCAGTCTGCGTGGGCTTCGGAGGGCCTCCAGATTTTTATGATCTGTCCAGACCTCGAAGGGGTATCGCGCCCCCTCCAGCCAATGTCTCCAGTTAGTAAGGGCTGCTTTTACTGCAAAAGCCTCCTTCTCCCACACATTCCAATTCCTTTCTGCCTCCGAAAACTTTCTAGACAAGAACGCACAAGGCCGCAATTTTCCATCCTCCCCCTTCTGCAATAATACTCCCCCTATTGCCGTATCGCTGGCGTCGACTTGCACTATGAAAGGGGACTGTTCGTTGGGGTGGCAGAGGATGGGTTCTGTTACAAATTGCTTTTTCAGGCATTTGAAAGCAGTTTGGCAATCGGAGGTCCATTGTAGTTTGGAGGAGGGATTTTTAGCTTGGTCCCCTTTATTTTTTGTTTTCAACAATTCTGTTAAGGGGAGCGTGATTTGGGCGAAATTTGCTATAAAGTCTCTATAGAAGTTGGCAAAACCCAGGAAGGACTGCAGTTCTTTACGGGTGGTGGGTGTTTGCCATTCTTGGATCGCTTGTACTTTGGCTGGATCCATTTTTAAACCCTCTTGGGAGATGCAATACCCAAGGTAAGTGAGTTCAGTTTTATGGAATTCACATTTGGACAACTTGATGGGCAGTTTATTATTCATCAAGGTGGCCAGGACTTTTTGTACCATTTGAATGTGTTCTTCCTCTGTGTCCGAATAAATTAAGACGTCATCAAGGTACACCACCACCCCTTTGTAAAGGAATTCGTGCAGAACTTCGTTTATCATGGACATGAATACAGACGGGGCTCCCGTCAATCCAAAAGGCATAACTAGGTATTCATATTGTCCGAGGGGCGTATTAAACGCGGTTTTCCACTCATCCCCTGCCTTGATACGGACGTGGAAGTAAGCATCTTTTAAGTCTAATTTTGTAAAGATCTTACCTTGGGCCACGACGTTGAGAAGGTCTCGGATGAGTGGTATAGGATAGGCGTTGTTGGTGAACACTGCATTAAGTCCTCTAAAGTCCGTGCACAGTCGGAGTCCCCCATCTTTCTTCTTCACGAAGAGAACCGGAGCGGCGTGGGGACTGTTGGCTGGGCGGATGAACCCTCGTTGAAGGTTGGTGTCGATGAATTTCCGGAGCTCTTCTCGTTCATGGAGACTCATGGGATAGAGTCGTCCTTTGGGCAGTGAGGCTCCAGGTAAAATTTCCACCGCACAGTCCGTTCGTCGGTGCGGGGGTAGAGTATCCACTTCCTCCTCGGAGAAAGCGTTCAGAAAAGGCCAATACGGTTCGGGTATTTGGTTGATTTCTTCTTGAGTAAGAAGGGCCTTTTCAGTGTGAGTTGGATCATTGCCCCAGTTTTGGTTCCAACGGTGGTTTTTGCAGTTGACGTGACTGAAAGTGATGCATCCTTCTGCCCAGTCTATGTATGGATTGTGATCACATAGCCACTTGCTGCCTAGAATTAACGGGTATTTGGCAGTGGAGCTAATGACAAAAGACCTCTTTTCCCAGTGTTGTCCCATGCCTGTGATCACTGGGATGGTCTCAGTGGTAACAGGGTTCATATTGGTGCCATCCATTTGTTCAAATATTACTGGATTTTGTAATTCTCGAGTTGGTAAGACTAGCCCATTGACTAGGGCTGGGGCGATGATGTCTCTCGAACAGCCCAAGTCGATAAGGGCTTGCACTCGGATGTGCATTTTCCTCTCTGGGTTAATTAGAGTCACTGGCATGAATAAAATGGACCCAGGCGGCCGGTTCCGTGCAGGGACTGGCTTGGGATGGATCTGTCGGTTGGGTCCCTTTACGACAGATCCATTTCGTTTCCCGACTGGGGGCTTTCTGGATTTCCCTCGGTATTGGGGGAAGCGGGGTCGTATTCCATAATTTCTTCCACTTCCAGTCCCCTTTCCGCGGCGGGTCGTTGGGAAGCTCCCCGACCTCTGTTCGCTCGTGGAGCGGGCACAGGGCGTTGGAGAGTTGGAAATGGAACAAGGGTTGGACGCCTTATTTGAAGCGGGGGTCTTTGCACAGGCCGGTAGGGGCATTGCGCTGCAAAGTGACCGGGTTGTCCGCATTGCAAACACAGCCCTTGTTGCCATCTAGCTTCTCTCGCTCCACGGGTGGCATATCCAGCTCCTCGTCCTCCCCTCTGCAAAGTTAAGGGTTTTCTTTGTCCCGTTTGTTGTTGTTGTTCAACCAAACGGACTTCTAAAATGCGATTCTCAACTTCGCATGCAAGTTGGATCCAACCTAACAACGTAGGGGGATTGTCCTGCATGAGGGCTCTGTCCAGAAGTCTCGGGTTTAGTCCTTGCTTGAACAGAATGATTTTGGTGGACTCCTCACACCTAGGGCATTTGGCGGCCAATTGTCGGAATTTCGTGATATAGTCTCTCGCCGACATGTTGCCCTGTTTAATGGTTTGCAATTCTGTTCGGGCCCTGGTTTCCTCTAAGGGGTCTTCGTATTGCGCTCGAATAGCATCCACCAACCCCTGGAGAGTATTAAGTTCCGGGGCCCCGATATTGTATAGTCCTACATACCAGTCCGCTGCTTTGCCTTGTAAGCGGGAGCCGAGATGTTCAATTTGACTGGCCTCGCTGCCGAAGAGGTGTCCCCACCGGTTGAAGAATTGCACGACTTGCACTAGGAAAAATCCCAGTTTGGAGGGATCCCCATCAAAAGTAGCTTCCAGTTTCACCCAACCCATCGGGAGGTCTTGCCTCGGAGCCGGTGCTGGGTAGAAGTCCGTCGGAAGCATCATTGGTACTTGAGGTACGGGGGGACCCGGTTGTGGTAGCGGTGCTGGTTGCGCTGGCGGCGGCAACACCGGTTGAGCCGGGGGTGGCGGCCTCGGCTGGGCTGGCGGTGGTGCTCTCGGCTGGGCTGGCGGTGGTGCTCTTGGCTGGGCCGGTGGCTGCAGTCGTGGTCGGGCAGGCGGCTGCAATCTCGGTCGGGCTGGTGGTGGCAATACAGGAGGTGCTGGCAGTAGCGGTTGAGGTGGAGGTGGCCGGTGCGGCTGGTTAATGACCGGCCGCTGAGGGGTGGGTTGGTGGGGTCGTAGTGGTGAAGGCCCCACCGGTTGGTTCGGAGGTGGTATTACGGGCTGCTCAAGTGGCAAACGTATCGGTTGCTGCAAAGGAGTTAGTTGCGGTCGAAGCGGGAGGGGCCGCAGCGGCGAAGGCCTGATGGGTGGTGGGCCGCGCGGGCTTGCCCCTCTCGGCGTCGTGTCTCTGGGACGCAAAGGCTGGTCTTGTGGCGTCGGGGCGCTCGGGGTTTGTTGAATGGGAACCACTTCTAGCGGTCGTTGCGGTAATTCCTCCTCAGAAGGGGCTGGAGGTTCTTCCGTCTGATCCGGCCGAACTGTCGTTGGAGAAGCGGGAGGGGGTATCACCGTCGTTTCGGTTGGACGGGTTGGCCCTTCTTCCCCCTCTCTAGGCTCCTCCGCTGGAGTCTCTTCGGGAGATGGATCCCCGTCCGATTTAGGGGGTTCCGTCGGAGTCTCCCCAGGTGCCTCAGCTGGAGTATCCCCGCGCGGCGGGGTTTCGTTTTTTCTAGGGAGTTCCGCGGGCGACTCTCCCGGTTCTCCAGGATAGTATTCCTCCTCTCCCGAAGGCAGCGGCTGCTGCGGGGCGTCCTCCACTGGATAGGACATGACACTTTGGAGGGTGGCAATTTGTACCGCCATTTCTTCAGGCGAGATTCTCTCCCCTGCCCCCATCGCTGAGATTAGGTGAATGGCATGAGCCAAACTTTCCTCCATATCAATCAGCCTAGCTTCCAACTGTTGCATTCGGCTAGGACCCGGTTGCCCCATCACGGAACCTCCCTCGGTTGTACTCACCGGGGAAAACGGCCCCCAAGGCGGAGGATCTCCTTGATCGACTCGCGATCTCGCTGCTAGAATTCCTTTGGCTAGGCCCGTCACTGCCAAGATGCCGGAATCTACAGCATGGGTGCGACTTTGCATTTGCACCCAACTTTGTTCAGGAACTTCCGTTGGCTCTTTCCATGGGGCGAGTTCCGAATAATCCCAACTCAGGGCGCCGCGGCGAGATGTGTTCCCGTCCGTCTGTTCGGCCGTCCTGTTCCAAAACAGCCACGGTTGGCTGCTATCCAGCTCAGGGACAGTCTCTAGGCTTCGGCGTCCGTCCATCGAAACTCTTGGATGTAGCCCTCCGGCCCGGCGCTCTCGCATTTCTCGGGGTCTGGCTCCCCACTCCGACGGGGTGGGTAGCGAGATCAAGGGGAGAGCGGTAGCCGTCGGCCTTGTCCCCTCACTGCTGAGGTCGATGAGAGGCGGTGTAGACGTCGAAGCTCCAGCCCCGGCTGGCACATGAGATTCTTGGGGTTGCGCTGTTTGACTGTCGAGGGACGCATACGGATCAAACAAAGGATCCCTGTCTGGGACTACCTTGGATTCCGCTGGGCCCGACTCAGGCATGATTGGTAACAAAATGTCAGACTGTGGCTAGATAAGGCTCTCACTACAGGTTTCCCTTTAGAAGCAAACACGAGTCCATTGTTTGAATAAGGAAACTTTACTGCAGAAAAGGTCCATTATAGTCCACTGTCCTGAATAGGAGACTCAGGATGGTACATGATCATTGTTACCAATGAAGGGCAAAGCATGAGGTACAGAGTAACAATACCCATCTGGATTAGCCTCCCCCCACAGTTCTCAAAACAACATCTCTCAGTCCTGGGAAGCTGCTCTCCTTCAAGGCCAATGCTTGGTGGAACGGTGTTAGACAAAACAGTCTCCTCCGGTGGGAATGCTGCCTGGGAACTGGTGCACCTGGGAAGAAAGCACTTAAACACTAGAAGCATTAGAAAATGGAGTCAGTACAGTTTAGATATACACTGGACCTGACACAGAGCAGGAAGCAATGCCTGTTCCTTCCTTCACCCAGTGGGGAGCAGGTGGCAATGCCCAACCTCCTTCACCCAGCTGGGATCAGGCTCGGAGCAGGTGGCAATGCTTGCCCCTCTTCACCCAGCTGTAGTCAGGCACAGGACAGGAGGCAATGCCCCCCCCTTTCCCGGCATTTATCACGCATTGAACAGGTAGCAAAAACCACCATCCGTTCACATGGCCAAGATCAGGCAGATCAGGCGTGGAGTAGATGACAATGCCCACCCCCCTCCTTCACCATCTGGAATCAGTGTCGGAGGAGGAGTGAATGCCTGCCCGCCCGCCCTCCCCTTTCTAGAGCCTGTTGTATTTTTTTCCCACAATGGGCTTTGTGGCTAGTGCTACAATAAAGTTGGTTAGTCTTAAAGGTGCTACTGGACTCTTTGCTATTTTGCTACTGCAGACTAACACGGCTAACACCTCTGGATCTATGATCATGTGTTTATGTGAGTGCCATTATATTTACGTGAACACAGAAGGAAGTTGTATGACAAATGCGATGTTCCTCCTTTATATTCAGATCTGCTACTGTGAGTGATTCTTTATTTCTAAAATAAGTGATTCTTTATTTCTAAAATAAGAGAACCCAGGGCTTAGATTTGTTTGTTTAAAAGCTGCACCCTCTAACCCACAAATTCTGCCCCCCCTGGGTGAGGCAGGATTGCCTCTGCTCCATTATTTTACCAGTCCAGCCATGTTTTATCAGGGAACCAGTACATAGGCCTGGAAGGCAACACCCGGAGATACTGTTTACTTGCCCTCTACCCAAGACAAGAAAAAATTCTGCCTAACTAGATTGCCACCTGGTTTTAACCGGTGCTTTCCAGCTTCTGTCTACTTTGACCTCCCAGCTTCTAGCATCCCACCTTTTGGTGATGCATGGTGAGTGAGGTACAATAATTTTGAAAACAAATTTTGCCAGCCCGACAGTTGGGGCTGCATCAGTTTCATGATCTGAACTGTGTTTGGGCATAGTAATACTTGCTCCCGCTGGGCTATTGTCATATGGAAATTTTCTACTCCATGTGTTATGGCGGATTGCATGGTTTATGTACCACATTATCCCTAGGATGTCACAGGCAGGGCACCTAAGCATGCAATTCACTTTAATCACATGGGGTGGATCAGCTTTGGGAGCATCCACTGAAGCCTTGACAGTTAGGAAGTGTTTACATGGGTGACTATGTACATAGCCAACAGTAAATTGTATGGAACAATTTAATTTGTACTAATCTATGCTCATGATTGCAGGGGGAAACCAAGAGCCTTTTTAGACTGTTTCAGAGCTGAAAAACGACTTGGGAGTTGTTCAACAACTATCTACAACCATTAAGCGGGGAGTTTTGGCTGAGTTTTCAGTGGGAGAGGACCATGTAGCTGGCATTAATTACAGGTATGAAGGAGTACTGGCACTTGGGAATTTTGGACAGAGGTTGGTTTTGTAGTTAATTATTTGGGTCAAGGGAGTATTGTAACAGGCTACTGATGCAATTTTCTCTAATGCACAAATGGCTTGATGACAATGGGCATGTAGGATTCATCTCACACAGCGCTTACGCTTAGGTGGTGTATGTGCCTTGGCAGTATAAATCATCAAAGGTCTTTTCTACTTAATTTGAGAGATGGAAGGTGACTAATTCAGCAGTAAAAAAACACATTTCAATCAAAATTCATTAGCAAGAGCACACATGACCTTTTAGGATATGATATACTCTGCTCCGCTCTTAGACAATGCAATGAGGGATATCTCTTACCAATAGAGCTTTATAGAATTGCTGGCTTAAGGAGGTTTGTCTGGCCATTTGTCTCTGCTTAGTTAGGTTTCTAGTGAAGGCTTTTGTTTAGAAGGGCTTTTTTTGTATCTGTGAGTTGATCATGTTTGTATTCTGGCTTTTTGACTGGTTGGGTTTACTTTATCAGTTTAATGCTTGAAATTTTGATACTTCTTTTGTTTAAGCAGCTTTCACCGGTTTTTATATTTGTATTTTATTTTGTTGATAACAGCTGTCTAAGGAACCCATATTGCAGGCACTCAGCACTGAACTGAGTGGATGGAGACTTCTGAGATGCCGCTTCCAGTTTTTGGAACAGGAAGTGACTCCTTGATGCTCTAGGGATTTCCAAGTGTCTGTGGGTAAGTTCTGTGGGACACTCTAAGAATTTAAATAATTTATACAGCAAAATGCTGGAGTGCCACCCCCCCCCCCTGCCCGCTCTATTGAGCAAGCACAGATAACCGAGAGCATTGCTAGGAGGTTCCTCACCAGATTTGGGGAAAATGGCAACTGTGAGATAAAAGATTCATTATAAATAAATAAAATAAAAGTGGCTAAGAAGTTTTCAAGAAGCTATTTTTGTGGTGTTTATCTTAAAGTTAGTTTTTCTGTTTTGTCCATTATCAGGAAGCACTTTATTGTGATTCATCATAAATCTCCACAGAGCTCTTGACATTTTTATCTTCTTCATCTACAACATGTAAAAATGATGACAAGTGCCAAGGACAACTTAATGAAAACCACCCAGTGGCCTTTATCCTATTACTCCACTGAGCAAAATTTAAATCCTTCTTCCAGCATATGGAGCTTTCCTCTGACTTAAGTGGTTCTTCCACCAGAGGAAAAGCCACTTAAGTTGTCAGTAGCTATCCTCAGGCTGCTTGCCTGCTTAGTTATCCTCCTTGCTTAGGGTTGCCTGCCTGGTATCAGAACGCTACCTTTTCTATTGTAGCTTCCTGGCTGTGGAAGGAGTTCACTGAGCAATTGAAGGGGACACCATCTCCAGAACATAAGAAGAGCCCTGCTGGCTCATACCAGTGGTGCAGCTAGTCCAGCATCCCGTCTCACACAGTAGGCAACCAGTTACTCAGTCTGGAGGGCCCAAAAGATGGCATAGAGGCTGAGGCCTTCCCTGACGTTGCCTCCTGGCACTGGTATTTAGAGATTTACTGCCTCTGAATGTGGAGGTTCCTTTTCATTTTCCATGGCTAGTAGCCTCTCCTCCCTAAATCTATCTAATCAGCTTTTAAAGCCATCTCTGCCTGTGTGACCATAGGTAGCTCCATCCTCTGGTATCGAATTCCACAATTTGATCACTTGTTCAGTAAACAAGTCTTTTCTCTTGTCTGTTCTGAATCTACTGCCCATCAACTTCTTTGGATGCCCTCGAGTTCCAGTACTTTGAGAGAGTACTTTGAGAGAGTCCACTCTGTCCACTCTCTCTACCTCATGTATAACTTTATAAACCTCTATCATGTTACTCTTTAGGCATCTCTTTTTTAAACTGAAAAGTTGCAGGCTCTTCAGCCTTTCCTCATGGAAAAGTGCTTCAACCAGCTACTCATCTTGGTTGTTATCTTCTGTATTTTTTTCCAGCTCCTTTTTAAGATATGGTGACCAGGACTCCACACAGTAGTCCAAATGACTCCATAAGTATTCAGGGGCATTATAATATTTTCAATTCCTAATAATCCCCAGCACAGAGTTTGCTTCCCCACCCCCACTGCTGTGGCATACTGGGTTGGCATTTTCACCGAGTTATCCACTGCAACCTAGGATTGTCAACTCTGAGATGATAAATTCCAGGAGATTTGGGGGAGGAGCCTGGGGAAGGCAGGAGTTGGGGAGGGGAGGGACCTCAGCAGGGTATAATGTGATATAGCCCACCCTCCAAAGCAGCTGTTTTTTCTAGGAAAACTGATCTCTGTAGTCTGGAGATGAGTTGTAATTCTGGGAGTCCTCTGAGAGATCGGCAATCCTACTGTGACCCCAAGATCTCTTTCTCTCTGAGTCGTAGCAAGTTCATACTCCATACTTGGGATATTTTGTTCCGATGTGCATCACTTTACACTTACCTCTATTGATCTTCATTTCCTACATTGTTGCCAACTCACTTCATTTATGTATATCTTCCTGGAGCATTTCACAGCCAGCCTTGGTTTTTACCATCCTGAATAATGAAGACAATAATTAAGAAATTTGGGAGGCACTACAATGCCGTTTTATTTGCCAGGTCTTTGAATAGGCTACAAATATTATTTAGGGGGTTATTTGAGATTTTAGTCTCCGTGTTTTGAATTATGATTTTTAAGCTGCCTTGAGCTACAAGGAAAGGCAGGTATTAAATATTTAAATAAATAATACATCGGGATTTGGGGCAAATTGCTTTCTTCTTCCTACCTTAAACAATAATGACATTCATGTGTTATTCCTGGATAGTTCACATCCAAAAGATGCTAGAAGACAAGAGGAAGTTTCTAAGCTATAATTTATACCTTTTTTCTCATGGAAAAGTTTGCAATTATATTTTCTCTGTTCCCAGTGGGCACTGAAAGGCACTGAAGCCTGCAGTAGAAGATGCAAAACAGTAAAAATTGTAAATACCTGAATGCAAAGATGGTGGGATAGGCTTTGGGCAAAACTTCATTTTTTTGAAGAATCAATGTCAGATATTTTTTTAAAAGATACAGAGGGAAGAAAGAATCAAGTTTCAAAAGAAGCCACATTAAATAATTAATAAAACCAGGCCATTAATTGGAATCAACAGGTACAATCCTATGAAGACTTCTTTGGGAATAAACAGTGGGAATAACAGTGGGAATAACTTATGAAAAATCATGTCTAGAATACAGCAAGAGGTCCATCTAGTTTTCTGCATCTCTGAATCCATAGATTCACCTTTCGCCCTATACTTTTCTTTGGATATGTCTATTAGATCAATGTTTCTCAGACTGTGGGTGAGGACACAAAAGTGGGTCACAGACCTGCCATCCCTAATGGCAGATCCTGCTCTTTGCGTGCCTTCCTTCCTTCCTTCCTTCCTTCCTTCCTTCCTTCCTTCCTTCCTTCCTTCCTTCCTTCCTTCCTTCCTTCCTTCCTTCCTTCCTTCCTTCCTTCCTTTCTTTCTTTCTTTCTTTCTTTCTTTCTTTCTTTCTTTCTTTCTTTCTTTCTAGCTTCTCACATTTTTGCCTTGCCCCTCCCTCTTTGCAACAATAATCGGGGTGGGGAAGAAGCTGTCTGGCAACGAGTAACTTTACGATAGTAGGTGGAAGAACTATCGTAACTTTACGATAGTAGGTGGAAGAACTTACGATAGTAGGTGGAAGAACTATCGTAACTTTACGATAGTAGGTGGATAGTAGGGGAAAGGCTGGAGAATGGGCAGGAGCTGTTCAGTGCATGTAAAATAATAATAATAACTGCACTTATATGCTGCTCTTCTAGACAGATTAGTGCCCCACTCAGAGCAGTGAACAAAGTTGTTGTTATTATCCTCACAACACAAGCTGGGGAGGTGGGGAGAGGAGTGGTTTACCCAAGGCTAACTACAAAGCTCATGGCAGTAGTGGTATTTGAACCAGCAGAGTGCTAATTCACAACCCAATCACTTAACCACTATGCTACAGAGGAGAGAAGGTGGCATGAGCTAGCATAGGCTCTGTCTTGGCACTGCTTCTTCAGCAGCCCAACCTCTTGCCCAGCCCCCTGCAGTGCTTCACTGCCCTCTACCTGATGTGCTTCACTGATCTGCTTGCCTCCCATCTCTCTGCCAGCATCTGCCGTCTTCCTACATCTCCTCCCCCCCTTTGTCTTCTCAGGGCCAAGCTACACATGACGAATGACACTTGAACAGCAAGTGTATTTCTCCCTGTTCACTTGCCCTCCACTCAATCCACTTGCTGTTCAAGTGTCATTCGTCATGTGTAGCTTGGCCCTATGTCTCTTGAACCAGCCCTGGATGGGTCATCACCATACAAAGTTAATTTGGACTTGTAGGTAACCATACCAAAAAGGTTGGGAACCACTGTTTGAGATTATCCAGTACATTAATCACTTGCAAAAATCTAATATTACCTGTACCTTGGGGAAATTTTTATTATTAAAAGTTCATTGAATTTTCAGAAGTGCAGAGAAACAAAAACAGAACAAAATCACACTGTGATCCAAACACTAGCAGGTAGCTTTGGGGTCCTTAATAGACTAAGTTCCAAGTTTTGCTGTATCTTAAAGATACACCACTGTAGAGGCTCTTATCTGGTGATTCCTAATGGGGCACCTGCCAATGGGTTTTCCTGCTGCTCATTTGCTTCTCTCTCCCAAAACAAAGAACCAGTCCTGGCTTTGCTCCACATCACTTGAGTTGGAAATGCTTCAGAAGAACCCAGGGGGCATCACTTTGACTGCAGTGTAGCTGTTGCCTCCATCACAAGGATCTTGGCTTGCAACTGCCCATCATTTTGTAATTAGCCTCAGGGCCAAGCTACAAGTGACGAATGACACTTGAACAGCAAGTGTATTTCTCCCTGTTCACTTGCCCTCCACTCAATCCACTTGCCAGGCAAGTGTCTTTCGTCATGTGTAGCTTGGCCCATAGTAACCTGTGGAAGCCTGGAATGCTACTATATTTCTTAAGACTGGTAAGATCTTCATAATACAAAACCCTGAAGAAGATTCCAGACAGAAGTGGGTTTGCCCTTCAGGGGAAAGGTGACCTGGATATAACGAATGGTGAGAGGAGGAAATAAGTACTTGACAGCCATAAAATTGTAATAGATTTTGTAGAGGCAGATTTCCTCCCACTTGGTTTCTGTTCTGGGGAAGTGGGATGTGTTTTTTGCACCGTCTTCATGATATTTGTCATTGTGGTTAGAACCTCTGTGAATTAATTGCAGTTAAGAGTGGTTCTTTGTCAGTTAGATAGTCAAGCCAAGTACACTTTTGCTGGCATCAAAAGTCTCCGTTAAAATAAAGTACAGAAGCAACCATATGGACAAATCTCAGGCTTCTATATTACATCCAGGGTGGTAGAATATTCGGTGCAGAAAACTGAGGAATGTGAGGTTGGGGAAAGAATTCAGCAATTCCTTGTTCTTAAAAGCAGGGTTCTAACCCTCATGGTTCTGAAGATGCTCTTGGTTTTTACTGAAACATTTATACTCTGCTTTACTCTGAGTTATAACGGCTCCCAGACTCACCTGGGGGCCTGAGTTGCGGGCGATGCGGGGGGAGGCGAGCGGGGAAGCAGCATGGTGGCCGCCATGTTGGGGAGGGGTGGGGAGTGTCCAGGGGCCAGGTAACTCCACCCAGGCACATCCGGTGCGGGCCCCTGGTCAGAGGGCTCTTCCCCACCCCTCAGCACTTGGCCCGTGGTGGCATGGGGGCTGGACGTGCCCGTGTTCTCATCGCAGGGGCCAAGCAGAAGTCACAGTCTTGCGAGCAAGCAAGTGAGCCGCGCGGGGCCTTGACTGCGGTGAGCGGGTGATCGAGCGAGCAAGCGAGCCGCACAGGGCCTCGATGGCTGCGAGCGGCTGAGCTGTGCGGGGCCTTGCTGACGACGGCACCAAGCAAGTGAGCTGCACGAGGCCTCGCTGGCAGTGATGGCGGTGGCTAGCAAGCGAGCAGCACCGCTTCACCGGCAGGGAAGGAGGACACGCCAGGGCCGAGCTGATGGGACATGTGAGCCGTGCTGGGAAAGCTAGGTGGCCCGCAAGTGAGTTCTCAAAGTGGCATAAAAACAAAGTTTGTAATGCCAATACAAGTTGCTGCTACTAAAAAAAGAAGATTCAAAAATAATGTCAGAATCAAAATTCAACAAAATACATAAATAATGTAAAGAGCCTATAACACAGAACAGTTCTCTACAGCTTTCTCTCAGAAAGCCTCAAGCCCTTTATTAGCCTCCAAGGAAGGCTGTCTGAAATAGGACCCACTTTACATCCCCTACAAAAAATGTAAAACTAAGGTACCCTTGGAACCTCTTCTGGCATACCATTCCCTAGGCGTAGGTCCTGTCATCAAATATTCTCTTTCCCGAGCTGAAAAGGAGCAGGCTGACTTCAGAAAAGGCAAAGAAAGGAGTCAATCATCTGAGGAATGCCATTCACCAATGTATAGTGGAAGATGCAGTCATTAGGTATGAAGGTCTCAGGCCATGAAGGGCTTTAATAAAATTACACACATTGGGTTGGGGAGCACTTTGTTATAAGATTAACAGAAGCCAACTGAAATGTCTGCGTCCTCTTCAAGGATAGACCTATGCAGAGTATATTATAGTAATCTAATCTGGAATGTGCAGTGGTAGAGATCAACATAGTTAGGTGAGCAGAATCTAGAAATGGAGAACTTACGAGAAAAATGTAAATGAAAGAAGTGCTCTTAGCAACAATGGCAGCCTGGATTTGCATCAATATATGTGTGAGAGCAGCTCAGAATGTTCATGGAGTTCCTGTCAGACTGATAAATGATGTCAATAGTTTGTTTTGAGGAAGGAAAAAGTGAGGGAACCATGCTTAGAAAGAGGAGTGGAACATTCCAGGGGTTGTGGTCAAACTAGGGTCCCATGGAGCCAAGCAACTTATTCAGTTTGTTTTTGTGGGATACATGTAGGATACATGTAGGCTGTGGGATACATGTAGGCTTTCCCATTGGACCAAATAGTACCTTCTGGGGCTGTTTCACATTGTAAAAATGGTGTCGGGAGATGGCTGAAGCACCTCCTTTATGTGTATGGCATATACAGGAACTGAGAGCCTACCACTTTCATTTGACTTTTACACAGGGTTGGGGACCCCAGCCCCAACTGGTGTACTCTGTAATATGTGAATCTGCCACTGGAATGAGGAGGACAGCAGCTCTGCAGATTCAGGGCCAATAATTTCACAACAGCCAGATGCATGTCCCACCTCTCAACAGGGTCAGGAACGGAGCAGTTTTTATTGTGTATATTGTTCCCCATCTTTCACTGCCTGGGTATTTTCCTGATTGGATCAGGGCAAACCAGTTTGCTAGTACTAGTTTACATGCGGGACTACTCTCATCTTCAACGTGTAACTAGGAAAGTAGTTTGATAGTGCTTTGGGAGAGCTGTGTGGCTATGCTATGGACTTGTACTTTGGGAAGACAGTACGACACCATGGCATTTTAAATGATATGCTAAAATAACCCTTTCTTCCCATACATTCTGACCTGTTTGCTTGATATCCAATTCCTGTGGAATTCATTCCTCTGAAATAATAGCCATGCGCTTGCTGTAATTCAGATTCACAGATGTGCCTGATATTGCCTCTTTTCTCATGAATGTCAACGTGAAGTATGAGGATATGATAAACAGTCCCAATCTGCAGCAGAATTAGCATATGCAAACAAGCTGGAGAAATGAAGGACAAAGTGTGGTTTCAAAATACCTTCACCTTGAGACAGTAAAACTTGAAGGAAAATGAGTGAAAAAGAGAAAACTTGAATCTGATGGCTTATTGATGGGTAGTCCCGTTAAGGCGATAAATAGTTTTTATTGCACAAACAAAGATGAAAAGACTAGGTCAGAAGAGTCATCCTAGACTCTTCTGAGGCCCCAAATTACCAACACGAAAATAAAACTACTAGGAACTCGTTTCAGCAAGTAAGCCAAAGCTGTTTTGTATTTTCCAGAGAAGTAGTGTTAGAGGAACAAGAGAGTCTTATTTCTAATCACAGACACTGTATGGCATGTTAAATTATGACCTGATAATCAGATATTTTGCTTCTAAACCAGAATTTGCATTCAGATATTAATAGAATTCAAAGGCAAGGAGACAGCCACCTCTTCTATTGGCCACAAGCACTTTTCATCATGTAATTGTAAGTCCTCTCTTTCAGTAGGGGAGATCACCTTTCAGCTAGCTTCTTGCATAGTTAATAGCTAAAAGTGCTTTCTTGATGGCCATTGAAACTTAGAAGCTGGTGGCTACTACCTATAGTACATACTGCATGTCTGGAAATAAAACAGCTTGCTAGTTTGAATGCAACCAGTGAAGTAGAAGATGGAGTTTGGCTGCTTCCACACATGTTGGATAATGCACTTTTGATGCTCTTTAGTGATCATTTGAAACTGGGTTTTCATGTGTGAAACAAAAAATCCACTTCCAAAGGATTGCTAAAATGCATTGAAAGTGGAAATGGCCACTGGTAACAGCCTTAGAAGGTGGGACACAAGACTCCACGGGCTTGTTGTTTATATTTCGAGGAAATGATGCTGTTTTAAAAGACTAGCACTGTATGTCTGGGTCTGTGCCTGCTCTCCCACATTCAGTTTGGAAAAGTCTCCTTCCTTCATACTCTGCTTTTCTAGCTTAAAACAGGAAAGTAGACATCACAAAGCAGGATTTAGAACACATGGTTTTATTCTTCTTTCCTTCTTCTCTACTTGCTCCTCCGTCTTCCTTTCCTTCCCTGTGCCTACTTTCTTTTCTAGTATTGTGCGGTCCAGCAACAAACTCTGGACTCTCTAATGGGACAGAGATCCAGAGGAGTTAACCCTGTTAGTCTGCAGTAGCAAAATAGAAAAGAGTCCAGTAGTACCTTTAAGAC
This sequence comes from Eublepharis macularius, assembly GCF_028583425.1. Taxonomy (NCBI): domain Eukaryota; kingdom Metazoa; phylum Chordata; class Lepidosauria; order Squamata; family Eublepharidae; genus Eublepharis; species Eublepharis macularius. The sequence continues at coordinate 38,359,000 of NC_072794.1, forward strand.
TAACCAACTTTACTGTAGCATAAGCTTTTGAGAACCACAGTTCTCTTCGTCATATGGGACAAACTTTTAAATGCCAATAGGGTAATGAATTGCATCAAGCAACTAAAATATAACATCTTCTTGGGCATCCCTGGAAGTGTCTGGCTGTCCTCTTTTGGAAAAAGGATGCAGGGCTGGATGGACTCTTAATTTAATCCAGAATGGCTGTGTTGTAAATTCCCAGTAGTCTCTCTTTATAAGGAAATAGACTCAGTAATAATCTGCCCCTAAATTTTTCTTCTACCTTCCTCATGAAGCATTATATTATATATGTTCATTATATATGCCTATCTGGGATCCAAAGTTTTTATAGCTCGGAACAAACATCCAAAATCAAATAGTTCTGCTTATGAGGATAAAGCATATACAACCAAGCCAACTTGGCCTTCTCTTGCATGGAGCAGACCAAACATCTTCAGAAGGGCTACATGAGACAAGTGGACCACAATCTATGAGAACAGGTAGATTGTATTTTTTTATTCCCCTGTATCCCTGTAGAAAAGGACTAGCAGTGTTTGGGAAAGAAAAGGTAGTCCTTAGCTAGAAATACCAGTGTGAGTTCATTAATAGACTACGGCATATGTTCAGAGACGTAGCTTTTCCTCAAACATACAGTTAAAACATGAGGAGGCTCCATATTCTAAGATGCCATCGGTTGGACATGTTTGTCTCCAACTCACATTCCTCTGAATTTTTGCCAGTGTGCTCCGATGCTTTGGCTGACTGCAAAAGAAACGAAAATCTGTTTCAGCGAATCTCCTCTCCTCTGGCAAGTGTGCCTGCGGTGAAAATTCAGTAGCAAAGTCCAACTGTCTGACACGCTGAAACTGGAGGCATACCAAACACACATACAAAGAGCAGAAGAAGAAGGAAGCTGCCAAGTGACCTGGCGAGACAAGAGCTGGAGGCATTGCAAATAGCTGGATTTAATTTGATATTTCCCTCCTGCTTTGGTTCAGCTGCTTCCATAACGCACACCACCCACATGTGATAAAAGGAATATCCCAAAAATATCAAGTTAGGCACTAAGAACAGCATGACGGCCATGGAATCTGTGACAGCTGTGGTAAAATGGAACTTTTATGCACAATCTTCTACATAATCCACCCAGGCAGGGCAAATTTTGACATACTTTGAAAGAAGGCGATGCCTGCTGTTGTACCCTAGAGACAGAACCATCTGAAGTGCCAGGGACTCTGACTTTTGGCAGCCAGAAGCTCTTAGCATTTTGAAGAAATCTTTTGAACAAATATGAATATGTTTTGAAATATATGAATAATCGGCACCTAGTTCCTGGAATTAAGAGTCTTTAGCAGTGCAGTTCTAAGCAGAGTTACTCCCTTCAAAGCCCATTGACTTATACAAAAGGATTTAACTCTTGCTTCAGGTGCCTCTGCCAGCTGAGTCTAGATGGGTTGAGCGGCCTTCTCGGTGGTGGTGCCAAAACTTTGAAACTCCCTTCCCAGGGAGATTTGTCAGTCTCGTTGTTGTCTTCTGCCAGCAGATGAAGACTGTTCTGATCTGTTTGCTATATCCCTAGTAACTATTATTGGCTTCCCTCCTGGTTTGGCCATTATGTGTGTTTGTGTTTTTATTGAATTATTGCATATATATTTAACTTAAAATGTTTTTAATGTTGAAATGGTTTAATGTTTGATGTTTGCTTCCTTGGAGGACCCTACCGACCAGCAAAAAGATAATCTGCCCTGCTCCCATGATATCAACAGAAGCATGATCTGCTTATATAAGAAATGAAGTTGTCCCTGGTGTGGGAATAAGCATTATCAGCTGTTAATGTCTACAGATCAAATATTATTATTATCAGTGCTTTTTTTCCTAATAAAAAAAAAGTGTCAGTACTTATAATATTTACTGTCTTAGGTGCCCTAACCTGCCAGCTGAAAGAGGTGCTGGTACTGAGTATCAACGGATACCATCAGAAAAGAAAGCCATCATCATCATCATCATCATCATCATCATCATCATCATCATCATCATCATCCAAACAAAGAAAGTAACATGGTAGAGAACTCCAAAAGCATCATGGCATAAGTCTAGTAACTGGATTCCCCCCCCCCCTTTTAAATGGTTAATTTGCTGATTCACCTGCCCTTTTGCTTTGAGTAAGTATCATAGAGAGCCAGTTTGGTGTAGTGGTTAATAACAGTGGGACTGTAATCTGGATAACAGGGATTGATTCCCCACTCCTCCACTTGAAGCCAGCTGGGTGACCTTGGGTCAGTCACAGCTTCTAGGAGCTCTCTCAGCCCCACCCACCTCACAGGGTGTTTTGTTGTGGAGATAATAACATACTTTGTAAACTGCTCTGAGTGGGTGTTAAGTTGTCCTGAAGGGTGGTATATAAATTGAATGTTGTTGTTATAGGTGACAAGGTAGGGAAGCTTTTGGGAACTGGACAAGAGTTTGGTTTCTCTTTGACTGGCACACTACTAAAATAGGGCTTCCAGTCTCCAACTGGTGCCTGGAGATCCCCTGGAATTCCAACTGATCTTCAAACTACAGAGATCAGTTTCCCTGGAGAAAATGGCTGCTTTGGAGGGTGAACTGTATGGTGTTACTCTCCACTGAGGCCCCTCCCCTCCCCAAACTCCACCCTCCCTAGGCTGCACCCCCAATTCTCCAGGAATTTTCCACCTGAAGTTGGTAACCCTATGTTTTGATGGCTTGGCATTTTTGTGACTTGCATGGCTCGCTTGACCTTAGTTGCTCTGGTCTGTGGTGATGGGATGTTTCTGTGCTGGACTGTGACAAGGAATATGATCCATCATAGAACACAAGTTCTTGCGTTTGATTTCTTTTGTTTGGTTTTGTATTCTGTATTGGTGTTATATTTCTCTGTAAAGCAGATTTTTTGATGATTGCAAAGCATGGCTGGTGAACAACCATTGTGGCTGGCTGCGCAACCAGCTCCTGAACTATTAGAAATGGAGGTCAGGATTGTTAAAGAGCTGGCAGTAAGGGATTTTATAAGAATCCTTCCCAAGAAAGTTTCCGATGATCTGAGCCTATTGTATCATTCTCCCAAAACTATGGAAATTGTACATCTTCCGAGGTGAAACTTCCTTCTGTGCTTAAAGTTACTGAATCTACCTTCCCTCTCCTATGGAAGCAGTAATGCAAGCACCATGTACTGACCTCAAGAATATTTAGCACATCACACAAGCTGTCTAATCAGAATGTTGCTAATATAAAGAAAGATATGTGATATATGTATAAATAAAAATGACAGCCCACTTAGATCCTTTGCATGGTGTGTCAGCTTCAATTCATGTTGCCACTTTAACTCCTTTCATATGTGTGCAGATCAAAATGTACTGCTGAATTTCACACAGGTTTGAATAATACTGTTAGAATAAAATCTAACTAATCTTGGACACCGAGGCAGTCCAATAGTGCAGTGAATTTCAATAGAATTAACCTGGTCAGGTTGGGGTGGGGGGAGGTAGGAGGGCTGTGCATTGCAGCCTTTCCAGCACCCATTCAGAGTGCGGAGAATGGTTCCTGCTCTTACTCTGAATTTCTGTTGTCAAATAACCAAGTCTGCTTTACTACATGAAGCCGTCTTGAAGCCAGTTCATTGAGGATAAGAAGTGCTTCCTCATTCTAAACTGACTTTGTAATGATGTCAGGGCATTGTTTTTTTTTTTTTAGAAAATTTTTATTGGTGAGTATACATACATTCCCTCAATATCTAATTAACCCTATCCCCCACCCTTTTCCTCCCCCCTCTCTATCGACTTCCAACAGCTTTCCAACCCTTACCCCCTCTTATTACTTGATAATTCCCTTAGTCTAAGCACATGCTAATTTTTTTCCCCAGGGATTCTATCATATATATCAAATATCCTATCAATATAGCATGCTTCTATCAATTATACTATCAAATATTCTATCAGTATAATATACATCTATCAATTATACTATCAATATAGTATAAATCTTATACCCCTCAATATAGACCAGTATGATATGATATGATATGATATGATATGATATGATATGATATGATATGATATGATATAATATAATATAATATAATATAATATAATATAATATAATATAATATAATATAATATAATATAATATAATATAATATAATATAATATAATATAATATAATATATAACAAACATCTTAGTTTAAACATATTCTATTTCTTTTAAACATATATTCTATCAAATATACTATTGTCATTATAATATGTATTAACACCCCTACTGTGCACCCTGCCACCAATGTGGCACCACACACAGCACCATACTGCACATTCATTATATAATATACAATCTAATCTACCAACATAATAGTATATATAGTATGCCCCATCAGTATATTTGTTTAACTATTCCCTTATTCATATACTCTGATAAAGGTATTACTTATCATAACCTCCCTATCTTATTCTTTAAAAAATCAGTTCTAAATTTCATCCCTCTTCTGCTATATTATAATCCAAGCTTAGATTAAAATAGATATAAATTCTTAATGGTAAAGTCACTTCTCTCTTCTGTTTAAAATGTCTTATTTCAAAAGTTCTCAAACTGCCACAGTTCTCCTTTCACATCCCATTTTTTTTCCAAAAATTGTTTCAGTTTCACCCAGTCCACCAAATACTGTCCCGGATCTAGGTCTTTAAGTTTTCTTGTCATTTTATCCATCTCTGCCATGTACAGCAATTTGTAAATCCAGTCCTCTACAGTAGGTACTTCTTGCACTTTCCATTTCTGCGCATACAGTAATCTTGCTGCAGCTGTCATATAAAATAACAATGTTCTATTTTGCACTGGAACATTCTCCATTCCCAAATTTAGTAGCAGCAGTTCTGGGTTCTTATTTATTTGGGTTTGTAACACCTCATTAATTACTTCTATTATATCTCCCCAGTACTGCTTCGCTACTTCACAAGTCCACCACATATGGTATAATGATCCTTTGTACTTTTTGCATTTCCAGCACTTATCTGACATTTTAGCGTTCCCCAGCGCAATTTTCTTCGGTGTTAGGTACCATCTGTATATCATCTTGTATACATTTTCTTTAATATTCGTACACGTTGTAATCTTAATTGTATTCTTCCACAAGTGCTCCCATGCCTCCATTGCTATTTCTTTATGAAAATTTATTGCCCACTTCACCATCTGTACTTTCACTGTTTCATCCTCAGTGTACCATTTTAGAAGTATCTTATAGATCTTTGAGATTTGTTTCTTGCCTTCTTGTAGCATTACTTCTTCCAATTCTGTATTTTCCATTCTTATTCCTCCCCTTGTACAGTCCGATTTATAAAGATCCTTTATCTGTCTGTATTGAAACCAACTATAGCAAGGAGACAATTCTTCTTGTGACTTTATTCTTAATGTTGAATATTGTATTTGTGTTATCTCCTTATAAGTTAAACGTTGCTGTTCGTTCTCGACAGTTCTCGGGTTTATTACTTCATACGGGACCACCCAAGAGGGGATTTGATCTTCCAGATACATCTTATACTTCTTCCCGATTGTGAAGAGGCTTCTTCTAATATAGTGATGCAGAAACAGAGAGTCCGCTTTTATTTTATCGTACCATAGGTATGCATGCCATCCAAATATTTTCTTATAACCTTCCAATGCCAGAAGCTTGCGATTTTTCAACGTTATCCAATCCTTTATCCATGTCAAACAAATTGCTTCATAATACAGTCTTAAGTTGGGCAGTTGCAAGCCACCTCTTTCTTTCGCATCCTGACATTGGAGGATATGATGTCAGGGCATTGTGATGCCATTAGGAAAAGTAATTTGGAAAAATAGTAATAATGAATGACTTGTCAGTCATGGCTGTGAACAGAAAAAGTTTAACAAGAGTTATTTGGAGGACACAGTTCCCCCCACCCCCCGGTCTTTTTTTTTTTTTTTACTCAAAACATTTGCGTTTGAAATGTTGAGCAGAGGCAAGTTTTCAAAGTTTTTAAATAACAACAACAACAAAACAATAACATGCTTATATACCACTCTTCTAGACAGATTAGTGCCTCACCCAGAGCAGTGAACAAGTTAGTGTTATTATTAGCCCCACAATGCAGCTGGGGAGCTGGGGCTGAGAGGAGTGGCTTACACAAGGCCACCTGCTGAGTTAATGGCAGTGGTTGAATTTAAACCAACAGACTGCTGTTTTGCAGCCCATCAACTTAACTACTATGCTACAGCAACTCCCAGGGAACCTTTTCACATTGACATGTCTGCTGAAGAACCATTGTACAGGACACTTTCTTATTTCACGTGAATTAGCTGGTGTGTGTGTGTGTGCACTGTTACTCAGTTCTATTTAATCTCCAATTAAAAGCATCTTGGATGATATTAGAATCATAGGGTTGGAAGGTACCTCTAGGGTCATCTAGTCCAACCCCCTACATAATGCAGGAAATTCACAACTACCCCCACCCCCCTGACTGCCCCAGTGACCCCTGCTCCAGGCCCAGAAGATGGCAAAATGCCTCCAGGATTCCTAGCCAAACTGGCCTGTGGAAAATTGCTACCTGACTCCAAGGTGGTGATCAGCATTACCCTGGGCATGTAAGAAGGGCCATGAGAAGTAAGCACTGAAGGAACTCTTCCTGCCCTCCCTCTCATGAGCTTCCCAGGTTCACAGAATCAGCATTGCTGTCAGATGGCCATCTAGCTTCTGCCTAAAAACCTCCGAAGAAAGAGAGCCCAGCACCTCCCGAGGAAACCTGTTTCACCGAGGAACCGCTCTAACTGTCAGGAAGTTCTTCCTAACGTTTAGGCAAAAATTCTTTTGATTTAATTTCAAGCCATTGGTTCTGGTCCGACCTTCTGGGGCAGCAGAAAACAACCACACCATCCTCTATATGACAGCCCTTCAAGTACTTGAAGATGGTTATCATACCACCTCTCAGTCGTCTCCTCTCCAGGCTAAACATCCCGAGCTCCTTCAACCTTTCCTCATAGGACTTGGTCTCTAGACCACTCACCATCTTCGTTGCACTCCTCTGGACACATTCCAGCTTGTCTATATCCCACCACTGAAATTGTGGTGCCCAAAACTCAACACAATACTCTGGGTGAGGTCTAACCAGAGCAGAGTAGAGTGATACCATTACTTCTCTTGATTTGGACACTATCCTTCTGTTGATACAGCCCCAAACTGGATTTGCCTTTTTGGCTACCATATCACACTACTGATTCATAGTGTATGGTCTACTAAGACCCCTATTCACAAAGACCTTCCTTTGCTGGAAAGACCACATGGAGCTAGATGGACCCATCACCTGTATACACTTTTTCAAAATTTATATGAAGTAACAACAGTTTTAAAAAGGATAGCTTTACAAATTCATCGAAAAGGAAAATTAGAAGGTGGGTTCATATGCCTAAACATAGCAAATTAGTATTATTCAACAATATTAATGACGACTCATAAGTGGATACATACAAGTCTGGAAGAACCTATGCTGTCTAATTCCATTACCATATATTCAGTGGTATTCTTTTAAAGTAAAATTTATAGGAAAAGACTGTATAAAGCTTAGTAATTTAACAACTGAGGCAGTAATTGATATTTGGACATCTTTTGGAAGGATTTTAATCCTGAGTGGGTCATTATAACAGTCCTTCATATTTTATGAGCACTTCAAAATCACGCATCAATGGTCAGTCTGGATGAAATCAAATTGTACTAGGATATTGGATGTAACCCTAATGGAAATTGTTTCCCATTTATTGAAACAAGCAACAAGGTTTCAAATTTTTCAATTACATAGCTTTATTGTGGCAAAACAGCAGGCAAACCAAATGAATTCAAGTTTAACAAGATTTGAGGATATAGTATATAATAAGAATATATAGGATTTATTTCTGCCATCTATGGGTGTTTAGCACCAGACTCAAACATATCGAAATGAAATTTGGAAAGAAATGGCAACAAATGATAGGTACAGTCATTACTGAGAAAGAATGGCAAATTATTTTCTCCTTTCTGCAGCAACAATATGTATAAGTATGAGGGAGAATTTTTATAGGGTCATCTACAATTGGTATTTAACTCAGTATAAATTAAATAAAATTTATTGCACAAACCAGTATGCATGTTGGATATGTGGAGAAAAGAAGGCAGATTTTATACATATGTTTTGGCATTGTCCAGAGGTGAAAATATTTTAGTCTAAGATTCTCATTTAAGTTTATCTCGTATTAGGGATTATTATCCTTATAGAACCCAAGGTAGTATTACTGGGACTAGTAGTCGGTATAAGGATGATTTTTGACATGTTTACAGCTGCAGAATTGCTATTTGCAAAACATTGGAAAATGAGTGAACATCTTACAATTAAATTTTGAATTTGAAAAGTCTGGTCTATTGAAATATTATCAAAATTGTCAGAAATTGTTCAGTTAAGAAACAGTTATATTTTTAAAAGCTTATTCCTCTGATAGCTGTTTTTTTAATTTTCGAGGAATAAATATATCATTTGACTTGTATAAATGTGTCTCACTTTTATATTAAATAGGGTAATCTTACTATATAATTGAGTAAGCATATTTCAGACAACTCACTTTATACCCTGGTGCCCCACCAGAGGGTGCTGCCATGGAGGGAAGCCTAGGCAAGGCACCATGTGCCTCCAGAAAACATGCCACGGCGGGAAGCCCAGGCCAGGAGCAGGATGGGAGCAGGTGGCAATGCCCACCTCCCGCTTTCACCCAGCTGGTATTAGGAGTGAGGCAGGTGTCAATGCCCACCACCCAACTTAAGCCAGCTGATATTAGGAGTGGTGCAGGTGGCAAAGCCTGCATCCACTTTGAACCAGTTGGGATCAGGAGCAGAACAGTTGTCAATGCCCACCCCCCTGCCTTAACCCAGCTGGTAAAAGGAGTGAAGCAGATGGCAATGCCCCCACCCCCTCCATCTTAACCCAGCTGGTATTAGGAGTGGAGCAGGAGGCAATGCCCTTCTTCCCTTCACCCAGCTGGGATAAGGAGCAGAGCAGGTGGCAATGCCCGCCTTCTTCAACTTACCAGAATAAGCCACTGAGCAGGCAGCAATGGCCACCCTGTCTTTACCCTGCCGGAGTTATGAGCCAAGCATGCAGCAATGCCTGCTCCCCTTCAACCTGCTGGAATCAGGAGCAGAGCAGGTGTCAATGCCTGCACCCCCTTCACCCAGATGGGATCAGGAGTAGAGCAGGTAGTAAAGCCCGCCACCCACTTTCACCTGTCAGGATCAGGCGCGGAGCAGGAGGCAATGCCTGTTCCTCCCTTCACCCAGCAGGGAGAAGGTGGCAATTCCCCCCCCCACTTCACCCAGCTGGGATCAGGCTCGGAGCTGGTGGCAATGTCTGCCCCCCTTCACCCAGTCATCATCAGGTGCAGAACAGGAGGTAATGCCCCCCCTTACCCAGCATGTATCACGCATGGAGCAGGTAGCAAAGCCCACCATCCCTTCACATGGCCAAGATCAGGCAGATCTGGCATGGAGTAGATGACAATGCCCACCCACCCCTCCTTCACCATCTGGAATCAGTGACGGAGGAGGAGCGAATGCCTGCCTGCCCTCCCTCCCCTTTCTAGAGCCTGTTGTATTTTTTCCCCGCAACTGGCTTTGTTGCTAGTGGAATTAATAAATTGTCAAGACTGAGTGTGAATTAAGTAATTGTTACATCAATAAGCCTTAAATTTTATACAGTCATAACTTATAATTAAACCTACTATTATTATATTGTAATGATTTTTAGTTTATTATTTTGTTGTTAAGATGAGTTGGTTCGAAACAGAAAATGTGCTTTGATAATGTGATTTGGCAATGAATTATAAATTCTTTTTTGAAATAATAATATTTAATGGCGAATACAATCAGACACCATATTAATCAACAATAGGATTAGGATTACAGAACTGGAAAACAATATGAACAGTGAACTGTATAAGGTAAAGTAAGGTATGCTATAGACAATGCATAAGATGAAATTGCAAAGTAAGAGGACAATTCAGTAAGAGCAAGTCCCTGCAAGACAGTTTGAAAACCACTTATCTTGGTGAAACAAACTATGAAGTGCTATTTTCCCATCATCTATTGCGAACATCTGGACAGTTATGTGTGGCTACTTAAAATTTTACAGCCTTTGAATCTCTGTTAGTTTTCAGAGGTGAAACATCCTGGTATCCCAAATCTGGGTTTTTCAGAGGGTCTTTGTAATTGTGTAGAATTTTGTGTTTTTAGACATCGTTCATCTGTTGCTCTTGGTTAAAATAAAAATTTCACAAATAAAAAGCTGGAAGTAACTATTATTGTAACCTGTTTTGACACAAGCTATATATTTTACTGAGAACATAAATAGACAGGGTAGGATTCACCCAAAGTCAAGACTATTTTTTATCTCATTTGACAATGGAAAAATAAGTTTCAGTAAAATTAGGTGTCAGAGAGGATATTGTTAAGAGACATTGAACCAATGGAATACATCACACACATACACACAAAAACTTAACTAGAATATAACAACAACAACAACATCATTCGATTTATATACCGCCCTTCAGGACAACTTAGTGCCACTCAGAGTGGTTTACAAAGTGTGTTATTGTTATCCTCAAGACAATCACCCTGTGAGGTGGGTGGGGCTGAAAGAGCTCTGAAGGAGCTGTGACTGACCCAAGGTCACCTAGCTGGCTTCAAGGAGAGGAGTGGGTAATCAAACCTGGTTCTCCAGATTAGAGTCCTGCCTCTCTTAAGCACTACACCAAACTGGAATCAACTGGTGATACTGTGATTGCCTAGCAACAGACATTATTATCATCACAACAAACACCCTGTGAGGTGGGTGGGGCTGAGAGGTCTCTGAGAGAGCTGTGACTGACCCAAGGTCACCTAGCTGGCTTGAAGAAGAGGAGTGGGGAATCAAACCTGGTTCTCCAGATTAAAGTCCAGCCGCTCATAACCACTACACCAAACTGGATCTCTGTTTTGCAACGTAATGGTATTGCAGTGAAGCCGATGATCCATTTTTTCACATGTGGTGGAACTGCCCCAGGGTGATGTCTTTCTGGAAGATGGTGTCAGATTGTATATTGTACAAAACTGGAATTTGAATCTACCTACTGCAAAGGTATTTCTGTTGAATTATGTAGGAAGAGTCCCAAGAAAAAACAGAAAATTTCTATTGTATGCATTCTCTGCAGCATGTATTGCTTTTGCTTGTTAGTGGAAAATAAATCATCTCTGAATAGACAAGAATAGCTGGACAAATTCAAGGATTATTTTTGCATGGTCAGACTGATTTACCTTTTGAAAGCTAAAAACTTTACTGGTATAGATGATGGGAGTTAAACTATGGCACGTATGGACAATATTGACTCTGTACTATGTATGGTTTGATAAGGATTTAATGACATATGTTATAGCTAGGCTTTGACCTATGTATTTTTATATTTGATGAAAACAGAATTTTAAAAAATTAAGCATGTTTCTAACGAAGTAGAAGAACAGGAAAGTTTTAAGCAACTTGAATGATTTTTGAGAGAGAGGGTTAATAACGGGAGGGAAAGTAGGCCTTATGAGGATAAAGGGTAATTCTGAGGAAAAATCTGAGTAGTTCACAACAGGTTTCTTCTGATCAGAGAAGGGGTCTGTCAGAATGGTTTTGTTTCATCCATTTGGTATAGCATCACAAAGATATGAAAAAAGGAATGCATGTGTAGATCACCGCACCCCACTGAAACGAATTAAAAAAAACTCTTGTGGGAACTTTGGCCGTGCAAAGTTCCTTTAACTAGAATATATTATTAAAAAGGGATCTGTGTGAACTTTTATTACTATTTACTAACAATGGGCTCGTGGCAAAATTAGTCTGCAGATTTGTTTGACAGCAAGCCTTGCTGAGGAAAAGTCAATACAGCTTCTGCCAAGGGACGTCTCATGGAAGCTGCTTGTTCATTCTGTTTGCTCATCCCCTAAATAGGAGGAACTGCCCTCTGGTGCAATGCAAAACAAATATTCTGACACTCATTTTTCTTTGCTTCTTTTTAGAACTCAGGGCCAAGCTACAAGTGACCAATGACACTTGAACGGCAAGTGGATTGAGTGGAGGGCAAGTGAACAGGGAGAAATACACTTGCCGTTCAAGTGTCATTCGTCACTTGTAGCTTGGCCCTCAGAGGAACAAGGAAGGTGCATCAGTTTCCTTGTTCCTATCTGTTTTTAAAAGCTAAGCACGGACTTTAAAAAGCTAATTTCAACAAACTTAAAGAAATGCTGGGTAGAATCTCATGGTTAACTTAGTAACACACAAGGAGAAGGGAGTTCAAGATGGGTGGGAGATTTTAAAGATTGAGATATTGAAGGCATGATCACAAATGATTCCAATGAGAAGGAAAACTGGAAGGCACCAAAAGAAGTTTTGGGATGAGCCAAGAATTTAAAAGGACACATTTAAGAAATGGAAGGAGGGGCATATAACAAAGTGAAAAGATCAAATATTTGTTTATAGCTTGCAGAAGAGAAAAAGAGTTCTCAAACAGATGGGGCAGCTTGCCTAAACTTTGGTGCCAAGCACTCTGCTGCCCCCTGCAGGAACCAAGGGGCAGAGCAGTTTTGCCAATACCAAGAGGAGTGGACTGCTGCAGTTACGGAGTTGGAATTTAAACTAGCACTGGCCCAGCAAACACAAAAAGTGCTCAGACTCAGACAAAAAGAAATACAGAGAGAGAGAGAGAGAGAGAGAGAGAGAGAGAGAGAGAGAGAGAGAGAGAGAGAGAGAGAGAGAGATTCTTTATTAAATACATGGCTTTTCTAGGACCCAAAGGCTTGTTTTGAGTGTCTTAAGAAAGTCATTCCATAAATGCAAGACTGTAGGGGGTCAGGAAAGTCAGTGAAATTTAGGAAACCTTGATGAATCTGTGGCATTCATGCCCATAGTTCCTTATACATGTGCAAAATGTGAGTGAGTGAGTTAGTGGGCTGGAACAGAAGGCAGTAGAGGCACTTTCCACAAACACTGCTAGCAGTTGCTTGAAGATGGCTGCCATATGGTGCCAGGGTTAATGGCCTGCTGTGTGAACCAGGCCATATGAAATGGCATGTAGATAACTTAAAGCACATAACCTTCTGTGGCAACTCAGCATAGTACCCAGCAGATACTACACACTTTTTATGGTTGTCATTGGTGCATTGTATTTTGACAAACAAGGGCGCTGGGAACGGGGACAAGCAAGAGACTGCAGGATCCTCATCCTGTGGGAAGCCAGGAACATGGATATCAGAAAGAGAAGAAAAGTGAAACCTTTCATTGTGAAACAGGTTGATTTTTATCTGCAAGGCTTCAATAATGGGACTTTTTTCTGAATCAAACAAACTGTACCAAGAGTTGAAGTTAAAACTCCAAAAGATGACAAGCGTGCAGCTGACAATTCACACAGCAGTTGGCAAGTAATGAAAATAACGTGAACTTCTGCTGCAGGAATGTTAAGAAGCTCGTAAAGGGTTCCAATGGTTTTTCTGGCAGTCCATCTGCTTGTCCACTAGGATTTTATTCTCAAGAATAATTGCTCCCATGGCATTGACTGGGAGAACTAATTCATTTTTATTTCATCCTTATCCTGTAATGAGCCCCAATATAATTAGGTCTAATTTTCATTGGGTTCCCTCCGGCTGATGCTCCAATAGGAATGGCACTGACCATGTGGCTGGCTTGGAGGAGGATGGATGCTCCTCCTCTGCTAGGCTGGCCATGCCTCCACTGTGTCCTGTACCCAGTGCCAGCCCAGCCTGCCGGTGAGTTGTCAAGCTTCTCTTGGGATACAAGACTCTCTCTCTCTCTCTCTCTCTCTCTCATACACACTCACACACACACACACACACACACACACGAGCAGAGCTAGCAAGCTCTAAAAAGTAGGAACAACACAACTAGAACCCAGTGACTAAGGAGTCAAGAATCAAAAATCAACAACCATACCTTGTGAAATTTACTAAATAAGCAAAGTGCAAAATGCAAAATATAACAATGAACATGTAAATGAAGTACAAATCATAAGTCAAAAATTCAAGAATGGAGTGAAGAACAGAAATACCCAATATTTCATATGCACAATGGCAGGGTCAACATAAAGTCTATTGCACAGTAGCCCAAGTGGAGATGGCGTATTCCAGAGGTAATGAAAGATGACAAGCAGGGTTCCTCCACAGCCATCAAGCTGGGTCTCCTCCTCTGCTACGGGTTTCAGCCAGCAGAATTTCCAATACCCGTTTCGTTGGTCACTTCATCAGGCTAATAATCCAACTGGACTGTAATCATTTATATGTATAATCATAATCATTGTAATAAATATGTAATAAATATATAATAAATATTTAATAAATATATATATCACATTTAATAAATATATAACAGTTAATAACAATAAAATTAATACAATAAAGTTATGTGCAACTTACTGGTCACCACGTGCTTCATTTTCTAGTTCTTACTCAACCCAAAGTCTTATCTACGATCAATGTCGTGTAGGGGCTAATTGCCAATCACGCTACTTAATATAGGCACTGGAACTAAATGGTTCACTTTACTTAAAGAGATATACACTGTGTTACAATTTTAAAGCAATATTGCTTTAAATAAATATTGCTTTAAATAAAGCAATATTTCGTTGCTGAATAATGACTATAAAATTTTTGCAAAAATATTGGCGGAAAGACTGAAGGAAGGGCTTGTGGAATTTATTGCCGAAGAACAAGTAGGTTTCCTTCCAAATAGACAAATCAAAGATAATTTGAGAACTGTTCTAAATGCAATAGAATATTACGATAAACACTGTGAAAAGGAAGTTGGTTTCTTTTTTGTGGATGCAGAGAAAGCTTTTGATAATTTAAATTGGAGTTTTATGTTCGCCACAATGGAAAAACTGCAAATGGGAAAAGACTTTATTCAAGCGGTAAGAGCGATTTACAAAGACCAATGTGCAGCAATTGTAGTCAATAACGACTTAACTAAAAAACTGGAAATTAGGAAAGGTACAAGGCAGGGCTGCCCATTATCCCCATTGTTGTTTATCTTGATTTTGGAAATATTGTTGATTCAGATTCGAGAGGATGATGCGATAAGAGGCATAAAAATTAAAGATTTTACCTACAAAGTTAGAGCTTTTGCGGATGATGTGATGGTTATTGTCGAAGATCCAATACAAAATATGCTAAAGTTGTTGGACAAAATAAAGGAATTGGGAGAGTTGGCTGGATTTTATGTCAATAAGAGAAAATCTAAGATACTATGTAAGAATATGACCAAACAAAAGCAACAAGAATTGATGGAAATTACAAATTGTGAAGTAATACATAAAGTAAAATATCTAGGAATTGAACTTACAGCGAAGAATATTGACTTGTTCAAGAATAACTATGAAAAGCTATGGCAGCAAATTGACAGAGATTTGATTAAATGGAATCAATTAAATCTGTCATGGCTGGGAAGAATAGCGGCAGTCAAGATGAATGTGTTACCTTGGATTATGTTCTTATTACAAACAATTCCAATTATTAGAGACACTAAGCAATTCGAAAAGTGGCAAAGGAAGATTTCCGATTTTGTATGGGCAGGCAAGAAACCGCGAGTAAAAATGAAAGTTCTGTGTGATGCCAAGGAAAGAGGTGGACTGCAATTGCCGAATATTAGACTATACTATGAAGCAATTTGTTTGGTTTGGCTTAAAGATTGGATGTCTTTGGAGAACTGTAAGCTACTAACTTTGGAAGGTTATAAAAAACTGTTTGGGTGGCATGCCTACTTGTGGCATGATAAATTGAAAGCTGATTCTATGTTTCTACATCATTATGTGAGAAGGAGTCTCTTCACAATCTGGAAAAAATATAAAAGTTACCTGGGCGAAGGTATCCCCTCGTGGGTGGTACCATATGAATCTATCGACCCGAGAGTTATTTACAATAGAGATCAATGTCTGTCCTATAAAAAGATTCTCATTCAGGAACAAAATATGTTAAGAATTAAAACAGAAGAAGAGTTAGGTTCATGTTATGGATGGTTTCAATATAGGCAGATAAAGGACTTATATAACTCGGATCGTTCAAAAAGTGGAATTAAATGGAAAGATTCGGAATTGGAAGAAGTTATATTGCAAGAAAGTAAGAAGAAAATTTCAAAAATTTATAAAATTCTTTTGAAGTGGCATACAGAGGATGAAACTGTTAAAGTCCAGATGGTGAAGTGGGCTATAAATTGTCAGAGACATAACAATGGAGTCATGGGAGTATTTGTGGGAAAATACAATGATCTCAACTTGTACCAGTATTAAAGAAAATGTTTTTAAGATGATATATAGGTGGTATTTGACGCCAAAAAAAATAGCTTATGGAAATGCTAAAATGTCTGATAAATGTTGGAAATGTAAAAGTCATGAAGGATCACTGTATCATATGTGGTGGACTTGTGAGGTAGCTAGGCAGTACTGGGGAGATATTTTAGAAATGATAAATGAGATTTTGCAGATTTCAATAATAAAGAACCCAGAACTCCTGCTACTGAATTTAAATATGGAAGATGTTCCTATACAACATAGAACATTGCTATTTTACATGACAACAGCGGCAAGAATACTATATGTGCAGAAATGGAAAGTGCAAGAAATACCATCTATTGGAGATTGGATACAAAAGTTGCTGTACATGGCGGAAATGGACAAAATGACAAGAAGGCTGAGAGATCAGAATGCTGAAGAATTTTTTAAGGATTGGGGTAGATTGAAGGAGTATTTGGAAAAAAAGTGGGACGTGAAGGGGAAACTGTGGCAATTTGAAAGTTATTAGGGGAATTTAGTGGGGACAGTAATCTTTACCATAAGAAAAGTTTTAATTATTGTAAAGTTTAAATTTTAAATAGATTTGAGTTTAATGGGAATTATTTAGTTTATTAATGTAATAAGAGTTAATTATATATAGAGAGAATAGAAAAATAAGTTATAGAATAAGATATGGGTTGGAAAACTGTTGGAAGTCACCAGAAAAGGGGGGAGGGAAAGGGTGGGGGAAAAGTGATATCTAGGTTTAATAATTGAAATAATGTTTGTAAATTTGTACTCACCTAATAAATTTTTTTTTTTTTAAAAAGAAAGTTCATGCTACAATAAAGTTAGCTAGTCTTAAAGGTGCTACTGGACTCTTTACTATTTTATGAATGTCATTTTAGGGATCTGGATTCTGATTTATCTTGTTTTTAAGCCTCATTTTTATTACTTGTTTATTATTAATAACTCTTCCACTTTTGTTTTTATGATTTTATGATATTATGTTTACTTTTTGAGCCACTATGAACAGGTTTCTGGAAAAGTGGCCTATGAATTTCCAAAATAAATAAATGGCAAAAATGTAAATAGCAGGGCCTTCCATGGCTAAGTACAGTTATGAGGAGGGGTGCAGAAGTGTCCCAGGGGCCTCCAGTGCTCCTTTTGTGATATGCATGTTGTCAGAGAATGCAAATTATAGTTTGTGAAGCAGGAGTGGATTTATGGTTAGCTAATTCTTTCAGAGAGCTGCTTGCACTTGAGCTTCCTATCTGTTTCCAAATGCCCTTGCTATATTCTATTCAGAGTTAAATTCCACTGCCAACTCTATCTATAATATCAGGACTAGAGGACAGCTTGGCTGTGAGTGCATATTGCAACTAGAACGAAAGTACTCCACACTTGCTTTGAAAATGTGCAAGTGATTTCCCAGTTAGTTTATTTTTTGTAGCGGAGCTGCTCGAAAATATTTGCAACCTCTGAGTGGTTTGAAGAAATAAACATGCAAGTTGGTGGTTTATTTATGAGAAGTTAAATCAGAACTGTTGTTAAGAATTCAAAAGTTGTATGAACTCTATAATTCTAGCTTCTTAATTTCCATATAGTTGAACAAAAAATGACCAGCATTTGTTGCCGAAAACATTTACTAAGAACACATTGCCTCACACATTGGGGAATCTCAAATAAGGCTAATTTTGTTAAAAGGGCCTCAGGGAAGTCATATTTTAAATGCCACTGGACATTTGCCTCTAGAGATGTAAACTACATTTGTATTGAAGACGCTAAGACTGGCTTCAATAAAATATTAATAAGCATCACCCCCCCCCCAAACAACAACATCAACTCTGGAAAGAGATTGTATAACACTTCCTAATTTGAGTTAATTCAGATAAAATATTTAGAATGATAACCAATTGACCAGGGCTACAGGTTGACCAATTAGTTGTGTTTTGCAGTCTTACTGTATGGGAAGGGGGGCTTCAATAAATGATGTCTCCACTGACTCTGGAAAGGAAGGAGCCAAGAATAGAGATCTGTTCCCTTGGAGGAAATGGCAGCTCTGGAGGGTAAACTCTATGGAATCACATCCCAGCTGAGCTCCCTTCCAAAACTCCACCCTTCATATGCTACACACCCAAATCTCCTGGATTTTCCCAGGCCAGAGTTGGCAACCCTATCAATGACAGGATATGGGGAAAGGTTACAATGGGTGAGAGTATTCTTACAAAAATGAAAGCATAAAAGGGTGTTAGGAGGGCGTACAATGGGAGAGGAAAACCACACAGGCCTTGAAGGATTCCTTGCAAAAAAGGCTGCCTGTGAATGCCTCACATTTCTGATTTGTACAAATTGAAAAATGGAATCAGTACAATGTATCTCATTCTCAACTCAGCCAACTCTGAGGATGCTTAAATCTGTAGACTGGAGCTGTGAACGGATGAGACAGATCTTTCGCCAAACCTGAAAAAACTCACCAAGTTTGCAGGAAACCCTGAAATCTAAGAGTCATTCTACATGTTACAGCCCCTAGGACTATTTCAGCACTTGAAAAAGTGCACAGGGAGCAGTGGACAAGATTGCATGGAACCGCTGCTCAGTGGAACTGATAAAGATTGGGTCCTCACTGCAATTTTTAAACAGCTAAATTCTCCTCTAAAATGTCCCTGGCAGCCACAGGTTGGACTTGTGGCTGCCATAACATGTAGTTTGGCTCTAAAAAAAATACATAAGGGGGGGGGGAAGAAGCATCTGAAGCTTTTCGAAATGGATGCCCTCAGAGACCGTAGTTAGGCAACCAGTTTTGCCAACATTTCAGGCTTGGTTTCTGAGTAAAAGGCAGGTAGGGCCAGGGCCCTTTCTGGGGCTTTTGGGGGGCCTTTGAGGGCCACCTCATTGGGAACAGGCTGGTGACTTGCTACCATCTCACTTGCATGAGTCACCCAGGGCTGGCTGCTTGCTACTGTTCAACAGCTGCCACTCCATGAAAGCTAGGGTGGTATAGTGGTTAGGGTTTCAAACTAGGGACCTTGAATCCCCATTGGGTAACCTTGGGCCAGTTACACATTCTCTGCCTAATCTACCTCACAGGCAGGGGCAGAGTGGCCTTTAAGAGTATTGGGATGCTTCCCGGTTGGCCATGTCACCTCTGCTGCCTGGGCCAGGCTAGACCTGTTACAAAAAAGCCCCATGTGAGGTGCAGGAGGCAGCACCCAGCCCACACAAGCCTCACATGAGGTGAGGAGGGAGAAGCACACCTGGCTCATCCCATGTGAATCCCTGTGTAGCACCTGATTCAGCCCACCCAAGCCTTGCTTGAGGCAAGGGTGGAGGAGGCAGCTGGGCTGGGCCAGTCCTGTAACAGAAGGGCTGAGCTTGCCTGCCACATCCAAGCCCCATGCAAGGCAAAGGAGGCAGCACCATGTCTTCCTGAGGCAAGGTGAGTAAGGAGGCATCCAGCCTTCATGAGCCCCACACCAGATGAGGGAGGTGGTACCTGCCTCAGCCTGCTTGAGCCCCATACAAGGCGAGATGACGGAGGTGAGACCTGGTTCAGCCTGC
Source organism: Eublepharis macularius (assembly GCF_028583425.1). NCBI lineage: Eukaryota > Metazoa > Chordata > Lepidosauria > Squamata > Eublepharidae > Eublepharis > Eublepharis macularius. The sequence continues at coordinate 38,378,894 of NC_072794.1, forward strand.
CCTGTGTGAGGCAAAGGATGCAGCACCCAGCTAGCCCGAACCCCATGTGAGGCAAAAGAGGTGACACCCAACCAACTAGTTAGGCAGTCTGCTTCTGCCTTCTTCTTCCCCCCCCTCTGTTGGGAGGGCACGGCGGGGTCAGGCAGACTGCCTTTTATTCTCTCCCTCCCTTGTTTGGGGACTCGGGCCAGGGCAGGTTGTGGGAGCAGTCCCTTTCCAGGTTTTTCACTGCAAGTCTGCCTCTCCTCTCAGGGTTGTTCTGAGGATAAAATGAAGGGGAGGAGAATGATGTAAGCTGCTTTATATCCCCATTGTGGAGAAAGTTGGAGTGTAGCAATAAATAAATAATAAATATAGCTGAAGATGGGGGTCAGATAAAAGTTAAGTTGATTGGGGAGTGGGATGAAGAGAAGAAAGCAGAAAAGGGGGAGGATATGGGGTTTTCCAGGAAAAGAGGAAACAGTGGAGAAAGTGATACAGGGGAAAAGAGGGCTTTTTTTTCTGGAAAAGAGGTGGTAGAACTCTCAAGAGGGAAATGAGGGAGAAATACACGGGATTCTTTGAAATAATATTATTTTCATGCACTATGGACTTACATCAACTTAAAGCAGTTTCCAAACTTTAGAAATGTCATCAACTTCCTCAGTTCTTTTTTGGGGTCTGCTTAATGGAATACAGGCCATTTTCTCAGTAATGCCTACAAAAGCTCCACATTGCAGAGAGCTTACCTAAGGCCTTCTAGGGAGTCTGTGGCAGAAGTTAAATTTGAATGGAGGGCTTCCTACCTCAGTTTATCCTCAGCTACTGCATTATGCAGCCCCATTAAAAAGAGTCTACCTAGCAGCACACATCAAATCTCTCCCTCCCAAAAGCTCAAGAGAGCATGCTCCCCCTCCCCTTTTTTTACCCTAACAACTTTATACAGGAGGTTAATCAGAATGTGACTGACCCTGCACGCTTCATTGCAGAGTGGGGACTTGAACCCTTGTCTCTTAGACCCTATTAGTCCGACACTTGGCATAACATCAGCTCTTATCTCTGTCTTATTGCCCTCATTTGGGAAGTAGCAAACAAGAAAGTCTTTACACACACTTGCTGAGGACATTCTCATTACAAACAAGCCTGTCTAGGAGGAAATTAAGAGGGTGGGGTTTGAAAAGAAGAGAGAGAAAGCAAGCAGCAGGGAAGAGGGAGTGGTGAGGTAACAAAACTGGGGTCCAGGGGCATGTCGGGAAAACAAAAGCATTAATAACAACAACAGCAGCAACAACTGCATTTATATACCACTCTTCTAGACAGATTAGTGCCTCACCCAGAGCGGTGAGCAAGTTAGTGTTATTATTATCCCCGTGATGCAGCTGGGGAGCTTACCCAAGGCCACCTACTGAGCTCATGGCAGTAGTGGAATTTGAACCAGTAGAGTACTGATTCGCAGCCAAACCACTTAACCACTGTGCTACAGCAGCTCCACCATATGCTTCCATGAGTCATCGCTCACTCCATCAGGTGCATGGGAATAAGTTCTGTTAGTTTTAAAAGTGTTGTTAGACTTCTGTTTTTTGTTGCTGCTGCTGCTGCAGATCCAATGAAGCTACCCTTTGGGCATCACCCCCATTGAGAGCAGCATCTTGTGGGGGGAAGACAGAAGTGATGTTGCCACAACTCCCGTAGAGTTGCCAATCTCCAGCGGAGCATTTATTCTAGGGGAAGTGAGCTTGAAGAGACATGGGGAAATAGTCCTGCTCAATTCTCTGAGAACCTGTAGGATGCTGGAGAAAGAGTTCTCCCAGCCGTTTAGCCCCACATCTTGATTCCTCGTACAAATCTAATAGAGAAATTAGTCTAATATAAGTTCCCCTTTGATTTTCTAACAGGAGACATTCTGCTGGCATTTGTCAATCTGTGGTGGAGAAAGCACACACTCTTCATTCCTCTACACCCAGTTAATTGTTGTAATTGCTGGCAAGAAAATTAAGTGTTCCATTGGAATGGCAAACTTGGCTTAGATGCAAATGTTCCTGCTGCTGTCATTGCCACCTTTAACTCCCATTAATGTTAATGGCTGCTGCAGGCAGGTGGACAGAATGCCTTCTTCCTCTGGAGAATAGTCTGGGGAGCAGGGCCACTCCACAACCAGTGAAGGGCTCGTGGAATGGACTGTGACCTGGCTCTACATAGCCAATCTCTGGAGTCCCAGGGTGGTAGCCCTAACTTTTACCACTTACTGCTGAGTGTTGGTATAGATAGTCACTAGTATTGGTGATAGTTCTAGCATCATAGGACAGACCATTTAACAGGTAAAAAATGTAAACATTTGGGTGCGTGTGTGTGGGGGGTATTGCACATCTCTTCCCTCCCCCAAATATATGCATGTCATCTTTTTCATGCTTCCTAAGATAGTTTTGGCTTGTATGTTTTCTAAAAATAACATGGAAAATAGCAGCTCTTAATGACCTTGTGGGAGTTACGAAGTGAACAACATTGTTATGCAAACCCACATTAGCCAAGGTAATACAGTGGAACAGAAACAACATGCATGAGTGTGGGAAGATAAATAATACAGATCCCCAAGGTCAGAATTTTTGGGATCATCTAATCTACAGCTGTCAGGCCATTAAGTGCCACTCTGGCATCATCCCAAAGTTCTTAAAACAAATGCGGCCCTGAGAGGATTAAATTATAACAGCATGTGGTAGACGGAGAGCTGCATGACCAGATCAGCTGTTGCCAGAAAGCTTTACAAGTGAATTTAGTAAGAGGCACCCAGACAAACAACTGAAGCTTCACGGTTCAGCATAAAAAGCCCCTCTCTTCTTTAACACCCACTGAACTTGAGCACATTGTGATTTCAGAGGACCAAACAATTGGTGACCACTAAGGTTATGCATAATGGGAAAAACGAGCTGACAATACACACACAAATCGCTTGTTTGGCTCATTAATGCAGCTTCTGGAATACTGAATCAAATCTGGGAGACTAAATTGTAATGAGTCCCTCCTACCAATAAGTTTGTGTGTTTTGTTTCATTTCATACCTTCCAGCAGCAGGCAGGCACTGGGCTCACCTTAAAGAGTAACAGCTTGTTTTTCCTGAACAGCATTCACCATTCAGATCCCAAGGGGAAAGAGACTTTACATTATAAATTGACTTTGTTGATGGGAAAGGGGAATGAGACCAATACACATGAGTGATCTCTCCCCCCTCCCCCATCGCTGTCCAGGAAATGGCATTCTCTCCCTCCCTGCCAATTGCATCCTCTCAAGGAGAGACCATTCCCCTCCGAGCAGTTTTGGAAACATGGAAGGGAGTCTTCAATCATAGGCTGCAATTTGGAAGACACTTCCCTGGAAGTAAGCACCATTGAATAACATGGGACTTACATCTGAGTAGACCTGTTTAGGATTGCTTCTATTGCTTTCAGGGCACTCTCTTTTTCTGAGTCAAATGGCAAACATGTTCCTGTTCTGCCCTTTCAAAAACAATCCTGCCTGCTCCCACAGCAAAAAGAAATCTTATGGGGAAAACAAAGGTAAGTTTTGGCAGGGAAGGAATTCAGCCAATCAGTCTTCCTGCCTGCACTTGGGCAATGGAGAAGATTGACAGCTAGAACACACCATTTTGCAGCAGAATTCTGAGCATCAAAAGGAAGGATTTGGATTTCCCTCTCATTATAGAAACAAAACTACAAAGCACAAGGAAAGAGCAGAATTCAAAGATAGAAGTTACTGGCACTATGGAAAAAGAAAAAATGCACTATGTAATCCGCCTTGAGTGTCAGTGAGAAAGGTGGACTATAAATGACAATCAATCAATCAATCAATCAGTCAATCAATCAATCTGATAGGAGTGCTTTCCTCTTTGAGAAGTCCTCACTTCCTCTGCCCCACTCACCAACACTAGCCTTCTACTGGCCATTGTTGTGTGTGTGTTATTGTGCTTGAGGAAAAACTCAGTGGATCAATGGTCTAGGCTAGGAGGCTTGATGCAGTTTTTGGTTAAGCACAAAAACATCTGTCCCAGAGCCTCATTTCCCCCTTGAAAAGAACAGTGTGCTGCCAACTGCGCAACAGGCTGAAACTCATGAAAATGGAAACACCCAAATGGATCAGTTCTGAGCTGGCACTGGTCTACCTGGAACAAACAGTAATGCAACAGAATGATTTAGGAACCCTTAGAACCTAAACTGAAATGGAAATTTTCTCATTGCACACTACTGACTACATTGTTCATGTGAATGTGTCACCTGTATTATTTTATAACACTTTTGCACATTCGGCAGCCATTTTCTAGAGGGGAACGGATCTCTATAGTCTGTAGATCAGTTGTAATTCTAGCAAATCTCCAGGTACCACCTAGAAGTTGGCAACCTTAGATCCAAGCCAAGCGGCCCCTGTGGTGCTGTGAGAGGTGTTGAGGACTTCCCTATAAGTTAAATGGCTAGTCCACACCTGAAGGATCATTAACCAGGGGTGTTCCTCTGGCTCTGCGTTTTTCATTTGTCAGTCTGAGCAGATTCCTAAGGAAAGAAATGTTGCAGTGGGTGTGCAGTGGGAGGATGTTGTGTTGGACTCATAATTTCAGGTCCAGACTGAGCTTATAGTGAAACCTTTTTAAAAACCCTGTATTCTATTTGCCTTGATCTTTCTAGGATTGGCACTGACAATTTGCTTGCAGTGAAATTCAAAGCGTGTTTGAGTTTCTTTGTCAGGCAAAACATCTGAGAAATTCCAAAGGACTCCAAAAGAGTTTCATTTCTAATAAAATTTCCCCAAGTGGGGGGTTGGTCAGAACTTTGCTTTTTAACTTCCTTTAGTTCCGTCCCCCTCCTCCTTTTTGCCTCCCTCAACACACTCTTTAGCCTCTCTTTGATTATGCTTCTGCTGGCATTAATGATTCTTTTGACCCATCTCACACTTTGAGAATTAGATCATAGGTGTGAAACCAAAGACCATCCACTTGTTCTCAGAAAGAAAGATTCATTATAATTATAGCACCCTTGCCTCTCTTCCAGTGTATCCCATACAGTATATGTCAACTGCTAGGCTTTGCAAATCGTACCTCTCCTGACATCTGGGTTGCTAGAAGCAACCCCGGCAAGCTCAGAAAATGGATCTTTAAAGTCTCTGCCTGCCTTCAGCCTGAGAGGTAAGAGTGCAACAGGGAAAACATAATTAATGCTGACATCCAGAGGGTTACGAACATCTCTTATTAAGGGCTAATGCATTTGAACTTGCTCTGACTGCAGGGTTGGGAAACTTGGATTCCCAATCATTATGAGAATATATAATTCACCAAGAATTATGTTTAGAAGCCACTTAGATCACCTGAAACACTTTTAAGGTTTTTATTGTGTCAATTAAGTGTGACTCGAAGTTCTCAAATACTTGTTTATTGCATGAGAATATTTTACTGATCATAATTTGATCGTACTTGGACTTGGCAAAGCTGGTGGCTAGAGAGTTGTATTTGACTAGAGAGCTGATGGCTAGAGAGAGTTGTAATACTCTGTTTATAGAGAACATAAGAATATCAATTAGACTCAGACTAATCTGACCAATTCATCCCAGTTTTGTACTCTTATGACTAGAGACACCCCCCACCCCCGGTCCTGTGGGAAAAACCAGAATTCTGAAACTGCTGCCATGTTTTGAAACTTTCAGGCCACCTTGTCTGCATCTGACGAAGAGAACTGTGGTTCTCGAAACCTTATGCTACAGTCAAGTTGGTTAGCCTTGAAGGTGCTACTGGACTCTTTTCTCTTTTGTCGCTTCTGTGCCCCTTATGGAAAGTGGAGCTCTGGTTTTACTGGGGGGGAGGCATTAAAATGTGCAAACCCATCTGTATTTTTTTAAAAAATTGCTTTCAGTTGCCTTGAGTCCCAGGATTATGGGATATAAATTAAAATAAACCCTTTTTAATCCATGGTAATTTCATGAAAATCACGCATTCTTTTTTGCCTTGGGAATTGCTGGATATATAAAGATGTGTTTCTGTGTATTACTTGTATTGGCACTTAGGTAGGACAGGTTCGGGTGAACCGTGCCCATAGAGAGATGGAACGTTGCAGTAGAATTCATTATTGATCTTACTGTGGGATACAGAATTTTAACATGCAAGGGATTGTTTTCGAAAAGCCTGTATAAGCTTTTAAGATCCCTTTGGCACGGCACAACGGTCCTTTGCTTAGTTGGTTGTTTCTAGGGCTTGCTTTTGGGAATTCCTTCTCCTTTTGTCTACGAATGAATCAAAATTTGATGCATGGTGTGTGGATATTGGAGCAGGGAGATGAAGGGTTCCTCCTTGATAATTTCTCAATATGCTGCTCTAATTCCTCTTGACATTGTTCTTCCTGATCCCAAGCAAGCACAAATGAAAAGAGATAATAACTTGGATCCAGATCAAATTTTTCTGCAGCTGCAAGGATTTCCAGCCACACAGTGCAATTCTCCTACCTCCCCCTTTTCACACCAGCCTGAAATGTACCCCCAAATCCTGTGTCTTTGGTAGAGATGGGTACGAACAGCAATACGAACAAAAAAAAGAGCCACGAACAGCCCGATCTGCTATTTGCAAACAAGTTGTTTGTCAGGCCCCATTCTAAATGAACAGGTGGTCATTGCAAGCCTTGTTCATTGCTGTTCGTCAAGCCAGACAGTCTGGCACCTGCAATCAATTCCCTTGGCAACTTAGGCAGGGATTGTCTGAACTCTGTCTGAACTCCTGCTGTTGCCCTGGAAACCCCAATCTAAGCCCAATTTAGCTTGATAGGCAGGTCTTCCTTTCAAGTATGGAGCTCCAAATTTGTTACAACAAGGGAGCAAAGAGCAGGGGGGAGGGGGGCTCCCAGCTCTGGCTTAGTTTGCAGACAGTGGAGAGGGAGAGGCAGTTGCTGTTGGCATTTTGATAGAGAGAGTGCATTGCAGCTTGAATTTTCTTTGTGTGTGGTGGGATAGGGATCTACCCTTTCAAGTTCCAGGGCTGCTGCCAGGCTCTGGGGCCAAGCTATTATTTATTATTGATACCTTTCCTGGTGCCTGCTCAGGTCAGGTTTCTGGGAGTGATGCAGTAGGGATCTTGACTTGGATGATGGCTGGAGGAGAGCCTGCTGGCCCCTACGTACAGCCAACTATGAACATGTGCATGAACAGGGCCATGTTCATGGTTGTTCGTAAGTTCCTGTTCGTTGATGGCAACGAACAATGAACATCATATTTATTTTTTTTCTGTCCGTGCCCATCTCGAGTTGGGGTGAGAGGACCCCCTGGAGCAGAATTTCATTGGGTATTTGAGGCTGCCATGGGAGGGAAGGCAAAAAATCAGGTGGGTGGAAATCCTTGTGTCTGCAGAAACATTAGTTTGGATCCAACTCTATATTTATTCCCTTTCCTATTCACGTAATCTCTTGGGTGTTCTTGTGGGAGACAGTCAACTTAATATATGCAAAGAAAATCCCTGATGAAAAAAATGGTATTTCCTTGCACCAAAAGGAAAAAAACCTGAGAACACAATTTATTTCATTGGGGAATGAGGACAAGGGCTAATCGTTGACAGTATGATATATTATTCAGGAACTGGAACATATAATTGATTTTATTATGGTCAGATAAACTTGAACAGGAACGGAGATCAGACCAATGAGATACACTGATAACAGCTTGCTTCAACAGGGGGATTTCCCCCTCATTAATGTCCATAAGCGTGATTTGTGGCATTCCTGTTTTGCTATTAGAATAAACCTGTTTTGCTCTAGATTAAAGGGGAATCTTCAGTGTGGCTTCAAGTGTGGACACTTCCTCCATTGCTTCTGTGGGGAGTGGGACAGAGCTACCATTCTCCCCTTTAGCCCTTTAAAGGTCACCTCCCCTCTTTCTTGTCAAGCTATGCTGTACTGCTACAGTGTGGCTCATCAAGGAAAGGAAAAGTGAGGACAAACGGTGGTCTTCTGGGCTTCTCAGCTTGATTGCTATTGAGCATTGGGAAAAGCAGAGGAGTGAGAGGTGGAGGGGGGAGTAGCAGCAAGTGAAACAAGTGATGCAGGAGGGGTGTGTGGATGCTGTTCCCACATTGCTTCCTGCTTCTACTGTGGCAGGCCACATTTTTGCACCCTGTGCAGATATAGTCTATATTGTATCTCTTTTCATTTGTGCTCGCTTGAGATCAGGAGGAACAATGTCAAGAGGAATTAGAGCAGCATATTGAGAATTTATCAAGAAGGAACCCTTCCTCTCCGTGCTCCAATATCCACACACCATCCATCAATTTTTTATTCATTCCTGGACAAAAGGAGAAGGATTTCCCAAAAGCAAGCCCTAGAAACAACCAAGCAAGCAAAGGACCATTGTGGAGCATGGTCAAACCAACCTAGCCCAGAACTGAGATCAGAGGCATCAAATTGGCCAATAGCTATGTCTTGACAATGATATAGCTGGAACTATAGGGGAACAGTTGCTGGATATGGCAGGGCTAGCTCAGCCCTATAACTAGACATGCCACAAAGGGAGTTTGGAGGCCTAGAACAGAACGACCTTAGAGAGGAGCATAAAACAATAGAGTTACAGAGTTGTATTGCCATGTATAGATTAGAAGAGTAATCTAACTCATATCAGTATATACAATGTACCAAGGCCCAGAGATTATGTGAGAATGGCAGGAATATCTAACTTCATAGAGGCTGGCAACATTATTTGAAGATAGTTACATCGGTGGAGGGCCAAAAGATATTCAGATGTATGAGAAACGTGTAATCACTAATCTTACATAGATTTCGTTGAGATAAGAAGTAGCAAGGATGAACTAACTCAGGGGTCATTTTGTAGAAAAAGAGCTCCAGGAATGCGTTAGCATAACTCATTAACATATGCCACACCCCTTGCCATCACCGGAAGTGTGTCATTGGCATAAGTGATTTGCATATGCCACACCCCCTGACCTCGCCTATCCTGGCTGTTTTGGACCAAATCCTGACCATTCAGGGCCGAAATTGGGCCCAAAATGACAAAAAGGGGCTGAAAATGGCTGAAAAATGGCCCCAAATGGTCAGAATTGGGCCACTGCTGAGCGGGAGAGTGATCCACCACCCGTAAGAGCATTTTGGGACCAATCCTGGCTGTTTTAGGCCTGATCCTGGCCATTTTGGGCCCAATCCAGGCCAAAACAGGCCCAAAATGGCCAAAAATCAGGTGGGCAGGGCCATCTGACGTGACCTTTTTGGAGAACTACTGGAACTGTGTTCCTGCACGTTCCCCCTCAAAATGAGCCCTGAACTAACTATTGTTTTATGTTTTAAGAAGATGTTTCCAATATGGATAACCTTGTTTGGCATATGAAGTGATAGTTAGTCAAGAATGTGGGTCTTTGAAATGGATAGGCAGCTATTGTTAAGAGAAGGTTTTGAAACCCTATGAATATGACTGGCTGACTTGATCAAGAGCTTCTTCTTAAAAGGGGCTCCTTGCCTGTGACATTCTTATCTTTGGGTAAGATACTTTTTTGGATGCATATAATTGCGTTCTGTAATGGTCTTTGTATTTGTTATAATGGATGGTATGATTTTCTGTTGATTGAGTTGTTATTAAGAATGATAAGTAGACATGCTGTAGCCTGTAATAATAAAGGCTTAAAAAGAAAGCAGAGACTCCATAATTGTATTACTTGTATAGTATACACAGTAATGAACCAAAGTCGTTATCTGTGGTGTACCTCTGGCCAGGAATTGAATGATTTGATGTAGCAAAGATGATTAGATTCTCAGGGCTTCTTAAGTGCATGCCTATATCTGAATCAAGCCTGACCAGAGTCATCCAGAACAATCTGTTCCCCCTGGCTTATGGAGTTGACAAACGTGGAGTTCATGCTTCTTTCTTTATTACAGGTATGATCACAATATTTTTTACTAGCAGAAGTGGACTTCTTTTACCTTATTAGTATCCAGCCAAATATTGAAATAAGGAATTTTCTCTATGGCAAAAGACCTTCCCCATTAGATGATTCAAAACTCTTTAATCTCTCAAATGAATAATTCTTTCAATAATCTTCTTTCGACTATATTATTGTATTAAGGATGGCATCGGATAAAGGGAGTTAATGTTCATTTATCCTTTTAAGGTGTCTTGAATTTTGTCTTGGACATAAATCTTCTGTTTGCAGGGAGTTAAAATTGAAAGCATATTGAAAGAGCAAATTGCTACTGGGTTACTGGAGGAAAAGTACATAAATGTGGTGTGTCTCCTCTCCCCTCCACCTGTGTGGTGGATGTGTTGAAATAGTGGAGTTGTTATGGAAGCTCAAAGCATATGAAAATGCGCTAATACATTTTTCTTCTGCTGGTAGTTAAAGCTTTTTTCCTCATTCACTCTGAGAGTTTCCACACAAATAATTCCAAAATAAGCAATACATTGGGAATCTGTATTACAGGTTGAAAAACATTAACTGTACTTTATTATACTTTATTATGCTTTAACTTGAAAAAGAACTCCACATTTTAATATAAAATAAGGAGCTGTTCCTTGAAATAAGGAACAGATTTGCAAGCCAGTCAGTGACTCAAGAAGACCAGTTCTCACTAACATGGATAGAAACATTGGCCGTAATCGGATAAATTAATCTTGCAGCCAGTCCATGCCCTGAATATTTAATTATTTCCTAGGAGAAACATCAGTTTAACTCATCAGAACAAGAGTTAATAATCTTGAAGCCCTGGTACTGACATCTCAATATCTTTCTTCTTATCTTAATGTAAACAGTGGTTTGTTGGTATTCCAATATTAGCTTTAGCTGACCTATAAAGACTTGTCTTCAGGTTTTGATTATCTCCCCTGAGGTCTGATCTTCATCTTAAACCAAATGGAAAAAAATGCCCCTAGCTAATGCAAGCTTACTTAAATAAAATTGATTTTAAGGTCATTCATTTCCCAGAACTTTTGACTTTAAACAAGATGTTAAAAATGTAAGAAAGCTTATTTGACTAGGACTACTTCCCTGCCCCCTGGAAACACCTCCTTTTTCCCCCTTAAGGAATTACTACAATGAAGGAAAATTACTAAATATCTTAAACCTACAAATCTTAGTAAAAGAGTTACCATCTTTTGCTGGGATAACACTCTTGCCATTGAATTCTGTGATTTCCTTCTTTAAGAAGGGAGGAAAGCTGTCATAATGATGCTTGTAGCCATTGTAGGCTGCACTGAATATATATATATATAATATCTAGATTCAGCTGAGGCTCCCAGTTCTTAGCCTACTTAACAAATTAGCACTATGGCAACTGAAAGAAGTAAAAGAATTTGGAAGGATCAGAAGTATAATAGCATTCTACAATTCCAGTAAATGTTTCTTTTTATTCTTTTAAAATAATTGACAGGTTAAATATGTATGGTCTACAAGAATCTTTTTATAGAGTTATTTATTTAAAAGATTTCTACATTGTCTCTTCGACAATGATAAGTGGTGCTCACAGAAGAGGGAAAAGGGGGCATTTTCGCATTATTTCACCTCCTCAGTGCAACCCCACAACTCAAGTGGCTGTTAGTCCACATGGGTCCCACAACCACAGGAATCCCCTTTCCTGATGTCAGAAGGGAATGCAGGGGTGTGTGTGTATGAGCGCGTGCAGAAAGCATCCCAGATCCTTGTTCCCATAATCGTGGGACTCAAACCTTAGGATTCCAACATAGACTTTTTCTCCCTGGGAAGGTTTTGAGTTGGAAAAATACAGATGGAAGGTCCATAGGTTTTTAAAGAGAGAGATGCACAGACTGGAATATTAGATTTATTCTGCCTCTGGCTTATTGCTATTTTCAGAAAATGTGTACAGATTTTCATTTCCAACTTAAAAGTTTTCCATGTATGTTCTTTTGTGGGTTCCAAACCAAAAAGATTTCCTTGGAGAAAATGCTACATTAAAGCCACTTTTTCATTCTAGTGAGACTTAAAGAATGTATGCAAAGAACATGATATACACAAAGGCATTTTTAGGCTTTATTGCCTCATTTATATTAGAATTTATTAGATACATAAAAATCTATTATATTAGATTTTTAGTCCGCCCTCCCCACTGAGCAGGCTCAGGGCAGAGCACAACATTTTAATTTACATAAAAACACATAAAAGCAGATAAAACATTGCAATAAAATTTAAAACTCTACACACAATAAAAACATCTCCTCAGATGGCAATGGAAGAGTTACTTCATTTCAGACATGGCCCATATATCCATATCTATATCTCTATATATAGGGTGGTGGACAGATCTTTTCAAGTCAAGTCAAGTATGGCTGGCAGGGGCCCAGCCACATGCCTGGCAGAACATCTCTGTCTTACAGGCCCGGTGGAAGGATAATAAATCCTGCTGGGCCCTGGTTTCATCAGACAGAGAGTTCCACCAGGCTGGTGCCAGGACTGAAAAGGCCCTGGCTCTGGTTGAGGCCAGGCGAGCCTCCCTAGGACCAGAGACCACCAAAAGATTTTTATGTGTAGAACGAAGTGTCCTCTGGGATATATATGGGGAGAGGCGGTCCTGCAGATATGCTGGACCCAGTCCGCATACGGCTTTATAGGTCAGCACCAAAACCTTGAACTGGACCCGGTACTCAACTGGTAGCCAATGCAGCTGGTGTAATATAGGTGTTATATGTTCCCCTATCATTAGTTTTCTGTGATGAAACTTGCATACATAGTATTTTGATGGGAAATCTTTCTTCTGAATGAGCCCCCTCCATGAGATGTGATCCAGTGGTGTCACTTGACAGGAAAAGTTAAGAGTTCATTACCTTTCCGTTTCATGATACACAACCAATTTCTTATCATTGTGTGTGTGTGTTAGTGTTATGTGCCGTCAAGTTGCCTCAGACCTATGGTGACCCTATGAATGAAAGACCTCCAAAACATCCTATCATTAACAGACTTGCTCAGATCCTGCAAACTGGATGATGTGGCTTCTTTTATTGAGTCAAGCCATCTTGTTTTAGAGCTTCCTCTTTTCCTACCGCTTTCCACTTTTCTATGATGGGCAAAAATCACTTTGCAATGATTTGCCACCAAGCCACTGCGTTGCTGGATCATTTTTAATTGCAGATAAGAGCTTGGGAGGTAGTTATGAAATCACAGTATCCCTAACTGGGGCAAACTTGCAAGTCTTTTTTTTAACTGTAGCTAATTTAGTACCAATACTAAACAAGTTCCTTTCTTAACCCTGGTTTGAAATTTATTAATGAGCCTGACTAACCTCTACTGTGGTTTGTGGGCACCATCTTACCTCTTAACTACACCTAAGGTGTGAGGCCATAAATCTGATTACATGTGTCCATGGGTCAGACGCCACAGTCTTGCAGCCCACAACTCACAGTTGTCATCCTAAGCAGAATTACAAAGTCAGTTGAAATCACTGGGCTTAGAAGGGTGTAACTCTGCCAGGGCATCACCTATCTCTTAACCATCAGTGAAAGACAGAGGGGTCTTTCTTTCACATGGCTTATCTGCCCTGAGTTCAGTGCTTTTGAGAAGCAGCATTTTTTCCTGTTTCATTTTTTTTCCAGAAGTGCAGTGAACACTGAACTTGTCCAATAACAACAATTAATTAACTAATTAACTTATTTACATTATTTATAGTCCACCTTTCTCACTGAGACTACCGCAGGATGGGGCATCCAATAAACAGTGCAATAGGTTTGGATTACAGAAACCTGAAAACGAGCAGAGGTCTGATACAGAGCTGAAACAAGCCTGGCAACAAAGCATAACCATTTAAACAAGACATGTTAAATGATGCAGAAATTTCATAGTAGTAGCATACTTAGAGAACAGGAAGATCACAGTAGTACAGTCCCCAGTCCATATCCCTTTACCTATGCATCTTTCTGAACCATCATTACTGTTTGACTCTATTACCTGGGCAAAAAAAGCCCTTCTGACCAACTCAGATTTGCATATGGTTTGAGCAAGGCAGGAGAGTGGGCTCTTTCCTGATCTCATTAAGCAGGTCATTCCATAAAGTGGGGGCCACTACAGAGAATGTGCATGAATGGACAGTTGTTGATTTTGCCCATTTGCAGAGCGGCACCTGAAGAAGACACTGACCAGATGTGTGAAGCTGCCATGTTGGAGCACAGGGAGAAGGTGGTCTCATAGGAGTGAGAGTCCAAGGTCAGCCCAAACCAAAGAATGAGCCCAGTAACTGATGGCTAGCCAATGGAGTGACTGCCGAATGGGAGTAATATGCATGCATTGTTTAACTCCTGATAATAATCAAGCTGCAGCATTCTGCACCAATTGGAGTCTCTGAGGGCCAAGCTACAAGTGACAAATGACACTTGAACAGCAAGTGTATTTCTCCCTGTTCACTTGCCCTCCACTCAATCCACTTGCCAGGCAAGTGTCTTTCGTCATGTGTAGCTTGGCCCTGAGTTACCTTTGAGGGGAGACCTCTGTACAGTGCATTACAACAGTCTAACCTCAGTGTTAATGTGGACTGGATCCAGGTGACCAGATCAGGGGGCAGTCTTGAGGGCTAGACTGAGTTGGAAGCTGCCTTTAACTGCTTCTCCAGCAGCAATGCTGGATCCAGTATAACCCCTAGACTCTTAACCAAGTCAGCTGAACCCCACTGAAAGTGGGAAGTGGGAACTAGCTTCTTACCCAGCATCACTTTCATCTTATCTGGCAGTTCTAAAGTATTGGGAAAGGTTTAGCATTTCTAACTACTATCTTAGAGCCTCTTTCACTGCCCTGCACTTTCAGTCTATGCAATCCGCCTTCTTGGCCTGCTGTTACTCTCAGAATCCTGAGGAAAACTGTGTTTGTATTTGCGGACTATCTGCAGTGGAGAACCTTCCTCATTATCTATTATACTGCCCGCTATATAATGCACCCAGAATTAACAGCCACCGCATACTCAGAAACGGAGAAAACCGTGCTCCTGTTAGCAAACAGCGTCAGTCGTGTATCCTATAGAGTTTCAGAATTTGCATTAGCAGCCAGGAAGATCAGATCCAAGGCTTCTTCGAATGGGGTAATTGTATGACTGGTACGATTCCTTGTACAGTTTATTTTAATTTTTTAAACTATGATGCTGGATGTTACTGTTTTTAGATGAAGCATGTTTTTTGCTTTTTAATCTTATGATGGCTTATGGCTAATGACAATAAATCTAATCATAACCGACTTCCGGTTTGGGATTCATGGAGGTCTAACGCAGCTCCATTTGCGGAGCTGACCGGACTGCCGTTTTAACCGGCCGGAGGGGTGAAAATAACCCGCGGCCGACTGCTCTCAGGCGGGGAGCAGGCAAAGAACGCTCAAGACCCTAGGGTGAGCTAGATCTCGGATGAGGGGGGGCTCTACTCAAGGAGTCTCCCCCCCAATCCTTGAGGTCCCACCTTGCGACGGGTCGGCTATAATCTCTGCGGCAGTTCTGGGGCCAATTCGGCTGGCATAAGACCTACATACCCAAGCTTCGATCGGGGAGGGAAGTCGAGAGGAGAATTTAAGATCGAAACAGCGATTACAACCCGAGAAAGTTGAAGAGAAGGTAAAGATCGCTATCTCTTGAAACGGGACAGATTGATAAAAACAGAGAGGAAAGAAAGTAGATTTTTAAACTGCAACAGACTAGTGAAAAGGAGGTGAAGACTCGGCAGGAGTTGTATTTTAAAAGAGACTAAATTTAAAGAAGTTATTGCAAAAATCGGACTATTGTTTTGAATACCTGTGGTTTTGGAGCTGTGGGAAAAAGACACCATCGCGAGACCTGCTGTGGGAAGACGGGAGACAGGAAGTGCGTAACAACAATAGAGTGGCTGGAGGGAAGCGGCCCTTGCCGACGGACAGGAAGTAGGGAATCGCCATTTTTGAAAAGGGAAGGGTCGCGGCTTCAGCGGAAGAGGAAGTAGGCCATCTTGGATTACAATAACATAGAGAAACCATAGAGAAAAGACGCCCGACATTTTGGATACAAAAAATTAATTTTGGCAAAGATTGGGACATTTGAAAAAAAGGAAAACGTTTAAACATACGCCACGGAGCTAAGGAAGAGAGCAGATTCGTGGGAGCGAGCTAAAGCAAGCCCCACGATGTCGAAAAAAGAGTGGCAATCGGCAATAGAAAATTTGGACAAAAAGCTTATAGACATGATGAAAGAACTTAAGGACACGAAATTGGAGCTTATTAAAGAGGTCAAAGAAGTTACACAGACAGTAAAGTCGGAGCTGTCAGAAGTGAAAAAAGGCGTGGAAACGATTAGTAGTGAATTACAAGGAACGCAGCAGAGAGTTAAAACAGTAGAAGACGCGATGGAGAATTTAATAGAAACGCAACAAACAGAGATGAGACTGGTGAAGGGGAGGATGTCAGTTGCAGAAACTAAACACATGGAGAAGCAGCTTCGTTTTCGTGGTCTGCCAGAAGTGGAAGGGAAGTCAGCGCAAGAACAGATGACTGAGGTGTTGGCTGATTACCTGGGGAAGGAGGAGGAGGAAATTGTGGCTATCCTAGATGTGGCGTACCGTGTGAACTCGAGAATTGCAACCCAGAGGAAACTACCAAGGGATGTGATTGTGCAGTTTACAACTAGAAACATGAAAGAGAGGATTGTGACAAAACAATTTCAAGATCCATTGGAGATTGATGGCAAGACGATTATCATAATGAAGGAACTGCCCAGATCAGTGTTACTGGACAGGAAAAAATATAGAGTGCTAATTCAAACTTTGAAGGACATGAATATCAGATACAGATGGGAGTTACCGGAAGGAGTGTCCTTTGAGTTTGGAGGGGCAAAAAAACGCATCAGATCTGAGCGGGAGATGGAGAGATTTATCAAGGACAATGAAAAAGACTTACCAACAAAACCATGAATATGGAGTGTAATGTATTATCTTGGAATGTAAATGGACTAAACTCACCGAATAAGAGGAAAAATATTTTTCATTGGCTACTAAAACAAAAATGTGATATTGTTTGTTTGCAGGAGACCCATATTAGAAAACAGGATGTAAAATATTTAAAATCTGGAAAATTGGGCAAAGAATTTGTAGCGGCCTCTAATAAGAAAAAAAGAGGAGTGGTGTTGTACATAAAAGAGGAGCTGCAGCCAAAATTTGTTATGAGAGATGTGGAAGCTAGATTTGTAGCGGTGGAATGTAATTGGAATTTAAAGAGAGTGTTGGTAGTCGGACTTTATGCACCTAACGGTGCAAAGGAAAGCTTCTTTGAGGATTTAAGGAAGCATTTAGACGATCTTGTATATGACCAGATAATTCTTGCTGGAGATTTTAATGGAGTGACAGATTTGGAACTAGATAAAAAGACTACAACAGCACAAAAGAAAAGAGGACTATTGCCAAAGCTTTTTTTTTGAGTTGATTCAACAAGAGACTCTCGAAGATGTATGGAGGAGAGAATATCCTAAAACCAAACAGTTTACTTTTTATTCTGCAAGGCATCTTACATTATCAAGAATTGATATGATCTGGGCCTCAAAGGACTTAGCGTTATGGACTAAGGAGGTAGAAATAATGCCGATGGTAGGCTCAGATCACAATCCAATTATGTGGAAATTTGGAAAAAGGAGAAAAAGGAAAGCCTGGAGAATAAATGAGGACTTGCTACAGGAAAGTGAAAATATGGAAATATTGAGAAGAGAGACAAAGTTTTTTATACAATATAACGTGAATAAAGAAGTACCAACCAGTAAAGTTTGGGACGCGTACAAGGCGGTTGTAAGGGGCATACTAATGGACTTAAATGGCAGAGCAAGGAAAAAGAAAGAGGAGAAAAGACAAGAGATTGAGGAGAAAATAAAGGCCAAAGAAATACAGTTAAAAAAGAGACCAGGGAAAAAGAAAATACATCAGGAAATTAAAATTCTTCAAGAACAGTTAACAGCAATGAGTAATAAAGAATTGGAGTGGAACCTTAAAAGACTGAATCAAAAAGCTTTTGAGGGTGCTAATAAACCTGGGAAATATTTGGCATGGCAATTGAAGAAGAAAAGGGAAAAGAAAATAATAAATAAAATCTGTGAAGAAAATAAAACGTACCTGGAGCAGACTACCATTAGTAGAGCCTTTTATAAATTTTATGCTAAGCTGTATAATAAAAAAGAAGTAACCAAAGAATCAATAGCATCATATTTGGAGAAAACCAAACTTCCAGAGATCTCGGAAGCTTGGAGAAATAAGTTGAATAGTGAAGTAACTGATGAGGAAATAAGTAAGGCAATACAATCTGCAAATCTAGGAAAGGCGCCAGGGCCAGATGGACTTACGGCTAAATTTTATAAGACAATGGCCAACGAACTGGCACCATTCCTAAAAGAGGTGATGAACGGAGTTTTTAGGGATCAAAGAATTCCAGACACTTGGAGCGAAGCGAATATATCATTGATCCCAAAAGAGGGCCAAGATTTGACTAACGTGAAAAATTACAGACCTATATCACTACTTAACAATGATTATAAAATTTTTACGAAGATATTGGCGGAGAGACTGAAGGGGTGGCTCTCGGAAGTCATAGAGGAGGAACAAGCAGGCTTTTTGCCAGACAGACAAATAAGAGACAATTTAAGGACAGTGATCAATGCTATTGAATATTATGATAAGCGTTGTGACAAAGAGGTTGGTTTCTTCTTTGTAGACGCTGAAAAAGCGTTTGACAATTTAAACTGGGATTTTTTGTTTGCCACTATGGAAAAGCTACAATTGGGAGAAAGATTCATCAGAGCAATTAAAGAAATTTATAGAGACCAGACTGCAGCAATTGTAGTGAATGATGAACTGACCAAGAAATTGACGATTAGTAAAGGAACAAGACAAGGTTGCCCGTTATCTCCATTGTTGTTCATTTTAGTATTGGAGATTCTGATGATACAAATACGACAAGACGAGGAAATACGAGGAATAAAAATAAAGGACTATTCATACAAGGTTAGAGCATTTGCAGATGACATAATGTTAATTGTAGAAGATCCATTGGAGAACATGCCAAAAGTGATAGACAAGATCAAGGAGTTTGGTGACTTGGCAGGTTTCTTCATTAACAAAAAGAAGTCAAAGATATTATGTAAAAACATGACTAAGCAGAAACAACAATTGTTAATGGAAACAATGGACTGTGAAGTAACTAGTAAGGTGAAATATTTGGGAGTTGAGCTGACTGCAAAAAATATAGATTTGTTCAAGAATAATTATGAAAAATTATGGACTCAGATAGAGAGAGACTTGATCAAATGGAATAGACTGAATTTGTCATGGTTGGGCAGGATTGCAGCAGTTAAGATGAATGTGTTACCAAGAGTAATGTTTTTGCTACAGACAATACCAATCATCAGAGACTCTAAACAATTTGAAAAATGGCAGAGGAAAATATCAGATTTTGTTTGGGCAGGCAAGAAGCCTCGAGTGAAAGTAAAAGTTCTACAAGATGCAAAGGAAAGAGGCGGAATGCAACTGCCCAACCTGAGACTTTACCATGATGCAATCTGCCTAGTTTGGTTAAAAGAGTGGATGACATTAAAGAATAAGAAACTATTAGCCCTAGAGGGATATAAAAAAATTTTTGGATGGCACGCATACCTATGGCATGACAAAGTAAAGGTCAACTCGATGTTCCTGCATCATTTTGTAAGGAGAAGTTTATATACAATCTGGAAGAAGTACAGAATTTACCTACAAGAAGGAACCCCTTTGTGGGTGGTTCCATACGAGGTGATAGATCCGAGAGCTGTTGATAATGAACAACAATGTTTAACGTACAAAGAAATAACTAAAACTGAAGTGTCTAAACTTAGAATAAAGACGCAAGAGGAACTATCACCGAACTACGATTGGTTCCAGTATAGACAGATCAGAGATTTGTATAACTCGGACTCTGTAAAGGGAGGTATACGAACAGAGAATTCGGAACTAGAGCAGACCCTTTTTAAAGAGGACAAGAAAAGAATATCCAAGGTATACCAAGTACTGTTGAAATGGTATACCGAGGATGAGACAGTTAAAACACAAATGGTGAAATGGGCTATAAATTTTAATAAAGAAATAACAATGGAGGCATGGGAATACTTGTGGAAAACTACAATGAAGACAACGACATGTATTAATATTAAAGAGAACATTTTCAAAATGATCTATCGTTGGTACATGACACCAAAGAAGATTGCGCTAGGAAACTTGAACACTTCTAATAAATGCTGGAAATGTAGAAAGCATGAGGGCTCCCTCTATCATATGTGGTGGTCGTGTGAGGTAGCTAGGCAGTTCTGGGGGGAAATAATAAGAGAAATGAGTGAAATTTTACAGTTTCAAATAAATAAGAACCCAGAACTCCTGCTGCTAAACTTGGGAATGGAGGGAATCCCAGCCCACCATAGGACGTTGATATTTTATATGACTGCAGCAGCTAGACTTTTGTATGCGCAGAAATGGAAAGTACAAGAAGTGCCAACTATTGAAGATTGGATATACAAATTGCTGTATATGGCTGAAATGGACAAGATGACAAGAAAACTGAGAGATCTGGACTCAGGGCAGTTTAACACAGACTGGGAGAAGCTGAAACAATATCTGGAGAAGAAGTGGGAGGTGGGAGGAAAACTGTGGCAGTTTGAGAACTACTGAAGTACAATAAAAGTATAAAAGAGAGGGGTGACTTTATCGGGGGAGGAAGAGAAATGTGAATTTATAAGCAGTTAGATTAATTAATTGATTGAGATATATATAGATATGTAAAGGTTAATTGATAGAATATTGATAGAGAATAATTAACGGTTTAAACATGAGGATTGAGTAATTAACAATATTTTTTTTTTACTTGATAAGACTTATATGCACCAAACTGAATGTATAGAAGAGTTAAAATGACTGACTATGTGATGAGTTATATAGAAATACTATAAAAAGAAGAAATGATTAATATAGAGAGAACAAATCAAATTGTTTGATTTAAATGTGGGAAATTTTTATGGTTTATGACATACAGAAATATTCAAAACTGGAAAATGGGATAAATTGTTTATCTAAAGAAGTATAGTTTGGATGTTTAGTAAGTAAAAGAGTTAAAGATGTACTGCTTAATATAATGGAGAATATATATTTGTTTTAGATAGAGGAAATTAATAGAAGTAAGGGAAAAGGGACAGAGGGTGGGAAAGCTGTTGGAAGTCAACAAAAGGGGGGGAAAGGGAGGGGGTTAGAAACGAAAAATTAGGGGATAATTGAATGCAATGTAATGTAAAAATATTAATGTTCTAACCCAATAAAAATTTTACAAAAAAAAAAAAAATCTAATCATAACCACCTTATCTGGGTTTAATTTCAATTGATTTGTTTTCAGCCATTTGGCTACAGCAGTCAGGCAGCTGCTCAGGACCTCTACCGTGTCACCAGGTGATTTGGATAGAGAGATGTAAATCTGGGTGTTAGCCGCCTATTGTTGACATCCAATTCCAAAGCTATGAATGATTTTTCCTAAAGGATTTATGTAGAAGTTGAATAACATGAGGGATAACTAGAACCCTGTGGAACCCCACAGGACAATTCCCACACTGAAGATTTTTAGAGCCATTGATAGATAATCACCTCTTTGAGTGGTTGAGGGAAAGTGCCCTGTAGTTACTGATTTATGATAGTCATCAAGGGCTCATCCCTTATGTGATTTTAGCAGCCAGGATAGGTAAGGGTCCAATGTACAAGTGGTGGCCTTCACAGGCTCATAATGGTAACAGGGTCAAAATAGTTCATATGTGGACCAGATGATTTATTAAGTATTTCTTCTGTCTGGCCCATATTACAGCCAGCATCCAGATCAGACCGTATTTGTGGGTTTTTATCAGCAAAAACCTTGCACAGGTGTCACAGCTAATTGTCTGCTCCCGAGAGTGTAAAGGCTCAGATTTAGGAGTAAGCAGATGGCAAAATACCTGAATCAACTGGGAGGGGCATGAAGTCGCTGATGCAATGGTTGCAGGGAAAGAACATTTCTTTCCTGCTATCACTGCCACTTCATAAGTCTTCCAGTGAGCTCTGTGCCATGCTCTGTTGAATTCAGTTCAAGTTTTCTACCAGCATCTTTCTAGACATCTTCTTTAGATCACCCAGCTTTTCGGTAAACCATGGGGCTGGCTTTCTGCCAAAGGGTGGGAGAGGTCGATAAGGAACAGCTTTTGTCAACAGCTTTGAGGAGCTTCACATTCCAAGTTTCTGCTTTGCAATCCTGCAAATATTCAAAATTCTCAGTGTGTTTTTGATGCAGGATCTAGACAGATAAGACACTGGCTCTCTCTGGTGTTTCTGATCTCTCTCTGACATCTTCCACAGAGGGACAAATTTCCTAGTTGCTGCAGATAAAGCACAGCAGCAATGGGACCTCCATATGGCTGGTTTCCCCGCAGTTTCCCTGCCCCAGTCCCCTAGAAGTGCCCCCCCACCAGAGCTTTTGCTATTTTTTAAAATCAACACAAGAACACAAGAACGATTTTTTTAAAATCAACACAAGAATATTGATACACTATTATAACAATAGGTGTAGCAAGTGTAGCAACTTCTCTGACTCTCTGGCTTTACCTGTTTTTAAATTCTGTAGTCCATTCCCTTGCAAAGATATGCCTTTTTCCTTATACCTTTACAAGTAAGGCGCTAAAAATGAAAGCTGAAGATTCAGAGAATCTGCTACAACTATCGTTACAATCGTATATTGATATAACAATATTCTAATGCTGATTAAAAAAAATAAAAATCCTCCCTGGTGGCAGAGGGACAAAATGGCTGTTGTGGGGATAGGCTCAGGGAATATGGCTGCCCTGTAGTTGAGAAAATCTGAATTTTCCCACCAATACAGCAGCCATTCAGGTTTTACTGTAATCTTTCCAAAAATTTCAGAACAAACCCAGTTAGAGAAATATCAGAAAAAAGCCAAGGAAACCCTGGAGGTATATGAACGCACCATGCTGCTGTGGGGAAGCTTATGAGATGAGATTTCAACAGGAGGGATCCAATGCTTATCTTACTGCCATCCCCATGATCCTCCTTCCAGGAAATGATGTCATCACATTGGTGTGTGTGTGGGGGGGTCACACGTGAGTGAGAAGGATCATGGAAACAGCAGTAAGGTAAGCACTGGGTCCCCCGCTTCCCATCAGGAGGTTA
Source organism: Eublepharis macularius (assembly GCF_028583425.1). Classification (NCBI taxonomy): domain Eukaryota; kingdom Metazoa; phylum Chordata; class Lepidosauria; order Squamata; family Eublepharidae; genus Eublepharis; species Eublepharis macularius. The sequence goes on from NC_072794.1 coordinate 38,402,027, forward strand.
CGAGGACTTGATAAACCTAGTGAATAACCTGGTGTGATTTTGTGGCTAAGCATACAAACCGTGATCCTGGAAGACCTCTGTTGAAATCTCATCTCATAAGCTTATTAGATGTCCTAATTCAAACCACTGTCTGAGCCCCTCCAACCATTTGTAAATGTAGGCATAATATTGGCCTACCATGAAGAGTTTTGCAGTGATTACTAGCCAAATGTATGTAATTGGGATATTTTCAATGAAAAGTATCTAAGATGCTGAAGAAGATAATACATTTCTTAGATGAATGCCTTCAAGGAACGTACATCCTCCTGAGAGAATGGTATATTTTTTTCTTCCTTTCGAAATGTAAGCTTCTGAAAATGCACTTTATTTCTGAAGATTTCAACCAGCTTTAGTTTTTTATGAAAATTAATGTTTATCCCTGTATGTAGAAGAGTAACTCCAAGCAATCTAGTATCGTGGGGAAACGTTTAAAATGAGATAGTTCTTTCAGAAAAGTAATAATTCTTTTTTTCTCTTTCTTCCATCAAACCATTCAGGGCTAAAAAATATTCAGGGCTAATAAACTCAACTGTATAATTTTTTTTTCTTTTACACAACAATTGCAACATATATCTCATATTTTGTATAAAAATCACTTGCTTTAAAACTTAACAAAAGCTCTTATCAAAGAAATGAAACTTCAGAGGGAAAAGGCCTTTAAAGCTCTCAGCACATAATTATAAAGCAGTTGTAATTCAGATTAGTGCCATTTTAAGTGGAAGAGTAATTCTTATGGAAATCTAACAGCACAGACACCAGAGACTTCAGTGAATAACTGGTCACAAGGACATAGGAAGCTGTCTTACACTATTTCTGTTCACGCAATATGATAGTTCTTTTCAGTCAGTGCAATTTTTGCCCTCAAACTGTGTGTAAAGAGAGACTGCAGTACTCACAATCCTCCCAATATATGAGGTTGCCATTTTGTGTGAATAGGGCCACAAACATGTTTTCCACCTTTGGTATGCATAATTGGATACCCAGATTCTTGAGGGTATCTCTTTTTGTGTACTGAGGTAAAGAGTTATGAAGGATGATGCAGTGGCGAAAGATGTCATATTTTGTGGAGACGCCAACTGTTTCCTAGTGGTGTCTGGGATGAAGAAAGTTGCATGGTAATTTGCAAAGATGGCTGCTGCTGCTGCTGTTGTTGCTGGTAGGGTCTTTAGGCTAAGGGTGCCAACCGTGGGCTGGCAAGCATCAGAAGAAAGAGTGGTGTTGGGATGAGGAGGGGAAATGATGTTGTTCCAATGTCATACTGTACCTGGTGAATTCGAGGTGAATGCTTGGAAATGATTCCACATCACCCATATGACACACTAATCTTAGGGCATTATGTTGGTGATGTGACTTAACTTCTGGCAATGACTTCTCATTATTGGTACAAAGCCACTTCTTGGCCACTTTTTTCTTCTGCCACCCTACTAAGTGGTGGCAGGCAAGAAAGTGGTAGGGTTGGAAGTTTCCCATCGAGGGGGAAGACCAGGTTTCCCTGCTATAGCCCCAAGTTATATAATATATAAATAAACCGGTTGAGTCCCTTCACAAATACTGTGTAATCTACTTTGAGTCTTGGTGGAAAAGGCAAATAAAAGTGTCAAGGATCAGTTCTTCAGGGAACCTGGAGTTTCTTCCTAAATTCCCCTTTTAAAATGTAGCAAAGCTGGAAAAATATGTGTGTTGCCCTGTGTACACAAAATAGAGACCAGCTGTATTGGGAGGATCATTGTATCATGTCTGAGTGCCTGAATTTTAATGACTGAAAAGCGCTGATGATCACATGTAGGGGATTATTTTTGGGGGATTGTGTCTGCTAGTCCTGCCTCAACCTGCCTCACATACTCCTCCCCCAGATAATGTCATTGGAAGTGCTAAAGCCTAAAGCATATACCCTACCAATGAGCTAATGAATCTGAGGTCGCAGCCATACATCACTGGATAGCAATGCTGTTGTTGCACTCTAGGAATCATTCACTGAATTGCCTTGTTCTGACATGAAAATCCAGTTTTTGGAAAAATTGAAATATATGCAGCTTCCCTAGCAAACCTAAACTTATTTTTCTGATTTAACAAAATGCATAATTATAACTTAGCATATAAAAATATACTATTTGGCATATTTATGGAATTTAAAAGTATAAATGTCTTGCTTTTCTATAAGAAAAATTGCAAATTTATGAGAGAGTTGTGTGACCTGCTGTGCTGTATGCTTTGTACATATATCTTAATTTTTGCCATCTGAGAGGTAGAAAACAACTAAAAGTTGAAGATAGAAAACACTTTTGGACTCAGCACTCTCATACAGTCATAATAGGCAACTTGTTTGAATATTAAATTGAACTTAATTATAAATTCAATTTAATATTGAACTAAGTTATAATTTCATAATTATAACTTAGCATATAAAATATACTATTTGGCATATTTATTGGCATATTTATGGAGTTTAAAAGTATACATGTCTTGCTTTTCTATAAGAAAAATTGCAAATGTATGAGAGTTGTGGTGGCCTCCTGTGCCATATGCTACCTTTGTACATATATCTTAATTTTTGCCATCTGAGAGGTAGAAAACAACTAAAAGTGGAAGATAGAAAACATTTTTGGACAGCAACACTCTCATACAGTCATAATAGGCAACTTGTTTGAATATTAAATTGAACTTTATAAGTTATAACACTGAAAATCTGAAGTCTTTAATAATATATTATCATTAGAGACATTATAGCATATTAATTGTTACCAAAATTATTTACATTTAAACAAACAAGGTGTTCTTGAAAATATGTTCTGTACGTCAACAGTATACATAATTATTATCTAATAAATGGCATAAATAATAATAATGCTACAGATTGTCTTACACAAAAAATTTCTTACTGCATATTTTGAGTAAAATCTTGTCTTAAAAAGCATTCCATTCATTCTAAAAGAAAAAAAAATTTTGTGCTCCGTAAAAGTTCCCAATTTTTCTACCAGAAAAATTGAAAAAGTCTTCAGACTTCTTTAGAAGCATTTTGCTCATTCCAATAGAGGAATGTCATAGTTTTTTCCTCATTTCTCCCAAATTTCCATGTTTTTCACTAAAAAAATGTAAATTGATACAAAAAAGGAGGGAGATTTTTTTAATCTGTCCCTTCCCCATTTCCATCTCTCCCAAGCATTCAAATCTCTAGCCATGTTCTAATTTCAATACCTGAAACAGAGAAGGAAGACAGTCACTCTCAAAGACCTTGTAGATCCATTCCCCAGATTCTTATTCCCTGCTAGAAGAAGGTCTGTCAATACTCAAATGTTATTTCCTGAAACAGTGAGGGAAAACAGTTCCTCACCTTGGATCTTATTTGCTGCTGCTGCTGTTGTTATTGTAGTCATTGTTGTAAGCCTTTCTCACTGAGATCCATGGCGTAATACACAGTGCAAACTAGGACATTCACTGAGCAAAATACAACGTTAGGACATTAAGTGAAAGAGATACTATAAGGTATGGTAGCAGAAAATTTGAAAGCAAGCATAAAGCTGAGCACAGAAATGAAACGTTTCTGAAACAAAGCATAACTAATTTACATGGCATGTTTGACAATGCGGAAACTCCCTAGCAGGTGCATATCTAAACCAACAGATAGTACTCAGTAGCAGAGCGTATTGTCACTGTCCCTGCCAAGGCATCTCTCTGAGCTGCCTCTTCTGACATAGCCCTATCTGTAAAGTACGTGAAGCACTTCATCGGAGTAGGCAACCTTCTTTGGTCCAAGTGCCCTCATCTCCCCAAAAAAAGAGAAAGAGAAAACTTCAGCATCTACCAGAGAAGATAGAAAAGAGTCCAGTAGCACCTTTAAGGCTAACCAACTTTACTGTAGCATAAGCTTTTGAGAATCACAGTTCTCTTTGTCAGGTGCATAAGAAGATGTTGGTGTGCTGGCAAACAAAGTACGTGGGTATGTTTGAAGGTTGTACATGACTGGAATGCTTGGAGCAAACCAAATTCCAGCAGTGGTGCCAGCATCTCAGCCAGGAATCTTGGACTCAGCTGGTGGTAGTGTGGGTCTGGGAAGTGATAAAAGGCATAAGCCGTTCCTGTTGCCCGCTCCTGCACCACTAGCCCCAACAGTGTGGCCAGTGCCTACCACAGCTCGAGCAGAGGCCCTGAGTGCTAGGTATATGCTGTTGTTGGCTTGCGTGCTGCAGGTTGTGCACCCCCGAACTACAAAATACCTCAAGATTAGGCAGTACTTCAGTAACTCTGTTCAGCTTCCTTTCTACCTTTGGAAGAGAACAAAATATTTCATAAGAAAGATATAAAAGGTCATTTACTATGCAGCCTTTTATATGTGTTCATTATTCTAGCATCTAATTGCTGAAACCAGTAACTAGGGTTCCTACATTTTTTTCCTGACCTGGCTCTGTCCTGAGTACACTGATAAACAGAAATAAAATTTGGAAGCTTTCTCATCACTTTCTCTTACCAGGAAAAGTTCGAGGAGCTTAATATCTGTTAAAGGCACAGGAGCAGGGCTAGAAAACCCCTACTGGTGATAAAAAATAGACTATTAGGTCACAATCAGTTGGAAAGCTCAGGTCTGTGTTTTGTTTATATGAGGTCATGGATGACTCTGGATTTGTAAGACTTCCATTAATAGTAACAAAACAAACAGGTAGTAGTCTTAACATTGGGGTGAGAAAAGGAGAAGAGAGAAAATGACATTGGCCCTCTTTGTTATGTTGTTCAAAGAGAGAGAGAGAGTGCCAGGAACTCAAGTTGTTGTTTCTAGATATTGCCATGTTCTGGTACTCAAATCAAAGCTGCTTCTTGCATTAAAGAAAGGAACAAAGTGTTAAGAATTGGTAGAAAGAAGTGAGCTGCTTCTGTGATTCTTGCTGTAATGTTTTGACATCTAGGAAGTACACCTTCTAGTCATTCCTCTACCCAAACATACTGCTTCTTCATTTACACGCAAGTCCTTTTCAGATGTTACAATTTTACATTCAAGGAGCCAACCATGGAACATGGTACCTTGTGTGATCCTGATATGTCAGTAACAATGTTATGAGAGTAGGGGTAACATGCTTATGTACCAGATGTGTACAGCTTTTATGTGCACAAACAGAATATTTCAGGGTTTGCATTCAGGTGTACTGAGGCTGAACGTGCCTATGTGAATTGTCCAATGCAAGTAACATGATGACCATAAATATCAGGAGGATTATTGATAGCAAGTTGTCCCATTATGCATGGTTGATAGCCTCCTGGTACGCAAGATTATAATGTCTGAAAAGTATTAGATAGATAGCTAAATGATGACGTCCTTAACAGAATTAGGTTGCTCATGGAAAACATTCTTCTTATTACATACAGTGAGGGGGAAAGGAGCTGTCAGGTTTTGTGCATCTGACTTGGTTCAAATGTTATTCAAAACCATGGTTTAATAGACCTACCTACGATTTAGGTGATTGCAGAAATATGGGGCATTCAACTCATGGTTAGTTGAAAAGAGCAAGAACCCCATAGCACCTATAAGACTAACAAAATTTGTGGTAGGGTATGAGCTTTCATGAGCAATAGCTATATCTGAAGAAGTGAGCTGTGTCTCACGAAAGCTTATACTCTATCACAAATTTTGTTAATCTTATAGGTGCTACTGGACTTTTGCTCTTTTCTACTGCTACGGACAAACATGGCTACCCATCCTGATCTACCCATCGTTACGTATTTTACATCAAACCAGCATATGAAACCATAGTTTGAAGGGGGAAGTGAGGGTTATTGTTGGTTTTTTCAGTCATTAATTGAGTAAGCATATTTCAGATGACTCACTTTATACCCTGGTGCACCACCAGAGGGCGCTGCCATGGAGGGAAGCTTAGGCAAGGCACCATATCCCTCCAGAAAACGTGCTATGGTGGGAAGCCCAGGCCAGAGCAGGATGGGAGCAGGTAGCAATGCCCGCCTCCCGCTTTCACCCAGCTGGTATTAGGAGTGAGGCAGGTGGCAATGCCCACCACCCAACTTAATCCAGCTATTAGGAGTGGAACAGGTGACAATGCCCACCCCCTGCATTCACCAAGCTGGTATTAGGAGCGGAGCAGGTGGCAATGCCCACCCCCTGCCTTAACCCAGTTGGTATTAAGAATGTAGCAGGTGGCAATGCCCTCTCCCCTCCTTAACCCTGCTGGTATTAGGATTGGAGGAGATGGCACTGCCCACCCCCACTTTAACCCAGTTGGTATTAGGAGCCAGTTAGCATTAGTGGCAATGCCTAACCCCCACCTTAATGCAGGGTATCAGCAGTGGAGAAGGTGGCAATGCTCACCCCCCTTTGAACCAGTTGGGCTGAAGAGCAGAATAGTTGGCAATGCCCACCCCTGCTTTAACCCAGCAGATATTAGGAGTGGAGCAGGTGGCAATGCCCACCCCCTGCCTTAACCCAGCAGGTATTAGGAGTGGAGCAGGTGGCAATGCCCACCCCCTGCCTTAACCCAGCTGGTAATAGGAGCAGAGCAGATGGCAATGCCCACCCACCCCTGTCTTTACCCAACTGGTATTAGGAGTGGAGCAGATGGCAATGCCCGCCCTGTGCCTAAACCCAGCTGGTATTAGTGGCAGAGCAGATGGCAATGTCCACCCCCACCTTAACCCAGCCAGTATAAGGAGCATAGCAGGTGGCAATGCCCATCCCCCACCTTAACCGAGCTGGTATTAGAAGTGGAGTAGGTGGAAATGCCCTCCCCCTGCCTTAATCTAGGTGGTATTAGGAGCAGAACAGATGGCAAGGCCCACTCACCGCCTTAACCCAGCTGGTATTAGGAGTGGAACAGGTGGTAATGCCCACTCCCCACCTTAACCCAGCTGGTATTAGGAGCGGAGCAGGTGGAATTTCCCCTCCCACCTTAACACAACTGTTATTAGGAGCAGAGCAGGTGGCAATGCAACCCCCAACATTAACCCAGCTGATATTAGGAATGGAGCACTTGGCAATGCCCAAGCCCCCCCTTCACCCAGCTGGGATCAGAAGCAGAGCAGGAAGCTTTGCCCACCCACTGCCTTAACCCAGCAGGTATTAGGAGCGGAGCAAGTGACAATGCCCACCCCCACCTTAACCCAGTTGGGATTAGGAGCAGATCAGATGGCAATGCCCACCTTCCTTCATCTGACTGGGATCAGGAGTGGAGCAGATGACAATGCCCCCTTGTTTTAACCCAGCTGGTATTAGGAGCAGAGCAGGTGGCAATGCCCACCCCCCACCTTAACCCAGCTGGTATTAGTGGTGGAGCAGGTGGCAATGCCCACCCCCGCCATCACCCATTTGGGTTCAGGAGTGAGCAGGTGGCAATGCCCTTCTTCCCTTCACCCAGCTGGAATAAGGAGCAGAGCAGGTTGCAATGCCCGCCATCTTCAACCTACCAGAATAAGCTACTGAGCAGGTGGCAATGCCCACCCTGTCTTCACCCTGCCAGAGTCAGGAGCCAAGCACGCTGCAATGCCTGCCCCCCTTCAACCTGCTGGAATCAAGAGCAGATCAGGTGGCAATGCCTGCACCCCCTTCACCCAGCTGGGATCAGGAGCAGAACAGGTAGTAAAGCCCGTGGCCCACCTTCACCTGTCAGGATCAGGTGTGGAGCAGGAGGCAATGCCTGTTCCTCCCTTCACCCAGTGGGGTGCAGGTGGCAATGCCCACCCCTCTCCTTCACCAGCTGGAATCAGTGATGGAGCCAATGCCTGCCTGCCTGCCCTCCCCTTTCTAGAATCCTTTGTATTTTCCCCCACAACGGGCTTTGTTATTAGTTTGTCATAATTATGGATTTGTCAGTGTATTTTGATTATTTGATTTTCTTGCAACCACTACTTGGGTGGACTTCTGGCTTCTTTTGAAAATGTACAGTCACTCACAAGGATTATAGACCACTGAAGCAGCCCAATAACACCCCATTAAATTATGCTAATTAACATGTTTTACTTTTTTTGCTCACTTTTAATTACATTGTAGGTTTTATGCAATCATCTTGCATTCATATCTGTAATTAAAATGATACTGTTGAATCTTGTATGCCAGTATCCCAACTTCAAACTTAATTGATGCTGAAATTAGCTCTTTAATATTAATGCAGCAGTTGAGACTTCTAGACAGGATTCTAAATGTAACTATTGTGGGATAAGAGTCCAAAATACTGGTTAGCTGTTTAAATTCTCAGCTGTGTTGTTTGATTGGCTAGAGAGTCTAAGGCCATATCTACACCATATACTTAAGCTGGGCCGTTTCCACACTACTCACCTTCATCCGGAACGGGGCGGAACGTTGAGAAAAAAATTCAGAAGATAGCGTCTTCTCGCACGAGTTTTGCCCAATGTTGCACAAAACTTGCACAAGAAGACGCTGTCTTCCACGGTTTTTTTGTGACGTTGTGCCCTGTTCCGGATGAAGGTGAGTAGTATGGAAACGACCCTGGTTTAATAGTCATTTCATCTTTCCAGGGAATTCTGGGAAGCACCTTTCATAGACTGTGCTAGGGTTCTCTAAGTGAATTTTCAATATTGTCACAAGACCACAGGATTCTTTGCGGGAACACCGTGGCAGTTTTGTAGTATAGATGTATCTTAAGTAACAAACTAGGTTTAGCTGTGGTGCCTAAATTAATTTGTCATGTGAAACCATCAAACTATCAAACTAAGATTTGAGACTCTAGTTCAAAGTTGGTTTATAAATTACAGTTAGTTTTTTATGGTGAATGAATGCAGACATCCTGTCTTAACTGTGGCTTGTTTTCTGATACTATGCTTAGTGCTGAGGAGGTCAGCATACGAGTAGAGATGGGCACGAACAGCAATATGAACAAAAAAAAGCCATGAACAGCCCAATCTGCTGTTCGCGAACAAGCTGTTCATGAGGCCCCATTCTAAACAAACAGGTGGTCATTGCAAGCCTCATTCGTTGCTGTTTGTTGCTGTTCATCAAGCCAGACAGTCTGGCACCTGCAATCAATTCCCTTGGCAACTTAGGCAGGGATTGTCTGAACTCTGTCTGAACTTCTGCTGTTGTCCTGGAAACCCCAATCTTTTAAAGCATTTCAGCACCTTTTCTGGTTCCCATGTTTTGGGGACTTTCACACTTGCAAGGTAGTCATGGGCAGAGATGGGCACAAACAGCAATACAAACAAAAAAAATCCATGAACAGCCCAATCTGCTGTTTGCGAACAAGCTGTTTGTGAAGCCCCATTCTAAACGAACAGGTGGTTGTTGCAAGATTCATTTGTTGCTGTTGGTCAAGCCAGACAATCTGGCACCTGCAATCAATTCCCTTGGCAACTGGAGGCAGGGACTGCCTGAACTCTGTCTGAACTCCTGCTGTTGCCCTGGAAACCCCAATCCAAGTCCAATTTAGCTTGATAGGCAGGTCTTCCTTTCAAGTGTGGAGCTCCAAATTTGTTACAATGAAGCAAAGACCAGGGAGGAGGGGTGCTCCCAGCTCTGGCTTAGTTTGCAGACAGTGGAGAGGGAGCGACAGTTGCTGTTGGTATTTTGATAGAGTGCATTGGAGCTTGAATTTTCTTTGTGTATGGTGGGACAGGGACCTACCCCTTCAAGTTCCAGGGCTGCTGCTAGGCTCTGGGCCAAGCTTTTATTTATTATTGGTAACTTTCCTGCTGCCTGCTCAGGTAAGGTTTCTGGGAGTGGTGCGGTAGGGATCTTGACCAAACGGATGATAGCTGGAGGAGAGCCTGCTGGCCCCACGAACAGCCAACCACGAACATGTTCATGAACAGGGCCATGTTCGTGGTTATTCGTGAGTCCCTGTTCGTGGATGGCAACAAACAATGAACATCATGTTTGGGTTTTTTTTTCTGTTCATGGCCATCTCTACATATGAGTCAGGTCTTTGTGGAAGGAAGAAAGGTGGTGATGAAATCAGTGTTTTTTGAGAAAAAGCAGAATTTCAGCTACTGTCTGGGAATTGAATCTCGGTTTCACAAATCAACCATAGTTAACATAAACCATGGTTTTGCATTTTGTATGAATTGTGAGCTCTTAGAATAGCTGTGTTAAAAATGAGCTCTTCAGTGAGTTGTATTAAATGGTTGTATTAAAGACAAAAGTGAAGTAAAGCTATCCTTGTTGAAGTTTTAAGGACTGCTTGTGGAAGGCCCTGTTCATAAAACACATGAAAGGGATGATCACCACTAAAGAAGCAAATGGTCTGGCTTCTGAGCGAATCAATTAATTGCATGTGAACTTACCTTTTACATGGTTACTCTTGTTCCTTATCAAGCCTCTTTTGAGCAGGGCTTTTTTCTGGTGGTATGTGCCAGTACACTGTATTGGCACCTTTTTCTGCAGTACCAGCACTTCTTTCTGCAGTATTGGCTTCTCTTTTGGTGGCGGATTTGGGCCTGCAAGGTGGCAGACTTCATGAGTACTGGCACCTCTTTTTTCTTAAAGAAAAAAAAACACTGCCTTTGGGATACCTTCTTTACTTGATTAAAAGAGGCACATACAACATCAGCACGTATTCACATAAGCAGGTGGCTTACATGGTACAGCAATAACTAACACATTTGGTTCCCTTGACTGTTCCACAGAAGCACCAAACTGAATGCTTTGGCCTCCTTAACAGCAACAGCACTGTGTAGATGCCAGCACAAAACGCAACTAAGCACGTATGGTTGCCTTATGTGGGTCGCAATGAGATGCTAGGCATGTGCCAAGTCACACAGCTAAGTTCTTTTACTTCATCAGCATTATCTGATCAGCTCAGGCAGGAAGGACAAACTAAAACCTGCGCAATGCATGTGTGAGTGTGTGGTTATCCAAAGGTTTTGTCCCACTGATACCATTTTCTAAAACTCTGAATGCCATTATTAGCTTAATGTGTACAAGCTGTTTCATGCATGAACGTACATCTCATGACAAGTGCATATGAAGAAACTTGTTGGATCAGTCCATCTAGTCCAGTGGTTCCCAACCTTTTTAGTATGGTGACACATAAGTCCAAATTTATTTGGTATGGTGACCCACTTTTAAAAAACAGAGCATGCACAATCGATAAAACTGTAAAAGCCTGAGACTCATTTTCACAATTCACTTTTAGGTCAATATCCACAGGTTGGGAATTGCTGATCTAGTACAGCACCCTCTTTCATGTAGTAGCACTGGAGGGCCCACAGAGAGGTGCCAAGCAACTGATGTTGCCTGTTAGCAATGGTATTCAGAGGTTTGCTGCACCTAGAACTGGAGGTTCCTTTTAGTTGTCATGGCATGTGGCTGTTGATGAACTTACTCTACATGAATGTGTCTAATCCCCTTTTAAAACCATCTATCCTTATGGCTATCTTTACATGCACTGACAGTGAATTCCACGATTTAATTACTTGTTGAGTAAACAAGTACTTAATTTTGTTCATCCATCAGCTGTTCAGGACTCTCAGCTGCGTGTGTGATATGTCTCGATTGAAAAAAGTAGCATTGTATTGAAAATGACAGGGTGTGCCATAAAATATTTGTTTGGTATGCTTGATCTACAATAGCTCATTCATACATGCAAGTCAACTCTTCATGCTGCGTTCAACAGGTAATTAACATGCCTGTCCAAACCAGCCCTAACTAATTGACACAAGACATCATCTCATAAAGATGCATGTTTTCCTATTTGTTAGTGCAAGCACAAGTGTACACACCAACAGTGGAGAGCCAGAGAAGTATGAATTTGTTTATATTATTGATATTTTAACTTGGAGGCACACTTCAGCTGGAGCAAAGTGTTTCATATTCTCTTCACTACTGAGTAATAAGACAATTCTTTCTTGACCTCCAAACAAAGAAACCCCTCAAACTGTTTGGAACTACATCAAAAGGAAAAGGTGCTGCGTTATTATACACCGAGTCTTTTCATGTCTGTATTTTCTACTTTAAGTGACTCTAAAAGATCAGCTTCGCAGGTAGTACTCTATGAATTTGATGGAAAACAGGAAGATGTGTGATATTGTAGGAAGCTAGATGCAGAGATGATGGTGTTAAGTGGCATATTATGCCCCATCTTAACTGCGGCAGAATTTCAGAGCTGTGAACATTAGGGGAATTGATTTTTTGGGTTATAACGGCAACGTTTATGACAACTACTCTTTCTTGAAGCCAGATACTGCTAGCACTTGATTTGTAAAATAAGAACAGATATGCCTTCTGGCAGCCAAGACCTCTTGATGGGACATCTTGCCTTCTGAATGCAGATGTGCATGAGCATTGATTGTGATTAGTCAAGCATGGTTGAAAAGCATGTTCCTCCAGAAGTTGGCTAGGCGGAGAGAAAAGTGATTGCATACCTAATGTCAGTTCTGAGATGTGGATTCTAAACCCCAGCACTGGAGAGTCTGGATCTGATTTGCTCTATAAATCTGAACAATATGAGGCTGTTTGTCTTTAGAAAAAGTTGTACAGCCATATTGGTCCCCACAAAATCTAAAAACCAGGACAGAATCTGTGTTATTTAATGGATCGACCAAATGTCTCAAAACTCTGTGCAAGCTTTTGAGCACACCAGAGCTCCCCATCAGGCACGATGTTACAAAATTTAAAAAGATAGAGGAAAGCAGACAGAATCCTCAAGCCATGATCTTAAGGTCTGGTCTTACAGGCATCATTTGTGAGATACCAGGAGGCTTCTTCACTGCTACTGAATGGTAGAGACTCTGAAAGGCTATGTTCAGGTGATGTCTTTGGTTCTTTGTTCTCCCACTGAAATACAGAAACACCAAAGTCCATCCAAAAATCATTTCAGATTTTATCCTGTAACTATTGATGCAGGACAGTGAATTCTAATTGCTTCCTTTGTTTCAAAGATGAAGAATGCACCTTGAATCATATACTCCTGTCATATTGGAAACAAAAACCTTGGCCTGCATCAGTTGCTAACAGGCTTTCCACCCCTATGTGTAATATTGCTCATTGTGTGAACAGGGCTTTTCTGTAATGGGTTATCCTCATCAGGTTCTGAATATGTTTAGAATGAAGAAAGGGAAATTACAATGACCCCAAGTCCCATGGTAAACACTGCAGTATTTTACAACTGGTGGTGTGGAAAACACACTACAATGGAAACCAATCTCTCTGGTGACGGTACTATATTGCCTGGCCCTGAAACAAAGCTGGGCTATACACCTGTTCAAAGAGAGTGGCAGGGAGACATATCTGTGTTGAATCCAGATGGGAGAAGGTATTGGAAATGGGTTAATGAGAGGAATGTGGATGCATCTGTTATGATGTTTTGTCACAGCTATTTTGCTTTAATCTTTTGCTCGCTGTTAGCTGTGATCTTGGCCCAATCAAGTTAGTCAAAATGTTGTTTTAAATAAATGTTCCCCTCCTTTCAGCTATAAAACATATACAAATACAGATATTAAAATGTATCTTTGAAGGGAAAAATACACATGGTTTGTTACTGAGAGAGATCTGAACAGAGACACGATACAGTGCATGTATTACTCTTTTCTATTGCTTGTTTGTTGGTGTCTTAATTATGCTTCCATATGGCCAATCATCCATTCAGAAAGGAAGAAACTAGGATATGTTGTTATTGTTTGTATTTCTTCATCCAAAGAAGGACCATTTTTTAGATCCTGGTTTACAAGCATTTACTCATCATAGATAGGGATTCTAACCAGACGACGAGGATGATGTTAATTTTTTTAAGAGCTTTTGAATTAATAGTATTAATATCTTTAACTCATAAATGAGAATATACTGCTTTTAATTCTGGTTGATTATAGTGGACATTTTGCTCAGCAACATCAGTGGGTTACATTTTAGGTATAATTAATGCAACAAATTGACAAAGAAGTCATTCCACCTGTGCTCCTTTTCTGCTTCACCTTATTTAAGAGGTTATGCTTGTGAGCTTAATTTTTTTCTTATGGTGTTTTTGAAAAATCAATTCCAATGGTGTTCTTCACAGGTAACTAGTGGGGATGAGACAAAGTTGACATTTGTTTATTTAAATCATATTTTTGAGTGTTATTATTACTGTATGATGGACGCCCCTTCACTCCCACTCTGAGGCAGATTTTCCCACCAAAATCCAATTTTATCTACTTTGGCTGAGCAGCCCCAAGTAGCATGTCTCAATTTGTAGTTTTAAAGTTTTTTGTGTCCTACCCTGATAAACAGTTATAATTTTGGATTTTTAGCTCAGCCTAGAAACTTGATAGGGGGAAAAGCAGGAGTCCTCTTTCTCTGTGAGTTTCTCTACACAAGATGAATTACACAATGATGCTCAAGTGTAGGGAGATGCAATGTTAGCTGGGAAGCTGAGTTTTAAAAGACAGATTGGAAGGCTTTGTCAATTTCCCTCTCTACAGAGGTGGCAAAGATCACTCCTCAGGGGGGTTGTTTATTTTCTTTTTGCCTCCCAGAAAGAGAGGTGAAACTGACAGAGCCTTCAGGGAGGTGAAAAAGAAATAAACAAGCCCTCTGAGAAGTGATTTTTTTCTGGCTCTGTACAGAGGGAGATTGACAAAGCCTTCTGATCTATCTTTTAAAACTTGGCTTCCCAAATAACATTGCATCTCCCTTCACTTGAGTATCCTCATGTAATTTGTCTCACGTAGGCTGATTCTGCACACGTTGGATAATGCATTTTCAATGCACTTTATCAATCATTTGAGGTGGATTTTTTGTTCCGCACAAAAAAAAATCCATTCCAAATGATCTATAAAGAGGATTGGAAGTGCATTATCCAACGTGTGCGGAATCACTCGTAGAGAGACTCTCAGTTGGAAATGGCACTGGAGATTGTATAACGTTCACAAGAAACAATAACTTTATTGAACAGGCAGTGATGGAATAAGGGTAGTCAGGGAATGAAAGAGCTGAGGTAGAATTTGTTGGTAGAACAGAGTACTCTTTAAGTCACAGGTAAAATAGTTTCCTTTAAGCTTAGTTTTTATATTCTTAATCCTTAACAATGAGGTGTGTTTTGTTTAATACTTTGGTTAGAGCAACAATGTTTCTTCACAGAGTTCCCTCTTACAACTCAGTTTTCCTGATATTAGTTCAAAACTGTTTTCCCTTCCTCAGAGCCAAAACCTCTTTAGATATTGGGCTGGAATTAATCTTCTTCTCCTAAGAAGAATTAACCCTTCTTCACTTTGGCTTTAATGGGAGTTTCTTCTTACTACACTATCACTCTTTGCCAAAAACACACACTCAGTTGTATTGTACTGTGTAAATGGGTTTCAGCTTTTACCTCCCTCCAGAGGGAAACCTGATGGACCTTCCCTGTCTAACTCTCTCAAACACACTCTTCAAGATCCTGTCAGCAACCAACTGTTTTCTTGAAGGATGGTTTCTGACTGGCCAATCAGAGAGAGGAGGAAGCATCCTGTCACTCAAGCTCTCATTCCAGGCAATTGTTAACTCCTTCCCTTCCAGTTCTCTGAGTGCTGCACTTAGGAAAACTTCTTTAAAGTGCATTCCATCACAGCTTGCTTGTTTTATGCTCTCTTTGCTTGCACCTAAAGATTATCAAGACACATCTTTAAAATGAGAGAGGTTATAGAAAATAAACATCTGAATAACTTTTCCGTAATTTTAATGTATAGAAAGCTATGAAGCCATACTTCCATATGACCCAGAACAACCCATAATACCAATGCTCCCCAGAAATCCCCAACCCATAATATCCCCAACCCATAATCCCCAACCCATAAATTCTAAACAACCATTACATTTGTGGCATTATAAAATACTAACAAATTTCTTGAGGGAGAAATTTTGATGGGTCAGAGTTCATTTTTATCAGATGCTTGAAAGGGGTTCTTGTACAAGAAACTTGTGCCAAAATGAACATTTTGGATTTGTAAAGTATGACAAGGCATCTGTTGTATTTGCTTCATTGGACTAACACAACTCCTCTCTGAAATGTCTTTGGAAAGCATCTGTGATGGACTGCACTTTTAAAAAGCTTAGAAGTGCTGTACAAACAGCTGGAGGGCTGTGAAGGGTTAATGCTTCACATAAACAGAGAGCCTTGAGTGACAAGCTACTCCAAGGAATCTGATTGGTTAGCATGAGCTGAAGAGAGAAAGACTTCTGAACTGGATGCTGGGGGAGACGAGAGTATGATTTCAGCCCTAGCTGACAGTTTCGAGATTCAGCCCTGACTGAGGGCTGGTTAACACAGGCAGGAGAACTGGGGGAAAGTTGGCATGGATGATTGGGAAGTAGACCCAGACTTCCATTTGGGACAAAGAAAGGGGGGAAGATAGTCTAGTAAGAGAATTTCTCTGCCTAATTAAACAGGGAGTTATCTCTGAAGAGTGAAGAGATCCCTGGTCTGGTGTGGTTAGAAACTGCCTTTGGTGACCTTAAGAGTCAGTTAAAAACTCAAGATGAGTACTGATGTTTCAAGAGAAAGGGGTTGGGTACTGGAAAGAGGGTACCAACCTTCTGGAAACCAAAAAGTGTAAGAGAATACTTCAAAAAAGTGTACTAGAGTGTTCAGGAAAACACTGGAACAAAAGCCTCTTAACAAAAATTTAAGAAACTGTGATGAGCTTAAGAAACACTCATTAGTCTGAAACATTAGACTTTAAGTCTGTGCTGATTTTACATCAGAGCTATATATATATTGAGTTACCTCAGAAATTTTCAACCCTGATTTCACCAGTCCTTTCTCAACTATGGGCCAAGCTACACATGACGAATGACACTTGAACGGCAAGTGGATTGAGTGGAGGGCAAGTGAACAGGGAGAAATACACTTGCCATTCAAGTGTCATTCGTCATGTGTAGCTTGGCCCTCAGTTAAATAAAATATTTTGTTATTTTGGATTTTAAAAAAAGCCTCTAGGGCCATTTAAGTTGTTTAAGTCAAAAAAAGGAAGGGGCAGCATCTTTCTCTGCAGAGGTCTGGAAGATAGTTGGATGTGTATAGAAGCACCCAAATGCTGGAGGCCTAAGATTGTAGTAATCCTCTGGCCATCCTCACAACCAATGACTGAAAAATCAATATGGATCATGTTGGATGACAAGTTATTGCCAAGTTTTCTTGAGAGACCAGACATATTTCCTTCCCAGGCATTTATCTCCTGCTCTCCATAGCAATGTTAATTGCTTGTATTTGTGTAACGGATCAATTTTGTTCATTATGGCTTCTCCCAAATATTGTATTTGCCAAATGACTAGTAGCGAATGTACTTGTCTCCACATGTCCTATTGTGTAGTTTTCTTGTTTGGCATTTCTGAACATTTTCTTGAACCAGTTTCAAATATATTAAGTTGATGTAGTAGCCAAACAACAAATCACTGTCAAAGAAGTGTATCAGTATTCCTACAAAAATACGATTTCAAACCTTTTGGAGGGAGAGCCTTGACTGTAAAACCTGGGTGTTTAAAGATTAATGTTTGTGTAGTACAGACAATCCTTACATCCTCAAACCAGACATTGTACTTTCTTGAAATGTAAGTGAAGTTTTCTCAGTAAAAAAACACATGTATTAGTTTAGGGGCAAGTTAATTCAGCTGAAATAAGCAATAAAGTATTCTGTACACTTTACTACTTCAAGTTGCAGGGGTTTGTAAGTATAGGTAAGTATAAATGATCTTGCAATCATTTATACTTGCCAAGCTATTTTTCTACATGCAGGGCATTTCATCTGTGGAGAACATGTAAAAAGGAAGGGAGTTGCTAGGCTGTGCTTCATATTCAATCATATATCAGGGCATGCATTGACTGAAAACGGAGTTACCTCGGGAGACAAAGAGGTTGCTCTGGTGAATCCGAGTGATGGCAGCCAGTTAAGGCTCTGGCCTGTTCCAGGGCTGAAGAGGGCAAGAAGGAAAGAGGGTGTGTGTGTGTGTGTGTGTGTGGAGGGGATGAAGAGATTAGGGTTTCCATCTCCAAGTTGAGAAATTACTAGAGATTTTGGGAGTGGATTTTAAAAAGAGGCAGGATTTAGGGAAGGGAGGGACCTCAGCCAGGTATAATTTCATAGATTACACCCTCCAAGGCAGGCATTTTCTCCAGAGAAAAAGATCTCTGTGGCCTGGAGATCTGTTGTAATTGTAGGAGATCTCCAGCCACCATCTGGAGGCTGGCAACCCTAGAAAGGATTGTCATAAGCAATGTCCTATCTGAGGCATACCCAGTAAGGCCCCCACCACATTCTGTGACACCCATAACCAATATCTCACTTAATTCATCTTGACTTTAATGTAGTAGAGGAAATTTTTTGCTGCCCTTCTCTCTTTTAGGGCTGTGTACCTCAGACTTTCTGAACTCTCACCCCCATACTTATTCTATATTCTAGCCCCCCCCCCCGCTAGAATGCTGGACTTAGGGTCTGAACTACATTTTACATTTATGATGTGATCTCCATGGGATTTGCAGGCCATGGGTACTCAATCAAGAAAGATCATAGGGGAATTATTTGTATTGGGACCATGGCACAGAGAGTGGAGAGTGTGTGCGCGCCCCTCATCCCTGCACTGTTTTTCTTACCTGAAATTGTCTGAGGAGCATTATTTGTCACATTGATGGAGCTGAACTTGCACTGAATGTTTGTACATGCAGCCCATGCAACAGATAATGTGCCTCCCCTGGATTGTTTCAGGACAGGAAAATGGTCACAGGAGGAGGGAGGCAGGTAGCCCTGCTCCACCTGCACCATAATCTTGATTTAAATTGGAGCCCCTTCAGTACTTCTGAATTGCCAAGGGGAACTTGTAGCTGGTGTAGAGATTTGCACAAACTGAAATATGAACCAAAATTCAGCACGAACTGGGCTTGTTTGTGGTTTGCGAACCAGCGGTTCATCAGAGCCCATTTCTGACGAACCACCACGGACTTTAGGCTGGTTCGTTTGGTTCATTTTTTGGTTTGTCACTGCAGATAGCTTGGTGCCAATCAATCAGTTTCCTAGGCAACAGGGGATGGACTTTCTGCAGACCTTATGCTGATCCGGAAGTGGCCTTCTGCTGGCCTGGAAGTGACCTTCTGCTGACCTGGAAGTGGTGATTTGCTGGCCCAGAAATCACATTTTCATGAACCAAAATGAATCAATTTGTGAACCGGGGCAGGTTCGTGAAATATGATGAACCATGAACCGCACTGCAACTTGGTTTTCTGCTGCAAGTTCCCATGGTGACTGTGTGGTAAATGCAATGTGTTGTTTGGTCCTTTGATTTGGGAGATCTGGGTTCCTCAGCCAAGGAGCTTCATAGGTAGCCTTGGGTAATTTACTGTCTCTGATAGGTTGCTTTGAGTACAGCTGAATTTATGCTCAAGCTAAGCAAACTGCATCTTAGATGCAGTGGAAGGAATAGTCTTCCTCAAAAAATCATTGTGGCTCAAGAACTCTCTGTCTGGGGCACTCAGCACTCCCAGTTCCTGGCTGTTGAGAGGAGAAAGATTCCGTCTGCCTCAGAATTATTTCCTTTCCTTGGCTTGCATCCCTTCCTCGATTGAACCTCATCTTCTGTTATATTTCTACATGCTTGTTACATTCCTCAATCAGCTTTCTTTGTGTGGTGCCCTCACTTAGCATTGACTGTAAGGCAACAGCAAGGTCACAGGCTTTCCTTGTGGTAGGTCTAGTCCTCTAGAATGGCTTACCAGCGTGAGTGCAGAGGGCACCTTCACTGGCTGTGTTCAGGAAGGCATGCAAGACAGTTCTATTTCAGAGGGTGTTTGGAGGTGAAAATACTATTTTGGCAGATTATGGCTGCATTTTTAATGCACGTGATCTGTGGGTTTTTATTTTGTTAATGGGTTCTTATGTCTTTGTGTCATTACTACTTGTGTTGTTAGCTGTCACGAGTCTAAGGAAACAGTATGGCATATTCATTTTTAAAATTAATTTAATAAATAAGTAGGATTTGGATTCAAATAGTCCCAGTGGAACAACACTTATATTGAAGGGGGTGATTTTTGCTAATTCCCCTTTCCATTACAAACTCTCAGTTCGTCTCCCATATTGTTCACGGTCCAGTCATGTTAATTTGGATGCACCAACATGTTCAATGGCCAGTCTTATTTGCAGAACTCTGCAGCCATGGGACTGGCTCTTTTGTAACATAGAGGCATGGAAAAACAAGTGAGAAAAAGTAATCCTAGCTTCCCCCGCCCTTTTGCATAGAACTGTCTTTTTTTTCAGAAGAGTGTCTTAAAATCTTGAGTAAAACACGCTTTTAATGTTGCCCTGAAATGCCAGTTACTCTAACTTCCTAAGCAATCTGGTTGTTGGGCTTCATTAAGTCCTTTTCTCTCTTCCGTTTCCCAGCCCACATAGAATAGCTTTGGCAACTAGACACTTCTGGATTTATCCTGGCTCCCAACATGGGAGGGCATCTCCCCATGGTTAATATGAAGAAGATAATTGGAATGAATTTGCTTATCTCTCATTACGACATAAAATTTGCACAGAGGAAAGCCGAATGAAAGGAATACTTACGGTACAATTATCATTATTAGAGGTAGCCTAATGAGGAGCAATGAGAGACAAACAAAACACAAAATGCTGATGTTCAACAACAGCTTGAATGACTCCAGGGGAGCTTAATTACTTAAAGCGGAGAGAACATCATTGGCGATGGGAGGGCTGGATGCTTGTAGGCTGAGTGCAACCTCCCTGGTGACTGGAATTGCCAGGTGCAGCAAGTTTAAGTGAAGAAGTAAAGTGGCTCTATTTTTTCCCTTGCAGAATCAATGATGGCTAGGGCCTCACCGATCTAACAAGATGCCAATGCTTTTCATCCCAGCTAGCTTAAACGGGCCAAAGGAATATGTAGGGAAGGGGAAGCAGCTGCAGAGGAGGTTTTCTCTCTTACTGATGTTGCCTCATGATGAGTTACCTGCTGCCGCCACATAACTGCCAGTCAGCCAGAGGAACTGGATCTCTCACTGAAACATTATAAAATGGCAACATCTTTACTATCTGTAAATCATTTGTGTAACCCACTTACCCCTTTCCAAACTGAGGTCTAGAGAACTCTGAGGTTCTTGGAGCCAATGCTGTGAAAAAGTTAGATTTTTATCTTTTCTCCTCAGTGGGGAGTTCTCCTCTCCTCAATTAATCCTCACAATGACCCTGTGAGTTAGGATCGACTGGGAGTATGTGACTGGCCCAAGGTCACCCAACAAACTTCCATGGCAGAGTGTGGATTTGAATCTGGGGCCATTTCCACATATCTTACTGGCTGGCTGCACAAAATCACACAAAACTCCTGGAACAACAGCATCTTCCTGGTGCGATTTCCCGTCATGATTCCAGTTTGAGGTGCAATTCCGTCATGATTCTGGTTTGTGGAGTGATTCATGTCACAAAACAGAGTCGTGATGGGAAATCGCACCCGGAAGACACTGTTGTTCCAGGAGCTTTGCACGATTTTGCACAGCCAGTAAGATGTGTGAAAATGGCCTGGGTCCTAATCCAACACTCTAGCTACTACACCATGCTGCCTCTCTAGACAGGATCTAGACAGATGGATCAGGGCTCCATATTGGCAAACCTCTCCCTCCTATGGTGTAATGTCCAGTCATTCCACCCTGGCTGAATGATTTAAAAATATTTTTCCATTTGTCTTCATATACCAAATATAAACAATTTAGAGCATGACTTAGGTTGTAATCCCAAGAACACTTTCCTGAGATTAAATCCCATTGGATAAAATGGGTGCTTACCTCTGAGTAGACCTGTTCTGGAGTGTTATGTTAGTTATCCAGTGTCACGAGCAGAATGCCATAGCATAGTAATGATGCAAACTTTACAAGTCTGGGGCTTATTTAGTTTGGCTCCAAGGAATTCCACCATAAATGAGGTATACTGACTTAAGTGTTGAACTATGATTGGAGATCCAGGTACAAATCCTCTGTCTGGTCTGAAGCTCATTGGGTGACTTTTGGCTGATTACCCTCTCTTAGACAAACTTGCATCAGTGGGTGGTTGTAAGGATACAAGGCAAGAGGGATATGTTGGGAAAAGGAAGTAGGAAAACAACCAGATTTTTCTGAGATAGTGGGAACTTGCAAGGATTTACCAGCTCCTCCAAAAAAAGTGGTCCCAGACTTATATGAGGGAAACTCAACACGTTTATTAACATATTATACAACTTGGGCCTAGAGAACCTAACTACAACCACTCCATGAACCATCTTATGACAGCTACTAATGGATTTCCCCCCAAGACTCTTCCAGGAGGCAGATGGCTTCTCTTCCAAACTCTTTATTAGCTGTATAATCCTTCTACATTCTCTTTACCAAATTCCCCTCAGTTTGGTTATCATGTATTAGAGCATTTCAAAAGTAAGTTCACAGACTCTATGTGAGGCTTCTGTAGTGTGTCATAACTGAATATGAAATGTGTTTTGAAAAAGCAATATAAACTAGTCAGTCATCAACCCCTGGTGGGAAATAAGGGTGGTGATGGTGGTGACTGTATTTTTCAGGGAGTCTTTCCTTTCATATCTTTGATGCAAACTATTATCAGCCTTGATTGCATAATTCTTGTTTTAGGATGCAGAGACATGTTGAATATCCTGGTGTTCTACAGTTGCAAGAAAGATGCCAGCTCATTCCAGGAGCTGATGGTGAAATTATAATTGACTATAAAATGGGAATGTGCCTTAATCCAGAAAAAAAAAAAACATGTGTGTAGAAAAAGGCATAGTCACAATTATGAGTAGGTTCAATTTCCCAGAGGATTTTGATAATTTGTATGAATTGAGATAATAACTTTTAAAAAATCCCTAAATGCCTGTTTCTTATATGGGATGTTGCAATTATACTAAGCATCATTGGTCAACATCTTGACATGTGAGAAGGGCTTATTAATTAACAGGTTTAAACAAGGAAAACAAGAAAAGGTGGGTGGGGTGGGATAACGAAGTGTGCATAATGCATTTGAGATTATGTATTATTAAATTAATATACCATGTCTTAAAATGGTAGAAATACTGTGAAATGCCTTGATAAAATGGAAAAAGAGAATGTTTCATATTAATGCCATCCTAATGGAAAACCACTTAGAGCAAATAACAGTAATTTGCACTCCGATCCTTGCTCTGAAGCAACTTATCAAAAAGCAATATTCCATTATTTCTTTATAAAAGTTCTAATTTTGTATTATTAAAAAAAAGCAGCCTTTTCAGGTGCATCATTAAAATGAATTCAGATTTTCTCCTCAGAACTTTCCCTTTCAGGCTCTCTTTCTCTCACTATTGTGCAATTCCCCCAAAATGCACTTTCAAGAATTTTGTTCTAAATGTGACAGACTAATTTCTCCATTCAGAACTAATTACTGAGCCTTACGTGGTTTCTGTACATTTTCCTGTTTTACCTTCTTTTATTAACACGCATGCAGAATGCAAATACACGCACTACTATAACATTTATACAAGAGTACTCCTGTTGATTGGGTCTTTTCTTTCTTTCCGTCTGAGAAGAAAAAAACTGCAAAACTGTAATTCCTTAGGGATGTCCTTTTCCTGCAGGAACATAATAAAGTACGTACATTTGCTTAATTTACCTGATTATATGAATTGCAGAACCCAGCTTTTCTGGACACAGATTTTGGATTACAAAGAGACAGAAAATTGGTTTTATTTTGCTACCTACATGGCTATATGGAGACATTTGATTTTGAATCAGACTGAGGAACTCTCCAAACAAACACTTTTTACTAATTGTTGCAGTGGATCCTGACCCCTTTTCTTTAGCATAGGGTTGCATTGGATCCTTCTCTTTTCCCAGCAGTCCTTTCTTACTCCAGGAAATTCCTTGTTTTTTTAGGACCCATGTGGACTAATAGCCATATGGGATTGGAGGCTACAGTCTAAAGCATTTCAGCACCTTTTAAAGCATTTCAGCACCTTTTCTGGTTCCCATGTTTTGGGGACTTTCACACTTGCAAGGTAGTCATGGGCAGAGATGGGCACAAACAGCAATACAAACAAAAAAAATCCATGAACAGCCCAATCTGCTGTTTGCGAACAAGCTGTTTGTGAAGCCCCATTCTAAACGAACAGGTGGTTGTTGCAAGATTCAGTTGTTGCTGTTGGTCAAGCCAGACAATCTGGCACCTGCAATCAATTCCCTTGGCAACTGGAGGCAGGGACTGCCTGAACTCTGTCTGAACTCCTGCTGTTGCCCTGGAAACCCCAATCCAAGTCCAATTTAGCTTGATAGGCAGGTCTTCCTTTCAAGTGTGGAGCTCCAAATTTGTTACAAGGGAGCAAAGAGCAGGGGGGAGGGGGGCTCCCAGCTCTGGCTTAGTTTGCAGACAGTGGAGAGGGAGAGACAGTTGCTGTTGGTATTTTGATAGCGAGAGTGCATTGAAGCTTGAATTTTGTGTGTGTGTGGTGGGATAGGGATCTACTCCTTCAAGTTCCAGGGCTGCTGCCAGGCTCTGGGCCAAGCTATTATTTATTATTGGTACCTTTCCTGATGCCTGCTCAGGTAAGGTTTCTGGGAGTGGTGCAGTAGGGATCTTGACCAAACTTGGATGATGGCTGGAGGAGAGCCTGCTGGCCCCCACGAACAGCCAACCATGAACATGTTTGTGAACAGGGCCATGTTTGTGGTTGTTCATGTGTTCCTGTTCGTGGATGGCAACGGTCAATGAATATCATGTTCATTTTTTTCCTATTCATGCCCATCTCTAGTCATGGGACGCAGAACTGATGTTTGTCCATGGCATCCCCAATTTTTCTCCCTGCGGACACACCGTGAGTTTTGAAGTTGCTGCCAAGTTACTGCTGGCGTGATCAATGTCAGTGTGAAGTCCATACTCCCTTCTGCTTCTCTTCTTCCCCGTCCCCTTTTTCCCAGGAGCTGATTGGTCTATGCGGCATTAACCACTCCCACCCATCTCAGCTCTCTGAACTCCTTGTCCACCATTTATTTAGTAAAGCAAGGTAAGGGTCATAAGGCTGCTTCTCCATTGGCTTCCTTCCTCTTGGGTATGCACACACACTTTTACTTTTTTTCTCAAAGCCAGGAACGATTCCTAAGCTTGCTGTCAATTCCCTGCTGTCTTTTCAAGCCAGGAAAGGGTTAAATGGCTGCTTTCCCCTTCCTCCCTCAGTGGTATGAGCACATTCTTTTATGTATTTTTTCAAAGATAAAGCCATGTAAGGATCAAATGGCTGTTTTTCTCTGCCTCCAGTGTCTTCTGCCAATGTAAAAAAAAAAGCAAGGATTTTGCACAGCCCTATGCAAATCAAAGCACATGGAGGGAAAGAAGTAGCAGCATTTTAACCCTTTCCTGGCTTGGCTTTAAAAATAAATAAATGAGAGTGATACATGTTTTCCCCTAGAACTCTGCCACCAATCGCTTCTTTATTGGACAGGGGACAGCCCAATAAGCAAAAGCGGGGGCAGGGGGGGAATGAGTTCCAACATTGCAATGTCACTATGCATGCTCAAAAGTTTTTTTAAAAAGTGTGATACGAATTGCAAAGTGTGAATTTAAATTGCACAAATGCAATTGACTTACATACACAATCCATTGTGTAAGCATGAACTTAGAGGAACACTATAAAAAAAGGCTGCCTTCAGCCTGCCTTTCTCTTGGAATTGTCTATATTTCCTTCGCTCTGGGCCGCTACCATAGTGGCACTCCACTTCTCTGAAGTAAGAGATGTGGATTTGTTTGTTTCCTTAATTTATTGTTTATTTTGGCAACCAGGGAACAAAAGACTCCACACTCATAATATCTTCCCATATTCTAAAACAATGTGTCACACAGAGTGCTTCTTATTGGTCATTTTTTTAAAAAAAATATTATAAGTATTTTATTTATTTAAAACATTTGTATGCCGCTTTTCTACCCAAATAGGGTCCCCAAGGTGGCAAACATTAAAAAGAAAATAAAACAACATTTTAAACAATTTAAATTTAAAATAGTATAAAATAATTCAATAAACGTACACAACACCAGAACAGGGAGGGGCACTAACAGTTATTGCGGGTATGCCAAATGAAACAAAAAAAGTCTTCACTCACTGGCAAAATACAGTAATAGATGACTCTCCCTGTGGAGCGGAGTTCCAAAGTTTTGGCACCAGAGCTAAGAAGGCCCTTACTTAGGTTGCCAGCAGGGACACCCAAGGCAGGGCCTCCAAAAATGACCAGATTAAATGAGTAGTTTCATATGATAGAAGGTGGCTCGTAAGATATGCTGACCCCACACTTTATAGAGCTTTAAAGCCTGGCAACAGGCCGATAGACACCAGAAGTGACAACGGTAGTTCTAGGAATTTCTGGAAACTCTATGACTTTACCATAGCAGGAGACCTGCTAAGTCTCGTCATGAGTATTCTTGTTTGTCAGAGATTCAGGTCTTCCTCAGATTCTTTGAGACCACTTTTCAGCTGTTGGCAGTGTATTCTGGGAACTTCAAATGAGGATTTTCTGATCAAGTTCCAAGGAAGGGTAATCCTCTTATAGGTGGGACTTAGTCCTGTGAAATCTCATTACATGAAATGGTAGTTTCTGACTCAACAGGACTTCATGTGGCATCTCAGCAAATCCTTATCTTCATGTAGTTGTCATAGTTGACACAGCATGTCCCAGTTGGTACACCAGCTTCTGGGCTGCTTCAGCTAAATTCAGATTCTGCCAAAGCCATTAGAAGAATCACACACCAACTCAGGGTTCTGAAATCCATTTTATTCAAAAGTGGAGGCTTTCACTGGGTCAATCTGGGGCCAAATTAACAGATTCCCCCCTCCCAAATAAAGTCCAGAATCAGCTCTGCATGTTGGATTTCATGTGTAGGTCCTTTGCTAATATTTCTGCTAATGGTTTTATCTAAACCAGCCTTAATCCTTACAACTGTGCACAAAGAAAAAGAATCCCTAATCAGAAACCTGTTTAGAAAAGAGCCCTTGCAGTTATCAATAGGAAGATAGTGAGTGCATCACTCTCACTCTCTCTCTCCTCTCACTTTGAGATATATACTGTATAATATTGTCAGTTTTGTGTACTCCAATCCTAGCTTTATTTATGATGAAACAAATTTTTACTTGCTGTTCCCAAGCTGAAGAACACCTCTGCCAACTCATAAAACATTTTTTAAAAATGCTACTCTCCCTTTGATGGCTTTGTAATAAGGTTGAAAATAGACTTATCGGTGGTGTTATCGCATACAGTCAAAAAGGAAACTGGCTGAATAATAGTTTCTCTTTCTAAAAACAAACAAGCAAGCATTCAGTATCATTTAGGACTGAACACATTGCTGAGAGTCAGCATTGTGTAGTGGTTAGAACGTTAGATTAAGATTTGAGAGACCAAAGTTTGAATCTTTAGTCTGTCATGAAGCTTGGCAGCTTGGCGGAATGTTGGACAAGTGACAGTTGAAAAGTCCATCGGATAGCAGTCGGAGAGCCAAGCTGCAAGACTAGGATTTCCCATCAAAACTTGAGGGAAGCTGACAAGTGTCCAATCTGTGCCTTTTGTCACTTGTGGTTCTACTCTCAATGTGAGATAGAGTGTCAGACTATGGATTCAAATCCCTGCTCTACTAAGAAATCCCTGCTCTACTAAGAAGTTACCTATGATCAGTCAGTCCCTCTCAGACTTATTTACTTTGTGGTTGTTATGAAGACAAAATGGGAAAAGGGCAATGCATTCCATCCTGAGCGCCTTTGAGGTTTTCTCAACACTGAAAGAAATAGAAATTCAGCTGATAAAGTTGGGATTTGTCAACTGAAAGAGAATGAACCTGAGAAGAGAATGTATTTATGGGTTTTCCACAGAACACAAGCTCATAATACCCAATTTTGCTTTCATTGACTTCTTTGTGTACTAACTAAATTTTACCTCCAGCATTATTAATACAGAGACTACCAAGTTCTTCCTCTGCTCTCAGGCTTTTAAAAGATCTGTGTCTCTTGCCTAGTTTTAGAGACAAAGAGATAGTCGAACTACTGCTGGTCTTTGCATTTTAGTGACGGAAATTGTTTTTTTAATTTCTTCCCAGAATGCCAATGGTGTAACCTAGCACCAGCAGAGTCTAAAATCTGAATACCCTCTTAGCATTTTACAGAGGATGCTGACAAGACCAAATCTTAGAATCATGAGTCATCTATTTTTTCTCCTCCCTCCCTTTTATATTTGTAACATCCAATCTGATGAAGTATTCTGAGAACCTTAAAATTACACACTGTCTTGTGTCATTTTGAATGATCCTAATAAAAGGTTTTGTTTTCATTTTTAGACTTTACTTTGGACCAATATGACTACCCGCATCCTCTTTCTAATATCGTAGAAGTAAGTAACAAACACACCGATTTCTCTCAGTGGAGTTAAAGATGGTCATTTCAGTGGTAGTAGGTTAGTTGGGGCTCAGCTCCCAGTAAGTTCTTGCGAGATGCTGAGCTGATCATTTTTTAAGACAGAACAGATAAAGATGAATGTAAATCAGGTATGGCTATGGATACCTTTTGGACCTTTGGCACAGACCTGGTCTTATTATGAAGTAATTGAGAGGAAGTCATTTTGATCAGCAAAGCTGAGTTCCAGTACAGAGTAAGAGGCTTTAATTTTGGATGATGATAATAATGATTTTTTTTTCTGGTGTGGAAGTATTTAACAACAACAAGGAAGAAAAAGGGGGTGCGGGGAAAGGTCCCCACAAACTCAACCCAAACAAGCAAGGGAACAAAATAGAGGGGTCAAGTTACAACATAAAATAAAATATATTTAGAAAGTATTTATTATAAATGTGCACATATATAAATTAAAAACAAGTTTAAACCATAAGGACTGAATGGCAGGCCACATACATATGCTAATACAATTGTGGCGGCAGACCCAGGGCCCACTGTATGTCTACTGCAGATTGATGTAACACACCCTTATACCAAGCCTCAGATTACAATAACATTGTGTGAGTGCAGTCCTGGGTCTGCTGCCACAATTGTATTTTATCACACAATACTAGTACCCAAGCTGCACTGTGGCAGGAGGCATA
Source organism: Eublepharis macularius (assembly GCF_028583425.1). NCBI lineage: Eukaryota > Metazoa > Chordata > Lepidosauria > Squamata > Eublepharidae > Eublepharis > Eublepharis macularius. The sequence goes on from NC_072794.1 coordinate 38,431,019, forward strand.
ATTGTTCATCTTTTGCTCGTATAAAATGACACTGGCATAGGTAGTGGGACCTGGGCTGAGAGGTCTTAGGATGCTAAGTCTTGCTTATGCCCCAATATTCCCAGTTCTGGTCTCTATGCTGATATAGTGATGTCAAGGTGTGGGTTCATACTGGGCAATGCAAATCAGTGTATCTAAGCTGCTCTAGAACTATCAGTCTTCTAGCTGCAAAATAGAGTTAATACTAACTAGTCTACAATAGAGATGGGCACGAACCGGAAAAAACCCAAACTATGTGGTTTGTGGTTCATCAAATTTAACAAACCATGAACCAGGAACTTTCACAAACCTGCCTCTGGTTCGTGAATCAGTTCATTTGGTTCGTGAAAATGTCACATCCAGGTCAGAAAATCATCACTTCTGGGTCAGCAGAAGGTCTGCAGGAAGTCCATCCCCTGTTGCCTAGGAAACTGATTGATTGGCACCAGGCTGTCTGCAGTGACAAACCAAAAAACGAACGAAATGAACCAACCTAAAGTTCATGGCGGTTCATCAGAAATGGGATCTGATGAACCGCTGGTTCACGAACCACAAACCAGCCTGGTTCGTGCTGAATTTTGGTTCGTATTTTGGTTCGTGCCCATCTCTAGTCTACAATGCATTCCTGTTGTGTTATTGTGATAATATAAGAGTGCTTTGAATTCGAAACGTGCTATGTAAATGCTAAGTATTAATATTATATGGAACAACACTCACATATGGGAATCAACCATAGAGTTGAAAATATATGAAGCTCAGTTTTAAAGTCTTTCTAATGAACTGCTAGGAATAATGTATTATTCTGTACCCAGAAAACTTGAGATACAATAAGGAAAGCCTCAATAACTGAATTTAGCATATGAACTCAAGCAGCAGTTCTGCTAATTCCTCTAAGAAACTCTCCATTGCCTTACCCATGTTTCTCAGTATTATTATCAACCTTTGGAAACATATTCTGGCCAATCAGATTCCTCTGCCCCTGCCTTTATCCCTCCGTAAGACGATGAGCATCTAACACCAGTAGTCAATCAATAGCCCATTAATTTTGCTCCAGTCTGCTAAACTACATTTCATTTCATTGGCATTACGTTTATTGGGCTGGTCAATGTTATGCAAGGTCAAGCCTTAGATGACGAACAAGAAGCAGTGAAGACAAAGAGAGAAAGAAAAAAAGATGCCAGGCTATTATTGTCCTTTTTTAATTATAAGAAGCATAGAGATAATTACACTGCCATTATTGAATTATAAAAGCTGGACTTGCTGGATGGAACTGAGACACATCTTGCATAGGTTAGAACATAAGATGAGAAAGCTAGAGGCAAAATTCCTGAGGAAAAATATATTTGACTTGGATAACCTTTCCAGTTAACCAAGAAATGCAGAATTAATGCTCAAGAATTTAACAATGGACATACAGAAGAAAAGATACTGTAGCCAGAACAACTAAAAAAATGGCAAGAATATCAAATTGCCATCCATAGCAGAGTGCCAGGATCTAGCTCCATTTACTGAAACTGTTTTTAATGTGTAAGGATTAACTAGGAACTACTTAAACTAGTTTCTGCACTAACTAGTTCTTTGCTGCACTGTTTCCATACTACACTCCCATAACTGATATTAATAATCTTCCTCTGCTTTCCTCCATCGTCAAATGGACCATCTTTGCAGTTGTTTTCTTGCAGGATCAGATCCGTCAGCTAAAGAGAAAAGGATGTTCTAATGTTCCAATGGCTGCTGCGGCCATTTGAGGGGCGGAAATGCCATTTTTGGCCTCCTCCACCACCCTGCGGACCCACGCAGCAGCAGAAGAGGCCAAAAATGGCCTTCCCGGCCCTCACAGGAGGAGGGGGAGAATGCTATGGGCCCGCAGGGCAAGGTAAGTGTGGGGCTGGGGCTGGGGCTGGGGTTTGGGCAGTTTAAAGGGCCCTGCAGCTTGCAAGTGGCAGGTCCCTTTAAACTATCAGCTGGCAGGTGGCGAGGGAGGATCCCCCCCTGCTGCCTGCCAGCTGATAGTTTAAAGGGACCTGCTGCTTGCAAGCCACAGGAAAAGTTTATATGGCCATTTCCCTAGGGAAATGGCCATCTAAACTGCCCCTTTATGACCCAAACAAACCAGTAGACCAGTCTGTGGAAGTTCGTGGAAATGAGCTTCCATGGACCACTGGTTCACGAACCACAAACTGGCCTGGTTTGTGCGGTTTTTTTGGGTCGTAATTCAATTCATGCCCATCTCTAGTTGTTAGATGACTTGCTGTAAGATGAATACATAGGGAGAGAAGGTGCAAAGGGCATATAGAGGCTGAGAGTGGGACCAGTGAGTGCATCTCTTATTTCCCCTTTCCATATATACAAACTTGCTTGGACATGGTTAGTGTGAAAATCACATTGTGACCAAGGCAGAATCTTATGCACATGTCAGTGGAACTTGGTTACAAATAAACATATAAGACTGAGCTGTAAATGTGTTAAATCACGTTTAAGCACGGGGACTTTGTTCCATATTCATTAATTTGGTGCGGTTAGCCTTGCTTGCCAACAAGGTCTTGGGAGCTCTGACAGAAAAATATCGTTTAAAAATCTGGATCTTTCTGAGGAATAAGACTGAAAAACTCGGAGCTAGAAGAAGTGATTTTACAAGAAGGTAAAAAAGACATTTCGAAAATATGTAAAATACTTCTAAAATGGCATACGGAAGACCAGACAGTCAAAGTCCAGATGGTGAAATGGGCAATAAATTTTCATAAAGAAATAACAATGGAATCATGGGAATATTTGTGGGAAAATACTTTGAAGACTTCAACTTGTACCAATATTAAAGAGAATGTTTATAAAATGATGTATAGGTGGTATTTAACGCCTAAGAAGATTGCGCTTGGAAATGCAAATACGTCAGATAAATGCTGGAAATGTAAAAAACACGAAGGATCATTGTATCATATGTGGTGGACTTGTGAGGTAGCTAAGCAATACTGGGGAGATATAATTAAAATAATTAATGAGGTGTTGCAAACCCAAATAAATAAGAACCCAGAATTGCTGCTACTGAACTTGGGAATGGAAGATGTTCCAAAACAGCATAGAACATTGTTATTTTACATGACTACAGCAGCAAGACTTTTGTACGCGCAGAAATGGAAAGTGCAAGAAATACCAGCTATAGAAGATTGGATTTATAAATTGTTGTACATGGCAGAAATGGACAAAATGACAAGAAAATTGAAAGATCTTGATCCAGGAGAATATATTGCAGACTGGGAGAAGCTGAAACAATATCTAGAAAAAAAATGGATGTGAAAGGAGAACTGTGGCAGTTTGAGAATTATTAATATGTGACTTTATAAGGGGGAGAGAGAAGTAACTTTACCATTAATGGGGAAATTTAGTTATTAATTAATCTAAGCTAATATTAGTAATAAAAAATTGTATTAAAATAGATAGTTGAAACGGTGGAATGTAGATTGATATATTAGAAAATTGGAGATATAGAAGAATTTGAATATGCTTAGAATAAGTGATACAATATATATAAGATATAGAAAAATTATAGTTAAGAGTAATTTAAATAATAAGATGGGTTGGGGGTTGGAAAGCTGTTGGAAGTCAATAAGGAGGGTGGGGGAAAGGGTGGGGGCTGATATAATTTAGATAAGATGGGGAATTTGTGTATTAAATAATATTCTATGTACTCACCAATAAAATTCTTTTTAAAAAAAATCTGGATCTTTCTGTACTCCCTTAAGTTACTGTGAACTGAATGCTGTGGACTGGGAATTTCAGAAGGCAAGGAGGAGGTATTTGTTTTTCAGGTGTCTGGGATATATATTTTTTGTCATCTTAGTTGCTCCAGTGGTGGTTGGATTCCTTTCATCCCATCTAACAGTTGACATCAGAAATGTCACCTAATTAAAAGAGAGAGAGAACAAAATTAATGTCTTTTGAACTCAGTGTTTTTCTGTGGAGATGAGAGAATGATGGAAATGTCCTTGATGTTTCTTTAGCTGCTTACTCTTTTAGGATGCCAGAAGCAGGTTGGTCTCTCTGTTAACTTTGGAAGAAGATTTTGCATTTGAGAGGAAGCACATTCTTTAATTACCTCACTGGAGTTGGTAACCATGGTGATGGACCCTTTTCTCCTTCCCGACGTTTAACTTGCAGAATTCATCCTTCAAATCCAAACAAACAAACAAGAATCTTTCTTTACCTCATACTTGAATAGAATTTGGATAATTTTTGAAAGCTCATGTTGACTGCAAACTAGAACACATAAACACAATTTTCTGGTTGATCCATCTTTAAAAACACTGATAGGTTCACTCACTTGTTAGGTAGCATCTGAGGAAGTAAGCTCTGACTCACAAAAGCTTTTGCTGGAGTAAATTTTGCTAGTATTTAGGGGACCGCTGGATTCCTGTTTTAGGTAGGTAACAGGCAGGGCTTTTTTATGGGAAAAGAGGTGGTGGAACTAGTGGGTTGCCCTCAGAGAAAATGGTCACATGGCTGGTGGCCCCGCCCCCTGATCTCCAGACAGAGGGGAGTTTAGATTGCCCTCTGCGCCATGGCACAGAGGGCAATCTAAACTCCCTTCTGTCTGGAGATCGGGGGCGGGGCCACCAGCCATGTGACCATTTTCAAGAGGTTCCGGAACTCCGTTCCACCGTGTTCCAGCTGAAAAAAAAGCCCTTGTAACAGGATACAAAGGAGGACAGAATTCTTACATCGGCAAATACAAAAGAGAATTTTGTCATGTGACCGAACTCAGTAGTACTGCATACTGGCATCTTTTTTAGAGCTCTCCCAAGTTCAGAGGAGGGACTTGGTGGAAATCAGTGCAACCTTATATATGATTACTGGCACCCCCCCCCCCCAAACAAGGTCTGTGTAAACTTGAATGAAATTGTACCTACCAGAATTCCCTCTTCCAAGGAATCTTATCTCATGCTTCCACCTTTTTTCTGGCTTGTGTTTGCACCTTTTATCATGATCTGCTTGGGGTCTCTCACTCTCTCTTCCTTCTCCTCCTCTGTTAATTGCTCCAGTACAGTGAGAGACTGTGAGTCTCTCTACACGTTACTAAGTACCTAGGGATGCTCAAGTGCAGGATTGTATGTCTAGTCCTCAATTCACTTGCAGGCTGTTCTTGCTCAATGCACGTGAATCCCAATTTCACGGGCGCTCCCTTTGTGTGACTGCATCTGCAAGTGATTCCAGAAGGCAAAATGGCAATTTAGTTCTGTTTTCCCTGTGAGAACAAGTACTGTAGGCTCATTGGAACTGCCAACATGCATTTCTTTAAGGTGTGAGGAAGTGTCAAGAGCTGCATTTCAATGAATGGATGTGCGGGAAACTGGGATACTTTTAGCAGTTAAGGAGGAAATGATCAAACACTTGATGCAGAGCACATTGAAGTGTGACTGTGCGATTGAGTGCATGGAAAGTTGGAGGAGGGTCACATGAAATAAGGTTCACTTGAGTGTCCCTAGGTAATTAGTAACATGTAGGGCCAAGCTACACATGACGAATGACACTTGAACGGCAAGTGGATTGAGTGGAGGGCAAGTGAACAGGGAGAAATACACTTGCCATTCAAGTGTCATTCGTCATGTGTAGCTTGGCCCGTAGAGAGGCTCTGAGAGAGCTGAGTTGTCCAGGGATGTGTACTTGCAAGGAATCTCCCTTGTGGTATTCCCTGCTCCAAAATCATTCCTGAGACTTTGGGGGTACAGGGTTCTGCCACCCAATGATTTTTGGTATCCTCAAAACTCTTTAGACACCATGAGACAACTAGAAAGGGAATATACATAGCTTACCTGAGCTATTGAGTAAGAATTAAAATGCAGTTTCTTGCACCATTTAGTAAAAAGAGTTTATGTAACTAACTGTGATGATTTTAAGTGTATGTGTCTTTAAATGTTTGGTGTGAAAGAGAGGGATGAGTGACTGGTTGATGACAGAGTATGGGCAGAGTGAACTGCTGTTTTTAGTTTCTGAGCAGCCAGAGAACTTTCAGTCTGGGCAAAGCAGGCAACCTGTGTGGAAGCCTGAGAGGATTCTCTTTCTAGTTCATTTAGGCAACCTGTGTAGAAGCCTGAACTGGGGGCCAAGCTACACATGACGAATGACACTTGAACGGCAAGTGGATTGAGTGGAGGGCAAGTGAACAGGGAGCAATACACTTGCCATTCAAGTGTCATTCGTCATGTGTAGCTTGGCCCTGTGTGTCTGTGAGAGAACATTCATTCTATCTGAAGCAGGCAAACTGTGTGTGTGCCTGAGGGCCAAGCTACACATGACGAATGACACTTGAACAGCAAGTGTATTTCTCCCTGTTCACTTGCCCTCCACTCAATCCACTTGCCGTTCAAGTGTCATTCGTCACGTGTAGCTTGGCCCTGAGAAGAAGTTTATAAAGATCTGTGTAACTGTGTCTATGTAAAGAAACTTTAAGAACTGAGAACTATCTTTGAATCCATCAAGCCTAAGTACTAGTGTGAAACCGATACACTTCTTGTAAAAATAAAAGTATCTCCTGTATACAAGGAATATATGGGGGCTACGCTTGTCATTTTTTGTTCTGTGCTTTTCAAAGGTGCATGAGGTAGGCAGGTGATTCAACAGGTGATTTTTTTTCCTGCCCAAGTAGCACCGTAGCGGGAATATCCATGCCTGCTAGATTTTTGCTTCTTATGCATCTGTTAAAAGGCAGAGTTTCTATTAAGAGGAAACAGTAGCAGCTCTAAATGAGGTGTGAGGCTGTGAAAGTCGGCAAACTATATAATGAAGAGCCAAATTCTGAAGGAGGAGGATGATTAGGAGCTGCTCTTGCACAGTTTTACTTGTAAGAACTGCTTCTGAAGTGTTCCTTGCCCAAAATCTAATTTTGTATTGACACTGGAATATTGTATAAATAGATGTCACATAACAGTAGCATGTGCATTACCAAGTAACTGAGACACATTAAAGAGGAATACACTCAGATCCTGCAACTGGAAGAAAATCACTATCGCCGCTTTTTGTAAAGGGAAAGTAGTCCTTTCTGGAAATGCCAGCAACGACCTTCAGTTTTACTGTTTTGTGTTCCAGGGAAACTTCAGTAGCTAGAAATGATACAAAGAAGTAGGGAAATAAGTAGCATTAAGAGAGATTTCCGATAGAGCTGCAAATCAGCACTCTGCTGGTTGGAATCCCACTATTGCCATGAGCTCAACCTCTGAAGGATCAGACATAGAACCACAGACAGGTCCCAGCACATTGGCCCCTCTGCTTCCCAGCTCTGGACCGGCAACAGGGAGCCAGGCGCCAGCCAGCTCTCCCGTCTCATCACCAGAGCCTCGGGAATGCCATCAGAAGAGGGCAAAGGTAAGCCACTTGGGTAAGCCACTCTTCTCAGTCCCAGCTCGCCGTTGTATTGTGGGGATAATAATAACATTGTTCACTGCTCTGCGTGGAGCTCTAATCTGTCTAGAAGAGTGGTATATATACACACAATTGTTGTTGTTATTTTGTATTTGCAGCCTATTGCGAGGGTTCAAGGAGTGCAGCGGCGCGGCAAGAACCAACCCAGAAACCGTACATATGGAGAAAACATGGCCAAACTTTATTGACAGGAAACAAAACAGCACACACAGGAGCATTGGCAGTCATGAGGATCGGATCCCGCAAAAGCATCGGCTGGCCCGCCTGCCAGCCGATGACCCCTCCCCCCTTCAGACCCGTGCTGAAGGGGGGGTAAACCAGGAGTGGCATTGGAGGGGAGATCATCTGGGTGTACACCCCTGTATGATCCCCCCTGCCACCTGGGAGTGGGGCCGCCCTGACAGCCCCCGAGCTGGGCATGCACCACCGGCCCACTCCCAAGATCCCATAAGGGGATCCCCTTCCAGGGGACCAGGGCATGCCCTGATCCCCGCAAAGAGATCCGATCCCATGACCACCGCCGACAATTGCGAAAAACAGCATAATACCAAAATGCCATAAAAGAGGGGTGCGGAGGGTGGGTTGACGCCGCCGGGCCCGAATGCGGGGGTGAGGGGGGCGGCGCAGATATTTATGCCCCACTGCCGGACCTGAGGGAAGCCTGCCTCCTCCTGGTCCGGCAGAGGCCCCCCCCAGGCGGCCCCTGATTGGTCGCCTGGGTTTGAAACTATTGGCTGCCGGCCGGCCCGTTGCATGCTGGGCCGGCCGGCCCCGCAGGCAGCCAGCCACGCCGGCCTTCCTTTCCCCAACGGCCGCAAACTTCCGCGCCCGGTAAGTCGGGCGTTCGCGCTTGCAGCCTATTGCGAGGGTTCAAGGAGTGCAGCGGCGCGGCAAGAACCAACCCAGAAACCGTACATATGGAGAAAACATGGCCAAACTTTATTGACAGGAAACAAAACAGCACACACAGGAGCATTGGCAGTCATGAGGATCGGATCCCGCAAAAGCATCGGCTGGCCCGCCTGCCAGCCGATGACCCCTCCCCCCTTCAGACCCGTGCTGAAGGGGGGGTAAACCAGGAGTGGCATTGGAGGGGAGATCATCTGGGTGTACACCCCTGTATGATCCCCCCTGCCACCTGGGAGTGGGGCCGCCCTGACAGCCCCCGAGCTGGGCATGCACCACCGGCCCACTCCCAAGATCCCATAAGGGGATCCCCTTCCAGGGGACCAGGGCATGCCCTGATCCCCGCAAAGAGATCCGATCCCATGACCACCGCCACCAGAGCCACCCCAGGGGCTCCCGCCAACGCTCCTACAACCTCAACCATTCCAACAGGCCATCCCTCAGGTCCTGAAGCCAAATGTCCTGCCCCCAGGAAGACAAGTGAACCCCATCTGGGCGAAAGAGCGCCTCCAACCGAAAAGAAATGTCCGGGTGCCCGATCAGCAGGCCCTGGCCCTCCGTGATGTATCGAGTCATAGCGCGGGCCACCCTCTGGCGGATGCCGTCGACCTTCTCTGGATGCCGTGCGTAGCGCCACACCCGCCTCTGGAGCAAGTCCGACCAGAGGAAGAAAGTCCCCGGGAACAGGCCCCGCAAGTAGTCCAAGTCGCTGCACATCGCCCGCTGGAGCTCTGGTCCTTCCCGCCGCCCGAGGTCATTTTCGCCCAACTGGATGATGAGTGCGTCAGGTGGTCCCAGGCGGCGGGCCTGGTGAACCAAGGTGGGTACCAGTGCCTCCCACCGCATGCCACGGGCTCCCATCCAGCGGATCTCGACGGCGTCATCCAGCCCGAGGTGGGCCCCCCATCCGGACGTCGCCGCGTACTTCCCGGCCCAATGAACGATGCTGTGGCCGCAAATCCACACCTTCCTTCGGTGACCTGGAGACGGGAGGAACACGAGAACAAGGTCAGCAAGTAAGAACCCGCGCGGGGCGGATGTAGGAGAGGAAGGCCCTCGACCTCCAGCGCCCGAGCCGCCGGACAATCTGATCAGGGAGACCCAGGCCCGCCGCTGCCGTGGCAGCCCCAATCCGGAAGGAGTGAGAGGCGAATTCTGCGGGGGGAAGGCCAGAGGCCTGGAGTCCTGCGTGCAGGATGGAGACGAACTGGAACCGGGTGACCGGGGAGCTGTCGCTGTGAACCAGGAATTGGCCGGGGACGGGGGGGCGGACTGCCAAGTAGGCCCGGACCGCCGCCACGGGGCACAGGGCCTGGCCTTGCAGGGCCCGTAGGCGCACCGTAACCCCCCGGCCCTGTTGATCCGTCTTTGACCTCCGCACGGTGATGGCCACCATGTGCCTGGAAGCAGAAACGTCCCTGAGGGCGACTGCCCGGCCCAAGGTGTCCCAGCGAGAACCCGCCACCAGCTCGCTGACCCGGAAGGCCCCGAAGAAGGCCATCGTGAAGGCTGCCCTGAAAAGCAGGGCCTCATAGGTGGACCAGCACGTGCTGGGGACCGCCCTGAGGATTGCCCCCAGGATGGGGAGGGTAACAGGCCTCCGCTGGTCGGGGGGGCGAGGGGAAAGTCGCCCCCACCCCTCTATGGCCCTGCGGGCCTCGAAACAATCGCAGGGGTCTGGGAGCCCCTCCGCCTTGCTAAAGAAGGAGATGCCCGCCAGGGCCGCCCGCATGGTCCTGGGCGCGAGACCCAAGTCCCGCATGTGTGCGAGGTACCGCAGCACCGACAATCGCGATGCTGGCCAGGGGGCCCTCCTGCTGTTGCCCGCGGCGAAGGCCAGGAAGCGCGTCACAGCCTTGGTGTAAGCTCGCCGGGTTGATGGTGCCACTGAATTCAGGATCCCCTCCATCACGGAGCTTCGCCAGTTGCCCACAGAGCTGCTGGGAAAGGGTCGGGCGTGCGGCTGGCCTCGGGAGCCAGGCTGAAGAACCTCTCCATCTGGAAGCGAGATAGTGCATCTGCAATGCCGTTATCCAGACCTGCTACATGGCGGGCGGAAAAGGAAATGTTAAATGCCAGGCAGCATACGACGAACCGGCGGACAAGACGCATGACCCGCTCAGAGCGAGAGGACTGCTTGTTGACAACCTGGACCGTGGCCTGATTGTCGCACCAAAAGAGAACGCGCTTATCCCTAAACTGCTCCCGCCAGATGGTCACTGCCACCAGAATAGGAAAGAATTCCAAAAAGGTGAGGTCCCTAAGGATCCCAGAGCCAGCCCAGGAGGGTGGCCACTGCTGGGCACACCACCGCCCCTCGAAATAAACGCCAAACCCCAGACTGCCGGCCGCGTCAGATTGAACCTGCAGGCCGAGACCCGGGGATAGGGAGGTCTGCCACAGGGAAACCCCGTTGTATTGGGACAAAAATTCGAGCCACAACCTGAGGTCCTCTTTGATTCCTGCCGTTAAGCGGATATGATGATAGGGCGCAGACGCCCCCCTGCAAGCCCTGGAAAGGCGGGCGCAGAAGGCGCGGCCCGGGGCGACCACCCTGCAGGCGAAATTAAGGTGCCCAATGATGGCCTGAAGCTCCCTGAGAGTGCACTTGTCCCGGGTCAGGGTGCCTGAGATTAGGTCCTGTAAGCGGCCCAGCTTGTCAAGGGGAAGGCGGGAAAGCCCTGCCTCGGAGTCCAGCTCGATGCCGAGGTAGGTGAGCCGTGTGGTGGGACCCTCCGTCTTTTCCTGCGCGAGAGGAACCCCCAGTTCGGCGGCCAGGGACTGGAATGCCTGCAGCCGGGACGCGCAAACATCGCCACCAGGGGGCGCCATTATCAAGAAATCATCAAGGTAGTGGCTAATGTGTGGGGACCCCATGCGGCCCTTGGCCGCCCATTCGATGAAAGTGCTAAACATTTCAAAGGCGGCGCATGCCACGGAGCACCCCATAGGCATGGCCCGGTCCACATACCATTGTCCTTCGAATTTAAACCCCAGTAAGCAGAAGTCTGCCGGGTGAACCGGCAGTAATCTAAAGGCGGACTCCACGTCACATTTGGCCATAAGGGCCCCGGGCCCGCAGGACCGCACCAGGCGGACTGCCTGGTCAAATGAGGCATACTTCACGGTGCATAGCTCGTGGGGGATGAAGTCATTAACCGACGACCCCCGGGGGTAAGAGAGATGGTGGATCAGCCTGTATTCCCCCGGGGCCTTTTTGGGGACAATGCCCAGTGGGGATACCCTCAAGTTGGGAATAGGGGGAGAGGGAAAGGGGCCTGCCACCCGGCCCAGTGCGACCTCCTTGGCTATTTTGGCTGAGACTACATGCGGCAACTCTTTTGCGGACTTAAGGTTCCCGGCGGAGGTGGGCACCCGCGGGCCGGTGAAGGGGATGCGGAAGCCCTTGGTGAACCCCTCCAGCAGGAAGGCCGCAGCAAGCTTATTGGGGTATTTGGCGAGAAGGGGGCGGAGACCAGGGACCCGCACCGGGGTATAGGCGAGGCCCAACCCTGTGCTATCTGCGCTACTTCCCGCCGGCGGCAGATGGGGCAGTACTGGGACCGGACCCCCCATCTTTGTGCGCCCCGCTGTTGGAGGCCCGGCCCCCCCGAAAGGGCGCCGTGGCCTGCGTCCCGCGGGTGCATGACTGGCGGGGATGGGGCCCCCCGCACACCTCACAGTTGTGCTCGTAACGGCACTTGGGGCGCTGGCACCTGCCCAGGTTGAATTCCCAGCACAGGCCGCGTGCTTTATCGCGACGGCCCAGCCAGCGCCCCGCTCGGGGGGGTTCCCCCTTGCTGCGCATGTGAGGGCCAACCAGGAGCAGCCAGAGTTTCTGGCTAATAAGGTCCCACCGCGCCTTGGGGCTGTGCGAAGCCCTTTTACGGAAGGCCTCATCATAATCTAATGCGGCCCCTTCCCCCGCCAGCGCCCTGGCCCTCAGCACGTTGCTCAGGTGGTTGGAGAGGTGCCACCCCCTATCAGGATAGGCTATCTGTACCACCCCCATGTAGACGGTGAAACCCTCCAGCCAGTTGCTGAAGGAGCGGTCAGCAACCTCCTTCTTGCTCCCCTTTTTATCCTTCCGGTGGGGGGCGCACCTGCCATCCTCCGCCTCCGGCCTAAGCAGGGTGAAGATGTCAACATAGAACCCGTCTAAAATCCGTTCCCGAACCTTACGGGCCAGGTGGATCCCCGGGGGATCCTCGTTGTCCCTGGGGTCCTCCAATGGAGGGGGGCCCTCCCCTTGATCTGATTCCCACACGCCCCGGGGGTCCCCTTTCCCGGCCTGGGCCCCCCTGCGCCTCTGGGCCCACCCTGGGATGCCTGGAACGTGGCCTGCCACCCCCCAATAGTCCTCCCAAGGGTCCCCCTCCTCAGACGAGGACTCACCTGAGGATCCATCACTGCTTGAATCCTCATCCCTTCGGTGCCGGCGCCCCTTCCTCCGCGAGGTCCTTCTGCGCTTGGGCCGCCTCTCCTCGCTGGAGCTGCTGGAGGACGGGGACCGCGTGCCCCGCTGTCTTCTGGGTGCCTTAGCGCCCCTCCTCTGGGAGCGGGATTGCCTGGGGACCTCTGCAGCCTCCAAGGAAGGCGGTGACCCTCCGGACTCGGAGTTCCCCAGGCGATCCACCCGGGCCGTGAGCACCTCCAGAGCTCTGGCGATGCTGTGGAGGGAGCTGGGAGAAGCCTCCCGGCCCCTGCTGGGCTGCCTGCTCTTAGCGCCCCTCTCCCTGGAAGCCGAGCGGGCCCGCCCCCTTCCCCCCGCTGCTTTTACTCCTCCGGTGGTTGGCGCAGGGGCTGTTGGCTGGCCCTTGCCCCCCCTTGCTGAGGCAGGGTGCCTTGTGCCCTTGCCGCTCTGTCCCGGCCCCCGCCCACCCTGGGTGGCCTTGCTGGCCTTTGGCTGCCTACCCTTGGGGGGTTGCGGTGCCCCGCGCTTACCGGCGGCTGGTGTTTTGGGCCCCCGTGCCGGCCCCGTGGCGGAGGACGCGGCCTTTTTGGCTGCCGAGGAGGCCCGCTGCGGCCCTTTTTTGGGAGCCATCTGCCCCCTGCCGACCTGTGGGGGGGGAATGGGAAAACGGCTCCCGCCCTCCCTTCCTCAGGGAACAAGCTACCTGCCCCCTCCTCGTGTGTGTGGGGAAGGCGCAGCAGTCCCGTGCAAGCAGGAGCCCGGGGGATGAACCCTGCCCCCTCCCGCGGGAGTCCCTCGACGAGCCGGCGTTCCTCGCTCCCACCCGGCTCAGTCCGAAAACGGGCCGGGGAGCCGCGCTGCGGAGGACGCAAGGGAGAGGCTCAGCTAAACCTCTCCCTCTTCGCGTTCCTCCGGTCTTCCTTCCCGCGTGCTCCGCTCCTCCGAAATGCCGGCCGTCGATCTGCTCCTTGACGCCGCCGGGCCCGAATGCGGGGGTGAGGGGGGCGGCGCAGATATTTATGCCCCACTGCCGGACCTGAGGGAAGCCTGCCTCCTCCGGGTCCGGCAGAGGCCCCACCCCCCCAGGCGGCCCCTGATTGGTCGCCTGGGTTTGAAACTATTGGCTGCCGGCCGGCCCGTTGCATGCTGGGCCGGCCGGCCCCGCAGGCAGCCAGCCACGCCGGCCTTCCTTTCCCCAACGGCCGCAAACTTCCGCGCCCGGTAAGTCGGGCGTTCGCGCTTCTAATAATTCCCACTCAGCAATTAGTTTTATTGGAAGTAACCTTGATGAAGGGAGTGGCAGGATAGTCCCACATTACTGTACCTCAAAGTGGATCGCTGGTAAATCCGATAGCCACAGCTTCTGCCTCCATATGCACCTCTTGACTTTGGATTGGTAACTGGGGGAACGGTGGGTTTGCACCATCAACTGCCAATTGCTGATCCTAAATACATAGCTTTCCCGCACTTGGTTTTTGCTCCATCTTGGCTTCTTAACTGCATTACTGTATTATTTTCCAGTCTCTCTCCTGTTTTTGTCGTTAAGTTTTTCTGAGTTGTTTTTTCCAGATCACTTTGATGGTGGTCTAAAAAAAAACAAGGAAAACTTGGGAGAAAAAAAAATACCAAGACAGCATGCGTGTAAGGAGGGGGCAAAACCTATGCAATGAAGAAGTCAAGCTGGAGGAAAAAAAACCCTGGTGTGGAAAAGCCCTGTAAACTTCACATCTTTGTTATCTGACAGTTTAGTTGGTGTTTCTATCCTTTAAATTTCTGATGGCTCAAACACAGATATCCATAAGGAGAAAGAAGGCGAGAACTACATTATGTTTTCCCATTGTAAATATTTAAGTGTAGAAATGTAAGAAAGGAAGCTTTTTCCGGTCTGGGATGGGGAGTGGCAAAAAAATTAACATTTCTGTCAGGCTGCAGTTGAAGACTCAGGTGGAAGGGGAAGTATATAATTATACCACCCATAAGTATAGATACTTCTGTTATGGTCGCACTGTAATGGAATGAAACTTTTGACAAGGGGCAGAAATGTGATGAATTTCCTCACATGTCTTACGCTTCCAATATCAGTGGATTTTTCTTTGTCAATAGGAAGTACAGGTGTTTTATTATTTTTTTTAATTTATAGTCCACCTTTCTCACTGACACACAAGGTGAATTACACAGTGCAAATGAATACAATGTAATTAATAGCTAGGCAATTCTTGTGTGTGTTCTTGAGCCAGTGAAGGTTCAGATTTAGGAGTTAAAAGATAACCCTTAAACACACAGAATGGATGTGAACCAGTTGATGCAACAGTCACCAAAAAATAATGTTTCTTTGCTGCTATCACCGCTGCTTCCTAACAAGTTGAAGTAAGGTTGGGTGGGTGTTTTCTTTTTGTTTGAGTGACAGCGTGTGTATTTGTGTTCTCATAATGTCTTCCCAAGTGTGTATAAACCTGCAGTTTAATGAAACATCCAGTGATTAAAGTTTCACAGATTTGTCTGTCTTATGGCGAGACTAGACTGAGCTGAAAGAAGATGTACACCCGATAGCGACTTCTGATGGCTGAAATGATTTAAATGAGTTCGAGTCAGAAAGTCCAGAAGGCTGAGGCTGCCAATGTAAATGTATTTCTAATTACATGCTTTAGAGTCCTCCGCAGAAGCTGTTGATCTCCTTGTCAGAGTCTTTCACCATGGATGCCAGTCAGGAGCCCCCGTGACTGAGGACACCCTACTGAAAGGTCTGGGCAGCATATCGAGTTGTGATTTGTAGTAGCATTCATATTTCCTTAGCAGCCTCTATAACTAGAGGAGCAGAGACACTTTAACAATTGTGACTATGACATTTCTTATTAAGTTGGGAAAGTTCACCTTGAATCACATGTGGGGGCGGGGGGAGAGGAATATTTGGTTTTGAAGCAGTACATTTTGTAACTAATAAAATGGTCATCATTACAACAGACAGGATGTGTTTGAATGTAGGATTTATATATGGCAAGGATTCGGGTGTGTGTGGAAGCAATAAGATTCTTGCACCCTCCTCCCACATTTGGATCTCTGCCATGTGGGCCAGGCTACTTGGTGTCAGGACAGAAAGTGGTATTGTCTTTTCCCCACACTCTTTAGCTCTTGAGAGCCAGTGTGGTGTAGTTTTTCAGGTAGGTAGTCATGTTATTCTGCAGTAGAACAGCAGAATTTCAGTCCAGTGGCACCTCAGAGACCAACAAGATTTTCAGGGTGTAAGCTTTTGAGAGTCAAAGCTTCCTTCTTCAGATACAGTGGATATCTTTGACCCTTGAAAGCACACAACCTGAAAATCAGTGTGCTGTAGTTGTTGCCCTAGGACTGGGGATCCCAGGACCGACTCTGACATGAAACTCACTGGTTGACCTTTGCGCCAGTTGCCCTCTCTTGGCTTAGCCATCCTCACAGGATTATTGTGTGGATAAAATGGGGAAACAGGAACCATGTATGCTACCCTGAGCTTCTGGGAGGAGGTGTGGGATAAAAATGTGGTGGATAGAAGCAAACTCCCTAATTGGAGCTTTTTATTTGTACTTACACCTTGTGAACAACAACCATTTACTTATATGGCTTGAGAGACAGTAAAAAGGTGTGTTAAGGGATATCATTGGGATGGAGGCTGACTCTGTTTACTTTTCATGACGACCTCACAATTGTCCTGTCGACAGAGCTGTACTCTTCCATCAGCCAATCCCCTCTTGATTCCATTCATTGCTC
Organism: Eublepharis macularius; assembly: GCF_028583425.1. Taxonomy (NCBI): domain Eukaryota; kingdom Metazoa; phylum Chordata; class Lepidosauria; order Squamata; family Eublepharidae; genus Eublepharis; species Eublepharis macularius. The sequence goes on from NC_072794.1 coordinate 38,447,511, forward strand.
ATTGTAGAGTTCGGACAGAATTAGGGCTGCCAATTACAGGATGGGAAATTTCTGGTGATTTGGGAGTGGAGTCTGGGGACAGTGGTATGGAAAAGCGAGGGACTTCAGCTAGGTATAATGCCCTGGAGTCCACCCTCCAAAGCAGCCATTTTCTCCAGGGGAACTGATCTTCATAGACTGGAGATCAGTTGTAATTCTGGGAGATCTCCAAGTCCCACCTGGAGTTTGGCACACCTAAATTTGTTGGAATAGCATGCCTTGGACATTGGGTGTGTGTGTGTGCTGCTGCATGTCTCTCTGTGTGTATGTGTAACTCTTTTGATAGCAAGCTGCTTCTATTTGTCTAAGGTGGGAACACCTCCTTACTCCTCCTCTGTTTCTGGGCCTCTTGGGAGATAGCTCTGTCTCTTGCCTCATGGTCTTCCAGGAGAAGGATGTGATCTTCTAAGCTCCTGCCATGAAGGCCTTATCCACAGACCCATACCTCAGCCTCGCTGCTAATCTCAGGCCATGGTTTAATAATAGGAAAAGTGACTCTTTAGATTAGGTCTCTTTCCCTCTTCTCCAAAATAATGCTATGGATGGAATCCATTTGGAGATGGTTGGGTGGTGGTTATTGGAGAAGTCTGCTACTGTGTGTTTTAAATATTTATGTGGTTTTATTGGTTTTAAAGTTATATGTATTTTAAATTACTATACCGATTGTAATCCTCCCTGAGCCTGCTGATGTGGGGAGGGCGGAATATAAATTGAATAAAATAAATAAATAAATCTACTTCAATAAAACTGTAAATTCTATCTTTCTATAATTTGTCTGAAGATTAATTAACACACGTTTGGGATTACATGCTTCTGACTAAGTAACTCTGCCACCATAAATGAAATACAACTAAATTCCTAATAAAGATTGAACCATGAGAACTGGCTTTGTTGGAATGGTATCAGCACCTTTTTGCACCTAAGCCCTAAGCAGCACAAGCACGCCACACATACACAGCGGAATACCCTTTTCTCCACCATGTTCATGTGAGTCTCTATAATGAAAGCAAAAGTCCAGTGGCACCTTAAAGACTAACAACATTTATTTGTTCACATGGAAATAAATGTTCCTAGTTTTTAAGGTGCTGCTGGATTTTGTTTTATTTACTAGGGCAGACTAACATGGACTTCCCTTTGGAGTCTCTAAAACCTAACTAGCAATTTGATCCTAGATATCTATTTTTACAATTACTGTTATTCAACAAAATATCTTTATTTCATCTTTGCAAGAGAAGGCCACTGAAACTGTTGATCTACAAACATCTTTGCTAGCGCATCTGGGCTTGTCAATCATGGCTTAATGACAGTTGGCAAGGAAAGTTTTTTAAAAAGAAACATAACTTTCTTCTAACTTTCAAAGGCTTCCATGGTTAGTAACTGGGAAGCAATTCTTACTTGCCAATAGTTACGCAGATGTTGTATTTACATGCCTTTTTTACTTGAGAGTAACACATATGGACTTCACTGGTATTTGCTTCCCAGTTAATGTGGAGTTATGTTCCTTTTTCAGTACTACCTCTGTATTGGATATTTTGGGCAAGAACATGGGTCGTGCTGGCTGCCACACACTTGTGGAATCTTCCGTTTACAGATCTGATCTTCTACAGAATTTTCCAGAAGTATTGTGTTAGACCTGTCATGTGGAAAGTGTCCCCTTCATGTGAAACCCCCAAACATTGAGTTTGGGAGCCAGGCACAGCCATTGGAGTAAGATACATATGTGGACCCAAATCCAGCCCAACAACCTCTTGGGGAGAAGAGATGGAAAAGAGACAAGGACTTAAACAACAAGTAACTGTATTGTCCTATTGAAGGTATAGAAATGGAAGAGATAAGGCAGAAAACATTGCCAACAGTTTCACAGTTTATATGGCAACCAAGTAAAACATTCATAGTTGCAAGATCCCATTACTTCTTTTGGCTAAATTCTGGATGCACAACCAACCGCAGAAATGGCAGGCTTGGGGTACTGTCTCTTTATGCATCTTGAATTGCAATGGGGAGCCTTACTATTGGCTGAATTCAAAGGTTGAGACCTGTGCTGGCATTGGGCCATGGGTGCCAGACAGAGTTGCTTATTGGTGCATTAGAAGTAGATGGAAAATGTCCTCTCCAGAAGACAAGGGGGATGCCAGGTCCTAGGTGAAGCAATTGGAACGTTGCAGGAATGTCCAGGAGATGGTCTTACTTGCGGGTCAGATTAATTTAATTGTTGTAGACTGAGAGCCAAGCTACAAGTGATGTCTTACACAGGTTGGACACTTGTCAGCTTACCTCAAGTTTTGATGGGAAATGTAGGCATCCTGGTTTTACAGCTTGGCTCTCCATTACAGCTGCAAGACCAGGATGCCTACATTTCCCATCAAAACTTGAGGGAAGCTGACAAGTGTCCAACCTGTGTCAGGCGTCACTTATAGCTTGGCTCAGAGACAGAGATGTGAGGGATCACCCTGGGGGCTCTATTGTCTTACAAATTTGTCCATTGCATGTGCCCATAAGGGTGAGGAGCTCTGGAAAGTTGTTAATGGCTGTTCTACAGAGTTGTTAGGCAATCAGGCTACATGTTTCATACAAGTGCCTTCAGAGAATTGTTGCTTCTCAAAGACTGTTTTGATATCAGGCTGGGGGGATCTTTTCTCACACTCAAGACAGCAAGAGGCCAAGGGACTTTGGGATGTTCCCTTGTTATCAAGGAGAAAAGGAGGGGGGGATCCTTTCTGGATAACAGTGGGAAATATTTTTTTCTCCTCAAGATCCTAATTTTTAAGCATTGCCGAAGATTTATGCTGCATAAGGATGTGACTGCATATATTTTGGACAGAAACATTTACCCTTATCAATCTTTACTTGGTGTTAATCATTTATTGCCTGTTTATAACACAGGACCAGGCTCCTGAATAAAAGATGCACTTCTTTGTGTTCCTATATAAGTATTTATAATATAGAACTGGTGGAAGAGGTAGTAGTTATCTGTCTTGCTGTTTTATATATTGATGATCTTGGGTATAAAGTAGATTAAATGAAATATACAATGGTGTAATGATATTGAATTGTGATACTTAGCATGTACCTGCCTGAACAAGGAATAGCATGTACATGCAGAAAGGGAATTCTATCTTTTGGTAGCACCCCCCACCCCCACCCCCAAGCTGCAAATGTGAATAGAATTACTCAGCTGCTTTAGACTTTAATAACTTGAGAATTAGATGGAATCACTGCAGGTGATGTTCAGAACAAATGGCACTTATTCCATATTATTAAGATTCTGTGAAATTTAGCTGGAAGATATCCTCCATTTCATCTTGGGCAGTCCTGCCACATGAAATATCCTGGTTTCATAATGGCTCTGAGCTACAATGATATTTTATACACCTAGATAAAAAGTCACCATTCCTTAACTGCTCATGAAAGAAGAAAGGGGGCTATATTTCTTTTTTCTCAGTTACATTATCTGTGAAATGGTGGGTGAGAAGGGAGCCACTGTAATATATTGAGGGTTCTTTAGTGCTTTATTCCATGTGAGGTAATAATACTGTAAGGGGGGATGGAAGGGGCAGCAAGGCTGTTCCCTCAGGAGTGAAGATAATAGTTCTCTGGAATTTTACATATTATTTGGTTTTAACTTCCACCTTTCTGCTTAAGGAAGGCCCTCATTTTTAAAAGTCCTATTCAAAAGCCAGCCAAGACATTATATATGAATGAGTTGGTACACAGATGCCCGACCTGAGTCTCTGTCACATGTATGAAATGGATAACTTACCTTGAAAGTGCTCTGTTGCTCCATTTGGCTCTGGAGCACTGCAAAGGGGGAGGAGGGGCTTCTGATTTTTATCACGCACCATTTTGGCCAGTGGAAACAGCTGTGTGCCTGTTTGCTCCTTTCTGTGGCTCCCTGTGGTTCCTCATAGGCACTGGAAGCAGATGGTAACTGCAGGGCCGTTGCCAGAGTTTCTGCGCCTGAGTCTGGGAGCAGCTTCAGGGCTGTTGCCGCCCCCGTGTGCGCACGTGTGTGTGCATGCGTGCGTGCACACCCAGACTGCTCAGTTGCCCTGCACCACCCTGGCCACCTGCTGCACCTGGCCCGCAGCTATGTGCTAGCAGCAGCGGCAGCAGCATGAGGCAACTTAGAGCTGGACCAAACAAGATGAGGGTTGCTCAAGTTTTCTTGGAGGGATGGGATGGAATAATGACAGAAGAAAGCAAACGGGAAGGGAAAGGAGAAAGCGGGAAGGACCTAGAGAAGTAGCTGCACCTCAGGGTGTGCACTTTAAATGATCTGCTGAAGATGCAAATCCTTCTTCCAGGCACAAGCCCCCCTCCCCACCCCAGATGCGAGGGCATCCTGGGAGAGAGCAGCAGCAGCCCACCCCAGAATGGTCTTTGGGTGCCCTCGCGTCCAGCAGGCTTGTGCCTGGAAGAAGGATTTGCATCTTCAGCAGCTCATTCAAAATGCACACCCTAAGGCGTAGCTGTTTCTTTAGGTCCTTCCTGCTTCCCCTTCCCCTTTGCTTTCTTCTGTCATTATTCCATCCCATCCCCACCCCTAGTCCTCTAAAACAAACTTATCACTTTTCCTCCACTCCTTTCCAGTTTGTGAGGTGACAGGCAGGAGATAGGGGGGAATGCTTGGCGTGTGTGCGTCCTCCCAGCCCTCCTGCTCAGTTGTGCCGTGGCGCATGCCCCTGCACCCCATCCAGTGCCTCTGCTCTGGAGGCAATTGCCGGACCTGCCTCCACTGACGTGCCAGCCCTGGGTAACTGTCAAATTTTGAAGAGGGCCAAGAAAACCTTCAGGTGAAAATGCAACAGCCTATGCTGGTTCTTCATTTATCCAATTCAATTTGTGGTGCATGGCATTTGTTGCCATCCGGCTAGTCTTTGGAGGACTGTAGACTCTGACAGGGAAATCCAATTGAAGCCAATGCTAGCCCTGCTTACAAGTGTCAGCGAATGTACATGATTGTTCTTTGAATGTTCATTGAGAAATTTTGAAGTTACAGTCAATACATGTAGAGCTGAATGTGATGCAAGTCCTGCATTTATCCAGGTACCTGTAAAGTGAACATGCATAAGCTATTTTTACAACCAGATGTATTCACGTACTGGCAGGATCTACGTGTGTTCTCGTAACAGGGCTACAGAGGATGCAATAAAACCATGTGCGGGACAAGCCTTGGTTCTTCCTTTGTGGAAGTTTGGAAAGATCTTTAGCTGTCCCAGTTATTTGCTCCTCTTTCCATTACTCTTGGTTTACCTTCTTCTTTCTGGATATTTCTGCTGCCAACACAGACCTGAACTAGGGGGAATTTCCTCCTGAGCGGCCTGAACCCAGGCCAGTCTTACCATTTCCTGGGTTGGGACAGGAGATTCACTCACTTCCAGCAGGTGCTTCCCACTGCTGCTAAGAAGGCTAGTAGGGGAGAATGTGAGCAGCATCCCAACATGCTGATGTCACTCCCTGTGCTCCTGGAACTGATATTAGAGCATCATTGGGGGAAACCAGGGATGTTCTGGTATTTCAGCAAAACTCTATGGTTAAACCACAGAGTTTTGCCCAAATACCAAAGCGTCCCCAGCATGATGATGTTGCCAGTGAGCCCCTCACCCTCTGCATCATGTTTATTCTCTGTAAGCTGCTTTGGAGCAAAACATTGAAAGGAAGGTTTAGATGTTAAAAATAATAAAATCCTAAAGTTGTTAATAAGTCAGATTTTGGATGTTTGAGAAATATGACATTGATTTGCTCACCATAGCCAAACCAAGGCTTTTTCTACATATAGAAGAATAAGGTTCATGCAGATATAAGATGTCTTGATTTTCTCTGAAAAAATCACTGAGATTACATCTTATATACTGGAATTTTTATAGATGTGTACTCTGACAACTTAATTAAGAGAAGTATTGTAGAAATCTCTCCAAGGAAACATACAGATTTTCAAACATTTATTTTTTAACTTACCCCCCCCATAAGGTTAGGGTATATACAAAGAACCCCCAACCTTATTGAGCTTGTAGACACTAGGATTTTGAGAAAAGGTAGTGGACTCCATCACAAAATGGCTGTCTTGGGAAGAGTGCTGGTTTCAAACTGCTGGGAACTTCCACACAAAGTCATTTTCCTACAATGGAGTCTGCTGCTTTTGTATGGGCATTCTATGCAGACACAAAAAACGATGCCTTCTGCATTCTTTTGAATGCCTCCTTCATTGAGGAGTTGGACAAAAACCAGAATAGGTTCTTTGCCTTAGGGTAGAGATGTGGTTTGATTTCAGTTTCCAAAGAAAGGGAAGGGAAAATTGGAAAGAGTCCAGTAGCACCTTTAAGACTAACCAACTTTATTGTAGCATAAGCTTTCAGCAACCACAGTTCTCTTCGTCAGATGCAACTGGATCTATTACAGGAAACGGTTTTCAGACTCAAAGATATAAGAAAGTCTGTGTCTATTGGCAAGCCAGGGTCACATCTGTCCAGGATGAACACAATGCATTGGTAAGCAGTCAGCTGGTTGGGAGGGATCCAATATTTTCCCTTCCTACCAATATTTTTTCTCTACCATTAAAGAAACTTTGAATTTTATCCCTAAGATTCAAGGAAAAAGTGAAACAAATCCCTAATTTTATCCCTAAGATTCAAGAAACAAAATTTGACTCTAGTAGTGCTTTAAAGACTGATATTTACAAAAGCTTATATCTTGGAAAATTTTGTTGGTATTTAAAGTGCTATTGGTTTTGAAGTTTGTTCTACTACTACCGACTAACATGGTTACCCACCTGAAACTAAGAAAAAAAGTAGGCTCCAAGAAGCACGCAGGAAGTTCCATGGCACTCTCAAGTATATACCCTTTTAGAGAAAGTGGGCAACACTTTCAGGTTAATTTCAGGTGCATAGCCATGTTAGTCTGCAGTAGAACAGCAGGGTCATTCCCACATGGCTTACCTGAATCCAGAACGCTGCACAGCATGCCGAAAAAAATGCGATCCCCGGTTTTTTCGGCATGCTGCGCAGTGTTCCGGGTTCAGGTAAGCCGTGTGGGAATGGCCCAAGATTCAAATCCAGTAGCATTTTAAAGACCAACAAAATTTTCAGGTATAAGCTTTTAAGAGTCAAAGCTCCAGGTATCTGGAAAAGGGAACTTTGACTAGCAAAAGCTTATACCTGAAAATCTTGTTGGTCTTTAAGGTGCTGCTAGACTAAAATCTTGCTGTTCTACCCCAAAGTTGAAAAGAACTAATTCCAGTCAGTGTCCAACATCTTATGCAGTCCAAGAAACAAATATTTCTACCAAGTTTTATACATAATTTCTTTTCCAGGCAAAAGACTATAAAGACCACCCACCAAATGCAATTTTCTATACATTTTCTCCAAAAAATATCCCCGATCTATTTAATGTATGAAGCCAGGCATTGGGCACAACTAATAATCTGACAACCAAATTGGAAGGTACGGACTGAGAATGAATCTTTTGTTTATTCACAATGCTTAAAAGCCATCACGGGGGAGGAAAATGATGATTTGGACCAATATCTCAGTGTTAGGAGAGGAAGGTGAGCTCTTTGTCCCATGACATTTTCTATGTGCAAATGTCTTTCCACATCTGCTTTTTGCCCCACAGGAAAAAAAATATACAGATGGAATAATAAAGACTGGGAAAACAGCACGGAGGAGGAGGGAGATTTAAATCTACTTATCCCACTGTTGGAGCTCTGATCTAATTCTTTGTTCTCCTCCTATTTGGTACTTCTAAGCCTTTTAAAACTGTGGGAGATGTATTAACAGACCTTGTTCTGCCACATCTTGTTTGACTTCAAGACTGTTGGCATTATGAGTCAGATGGAAATGAACATCCTCACCAAAAAAATTGCATTTCAGATGTCATTTCACTGCAGGTGCTTGTCTGAGTTGGCATTGCATCCATCCATGGGCTTGGATCCAGGGGCATATAAGGTTCTTCTACTCATGCATGCAGTCCCAGCACTTTCCTGAAACATTTGGAGTTCTTCAGAGGAGCATGGAGTTGCTGTTGAAAGGCAAAACTGGCCACCATCCAATCCATTAATGGCTTCTCTGGATCCAAGCCGTGACAGTAGCCCACCAAATGCAAACTTAGGTATGTTGACTCAATGCACAAAGAAGAGAAGTGGGCATAAGAGAGCAGGCATTGCATCTACCCACCTAGGTGCAGTTGTTGGCTTTTGAGCTTGGTGTTTATATCAGGAGGAAACGTACACACAAAGGAAGTGTCCAGACACTGGGAATGTTCCAGAAAGCAGCACTTTGTGCTCACAACCTACTGGTCCCATCTAGGTGAGGGGGTGACACCTGTATACTTGTGCCCACCCCAACTTGTGTTAATTTCAATGGTTGTCTTAAGAAAGCAATCATGTTTTTTCTGCACATGAGCTCAAGGTTGAACCAAGATAAATGTGTTTTTGGATTGGGGTACGAGTGTATTAGAATTTTTTTCACCACCGTTGGGAAAACCCAGACCTTTAAGAATGCTCATTGCTGGAGAGATTACTGCGTGCTAGGCTTAATGCCAAGGTAGCATCTTCTTTTAGCTGTCTAATTGATGTGCAGAGCTAAATGCACACTGGCTTCATGCACCAGCTCTGCTGCTGCTCTTCTCTTGAACAACAGCCTAATACTTACTAATATTCTGTTAATTATAGTTTTCAACAGCAAAAAAACCCTGTTGTTGATGTAGTTAGCAACAAATTTGTTAGCGCATTAATGAAACTCACTGGCCTTTTCCTCTTGACATTTAACCATCAAACAAGTCATTAACTATTACTGATTACTAACTAATTTCTTAGAAATTATAACTCTATTTACAGAGGTTGAACAGTTTCCCATTTACTCTTCACTGGATAAACAATAAACTAAGCAAGTCACCCATTTTCAGAAGCTGGCATGTTAGACTGTCTGCCTGGTGCATTCATTATCTGTGCTGTTGGAAGCTTCCAAAGGGGGTTTAGCTCTGGCTATAGAGATGAAATTAGCTTTGCAGGATGAAGGAAGTACAAGGCAGGCCATGCTAATGATCACTTCCAGATGATCAGAATAAGATGGAGGAACTTTGTACGTTTGCAGCCAATAAATTAAGGACTTTCAACCAGAAAGAAGGCAGCACCAAACAACAGCATGAAGAGACAACACAACCAGTTGCTGCCAGAGAATGAATATGTCTTTCCCGTTTGATTTTGAACATAAATGTCCTTCTTTAAGAGAGGCTGAAAATCAGTGAGAAATTAATAAACCCGTGCACAATCTGTTCACATAAAAATTAAAATACAGAGCATACCCATGCACTATAATCTACATAAAAATTGTGGCAAAATGTGTTTTAAGTTTTTTTATAATTAATTCCTTAACAGGGTTATGAAGAATCTTGTTGCATTTTACGAATCTCTGAGGATCATTATATTGATATAAAACTACCATTATATTTTATAACTTAAGAGCCAAATAGCTTTAATGTTAATTCCCCTTTCTATAGCTGAGTTGAAATAGAAATTTGCTTGCTGTACCAAGTTTACTTTACATTTTTGTTATAACCTAGTACTTTCTGTTCTATACATATTTTTAAAAAAATTTCACTATGTATAGTTTAGCCATCTGTTACTCGTGTCATGAGTTATTTATTGAATTTTTTGAAATGAGAGCTTTCATTGATTGTAAGTTTCTCTTCACTCTTTAAAAAACTTGAGCCAGCTTTCCAATAAAAATATGGGTTAACTGGTACAGAGAAAGGTTTTTTGAGGGGGGGGAGTTCATTTCAAGGGAGATACGTGATCACATTGTTGCTTGCTTCCAGGGAAGAAGCCTTTTTGCCAGGCCCCACCCATCTCACAGGGTGATTGTTGTTTATTCAATATGATTGAGTAAATGTATTTCAGACAACTCACTTTATACCCTGGTGCACCACCAGAGGGTGCTGCCATGGAGGGAAGCCTAAGCAAGGCACCATGTCCCTTCAGAAAACGTGCCATGATGGAAGCCCAGGCCAGGAGCAGGATGGGAGCAGATAGCAATGCCCGCCACCTGCTTTCAGCAAGCTGGTATTAGGAGTGAGGCAGATGCCAATGCCTACCACCCAACTTATATTAGGCAGGGGGCAATGCCCATCACGCAGCTGATATTAGGAGTGGACCAAAAAAGCAACAGGAGCAACCCTCAAGGGAGTACCAAAACAAGCAATATATATGAGGGCAACACAGTGAAAAATTAGTATAAAGTGTTATTGAAAAAGTAACAACAAATGTATAGTCCATTAAAGTGCAACATGCTACAGTACCATAGTAATACAATCAGAACAGGCAGCAGAAACCAATACAACCAACCAAGGTAATGGAGTACAAGGTGAGTGCTACATATGGAATTTCTATTTGGAGAAAAATGGGCAGCGGTTTCTGTTCATTTCTGCTGACACTGCAGATGCCCGCTTTGCCTCCTATGCTAATCCACTGGCCTTGAGTAACAAAATGTGTTGGAGGGGACTCAGGGTCTCACCCCACAGTGAGGCCTGGCACGTGCTCTTTAAGTGTCGGGTTTTGCAATTTTACCTGGGAGCTGTAGTTTTAAAAGAATGATAGAGAATGATTCACTCTTTTTGTAAAACAAAGGGTTGGGGGGAGGGGGAAATTAAAAAGAAAATAAGCTTTTGGCTAGTGCCCTTAACTCTGGCAGATTCCACCCAGAGGGGTTGCTGAACTACACAGTCTCTCCCTTCCCACCTGCTTCTAATTTTCTTATTAAAGATACTTATGTTCTTTTTTACAGGTGTCAGGAAGAAAGCCTGGGGTCACAAGACACCAGCGACTCTACAAGGAGCCAGGCAAAGAACTTGTTTCAAAACGTCTTCCTCAGGAGTCGCAACACAGATAACACCTGAAAATAATAAATCACCACCATGAAGCTCTTTGGTGGAAAAGCAAGCACCTCCAAAGGTGTGGTCACTGGCCACCAGCTGGGATCAGGCTTGGAGCAGGCGGCAATGCCTGTTCCCCTTCACTCAGCTGGTATCAGGCTCGGAGCAGGTGGCAATGCCTGTCCCCCTTCATCCAGCCATTGTCAGGTGCAGAACATGAAGCAATGCCCCCCTTTACCCAGCATGCATCACGCATGGAGCAGGTATCAAAGCCCACCACCCCTTCACATGGCCAAGATCAGGCAGATCAGGTGTGGAGCAGATGACAATGCCCACCCCCCTCCTTCACCAGCTGGAATCAGTGATGGAGAAGAAGCAAATGTCTGTCTGCCTGCCCTCCCCTTTCTAGAGCCCATTGTATTTTTCCCCCCACAACGGGCTTTGTTGCTCGTAATAACATACTTTGTAAAATACTCTGAGTGGGCATTAAGTTGTCCTGAAGGGCGGTATATAAATTGAATGTTGTTGCTGTTGTTGTTGTTATCAGGTCTTGGGTTGGATTGAAAGATTATCCTGCCAAGAGAAGGGGAGGTGATTTTAGCTGATTTTCCCCTTTTGTTGCAAATGGGAGCAGGACAGGAAAGTTTCGTTTTAGTGGTGGAAGTGCCTTCCTTCAGCTGAAAATGAATTTTAGATCCAACCTCTTGTCTTTAAAACACATAATGTCTTAGATCTTCCAGAAGACTTCCACAGATGGAGAGATTTCCTCCTGTGGAACATTACTTTTTCCTTCCTACTGCAACCCAAAATGCTGTCTCTGCGAATAGTCGTTAAGGGAGGCATTTGGGGCTGCAGTGGGAGTGGAAGTGAGAAAGACTTTCAACAGACGGAAATCCTTTCCCCTGCAGAAATATTATCCACTCCACCCATGCAAATACTGTGTTCTTGTCTCAATACCGACATTTGAAATGTTACAGTGCAATGCTAAGAAGAGTTACTCCAGCTTAATCCCATTGAAATCAATGGGCTTAGACAGGAGTAACTGGTTAGGATTGTACTGTTAGTGTTGTCTTTTTCAAGTCGTTGGTGCTACAATAAATCATAGTTCTAGTGGGGACTGACTAGGAATCTGATTTGGTTTCGGACAAGCTTTGGTTGGAGAACTCCACAATGCTTGCACGTTTTTTGCAGTGCTGTTCTGCTTGGTTTTAAAATTGCAGTTATATATGGAGATTGGTGGTAGGAAAATGACTTTCCTACTGAAATCTGCTTTCTGAGTAAACTTACTTGAGTGGGCAAGGATGGTATTGGAACTCTATTTAAATAAACAAACTCTGGTTAACACGTGAAAAAGTACACACACACACCCGTGCCTTCTATAGATGCTTAGATAAATTGTACTGGCCCTCTTGAGCAGTTGTTCATATAATGAGTAAATGTTGACTATTGTGCCTGACAGAGACACTACAAACAGAAACAAAATGTCAGCAGACATCACAAAGATTTAGATAATGGCTCCAGTCTGCCTGTCTGACAGGCACGTGTGCATTTTTGGCTGCCTTTGGGTAAACTAAGCAGGCTATTTAAAAACTAAAGTAAAATCTATGGCTTTGAAAACATAGCAAATTTATAGCTTTTGGTTGATGTTGAGAAGGACTAACTATTTTGTTGAGTGGTTGGTATCCTATGGGAACCAGTGTCTGGCTCCAATTTATTCTTGTACTCCCCTGCCAGCAATGAAACTCACAGAATGAGCAAATAATGATTGCTCAGCATAAGCCAGTTTACATCTGGCCTAATAAAAGTTCAAAAATTTTCCCAGGGCTGCACCTCGCCAGACTGTGTGTATGCATGCACATTTGAGTATCCTCTCCCCATTACACATATAAATGTAGTGTGTGTATGAGAAGGGGTTTACCTTTTTCCATATGCAAGGATATTTTTATGTGAAGCATTCAGGCATGCAATGGTAAGCCACCTCTGAAGTCTCTTGTATTGAAAACCCAATATGGGGGCCATAAGTTGCCTTAACTTGTTGGCACTTTCCACCACCACCATTCAGGCATGCAACCATCTACCTGCAGAACTGAATCTGTGGAGTCCAGAAAAAAACGAGTTGCAACTTGATTCCACTGAATCTGGCCCTCACGCGCGTGGTGGCATGTATCCCACCACTGGTTCCTCTGAAGCAGTGGAATTTCTATTTGGAGAAAAATGGGCAGCAGTTTCTGTTCATTTCTCCTGACATTGCAGATGCCCGCTTTGCTTCCTATGCTAATCCACTGGCCTTGAGTAACAAAATGTGTGGGAGGCGACTCAGGGTCTCACCCCACAGTGAGGCCTGGCACGTGCTCTTTAAGTGTCGGCTTTTGCAATTATACCTGGGAGCTGTAGTTTTAAAAGAATGATAGAGAATGATTCACTCTTTTTGTAAAACAAAGAGTTGAGGGTGGTGTGAGTGAAAAAGAAAATAAGTTTTTGGCTAGTGCCCTTAACTCTGGCAGATTCCACCCAGAGGGGTTGCTGAACTACATAGTCTCTCCCTTCCCGCCCCCTCTGGGTGGAATCTGCCAGGTGTGGGGGAAGAGACTGTGTAGTTCAGCAACTAAGGAGTTAAGGGGGCTAGCCAAAAGCTTCTTTTCTTCTCCACCCCTCTCTCCCAACTCTTTGTTTTACAAAAAGAGTGAATCATTCTCTCTCCGCAGTGATCCGATTCAGTGGCTCTTTTAAAACTACAGCTCCCAGTAAAATTGCGAAACCTGATACTTAAACAGCAGGTGCCAGGCCTCACTGTGTGGTTAGACCCTCCAGAGGCTGCATAATGAAGGGGAATTAAGAAAGCCCTGCACCATGAAGTCCACAGATATTGGGATATAACCCTATGTGGTTAACAATGAAATAAATAAACAGGCCAATCTATGCCTGTTCCTTGCTGTGCAAGTGAGGACATACCAAATGCATATACCCTGAAAGAAAGTGAGACTGTCCTTTTTAGAGACTGTTACATTACACCAAGATTGTGAAATCTCTGCTGTTGTTTATGGATCGTATATTTCATTTGCCTCAGAGAATATACTGATAACTGTCTCTTCCATGATGAGTCATTTCAGCCCTGGACATAAGTTATAGAACCACCAGGCAAATGGATTGCCATTTTCATTTTGTAACTCTCCACGTCCCCAGTCCACATTTCTGGTGACTGTTGTAAGAACTTGGAAACCCTACATTATCATAATGGCAATACATGGGTTGAGCAGTATAAACCAGATATCTCTTGCTGCAAATAGGCTGCTTTGGCAGTGTCTCCTTGGAAGGAATAGCTTTAAGGGCTCATGAGCACAGACATCACCATTAGAAGCATCACACAATGAACTGCACACATGTATGGGGCATTATATATGTGTGTGTGTGCCCTCAAGTCACAGTTGACTTATGGCGACCTCAGCAAGAAGCTTTCAAGGCAAGGGAGACACAGGGGTGGTTTGACATTGCCTTCCTCTGCAGAGTCTTCCTTGGTGTTAATACTCGGCCTTCCATCCAAGTATTGACCTTGCTTAGCTTCTGAGATTTGATGAGATTGTGCTATACCATGCTGCCTTCTCTCCCCATTATAGATATGGGGTTCATTCTACTATATAAAAGGCTAAGCATGTTCCAGACACTTCCTATACTGATGTGCCACCACAGGGCACTGCTTTGGAGGGAAGACCAGGCAAGGCAGCTTGTCCCTCCAGAGAGCGCGCCATGGCAGGAAGGCCCCCTGCCCTCACCCACTAGGGATCAGGCATGGAGCAGGGGGTGATGCCCAGCCCCCTACTTTCACCCAGCTGGGATTGGGAGCAGAACTGGGGGCAATGCCAACCCCCCGCCATCACCTAGCTGGGATCAAGAGCAGAGCAGGTGACAATGTCCATGCCCCTTCACCCAGCTTTGATCAGGAACGAAGCAGGTGGCAATGCCCACCCCTGCTTTCACCTGGCCAGGATCAGGCATGGAGCAGGAGGAAATGCCTGCTCCCCCTTTCATCCAGCCAGGATCAGGCACAGAGCAGGCAGCAATGCCCGCCCCCATTCACCCAAACAGAATCAGAAGCAGAGCAGGAGGCAATCCCCATCCCTGATTCACCCAGCTGGGATCAGGAGCGGAGCAGGTGGCATTGCCCACCCCCTTTCACCTGGCCAGGATCAGGCATGGAGCAAGTGACAATGCCTGCCTCCCTTCACCCAGCCAGGATTAGGAGTGGAGCATAAGGTAATGCCCACGCTCCTTTTACCTGGCCAGGATCAGGCGTGGAGCATGAGGCAATGCCTGCCTCCCTTCATCCAGCCGGGATCAGTCACAGAGGAGGTGGCGATGCCTGCTTGCCCTCCCTCCCCTTTCTAGAGCCTGTTGGTATTTTTTCCCACAAGGGGTTTGGTATTAGTACACAAAAAAACTAGCTCACACAATTAGCCCTCTGTCATTAAGTGTACAGGGATTAAATGTAGTAATATAAATGCATGTGTGAATCAGAATTTGGTGAACAGATATTGTGGGCAGCTTTAGTCATAATCTCTGAGATGACAGTGGGATGTAAGGGAAATGGTGCAATAGAATAGTCCCTCACAAATGTATAAAAACTTCTTGGAGTGCCTTCCAGAAAGTATTCATCTTGGATTTGCTTCAGGGTAAGTGAAACCTCTGATGTATCAAACGTTATTAGAGGGTGAAAATAATGTTGAAAATTCCTTGGCTCGAAGTACATATGTGATGCATCATATGATAACACACTACCCTATAGAGGCTGGCTGTCCTGGCCGATCACCCGTGCAATAATTCTCTGCTTGTTAGGGTAAAAAAATTGCCTTCGGTGACCCACTCTTGACATTTCTTGCTCAGTTGCATAATGATCTCCAGCTCACACTTCAGAATTTCCTCCGGCTGTTGTACATTATGCAAAGCTATTCACATATGCACTTAAGACATTATGTATGAAGGAACATCTTATTTATAACATCCTATAATTTTGTACTACCTTGGTTTCCCCTACCAAACCCAACATCTGTAATAAAAGCAAACTCAGGTGTTTTCAGATTTAAGTGCAGCAAGGTTTCAGTGCTCAGCAAGCTTCCAGAGAGGTAAGACTGTGTGTGACTGATGTTCCCAAGTCAACGAGAAAATAAACTAGGGATTAAAATGTTTACCCAGAAGCTCAACATTTAATTTATCACAATATTTGGCTCTGTGGATTTCATTCCTTCACAGACAGCTCCTTGAAGTATAGTAAATTTGGGGAGAAAATTTTTATTTTCAAACTATCTTGTAACCTCCCCCGCCTACTTCAAAATACAAATTCTGATTTTAGATTTTGTATCATTATATCATAAGAGTGAATGTCAGATTTTGTTTTATGAGCTTACATTTGCCAAAATTCATGTCAAAAATTTAGATTAAAAAAAATATAGTTGATCTTTAATTCAAAAGCTGGATATATTATAAGTTGAAAGCAAGTGGCAACATTTCCACTAGCAGTATGAGCATCTGGGAGCATAGGTAGCGGAGTGCTAACAAAGGACTGGGGAGTGGGTGAGAGTCATAGGCCCTGCCATAATCCCTGGGCCCTGACAGCTGCCCTACCTTAGAGGTTCCTGCAAGACACACCATAGGCAGGAAATACCAAAGTTTGTCCATTCCCCCTGCTTACTGCTAGGGTTGCCAGATGGGGTCCTGCTGAATATTGGACCTTGGGGAGAGGCGGGAGAGGGACTTACTCGATGGAGGGGCTGGGCCAGGTATCTGGTAGTTGGGGGACTTTTTTCCTGGACAATTCCTCTAAATATCAGATTTTCTGGGCCAATACCGGACACCTAGCAACCCTATTTACTACAGCCCTCCTGTGCTCCGGTCAGGACAATGGTGCAAGGTGAAGGTGGAAGCT
The DNA here is from genome assembly GCF_028583425.1 of Eublepharis macularius. Taxonomy (NCBI): domain Eukaryota; kingdom Metazoa; phylum Chordata; class Lepidosauria; order Squamata; family Eublepharidae; genus Eublepharis; species Eublepharis macularius. The sequence continues at coordinate 38,464,333 of NC_072794.1, forward strand.
GATGGAAGGCTGTTGAAGAGGGAGCCAACTTCATAATGTGGAAACTGATAATCAGCCTCAATATTCTCTTCATAAGTTTGCAATGTGACTGTAGTAATACCGCCTTGTTTGCTTCATGTAATAATTATTAAAACGAGTGAAATTTGAATATATGCTTAAATGTGTTCCATTGTTGGATTTACTGAACTTTATCTGGCTCATAACCAACCAAATGCTTTTGAGAAACCTATAGGAAATGCTACCACCTGAAAGGTAATAGCTGTCCCTTGCTTTGTTCCCTGGAAAGTGGTATTCAGAGGTAGATGCAAACCAAAAACCCTTCAGATCATGCCAAAAGGATCATGCCTTTGGCCATGCCCAGGAGGGAAGCAAAAAGTCAGTTGAGATCTTAAACAACTGGCAGCCATATCCCTGCTTCGATATGAATTACGAGAACGTCTGGAAGTTTCGAGAGACACTGCTGCATGCTGAGTGACACCTAAATGTGTTTACCAGTGTTTGCCATGGTATATTCATCAACTGGGAAATGTATATATTTATTTTTGGACATTAACAAAATTCATCTAGAGTTGTTTATATATGTGATGCATCAGACTTCGTATATAGGATGCCACAGGAATACCATAATTTATAGCAGGAGTACTCATATTGTGAATTCTTCTATGGATTTGTGGTTGTTTCTTCTATACCACCCTGGAGTTCTTCCATATTACTTTACATACGCTGTAATAAATGATGATGGATTAATTAGTGCAAATTCATGATGATCACCATCAGACAAAATAAACATAAAACACAAATGGCTTATAACTAATCAATAATTATGTGGTATGCGTGATCTTCAATATACAGGACATCTCTAAACGGTATCATTAGAATGAAAATCAAATTATAGCACAGCTGTTTTAATTATGGAGACAGATTACAGCTACAGTCTTTCGTGTTCATTTTGGGTTGCTATTTAAGTCAGCGTTCCCCACCCCTAGCTGCTACTTAAAATGAGGAATATATATATATATATATATATATATATATATATATATATATATATATGGATTACATTGGTGCACAGAAAATTCATAATATTGGTTTCCTCAAGGTCTTTTACAGATGTCGTAGACATAAGCTCTCTATTCCCTTTTTGTAATAAAGCTGAGTGGGGAAGGAATATGGAAGATTAAAGATAAACTTTAATGATCTGTCCCCCCTCCCCAATTTGGATTTAATTTCTGCCTGGAGATATTTTGACCTAAATTATAAAATATATCCTACTTTCACTAGACAACTCCATACCTTGTATATACTGAGCTTCCCAAATTTAAGTTTATGGAATATGAAAGAAGCAAAATTATTTATGACCCATTTGGTCACAAGGCCTTACTTTTGGGCTGAAAAGAATCCTATTTGTATTTATTTTACTCCATTCTACTCAGCCCCTAGGCAGTCTGAGAGAAGGGAGTGAGCTAATGCAAATCCATAAACTGGAAATTTTGCAGACAAGTTATATTCAAGATAGATGTTCGAAAAGAAATGCTTCCATTAGAAAAGGGCAAGGTTCAAAATAAATCCCAGGAGCACCTGTTTTAGGGGGTAGAGAGAGGGAAGAAGGCTTTGAAGTCTGAAGCATTCTTTTGTGGGAGAAACTTCTGCAGAAGGATCTTCAAACGACCTCTGCTTTACTTATATATAGCTGACCTAAAATATTACAAATACTAAATCCAGGGAAGACCCAAATCTGGATAGGAATTCTGTTCACACACAACAGGTTAGATTGGGGCTATAGAAGCCAGTGGGTGCAGCACCCCACCTGAAGCATGGATTCATTTGTGCAAGAAACCATTTAATTTGTGACATGAAAACGTGAAATGAAAATAAATCTGGTTTTAAAACATCTGTGAGTGTGACCAAACGGAAAAACCAGGAAAGGGTTAAAAGGCTGATGCTCGTTTCCTCCCTTGTGACTATGGCATGTTTCAGACTGGCATGTTTCAGAATTCTAATGCCAAAGAGAAAAAAAAAACAAAGATGTGTGAATAGCCAGGGAGGAGGGAGCTTTTTGCAGAGTCATTTAAGAAACAAAGCAGCAGGGAAGCACTCTTTCCTGGCTTTAAAAAAAAAGAGAAAGTGTGTTTATAGCTGGGAGAGAGGAAGCTGTTTTTTGACCCTTTCCTGGTGTTTAAAGCCAGGCGGGAGAAAACGAATGAAGCAGCAATATTACAACTCTTTCTTGGCTTAAAAAAATATAAACGAGAGTGGTACAAGCATGAAAAGTACATGTTTTCCCCCAGAACTCCACCACCAATTGCCTCTTCGGTGGGCACGGGACAGCTCAATCAGCAAATACAGGGATGGGGGGGGATGGGCTACAATATTGCAATGTTACCATGCATGTGGAATTTTTTTTCAAAAAAGTGACGTTGACTCCAGCCCCCACAAATGGCAGTTTCAAACACATATCTCAGCTCATTCAGCGGACACCAAATCACCTCAAGGTCATGCAGTGCAGAATGCCAAGAGCCCAAGACGATTGAGCGCTGACTGGAGTATTGCCTGTTGTTTCATCGAGAAACCTCCTCAGGGGCGGGAACACATCTCACCAATGAAGTATCCTAAACAGTTGTTCGAGTTTCCGCTTGTTGATTTCTTTTGCTTGACTTACTGATAGGACTGTTTAGAATACTTCATTGGTGAGATGTGTTCCTGCCCCTGAGCAGGTTTCTCGATGAAACAACAGGCAATACTGCCGGACCTGGTATTGAGTGGTAAAGACATGTCTTCGGGACATTTTGCTTCGTGCAACGCTCCTCACATCTGTTCAAGGAAACAGAAGGATTAATTTTGGCTTGACCACGTTGAATGAGATCTTCACTTACCTTGCTGTTTTACCTTTGGACTTGTCTCTGTCAGAATTCATTGATTTGGTGGACTTTAACTGTATGTCTGAACTCTCAGTGTTTTAGAACGGCTTATTTTGAGTGAATGTATGCTTTGATCATGTTTTGATTGTGTTTTTGACTTATCACGTTCATTGTATTTAAATACACTATAGCTTAGTAGTTTCATATATTTGATTGGTTATTTCATTATTTTCCTTCCCACCTGTAGGTTGGCAATCCTAACTCTGACCTTTATCTTGCTAAGTCATCCTGGGGACCAAACTAGACAATACAATTGCCGTGAGTCCAACTCAACTTGCAAATGGATGTTACATCAGGGAGCTAATGTGTCACACTCCCTAGCTGAATCAGGATCCTGTACATTTGGGAATATACTTTCCTGACGCGATATCTCTCTGCAAGTTGAGTCAGAGAATCCTGATCCAACTTGCGGCATATATATATCATATAGTTTGGCTCTGAAGAAAATCCCCTCCCTCTATTATGACTGTGAACCCAGCAGGGGTCTTTAAGGGGGTAATGAGTAACTTGAGGAAGTTGTTATTGATTTAAGGGAGCCAGTCATTATAAGTTCAAAGGCACTTCTGATTTTAAAAATCTCTCTCTTATTCAGTGTATATGCTTCTGACACTAACAATTCATAAACACTAAACTACAGATTAATATTTTGGTTTAGCAAGAGAGTTCTAGAAGTTGTTTATGAGGAAATCACTGGTTCTCCATTCATTTCTTTAAAACTCCACCAAGAAATATTGTCCTTTCTAGAGTTGTTTCATACAACCCTTTTTTTTACATTGTGAGTTAATCTTTGGATGTGATTGATCCAATATACACCCAGCTTTCCTGGCAAGCTATATTTTTCTTCTTCTACTTATTTATCTATTTAAAATAAGTATGCCTTGGTTTTCTATAAAAGGTATTGAAAGTGGCTTGCAAATCTTTAAAATACCACAAAGCACAGGACTGAATTAATCAGCAAATTACAATTCAGAAGCATGCATTACAAACAGAATTAAAACGAGTAGTGGAGCTTATCTGACGGCTGAAAATATAAAATAGTTTTCTCGAGGTACCTACATTATGAAAATGTCAATGCTGAGCAGACATCATGGGGAGGATATTCCAAATCATTATGCCATGACTAGTAGGGTTGCTAATGCTGGGTTGGGAAATTCATGGAGATTTGGGGGTGGAGCCTCAGGTTTTGGAGAGGGGAGGGACCTCAGCAGGGTATAATGCATAGAGTCACCCTCCAAAGCAACTATTACTTCCAGGGGAAGTGATCTCTGTCATCTGGAGACTAGTTGTAGTTCTGATTGGCAATCCTAATCAACAGGAAGGCTCTATCTCCAGGTAATACATTCTAGCATCAATTAACATGGGTTACTCAGAGCTGAACTCCCTGTGAAGATCAAAATGAATAGGTAGGATTGTACGGATTAAGGCAATTCTTTAGATATTATGTATTGTGTACTACACACAAAGAGAGACTGAGACAGCATAAAGAACACTTTCCTGGAAGTAAGCCCCACTGAATAAATTTGAGAAGGATTCTTAGTAGGCCTTCTTAAGTTGTCATAGTTTAGAACACGGTGAGAATTATAGAGAACATGCAAAGACAGACATACCAGTAGCTTAGGGCCAAGCTACACATGACGAATGACACTTGAACAGCAAGTGTATTTCTCCCTGTTCACTTGCCCTCCACTAAATCCACTTGCCGTTCAAGTGTCATTCGTCACGTGTAGCTTGGCCCTCTGTCTAAAATAGGAATACGTTACAGAATGTAAACATCAGCTGAAACATCACAGCAATATTAAACATTAAAACCTCTTCTCTAGCTCTATACAGGAGACATTTTTTTTGTACTGACAAGCCACTCTCCATTGCTGTTCAAACCTAAGAGCCTTAATTGGTTTCATTTCTGTAGTTTTCCTTTCTATTAATTCTTTGAATGGTTCTGTTCAAAAACAGCTAAGATTGCTGTGCTACAGTCTGGAGATTCATATTGTGGCTTTAAAATTAGCGATTAAGCATGGTATAGAAACAGCTGCAACTTCGCTCCTTCCCTTCACTCCTTCGCTCTCTGGTTCTTTTATCTACGCAGTCCCACCAGATGAGTAGCACACCTGGAGTTCTGCTCTCCACAGCAGGAAGCATCGGGGGATACATGCAGAAACAGAGAAGCTGCTTTGCCTTCAGCTTCCTCCATAGTTTTAAAAGTATAACATGAATCTCCCAGTGACCCTAGAAATAAAGATTAAAAAGAGGGAAACAAGACGGAAGGATTTCAATGTCCAATCTGCCTATTACTTCTCTTACTGTTCTATCAATGTAAAGGGCGCTGCTGGCATTATTGGTGTAAATGGCAGTAGAAGATATGGCTTATACCTGGGTTCTTATGCTTGTTGAGCTTGTGCTAATGTTTGGGATTCTGAGGATGGACAGTAGGTACCACCACAAAATGGCTACCATGGGCAGTTGCAGTCAATCGCAAAATGTTGGGAGGCTGCAGCATGTGATGGAGGCAGATATTTCTGAATTAGTGCTTCCTGCAGACAAAGATGATGCCTTCTGAGTTCTTCTGGAGTTCCTCCTGAGGTGAAGGAAAGCCATAAAAGGAAAGCTTTGGGGAAGAGATGCTTTACCAAAGTGGCAAATGGTTACCAGAAAATTCATTGGCAGGCACCATGTTGGGAAACACCAATTTATACTGTTGGGTCAAGCTGTAGAGAGGGTTACAACATAATGTTAGTTGAGCAATAATGACTCCCCCACAAAGGATTCCGAGAATTGCACTTTGTGGATCATGCTGAGAATTCTAATTTAGATTCCTGCGTTCATTCATAAAACTTCAGTTCCCAGAGAAGAACTACTGAACCATTCCCTAGAGGAGAAGGAATGGTTGTTAAATCAGGGTAAGAAAATGGCTAGACATGACTGGATGAGACATGACTGGATCTTCCCAGTGCTTTTAAAAGTTATATTGCAGCTGTGCAAATCTTTGATGCACAGGGTGGGGGTTTAATCTGTCCCCCCCCCCCACCTTTCTACCATTAGTCTTGGAAAGTAAACACTTGTATTATTTTTCCTTTCATGGCTAATGTATGGTGTGCAGTTTTGATAGATGAAACAATGTGTGGGTGGAAAGATCGAAATCTCCATTCTCTCACCTCGTGACTCTTGGCTGAAGTTGTGTGCAGCAGCAATTTAACTTTGAAAATGTCAGGAAGATCTTATCATGAATCTGACAGGATATTCTCTACTTTAACTCTCAGTCAATGTGGATATGTTTTAATAGTTTATTCATCATTGTGTTTTTGTTCTTATTTCAATAAATAAATAAATAACATTTATTTATTAGCCATTTTTCTCCCCAAAGGAGACTCAAAGTAGCTAACAGCATCATTTTCCATCTTCACCATTTTAACTTCACAACAACCCTGTGAGTGATGTAGAGTAGACATGGGCACAAACAAAAAAAAATGAACATGGTGTTCGTTGTTCATTGCCATCCACGAACAATGAACAACGAACATTGACGAACATGACCTGTTCATAAACATGTTCGTGGTTCGTTGTTCATGGGGGCCAGCAGGCCCTCCTTCAGCCATCAAGACCCCTACCACACCATTCCCAGAAACCCTATTTGAGCAGGAAATGTACCAATAATAAATAATAGCTTGGCCCCAGAGCCTGGCAGCAGCCCTGGAACCTAAAGGGGTAGATCCCTACCACACCACTCCCAGAAACCTTACCTGAGCAGGCAGCAGGAAAGGTACCAGTAATAAATAATAGCTTGGCCCAGAGCCTGGAAGCAGCCCTGGAACTTGAAGAGGCAGATCCCTATCCCACCACACACAAAGAAAATTCAAGCTCCAATGCACCCTCCCTGTCTCTCTCTCAAAATGCCAACAGCAACTGTCCCTCCCTCATTGTCTGCAAAACCAGAGCTGGGAGCCCCACTCCCCACTGCTCTTTGCTTCCTTGTAACAAATTTGGAGCTCCATACTTGAAAGGAAGACCTGTCTATCCAGCTAAATTGGGCTTAGATTGGTGTTTCCAGGGCAACAGCAGGAGTTCAGGCAGCGTTCAGGCAGTCCCTGCCTTTGGTTGCCAAGAATTGATTGCAGGTGCCAGATTGTCTGGCTTGACAAACAGCAACGAATGAGGCTTACAATGACCACTTGTTCGTTTAGAATGGGGCCTCACAAACTGCTTGTTCGTGAACAGCTGATTGGGCTGTTCATGGCTTTTATAAGTATGTATTGCTGTTCGTGCCCATCTCTAATGTAGAGTAGGCTACAGTGTGTAGCTGGCATAAGGTCACCCGGTAATCTTCCATGGCAGAATGGGGACTTGAACTTGGGTCTTGCAGATCCTAGTCCAACCTGTAACCACTACACTATGCTGCCTCTCAGAGTTGCTTCTTGGGTCTGCTGCTGGTAAGTAGTTGTATGTGCTTTTTAAAAATGATCTTACCTTTTTATAACTTATATATGATCCCAAACAACCGTCTACCTAGTGCTGTGGCACACAAGCTGTGTAAAGTAAATTGTTTGGTTTCTGTTGCTGTGAAAACTTTGCATAAATAACCATTGTGGCAGAACATGAAGAGGTATTTCTGTGTTCCCACAAGCTTAATGTTCATGGTTAAAAATAACAGCTGCACAATATCTGTGATAAGAGACTCTTTCCCTGGATCATTATTGCAAAAAGGAATCGATAACCCAAGCAAACTAACTAGCATCTTGCCAAGAATGTTTGCCTTTTTGGAAGTGATATTTCCAACCTGCCTTAAACCTTGCTGCTCAGGCTACTATTCCTTACCTAACAAGTGACTTTTTTCAGTGAGCTTTAATGAGCAAAGCCATTCCACGGTGTGCTGTTCAATAGCTCCTTGTAGACCATGCTGTTGCAAGCTGGACTGAAATTCATCAATGCCTGTCTTGTTGGTTAAAATCATTAGGAAGCAATGCATTATTAAAGAGCTTTCCAGACACACTGGCTTTGGATAGCTATTGATAACAAATGTTGCTAATGTTCTCTTGCAAAACAGACGCATGGCAAAAAGTCGTGGCTTGAATACGGTCAAGCCAGGGTATAAACAAGAACGACATTAAATTATTTGGAGTTCTAAGGGTTACTCGAGTTGTGCATATATGGAATTTCCCCAGTTGCCTAAGAAGATGGGTGAGTTAATATGCCAAAAGCAAACAAGAGACATAGTTAAAGAGACACTATTCCCTGCTTGTTGCCTACCTCTCTACAGTCTTTCCCTCCCAAGTTCTTTTCTTCCAGTGCTGGAGACTAAGAAGCAAGGCACCTGGACTGGTGAGAGTGGGGACTAGGGTTGCCAAATCCAGTTTGAGAAATTCCTGAAGATTTTGGAGTTGAAACTGTGCAGGGTGGGGTATGGGCAGGGGAGGGGAAGGACTTCATCATGGTATAATGCCAGAGAGTACACTCTCCTGGTGGTGGTGGTGGTTGAGAGTGCTGTCAAGTCTTAACTGACTTATGAAGACCCCTGGTGGAGTTTTCATAGCAAGAAACTAACAGAGGTGGTTTGCCATTGCCTGCTTCTGCAACCCTGGTCTTTGCTGGAGGTCTCCCTCCCAATTACTAACCAAGGCCAACTCTGCTTAGCTTCCAAGATGGGATGAGATTGGGCTTGCCTGGGCCATCCAGCCATTTTCTCCAGGATAACTGATCTCTGGTCTCTGCAGGTCAGTTGTAATTCTGGAAGATCTCCAAGCCCCACCTGGAGGTTGACAGCCCTTGTGGGGGAGCTATAAGGTGCAGGCAGGACGAAAAGGGTTTGGAGCTGATACTCAGAGAAGAAGGTTGAAATTTCCTGACTATATGTTATTCTCACTTGGTTGCCTGTTTTAAGATGTCATGCTTTCCTTGTGGTAACTTCTGCATGTGCAGATAGGGGACAGGAGGTACTAAGAGAAATTATGCTGGATCAGACAGGCCGTGCAATCCTAAGCCTTGGCCGTCCACTGTTGTTTGTCCACCTCTGAATTTCTGACACTGCTCAGTCTCTCCCAAGGGACTTTTGCAAGTGTGCAACTCTGATGTGGCAAGCCTGGCCAGGCACAGCCAGGAGAGAACCACCCTTAGTTGCTCCAGCAACCCCACCAGCATCTACCAACTGCAGGGTGGTGACAGTTGATAGAACAGTAACTGGCAGGCCATCAGGGTTTCCACTAAATAAGCCTCTCCTGGTCTCCTCCATGTCTATAGGGGGTATTGACCATCTACCCCCCATATATGAGCGACCACACATGGTTAAGCCGCACCTCCACCTCCATCAGATGCTATATGGTTTTTATATAGTGAGCAGGTGTTTTATTAGAAAGCTGTGTTAATCGATTGTGATTTTATCTTGTATATTTCATCTTCTGTTGTGACCTGCCCTGAGCCCGCTTGATGATGATGATGATGATGATGATAGAGGCATAGCCACTTTGTGATCTGTGATTGCCATCTCAGGCTGCCAAGGCTACTCCCCTGCCATGCAGAGTGTGGGTGCACATGGCGGTAAGACCCCTGTGATTGGGCATACCAGACCCCAACAGAGGTGCTGCCTTGAGAGGAGTCCTGTTTCATGGGGGAGGGGTTACACCAAAGGTTCAGACAGGGCCCCTAACCACCTGCCCATCACATTCCTGAGAAGAGCCAGACTAGCAGTTGAAGCACCACTCACTCACAAACTCCACCTCATGCCACCATTCTGAGAAACACATACCTTTTTCCTGGAAAAGTAAAGCCAAAAAGACAGTAGGACATGGCATGGGTTGAACTCACAGCTCTGGCACTCAGGAGCAGCCCCTCAATTCTTGGAGCCTGGGGAGGCAGCTCCTTGGAGACAAGTGTGGGGGGGAAGCACTGAAACAAATGACAAGAATTTCTATTGGAAACAATGGGAGAGGCTTGGAGGCTCATTAGATTTGATGGGGGGCATGAATGCCCATTAATTTGCAGTGACTCCATCAAAATACATTCTTCATTGAAAAAATGCAAGGAAAATGCAGGGTGGACCTTGAGAGTCATACTCTGGGGCTAGAATGATGGCCCCCAGAGTAGAAAGATGGCACCTGGAACCAGAGAAACTGCTTTGGGGACTGTCCATACATCCCCAGAGCAAGATCCCCCAAATCCACCCCACATTTTTCTTGCATCCTTTTCACATTGGAGCCGCTTTGACTTACTTCTGAATAAATATGCCTTAGGATAGCTTGGCACGCCTTCTGTCTTTGGATATCCTCAAGCAGTGAATTCCTACACCAGCTGAATCATTAGGTTCAATTGAATAGCTCTTAGATGATCCTCTACTACAAAACGATGTGGAAGAACAGACAAAATGAGAGTGCATCTGAAACCCATTCATTCGTTGCTAGAAATTGGTTGATGCAAGTTGTACTGCTAATTTTGACTATTTCGTTGAACTTAATATAATTTCTCTCCCCCTTTCCCCTGCCTACTAATATATTCTAATCCAACTGTGTGCAGGCAGGTTGTGGTTGGGTTTTTTATTTTTGTTCCTTTCCTAAATCTACCTTTTAAAAAGCTGAAACCCTGCTGACTCTCTGTTTGGAAGGGTGAGTGGAACTTGATTCCATCCCCACTCACTCTTCCTTCCCCAAGCAGCAGATCAACTGGATTCAGCATTTTAGAAAGGATTATAATGACTCTTCTGACTGAATTTACTGTTGGGAAATATAAATACATTTAAATACTAGACCTTGAACACTATGGCTAGAGTGGCATAGTGTTTAGAGTGCTAGACTAGGTCCAGGTGAGCCATACTCTTCCTGAAGTGTATACATTGGGGGAGCTTGAGCCAGTCACATTCTCCCAGCGAAACTTACCTCACAAGACTGTGATAAAAACAAAACGGATGAAGAGAGAATCATGGATGTGCCCTGAGCTTCTTAGAGAAGGCTGGGATAAGAATGTGATGGATGGCTACATTCAGATGCTACAAAAAGCCCTGTTTAAACTGCATGTGTGTTGCTGTGCTCTTCCCTTTGTATGCTAAGAACTTCACAGCTTTATGAAGCTTCCATTCACTGTGGTTCTGAAATGCAGGTAACTGGAATTTGTTCACTCCATTTAACCTGGGAATGGATTAAACTGCGGTTTAGAATCCTGGTTTCTGCCTCGATAGCAAACCCAACTCACCAAGGCCACCTGCATTTGGTCTGGATAATAAATTATCAAGCCATGCACAGCAAACTGTGCTTGTAACTGATCAGAGCTTGTGTTGACACCTGAATGCAACTGATATGTGGTCTGGATAATACAGAAACAAACATTTATAAAAGCCTGAATGCATCAATATTGTAAATGAGTGCTAGCTTACTCAGTATAAGTACTGCTAGTTAATTTGCTAGATAAATTGAGGCAAGGAAAAAGTGCTGCCTTAGTAATTAATTATATTTAAGTAATAGAGGTAATTTCACTATTAAATTACTTAGATTAACAAAAGTGTCATGTAATCTGTTACACAGGACTTTTTGATGTGAATGTATTAGTATGTATTTTCCTAAAAACCATCTTTTTTTTAAAAAAAGAAATATTTTCTGTTAAAGAAGTGGCACAAATGAAGACAGGTAGAACAAATCCAGCAGCACGTAGTCTTTTGTAATGCTCTGGGTTATTTTCTTTGCAATGAATGCAGCTATTACTTTGTCAAATTGCTGTTATGGATAAGTTATGATGGGTCATTCTTCCTTTATCTCATCAGGAAATTACCTAACCATGGAAGATAAATGGGTGTATGATAAGCCTATCTTGCTTGCGCTATCACTTAAATTGAAGCTGCCTCTATACTACCATTTTACATCATTTAATTCTGTGTTTACCATTACGGGTAGCACTAAGTAGGAATGGCTTTTGCCATTTTGCTTTTTCAAAAGGGGTCACCATGATTTGATCAGTTTTATTTTCTCTTCCAACATGCCATTTTTTTTCTCCTAGTGCTGACGCCCATTGTCTAACTTTGATACCAGTGAAGTCATAACTCTGGCTCCCCCTCTTCCTGGCATGTGGCTTTTATGTCCTGTTCATTTCTATCATGGTTTTTGCCTCTCAGTGTGTCCCATTCTCAGTGGGTTCTGCATCTGGAAAGGTTAAAAGCCACTGAGCATTTGCATTTGGATGTGCTGGCATGGATTATTTGACTGAGCTTTGTGTGTTCATAGTAGGGGGATAGAAATAGGCTATGGCAGGAGTCCTCTGTGGGCACCATGGCACCTGTTGGCACCTTTCCTGGTGACTACCATGTGTTTTAGGGCAGGGCCAGATGGAGCTTTTGCCCAGCAGGGCTTCCAATTGACCACTGGAGATCTCATTGGCTGTGCAGATTTTTTATAAGTTACTTCAGCAGCAGCTGCCATCAGGCACAAAGATTTTCACACTGATTGAAGGTGTAAGAAAATATTTGTAAACAATATATTTATTTTAAAACGTTGAAGAGTTACTGCTAGAATTACACATGGCCTCATTCCCTGGTATTTTGTGGTTGGCTCCTGCTCTTGTGACAGCCATTTTGTGGTTGCACTCACCATTTTGTGTTAAAATTTAAAAGGTGGCCACAGTGTTAGTCTCTCTCTACACAAGGCACCTCAGTGGGAAGCATAGTTTAAAAAGACAGAGAGCTCCTCAGACGGTTTGTTAAATTCATGTTCGCCTCCCTGGAGGCTCTGTCAATTTCACCTCTCCAGTCTAAAACTGTGTGGGTTTACAACCAGAGGGCAGCAAGGAATGAAAATGGGCTGGAGCTGCCTTCCAGAGGTGGGTTTGGAACTGGAGAGGTTATAATGAGCTGAAGTTTCCCTTCTGGCATTTCACAGCTCCTTCACACAGCCCCAGTGTATAGCAAAGCCTTTGCCCTGCTGCTGGCTCTGTCTTTTTAAACTACCCTTCCCGGCTACCATTACATCTCCCAACTCGTGTTCTTCACGTGTCAGATGTCTCATGTAGAGAGACTCTCAGAAAGGTTGCAATTGAGAACTCTTGGCCTATGGACTATGTATACATTGTGATTTCCTCTGGAGTGTGTATATATGTGCATGTACAGTATTACTGTGAAATAGGACTCACAGCATTGCATAAAAGATTGGTGTATTTTGTGCTTAAGAATTCTCTGTCATGAATTTACTGATTCGCCTGGAAGCTTCTCTGTAAATTTTTGTGTTCTTGAGTTGTAAAATGGAATAAACTGACTTCTTGACGTTTAAATAATATAACAACACAATTCTGTCACAATATGCTGCTATTATTTGTACTATGAGATTGACTTGCCCTGAAGATTGTGGCTTGGCTCCACTGTCATCAACAGTTACCAGCTCCTCAGACACATTATTAGTTCCTGCTTTCTAACAACCAGATAGCTTGTAGTCTGGGTGGGATTGGATCTATGTCTTGGTTTACCAGTCTTCAGGGGCTCAGTCCTGGTCTGCAAAGTAGCAGAACTTTAAAAATGAACTTTAAAAATTAATTCAATATTTATTTCCAGAGAAAAGATTTGCATCATTTTGTTGTAAAATCTGCTAAATTTCACTTTTTCTTGTTTGGATTTCTGCGCCTGTCAAGTTCTTTTTTCAATTTTTTCCAGTAGATGCCATTGACTACCTTCTAGTCTTATAATAATATAATAATAACGTTCAATTTATATACCACCTTTGAGAACAACTCAGAGCAGTTTACAAAGTATGTTATTATTATCCCCACAACAATCACCCTGTGAGGTGGGTGGGACTGAAAAAGCTCCGGGAAGCTATGACTGACCCAAGGTCACCCAGCTGGCTTCAAGCGGAGGAGTGGGGAATCAAACCTGGCTCTCCATGTTAGTGTCCCACTGCTTTTAACCACTACACCAAACTGGCTCTCATGAACATTCCTGTGTCATGGCTATATAAAAATATATTGCTTGTAACAATGTGAAAGTCAGTTATCTGCAGACTTTTGCCACATGATGGAGCAAAAAAAGACCTTAAATTCAGCATTTGACATTTCCACTTAAAGGACCTCAAATTGCAAGGAAGGGAAAGATCCTGTAGACTTTTGAGACCTGTTGTCAGTTGAACAGGATCATACTGGGCCACTTTAGTGTATTTCAGGGGTCTGACTCAGCATAATGTACTTTGGTAATTAAGGATTATTGTCCCCTCCACTGGATTTCTATACAGTTTGGAGAGCGTGGTAACAAATGGAGGCAAGAAAGGGCAGGAAAATATGAACATCCATTTGTTAAGTGGTAATGTACCACACTATACATGTAATTGCTGGAAAAGCCAGCTGATTGTGCTGTCCTGTCAAATGAGGAAAAGAAGTTTACCATACCAAACTACAAAAATTTGAAAACGTACAGCAGGCTACCCCCCCCCCTTTCCATCTAACTGGCCTGTTAGATTATTGACCTACCCGGTGATTACATAACTGATACATGTGTGGTGGTTAAAAGCCCCTCCCTCACACTAACCCTAACCCACAATCATGAGAATGGGTGTCACGAATTTATGATGAAGGGCTGATAGCGTGTAAACTGCATGCCTCCACAACTCTGCTACAAAATATTGGTTGTATTTATAAGTTAAATTTAGTTTTCCTTTTCTATATATTTGACAGGACATCTAAAACACAGGTGAAGGCAAAACCCCGTTTTATTTAACAGAAAAGAATAAGATACTCGAAAAAGTAAGTGTTAGATGTGTAATGTTTCAGCTTATAAAGAAAAAGAGATTCTCCACTATGATCCAGCACCTTTCTCCTCTCCTACAAGACTGAATGATTTGTAACTGGGCCTGACTGAAGAAAACAAACACTGAGGAGAAATTTTTGCTTCTTTTCCTCAGAAAGCTTACCTCCAATTAGGAGGTTTTCTGGAATCAGTTACCAAAAGCAGGTTTTTTATAGTTGTAGGTTTTCCCCTTTCACCCCGCTGTCTGTGGCTGTCAGAAAGTGCCCAGGTAGGTTTGATGGGTTTGAATTTTACTAGGGTGCTTATTTATCATCTAAAAATAATCTTTCTCCCCTAATCCTAGCCACTTCCATTAAAAAGCCCAAATAAAAATCCTGACACACTTAACCAGAGCCTCTAAGCTCCTGAGGAAAGAAGTTTGTTTCTCCCCTCTTTTAAACTGAGGCTTCCTCATCCCCTTCCAACCAGTGGAGTTCCATGGGTTCTACTGGCTGAGAGTCACTTGGATTTGCTGAGTCTATAACAGACATGGGCATGAACAGAACAAAAAAACCCAAACATGGAGTTTGTTGTTCGTTGCCATCCACGAACAATGAACAGTGAACATTGACGAACATGATCCTGTTCACGAACATATTCATTGTTCGTTGTTCTTGGGGGCCAGCAGGCTCTCCTCCAGCCTTCAAGATCCCTACCGCACCACTCCCAGAAACCCTACCTGAGCAGGCAGCAGGAAATGTACCAATAATAAATAGTAGCTTGGCCCCAGAGCCTGGCAGCATCCCTGGAACTTGAAGGGGTAGATCCCTACTGGAACACACCCAGAAACCCTACCTGAGCAGGCAACAGGAAAGGTACCAATAATAAATAATAGCTTGGCCCCAGAGCCTGGCAGCAGCCCTGGAACCTAAAGGGGTAGATCCCTATCCTACCACATACAAAGAAAATTCAAGCTCCAATGCACTCACCCTGTCCCTCTAACAGCAGCTGTCTCTCCCTGAAAGCCAGAGCTGGGAGCCCCCCTCCCCCCTGGTCTTTTCCTCTTCTAACAAATTTGGAGCTCCAGTCCACACTTGGAAGGAAGACCTGCCTATCAAGCTAAATTGGGCTTAGATTGGGCAACAGCAGGAGTTCAGACAGAGTTCAGACAATCCCTGCCTAAGTTGCCAAGGGAATTGATTGCAGGTGCCAGACTGTGGCTGAATCCACACAGCTCAAATTTGCCCCTATTTTCCTGCCATTTATGCGCTTCTCAGAGGGTTGTTCACATACTCGTACCTCAATCCCGCCATTCTATCGTATCTGTTGCGCTGCGCCTCAGACGAGGTTGTCACGCTTTCAAACGCTTCTCTTGCACAGTTCTCACCATGGATGTGAACAAATAGAAGCGGTTCCCAAAGAGACCACCCCCTCTGAACCACCCCCACTTCCTTGTTTCTTGCCTTTCCAGAACACGGTCCCTGTTTCCCAACTCTGTCCGAGGCATGCCTGCACCCCCGTCCTGTTTATTTTTTTTTAAAAAACGGGGCATTCCTAATGCTATTGCGCAATCCCATTCATGAAGATCACCCACAAGCGGTTTGGGAAGTAGCGTTGTAAAAAGTCTGGAGGCATCAAGAGGCGTTGCCATTTTTTTTACAATAAATAATGTTTCACTGCCGAAGGACAGCCTAGGTAATCTCTGATAAGTGAACTGTGCCTGCAAATGTTGACTCTTTCCAGTTATTTTTTTTAAAAAAACATTAAAATTATTGGTATAGCGAAAAATCGCTATCCTATAATTACTTGTGGTAACTAACCAATCGCAGGCATCAATGATGGTGTGGCCCCGGCATTGCAATTGAGCAGAAAATCGCTATAACGGTAATCTGGTATTAATTTTTTTTTAAAAAGGCTACATGATGTCTTCATTGGCGACGGCAGATCTAAACCCACCCCTTATTGCGTGATTCTCCCAGGGATGTGAACGGAGTATAGCGTGACACTGGCACAGTAAAAGAGGGGATGTGAACACAGATTGGGACGTTGCGGGATAGAGTCCAGCGCAATTATTGCGTATGAAAAGCGAAAGGTAGGGAAGTGTGGATTCGGCCTGTCTGGCTTGACAAACATCAACGAACAGCAATGAACGAGGCTTGCAATGACCACCTGTTCGTTTAGAATGGGGTGTCACGAACAGCTTGTTTGCGAACAGCAGACTGGGCTGTTTGTGGGTTTTTTAAAGTTTGTATTGCTGTTCGTACCCATCTCTAGTCTATAATCACAAGGATTAGTTCAGGGTCCTGGAGGAAAGGCAGGACTTTTGGGGTTGATTCCCACACTATCGTCATCACAACCAGCTCCATAGGGGAATGAGGTAATCACCCACCATGATGTAAATGGTCACATGCTTCCACCCACATTCTTTGGCTCTCGTGGTCAGTTTTTTTTGTAGGACCTGCATTATTCCCATTTTTCTCTTCAACAGAGCTTCAATCTATTCCTGATTGCCTGACAGGAAGGCTGGAAGCTAGTTCTGCTTGTGACGTAGCAGGTAGCAGCATGAAGGCCTAACATTTTAAGTAATGTGCATTTCTTGCTACAGTCTCTTGAGTTCACACATAAATATGTCCAAGATACATCTTGAGGTATATTTCAAGCATCATTCTATGGGGCTATGCTATGTAGATGATGTGTTTTTAAATCAGTCTGCTTTTATATTAAATAATTAAGCAAAGCATTAATTTTGTCGATCATTTATTTGAAATCAGAGACTGTGAAATGCTTACTTTTTAAATGCTGGGCTAATTTATTGCAAGGCAAAAACAAATTTGCTTGCAGAGAAGTAACAAATTCTATAATTTAAGTAATTTAATTATCCTAATTAGTAATGGTTTTACTTAACACTCATGAGACTGCACAGCTAAACAAGACTGCTGTGGCTTTCAAGGCAGGGCAAGGAATTTATTACTTTAGTAGGGGTTGTTGAGATTCTCAGCTTTTACTTTTAGAAAGCACATTTCTAGTCCTTATGGTGGCATGAATAATTTGCTAGGTTTGTATGGGTCATTTCTGTAGCACTTTCTAAGTGCACACAATGCTGTACAATTCTTATCTAATTTATCTTTGGGTGAAGACAGATGTAAAATTCTCGAAATAGGTGGAACATTCTTTCTTTGCAGTCATCAGAGCAGAGGAAGGGTCTTCAAACAAGACCAATAGATTAGATACCAAGAGGTCCATAACTGGATCTGCCTAGCAGTTTTTACAGGTAAACTTCAACATGGGGGATTAATCCTCCTCCATCTCTGGGGGCAGATTTGCCGACTGGAATCAATCTCTTCAAGCTATTATTAGTCCCAGAAGGGGTGGGGGTGGGGAATAGTCTTTCTCTTTCAGCCTGTCTTTTTCTCTTGCAAGGTTAATAAAGCTGGTGTGTTTTGATGTAAAGCCACATTGAGGGAAGGGGGAGAATTAATCCACTTCTCTTCTGTGTCTAGGCCACTGCTGACCCCCAGTGAAGGGGTGCTCGGCTGCAATTACTTGTTAAAGAAAATGTTGAGCTTATGCATTCACAGATCCCCCAATGTCCCATTGCATTTGACAATTAAAAATTTAAGAGTTGCACCCCTAAAACTTCAAAAGCTAAGTTAAACAGATCGGTTGAGCCTATCTGTTCAACTCCATCCACTTAAAACATTTCTAGTTTTAAGTGGATGGAGTTTTCTTTGCTTCACATCACTATTTGTTCCTTCTTCTTGACCTCCACTTTTGAGCTCTCCTCCCAGTAAATCCTCTTTGCAGCTGCTTAGTTATACTTCTCCTTTTTTGGATATTGACTGCCACATTACAGCAAAACTCCGTAGATGTAGATGGGGATTTGACAGATTCATGGAACTTCAGTCCATCAATGGTAACTTACTACTCATATTCAGAGGCAGTGCTAGAAGGCAACATTGGGGAAGGCTTTGACTTCTATGCTGTGTTTGGTTGCCCTCCAGGACAACTGGTTGGCTGCTGTGTAAAACAGGATGCTGGACTGGATGGATTACTGGTCTGATCTTCCTATGGTCTTCATCATTTGCACTGGTTCTCTGTCTTCTTTCAAACAAAGTTCAAGTTGCTGATTTTAACTTTAACAGCTTAGGTATAATGTGCTTTAAAGAATGCTTCCACCAGTGTACTCCAGTGGACTCTTAATAGTTCCGGCTCTGTCAGTCCGGTTTAGAAAGTGAAGTTGCAAAGATGGGCATTGTTTCTTGCCTATGGGTAGAATTTTGAATTCTGACAACCTGTCAAACTCCAAGCCTGTGTATCTCCTAGAAGCAGTGGAAAGGCACAATATGAAAGATCTGATCTCCAGCCCCTTTAGTTTTACTGATAAGAGCTTCAGCAGAAAGGAGAGTAAGAGGCTATGGAGCTGGAGTAACAGCATACTGACACTTTTTTCATGCCATATTCCTAGACTAACAGTGCAATCCTAAACAGAGTTACACCATTCTAAATCCATTGAAGTTGATGGGCTCAGCAAAGAGTAACTCTGTTTACGACTGCACACTTAACCACCCATACAAAGCTGTTACTTGCTTTGTTGTGAAAGAAATATAGATACTTCTGTTTATACCAGTAGGGTAAAGAGATGTTTTGGGGGAAAGTATGATTTCATTTGGAAGATGGTGCAAGGAGCAGAGTTAAATGCCTTCCTCAAGTGCCAGATTTGCAATCCAATTTGCCCCACCTCTATGGCTTAAAAAATAATAGTCTATTTGTGGTCACAAGGCTTAATTACTTGGGTTGACTTTCAGGGCTCAAAATCAAGTTTCTAAAAGTGATTTTTAATACCATGGGATTCTATTCCGATTCTGTTTGTGTGCTTGCTTTTACCATCTGTGGTTTTCAGGTCATAACTCAGAGATTTCCTCTTTGCTTTTACATTGGCTGCAGAACAAGGAAGCCAGGGATTCACTCATGCAATTATTTTCCATCCCCACCCCTATCTGCCCTACTGTAATGATGACTCCAGAGACACCTCACAGAGGACAATGAACTGGAGGCAGATTAAGGATCCCATTCCCCTGGTGGCGGTGGGGATCCCCCACTCCCACCTTTCACCCCCCGCCACTGCTTACCTGGCTGGCAGGGGGAAGGGCAGAGAACGGCCTCACGGGTGCACTCCCAGGGCTGGCGCAACAAAGTCACTGATGTCATTGTGCCCCACCAAGAGCATTCCTGTGCTTTGCAGAGGGCTGATTTGGGCCCCAAACGGGCTGAATTGGGCCCATTTGGGGCCCAAATTGGCATGCTGTGAAGTGTGTGCATGCTCCTCAGCCTTGTGCGATGATATCGCTTCCCAGAAATGATGTCATAGTGCTAGTGTGGGGTCGCACATGTGCGAGGACAATTCCAGCAGCACAGGGGGAGGTAAGTGCTGTGTCCCCACCCTCCCTTTGGGAGGGGAAGGGGACTTGGCAACCCAGGGCTGATAAAAGGATCAGTTGTACTGGGGAAACAGTGTTTACTCCCAGCTCATCTAGGATTTATTATCTAGGAACAATAACCAGAACAATTTGAGTGAAGAAAGCTATAAATAAGGGATAAGTAATTCCCAGTGCACATTCCAACTGGCCAAGCATAGCATTCATTCCCCTCCCACTTTTGATTGCTGGCACACCAACAGCTTCACAGGTAGTACTTCATTCAACACAAGCCAAAACAGGTCGTCCGCCCCTGCTGTAAGTCTAAATTAGAAAAGCGTTACTCCTTACCAATTCTTTTTTAAACATGCATACCCCACATACTGACAGCATGGTAGTAATCCATGAATGCCATATGTAATATAAATATTGATGAGAACATAAAGGCTGAACCATTGATGTAGCACTGAGGGTGAGACAATTACTTTTTGTGTTGAGAGAGCCACCCCCAAGTCCTTGTTCAAACCCTAACAAACCTGATGAGGGGGTGATGTTTGGGCTTGCGATGAGGGTGGCATCTGTTTATCGCTGAGGGTGGGATTTTATAATAGAGCTCCTTTACAGTGAAGTTTCCCTTGAATTAGTCTTCTAGAAGTGGGTTGCAGTATAATTCCAGCAACTGTAAATTCATGGCTTTTAAAAGATGAAAGTCATTGAGCAAGAATTGGAAGAAGCAAGTTGTTGTTTTTTTTAAAACTCTGCATGGATGGATGATTACTTCATTCCCTGTATCTGATATTTTGTCAGAAAGCAACAACAAAAACCTCTTAAACAAGTTGCTCTACTTTCTTTCTTATTCACTGCACCATAACCACATCATTATTTTAGTTTTCTTAGTAGGATTGCTGGGTTCCTAATGGGATCCTTTTTAGCAACACATATTTCAGAGAATATGTGATGGAGTGATCTCTTCTAAACCTGATGCTTCATTTCACCAGAGTGGGTAAAGGTCCACTCTTATGAAGTGTCCAGTTACTCTGTCTTGATACAGAAGCAGAAATATTCTTGTTGCCTTTGGGCATGTTTATCAGAGGAGACCTCAAAGGATCCATCAGGCTTGGTTCAATGAGCCAGATGAATTGAACAGCCTTCCAGACTGGATCTGTAGTAGCTGATCACTGATCAGAATAGAGAGCGAGGCCAGCACATAACAGAGGGAGATTTTGGGAATCTGTTAATCAGCTGCTGTCTCAAAAATGGTATTTCACTCACCAAAGGAGCCACACTGAAATGACATAAGCCAATTATAGGCTGATGTTTGTATAGGCATGCTGAGAACTTTGCCTTGAACATGTTAGCCTGGAGAAGATATCTTTTATGACAACCACACCTTGGCCATGAGGTGAAGCTCTAATCTCTTTATTTATGCTCTCTGTTCACTGCCTGAGTTGAGTACAATGGAAGAGAAGCCATAAGTCATAATATCAGGAGCTGTAAAGTAAAGTAAAAATTTCAAGTCTGGTATCCAGCAGAGATCACCCTTGTTTCTGCACTGGAGTGTGTTGTTCCCACCATAAATAATATGCAGGAAAAAACTATTTTAGAGCTCACTTTGCTGAATAGAAAACTCCTCTGTGCTGTGCTACAAAAGTGTATGTGTCACCAGTGGCATAATAGTGTATGCAAATGCAAACAAAACTATAGTAGCGACTAGTGGAAGAATGCAAGCATTACAACATTTGTATTCCAGTCAAAGAAGATGCACATTTTAAAAAGCAGAAGCCTGCACTATGATCCATCGAAAGCAGTTACTGATCCTGTAAACCAATGATAATGGTCTGTCTAGCCTTGCTGATAGCACCATGGTAGCTGTTGTTATTGTCTTACCTGCTCTGGTGCGGTGTACATGGAGAAAATACATGGGGAATTTTTGAGGGTTTTTTCCCATGGAACTATTGTTTGGCAGTAGAGATGGGCATGATCCAAAAAAAAAATACCCATTAAGCCGTTCGTGGATCCGGGCCGCTGCCGAACCCAGGCCACCGATTCTAACCGATCAAGTCCCATTTCCAATCCGGAATCGGGAAGGCCAAAGCGGGAGGGTGCCCCGCTGTTTCCAGCGATATAGGAATGGTGGTTGGTGGCAGTGGCCGCCAGGCCCGGTAGGGGGAGGCGGCGATGAGCCGCCTCCCTTCAGGGAGGGAGGGGGGCATTCACACACACACACTTAGAGTAGAGGGGGGGAGTTTTTAATCCGGCAATGAGCCGCCTCCCCTCAGCGAGGGGACATTCCCAGGGCCGGATCTATGGTTGCCAGCGCCCAGGGCAACCGTAGTCAGGCTCTTGCGCGCGTGTGCATGCTCCTGGGTCGCCCCCCCGCCCACACATTAAGCCAGCTGTCCCAGTGCACTGCGGAGCTGGCAGCAGCACGAGTGGCTTGGCGGCTGCCTGCGCCGTTCACCTGCCCCGCAAGACAAGGCGCGGCCGGCTTGCCCATGCGTCCCTTGTCCTGGGGAAAGACGAACAGCGCGGGCGGCCTCCCAGCCTCCCGCACTGCCTTTTGCCTTTCCTTTGTGCCCATGGTTTCAGAACACCCCCTTCCCCCTCCCTCCCCTGGGTTGCTGCTCCGTGGTTGGAAGGAAGCCTGCTAATCAAGGAAAGCTGGGCTTCCATTCGTGTTTCAAGGGCGACAGAAGGAGGGCAAACACAGCTCATTCCCCTGGCTCCGTTGCCCCGGGAATAAATTACTGGCGCCAGAGTGTCTGCAATTCCGAACAGAAACCGATATATCCGATCAAGTCCCGAACAAGCAAACCCCTGACTGCTGGATCGGTTGCCGTGGACGGAACCGATTAGCTGAGTCACGATGGCGCAAACACCAAAATCGGGGTTTTTTTAAAATCATAATTCAGATCGTGCCCATGTCTATTTGGCAGTATTTGGCGGTTGTGCATGATCCTGACATAGTAAAATTTTCTTTGTGGTCCCATTGCCCTGTCATTTGAAGAAAAAAAATTCAGCAAAGCTAAAGTGTTAACTGAAGTTTAGCATGAAGTTTCTTTACTCAGTGTCACATTAATGTTGATAAGAGGACAATGACCAAAATGTTTCTCTCCAGAAAATTTAGTGAAGCAAATCCTGCATTAGCCAAGTTGTCTTTTCCTGCTATAATATAATCCATTGATAAGTATCTTATTCATGTGGGAGACGTTTATATTTTGTTCAAAGGAAAAGGTGTATTTGTTTAAAAACAGCATGCTTACATTTCCACAGGTCAGCCATTTTGTATTTGGCTTTAGTTTTATTTCTTTGCAGTGTAATAAATAACTCTTGAGACATTGCACCAATGTGTCTTGATTTGTTTTCAGATGGAACAAGGTTTTTGAATCTCAAGACCCTCTTGTGTTCAAAATCCCCTAAATCAG
The DNA here is from genome assembly GCF_028583425.1 of Eublepharis macularius. Taxonomy (NCBI): domain Eukaryota; kingdom Metazoa; phylum Chordata; class Lepidosauria; order Squamata; family Eublepharidae; genus Eublepharis; species Eublepharis macularius. The sequence continues at coordinate 38,487,761 of NC_072794.1, forward strand.
AAAGAGAGGAGCTCTGCTCCTATGGAGTGGTTGAATTATGGTGTTGTTTGAAAGAAATTTGTGTCTCATTTCTTGCCCGATGGATGGAGTTTCTTGTGGAGAACTGCACTGATATCTATTTATTACAGAAATTCCAACTGATACAGTGCATCATGGTGCTAAGAGATATGGAAACCTGCTAGGTAAGCTGAACAGTGATTCACATGTTAGTCTGGCATTCTGGACTGCACACTTCAGGGAAGCAAAGAAAGACAGAGCAGTGGAGGATGCAATTTTGGGTTTAAAAATCCTAAGGCGACATTTATTAAAGCCAGCATGCACAAATTATGTGTGTAAACAAGTATTTATTTTTCAGTGTGTCACAGTTTTGAGTATCTAATAAACTGAATGATACAGTGTAAGATAATCTGCCATGGAATGTTTATTTCATTTCCTTATGGATAGACCTGGGCCACTCTGTTAAATGCTGATTTACATGTTACATGATACAGAGTACACAAATTGTCTGAGACCTCCAGTTTTGTAACAGTCAGACCTGAGTTGCAGGTTTTTTTCATTTCCCATGTGTGTCATGCCTGATTAACAACAACAACAAAAACAACATTTGATTTATATACTGCCCTTCAGGATGACTTAACACCCACAGAGTGGTTTACAAAGTATGTTATTATCCCCACAACAAAACACCCTGTGAGGTGGGTGGGGCTGAGAGAGCTCCAGAGAGCCGTGACTAGCCCAAGGTCACCCAGCTGGCTTCAAGTGGAGGAGTGGGGAATCAAACTCGGTTCTCCAGATTAGAGTCCCGCGCTCTTAACCACTACACCAAACTGATTCAGATAGTGACTGTGGCATGCACAGTCACTATTTTTTCTACCACCATCAGTTGCTTTATAAATCATGGCACTTAGTGACATTTTTTTCATTGTCTGTTTGGACTCTTGTAGCTTAGACCCAACAACTGCTAGCTCACCTTACTTCAAGGCTGTTTTAAAATCCCAGTCAATCACCCCCTGTTTAAGGCCATATTGGGCATAAAAGTGTACTATAAATTGAAAATAAACTCTGATATGTAGATTCCACTGTTTGATACCTACAGATGTGTTTTGTGATGATAAATCTTTGACCCTCGAGCAATGAATACATTTGCAAAGGATAAGAACTCACAGTGGCAGTCCAGAGCAATTGATCCTGAAATAGACTTACTTTAGACTCTCTGGTGGGCATCAAAATCCTGACAACAGCATAGCGTATTAGCCTATGTGAGCCTAATTGTGCATTCAAAGAGACAGTTGTGAAAATTGTTTAAATGAGATGAAGGAAAGGCCTGGCTGGGGACAGCTGAATCAGCACGAATGGTTTATGGGGAATTTTTGTGTTGCTAGGGAAGCAAGATCCTCTGAGGAGGGATAAACATTTCAAAAATCTGATCACAGTCCTGTAGAATTTTTAGAAACCGGAAGGCTGGACTACGCAATATGAAGAATAAAGTTGTAGACTGAGATGATAACAATTCTGGAATTGTATCACATCAGACTATAGGTGTGTGTGTGTGGGGGGGGGCAGGACTACATTTTAAATAATTCTGCATGTAAAAATCTCCATGCATATAGTAGATAAGCATTTAAAGGAGAACATTGTGCTAAACGTTTTTTCTTGATGTGTAACTTTTCTCCCTGTTGGGAGTTCTTTTTATGGCCGAGCTTTCAAACATGTTGACCCACCCATGTAATCTGAAGTGATTCATATCAGTATTCAGTCACCTCTGTGTGCCATCTTATTCTCCATAGATTCAGCTCAAATCATACACAATGCAGGAAGAGTTCTTTATAATAATATTTTCCCCACCTTTCTCATCCTAAGAGGGCCAGAGGCAGCTTACAAGTATATTTAGGTTGCTATCAGTGGATCTAGCCTACCTACTTACAAGTGGCTCCTGCATTCAGAAAACTTCATCTTTCCCTCAACAGTTGCTTAAGGAACAGGTGGCTGCTGGCCTATTTTCTTTCGTGCTTAAACCTCTGACCATGCAGGGAGTTGGAGGAAACCACCAGAGGGCCCAGCCGGTAGTTTCAGTGCTATTTGCCTGTGTTACTTGCAGGGCTATATTTGGGGGGGCAGGGGGTTCACTTGCCCCAGGCACCACCAAAGAGAGGGCGCTGGGTACGGCTGCTGGCTGGGAACACGCAGAGCTGGTGGGGGCAGCACGGGGGACTACATGAGAGGGCTGGGAGGCCGCTCTGGCCGCCTGCCACACCGATGGGGCAGCTGGCTCACTGAGCTCATGGATCTGGTACCATGGGGCGGCACCGTGGGTGGCTGTGCGGGAGGGCTGGGAGGCCGCCTGCGCCACCCTGGCTGCCTGCTGCACCAAAGGGGGATCTGCAACCTGAATTGTGGGAGCGCTTCCAGGGGGCAGCCACTCCCTGTGAGATGATGTCACTTCCCAGAAGTGATATCATTGTGTGGTCCTGGGAGCATGTGCGTGTATGTGTGGTGGCAGGGGCACAACCTGACAGGGGTTGCCCCGGGTGCTGGCAACCCATGATACAGTAGTGCTGGTTACTTGCTCATTGGTAGCCCCAGGGACAGGAGGCAAGAATCAGTTGGTTGCTACTCCATTTCCCTGCCCCCCAGTTAGACTTCACACAATGGCCTTGGCAAGGGAGTGGTTTCTGCCCAGCTGCCTGCAGCGTCTTGTTGCCTCTGGTCCAACTGTGTGTGTTTCCAGTCAGGCTGGTGCTGCTGCAGACTTAATCCTAGTATGGCCACCCTACCCTACAGTATTTTTTTCTCCCCTTTTTTCCTGAAAATACTCCCAGAGTGGCTAACAAAATGAAAATGCAGAGGCTGGATTCTCACATGGTAATCTGAAACTTAAAAAGTCTGAGGGCCAAGCTACACATGACGATTGACACTTGAACGGCAAGTGGATTGAGTGGAGGGCAAGTGAACAGGGAGAAATACACTTGCTGTTCAAGTGTCATTCGTCATGTGTAGCTTGGCCCTAAGTTATGATTGACACCATTGGAATTTCAGCAGCCAAGCCAAATGGAGAATCTTAATATTTTTCTCTTGGTCTTCTTGTGAATAACTGGTTCTCGTTTGGTCATACCACTGCTGATGCATTACAATAGGCTACTTAAAAAGCAAGAAAATGAGGCAAATCATCTAGCTGAGAGCGCTAACTAGAAGTGATTTTTTCTCAACACCCCCCCCCCCAAATTGTTGCTGATATTCACAGAAGGTCTCTGAATGGTTCAGCTAAGTGTAACTCAGGGAGTAGACACTGCTGTGGCCAAGACACAGTGACCTGTAGGTTCTGCCACTTGCTGGCTGCAGGAATGTGATAAAAATAGAACAAGAGTAATGATTCACTCTCTAACCTGCTGAACAGTGTTAAAGTGATGTTTCCTTTTTATTCTGCTACTAGGGCCTGCTATGGAACTAAGGGTCATGTCTGGAGGCTTCCTTTGTCAACTGTCAATAACTCTTCTATTATATCTCTTTTCTAGCAAAATGCCCCTCATGTTACAGCAAGTTGTGTGAAGGGGAGACCTGTTTATTCCCAGGACACTGGGGAAAAAATTGCCAGCAAGATTTTTTCAACATCACACACACCATGCTCACAGGAATAGAATCTTTGGGCCAAGCTACACATGACGAATGACACTTGAACGGCAAGTGGATTGAGTGGAGGGCAAGTGAACAGGGAGAAATATACTTGCCATTCAAGTGTCATTCGTCATGTGTAGCTTGGCCCTTTGATAAAATTTATGGGGACCACTTAGATCTGAGTTTGACCTGGGAGGTAAATGTCATCTCTACAGACCTATTTTAGGTGGTGTTCCTTAGGATGGAGCCAAAGGATGGTTGCATCCACACATTGCTGGTTATTGCACTAGCATTGTGCTGTAACAGCTTTCACAACTATATTTTCTTTTATAGACAAGAAAATCCAGAAGATGTTTTACCACTTTAGCTTAACAGTAGCACAATAGCCAATAATATGTGGATGCAGCTATCGCTGGATATTGCACTTTTGTAACCATTTACCTCCAAGATTTACCTGCCTATACAGAAGGATCTAGAAGGTGAATGATTATGATAGCGCAAGATCCAATGCTGTGTAGATCTTTCCTTAGTCACATTAGATGGTGATGTAACTTTGGGAACTGGCTTGCATATAAATTTTGAGAACTGGCTCTTATACAGATTCTAGTTATTCTCTGTAGGGACTTAGCAGTTTTGTTTTTTGTTCAGGATGCTTTTATGAGCGCTTGTTTTAAGAATTGCAAAGACCAAATGAGGAAACAATGACAAATTATTTCTCTTTGTCCTTATCTAGAAGTCGGTATCAGCCCTTGTAGAATCAGTACATGGGAAGGCTTGACAAAGGTTTTGTTTGCTTCTGTCTACCAGGAGTGGCCCTCTAGGAATGTTTCCTGTAAGCCAGTCCATCCCTGCATAAAACTAATGGCAAATTATTAAGAAGGACAGGAGGTAAAGGAACAAAAATGTGGGAGAAGACTCAAAGAAAAGCCTGGTGTATAAAATTAGAAGTACAGGTACCAGGGAAATTCCCTCTGATTACCATTATCTCTTGTGGGTTGGGTACGTAGAGCAGGGTTTGGGATGAGGATCTTAACTGGTAACATGTCAGTCAGCTGTTCCAAATAAATGCTCTAGCATTGGATCTGCGGAGTTACAGTTATCATAAAATTCTGCTTTTAGGATATTCATTCAATATTCGTTTTTGGTTTTGGTTGTTGAACCTCCAGTCCAAACGAAGCACTGGGAGAAAATAAATGATGCTCAGATCTGTGATGCTAAATGGAAATGCACCCTCTATTTTTTTCAGGCTTTTATTGATGCACATAAGCTTCGCAACAGCCCCTCTCAGACGTAGCAGCTGCAGCAGCATTCACATTTATAACAGGAGCATGACACATTGATCTCAATTTGAAGGTTATCCTTTCAATGCAGTGGCTTCATTGACTCCTTCCTTACATGGTATCCATTTGTATTTCCAGTCATCCTGGAGACATTGTTTCATTCCAGTTCTATTTTATTTTTTTAAACTAAAGGCATAGTCTGACCAGGAAAGAGCAGTTGCTGTCCTGGGACTAGTAATCAGCCGGCAATGGTGCTACAGCAGTAAGGTGGGGGAAAGAGAAAATGCAGCCTTTGGAAGAGACTGAGGTTTTATTTTCTTGTGGTGTTGCTAGATCCAGGATGGGAAATTACTGGAGATTTTGGAGGTGGAGCCTGGAGAGGGTGGAGCTTAGAGTGGAAAGGGATTCAGCAGGGTATAATGCCATAGAATCCACCCTCCAAAGCAGCCATCTTCTCCAGGGGAACTGATGTCTGTCGGCTGGAGATCAGTTGTAATTCCGGGAGATCTCTAGCTACCACCTGGAGGCTGGCAACCCTATTTCCTTGTCTCTCCAGAGACTTTGTGTGGAGGGATTAAAAACTGCAGGCAGAGGATCAAATTTTGTGGGATGATCCGCAGTGTTGGCTCTGGAAGCTAAAGGTGTGACTTTTTTTTCTGGCAGAAAGCCATTTCATCCAACATATCCATAGAGATTGGATGAGCATGGCAGAGGGGGAGGAAAAAGACACTGAGTTAGCAAACTCTGCCCCCCCCCGCAATGCATTGTTACTTGAAGATGTGTAAAGCTCCTAGATGTGTAAAGCCCCATGCATTGTGCTCCCCATGGTCATGGGAACGGAACCTGCTATTTCATAGTTTGCAATCATGTGGAAATTGCCTACATGTGTACATTTATGTGCGTACGGGTTTTTACTTACTTTACTAGACCCGTGCTGACGTTATGCTTGCATGAACCAGGAGCCTGTGTGTACTGGGTGTGCTTTCCCCATACCTAATAGGTGCAGATGGAAGGTTCCCAGTTTGCATAGACACATTATGCTGTATTCTGTTAGGTTAGAAATATCTTGTCTCATAGGCCCACATCTTCAGAGAAGGCCCAGTGCTTATCCCCATATTGCCAAGGTGGCAGAGAGACTAAAATAGAAAAGAGTCCAGTAGCACCTTTAAGACTAACCGACTTTCCTGTACACAGTTCTCTTCGTCAGATGCAAGAGACTCTAAGGGTTCTATAGCAATGGCTTCCTTAAAACTTTCTGGCAGAAGTGAGATTTAAACAGAGGATTTCTCGGCTTAAAATTTACACACTAAGGGGAAATCCCACTTCTCCAACATGTGCAGAGGGCAGGTTGCAAAGTGCTTCCCCACAGGACCTAAAGAGAACACAGATCTCTCTGTGCTCACCTATCCCCTTGCACAAAGGCAGGCTGAATGTTAGGTCAGCGGGGGATTTTCAATACATTCTTCAGGACATTCCAGCAACCTGTGCAGGGATGTTCTTACCAAGAACTGTGCTGTCTTTGAGGCCTACATAAAACTGAACTGCTGGAAAGTCTTCCTGTAGAAGTAATGGGACCTGGGCCAGGATGGAGGAACATGGCTCAGTTCTGCTTGATTCCTTTGGATAATTGCTCTTTAGTTTTTTGCTTGCCCTTATGTGATAGGGTAGCAGAATTGTCTTTTACTTACTAAGCTATAATGCCTTAGAAATTCTGCTTCATTTCTCCCCCGCAGCCCTACTTCTCTGCTGGAAATCTTGTGGAAAATTCTCCTCTTATCATTTTGTTGCTGTCTGTGAATATTCATGCACAGCAATATGGAAAGGAAGATGTTAAAATCCCTCCCTTTTCAACGTTGGTGTTATTACTTTGGAAGGATAGGAAACACTCTTATACATACAGCACGAATCATACACTTTATTGAACTACTATTGATTTGTCCAAGTGTCTGGGCATGAAAAAAAAATCCTTGACAAAGGTAAATGAAAGGGCAGATACAGTTACACAAGTACAGAAACTACCTGTGTCATCGCAAAAGGGCCTTCAAGGGCATAGCAACAAAACTTACGACTTCCAAGTTTTTATTTTATGATGCTGCTCGAACCCCTCATTTCCTTTCCCATTTAGACTTCAGAAAAAAATAAGACAACCCTTTGATTTTTCATGTGGCTTTCTTCAAACTAATTTTCTATCTTAACTATTCTTATCAAGTAGAAGAAAGGGGTGTTTAAAAATAGATTGGAGAAATACTGGAAGGAGTACTACCATTATTGGTTGGTTGGTTGGTTAATTATGGAATTTTAGGGGTTCACGAAATCAAGCTAAAGGTGACAGAAAACCCAATTCTGCATGTTTGTTATGTTATTTCTTTTGGTTCTATGTGGCAGTTACTATGTGGTACCCATCCAGGTACTAACCTGGCCCATGCCCATTTAGGTTTAATTACATTGAAAGGAACAGATCAAGACAGCCCTGTTAGTCTATCTGTAGCAGCAGAAAAGAGCAAGAGTCCATGAGCTTTCGTGAATCACATGTCAATTCTTCAGAAAGGTTCACTTCTTTTTCTTTGATATCTGAAGAAGTGAGCTGTGACTCATGAAAGCTTATACCCTCCCACAAATTTTGTTAGTCTTATAGGTCCTACTGGACTCTTGCTCTTTTCTATTGAAAGGAACATTCAGTATAAAATAGTATTAGTACTAATGACAATAATGATAATAATGATATGGACTTGATCTAATGCAAGGATAGGCAACCTCAGTCCACATGCCAAACATTGGCATACTGGGCTGTTTTGGACAGCATCCAGGGCTAGTTCCCAAGCCAAAGTGCACCCCTGAAGTGCTGACAGTGCCACAGAGCTCAGTTTGCTCCAGATGAGTCTGACCAAGATTAGCCTTTGTTTAATTTGCAAATAGGTTCCTGCTGCAGTCCTCTAATTGGCTGAGACCCCTTAATCCCCACCAGTAATGGGTGTCCCATTTGCATTGATGTGGGCTGGGGCAAACATAATCGACAGCATTAATGACATGAATCTCCCTGGTTTTGTTTGATAATTCACAGGCTTCTTTCTTTCTTTCTTTCTTTCTTTCTTTCTTTCTTTCTTTCTTTCTTTCTTTCTTTCTTTCTTTCTTTCGTTCGTTCGTTCGTTCGTTCGTTCGTTCGTTCGTTGGGTCGTTCGTTGGTTCATTTGTTGGTTCATTCGTTGGTTTGTTCGTTCGCTCTTTCATTGGCATGCCAGCCAAACAAAGGCTAACTACCAATTATAGGCTTTTGCTGCACTCAGGACTCTCAGTGCTAAGTAAGGAGTCTTCTTTTTTTCTTTCCTCAAGTCTGCACAGATTGAAGCACACTTGCCATTATGTGACAGTGCATGCACTCCCTAGAATGATACATTCCTCCCTCCTAGGTTAGGGTTCTCATGTTTCTTCTGTTCCAAGCAATGGGAATTGTGGGCTGGGCTGCTTTATTTATCATACGGTGGAATCCAGCATGGCAGCAAATCCAACATGCACATTGTTTGTAGACAAGTATAATTTGACACATATAATGCAGCAAAGTATGGCATGGGAGATAGTTATAAAAGTGCAAACACTTTGCTTCTATGTTCATACACAGATCTAATTGCACATTTTCACTTGTGAGTCATTGGTTGCCTGTTAGTAAATAAATATTTACTAATTCCACATTCTCTTTCCAAAGAATTGTAAGATTACCATTATAAATAACAGTCATGCACATAAACAACTAAGTGGCAAGGCAAGTGGTTGGCTTCACCACAGGAGAAGGGAACTTGTCTGAAGTTGTGGCTCATAGTATGAGCAGCTGGAAAGCAACAGGGATCTTCTCCCTCTGTTCATCAGCTCCTGCATCTTTATCTCTGAACCTTGGTTTTAGAATGTTTTCATTTACATTTGGAACTAAACTACAAGAATTAACTCTATTTCATTAACTCTACAAACTTTGAGTCAGCTGCTTCTTATCTAAAATTCAGCTTATAAGTTTGTAACTGTGTAGTCATTCTTAGTAACAAATTACCAATTTTTCACCTGATTGTAGTAACCTACCTTAATGGCACAGCTGAAATTCCTAATTGGGGAATTCAGAGTATGAACTTTTCACCAGTTTGCCAGCTTTCTGACTAATTACCAAATGAGGCAATCTTGTCTTGGGTCAGCTTGTAATTAGTTCAGCCTTGGCCTCAGCATCATCCTTCCATGCTGTGAGCTACCCCATCCTGCTGAAACTTACCTGGAGGTTGCCATGAAAATGGCTGTGATTGAGGCCTTCTTTAGGCTTTGTAGAAGCATTGGGGCAACAAGATCCCTGGGAAAGTCTAACTATAATCTTAAACACAGTTATCCCCTTTTAAGGGCCAAACTAAATGGTACATCTGACATAAGTAGGGACATGGTGGCTTGCCATCCTTCCCCCTGGGGCAGGAGAAATCCTCCTACCTGCCACCCCCTGGCCCAAATCACCTGGGCAGAGGGGGGAAGGCATGGGAAAGGAGAAGCACATGTGTGCACTCCTGTGCTCTCCAGTCATGGTGGAAAATGGCACCATTTTCCAATGTGATGGAGGAGCCATGGGGTACGCTGAAGCCCAGTTCTGTAAAAATTGCCTCCAAACTGGTGGTTTTTAATGTACTAGGCTTCAATGCACCTGCAGCTCTTCCATTTTCAGGGTTTTTCAGGGTAGTGGAACTTAAGTAGGGAAGATCTGCCCCTATTGGCTGATGCTCATGATTTTATTAACTGCCTGCCCCTAGAATCCACAGCCATTTTGCAATGCTTTTCACTGAAAAAATGGTCTTGTATATGAATGAAAATCATGATATTTTTCTGCCTGTTTCAAAGGTAAGTTCTGCCTTGGCAGATACTATCACTAATTTATTGGAAACATCAAACGTTTTAAAGTTGTTGGTTTTAAATTTAGATTATGGCTCTATGCTTAATGTATTTTGCATGATTTACTTAGCAATAATTTAATATTCTTGTTTGCTGCTTACAGCAAATAGGTATAGATTTCTTTTTGAGAAACGTTGTCCTAATTATTCAGATTTTATATTTAAAAATGCTCATTGTTTTAGAAAGCTGAAGGAAGACAATCTAAGAATAAGCACACATACTGTGTTTTCAGATTTTTAAAAACCGGGTAACCCATATAAACCCAGAGAGGGAAGACATCTTTAATTCCTAAACTCCTCTTCGGTTCAGTCATTTCGGTTCAGTCATTTCGGTTCAGTCTCTACATCCAAATTTTGAAGCTGGGAAGAAGCCAAGCTCATGTGAAGAACGTGCTGTGATTTCTCCTTTTACATAACCTCTGTCTTCATCCCATTAATAAATCTCAGGGTTCCCACTCTCTGTTTTCTGGTTGTATTCCTTGGCCTTTAAAAGCAGCTACACAGATGACTCATGTTTCAGTCTTCCATATACCCCCCAAAGATCCATCAGATAATTTTTTATATTTTGCATGGCTGTTAAATGTATAGGAGTAGGTTGAGTAAAAAGAATGGCAACCAAGAAAAAGGGACTTTTTCTCATTTCTTTTTTCTGCTTTTTCATCCAGTGAAATTTGTGGTGTTAATCCAAAGGACACAGTAACATTTAGGTAAAAAAATCAATGTATATTACATCATTTTTCTTGGACCTTCAGTTTACTTCTATTTCTGTAATCTGAGAACTAACAAAAAACGCTTGAAATCTAATTACTAGCCATAGTTTGTGTCTTCAGCAACAATCAAATATTGAACCCTAAAAAGGACTTGTAGAAGCCATCTCACCTCTTTATGCTTTAAATGTTCATTTTGGCTGATGAAAAGTTCACTGAGATGCAAAAGTTGCATATCTTTAAATGACTGTGCAGTCCAGCCAAAACTAGCATCTCACCCATTACATAACTCTTTTTCTCTGGGACAAGCATGGTTGCCAATATATATGAAGCCCCAATTCAGCCAAGAGCACGGAGGCTCTTGGCTGAGTTCATAGCCCTGTTGGAACCATATATGCAGGTACCAGTTGAATGAAGGTACCTTTGTTCTTTTTCAAGGGTTGCATTCTTGCAGCCACCATGGTTTATGACTTTGTCAAGCACTGCATGATACCATTCCATGCAGACACAGAATTAACTCTTCTGCACAATCCTCTGTTCTACCTACATCATAAACATCTGAACTGGGCCAAAGCTGGAGGTTTTTTTTTAAGTTGTTGCCTTTGTGCCATTTGTGAAGACCTCCAACATTTAATATGGGTACAGTATATGTACCTGCTTACCTTTTTTCCCTGTACCACAGTTTGTGGCCCTGAGCATCAATCAAGAAAATGGTTTAACCCCCTCTCCCTGTGGTCTTGGTTGAAAATGGGGCTCCTCACAGACTTTTAAAAAATGTTTAGAAAGGTAGGAAATCTGATCACAGATCTCCTGCATAAGATATTATTCAGTCCTGAGATTCCATCTTCTGCACAAAAGGTCTATTAAAAGAACAGAAGCTCTGGCCAGTTTTCCATCAAGTTTGTCTGCTATTCCAGGTAACATTGTCATGGATACAAAGGAAAAAGGCCATGCTGATTTTTTGAACATCATGAACCCCGGCAAATTATGTGTAGCGGGGGCCGGGGGAGGGGAAGGGATGAGTCAAGCATTAAAAACCATTTCAGTGCAACTAATAGGCATTTATTCAATGGGCCTTATAAATGTGAGTTGTGCCCTATTTAAAATTTAAGTGAAATTATAACACATTTCATTAGGAAGGATAATTACTAATTTGTTCCTTATATATATATATTTGTTCCTTATAAATATATATATTTACACCCAGACTTGACATTTAGGAGGTAAATAGGAAGTCTGAGAAATGGATTATCAACTAAATTGTAAGACAAGCCCTGCTGGATCAGTCCGACATCCTGGCTCACACAGTGGACAACTAGTTGCTATAGAGGGCCAGCCACAGGGCATAGAGGCCAAGGCCTTCTCCTGATGTTGCCACTTGGCACTGGTTTTTGGAGGTGTACTGCCTCTGATTGTGGAGGTTCACTTTAGTCACCATGGCTAGTAGCTGCTGATAGACCAGTCCTTCAAAAATCTGTTTAATCTACTTTTAAAGCTGTGAACACTTGTTGCCATCACTACGTCCTCTGGTAATGAATTTCACATTTTAATCACTTGTATAGTAAAGAAATATTTTCTCTTGTCTGTTCTGAATCTGCTCCCCATCAACTTCATTGGATGCCCTTGAGTTTTAGTACTTTGGGAGAGGAAGAAAAAGTTCTCTCTGTCCTCTCTCTTTACCCCATGCATAGCTTTATAAACTTCATCATCTCATCTTTTTTCTGCCTGAAGAGTCCCAGCCTCTTTAGCCTTTCCTCATAGGAAAGGTGCTCCAACCCCTGAAAGGTTGCCCTCTTCTGTCTTCTTTCCAGCTCTGCGATGTCCTTTTTGAGACACAGTGACCAGAACTAGACACAAAATTCCGAATGAGGCCACATTATCGACGTGTACAGGGACATTACAGTATTGGCTGTTTTACTTTCATTCCTTTTCCTAATAATCCCCAATGTGGAGTTTGCCTTTTTCACTGGTGCAGCACACTGGATTGATATTTTCATTGAGCTATCCACTATGACCCTGAGGTCTCTTTCTCTGTCAATCAATCAATCAATCAAAGTTTGATATGGTCAAAGATCAGACAAGTAACGACATTCAATCTAATTAAAACATACAGTCAAGGTAAACCATATTGTTAACAGATCTATCCATCTAAAAAATATTGACTTTCCAGGATCCAAATTCTTAAACATTTAAAACTTTAAAATTAATAAAATATTTAAATATTTCCCCCTACAAAATACTTCTAGAGCTGTATGGCCTGCAGAGCAAATTTTGCCACCTTTAAAGTGGTTTCTTGGTCTCTATTGGCGAAAAGCTTATCTAAATAAAATTTATCATTTCTCCCTGGGAACTGAGTGTGAATTTGAGTTATATAGGCAGCTCTGATATTTTGGTAAACTCAAAAAGGACATGTCCCCTTGTTTCTACCTTCCCAGCCCCACATACACACACTCTATCCTCATATGGTTGCTTTGTATATTTACCCTCTATGCCCGCTGATGGTAACATCTCTATTCTAAGAAGGGTAACTGCTCTCCTGTAGTCAGCTTTATGCAGGGTCTTGTTTGGCCAAATTAATATTTAAAACGAACCTACAAGTTCTAAATGGCTCTACTATAGATGATTACCCTGGTAGATTTACTTATATGTCAGGGGGTTCAGCCAGTATTCTAGACTATATGTTAGTATGTACGTCCCTTTTACCTAGGGTTAAGAGTTTTAAAATTTTACCCCATTTGGATGGAGACCATCTTCCTTTATGTCTGCATATATCGGCTTTCTCTCAGGAGTTATATCTTGACACCCACTATCCCATTCAGGTGACCAGTTTAGAACAACAGAGATGCCGTGTTAGGTGGTCAAGCTGTTTGGATAGTCAGTTAAAAGAAATTCTGGCAGCAAAGGATCCTCAAAGTTATGTAGCTGCTTTTACAAATCTAAGCTCAAATGAGGACCCACTTACCTTATATGCAGACCTTGTTAGGAAGTTTATACCCCTTTTGCTAAAGGAGCGAGACCAGAGTGGCAAAAAGCCCTTCAAGTCAAAACCTTGGTTTGATAGAGATTGCTTGGAGGCAAAAAAGGTGCTTTCCCAAGCATACGTCAACTATGTTAGCCAATACGATGGGAAGGATTCAAATGCTTACCTAACTCTAATAGAAAAGAAAAGAACTTATAAGTACTTAATCAATCTAAAAAAGAAGGAATATGTCAGGGAATCTTGGAAGGCTTTAATTCAAGCGGCCAAAGAAAAAAATTCAGCTTTATTTTGGAGTATGGTCTCAGGTCAAGGGTGGAATAAGACCTCCTTCATGGAATCATTCATCTCACTGGATAGTTGGGTCTCTTTCTTTCAAAATATGTATAATGATACTCCCCCTCCCCTTCTCGCGTCCACAGTATTCAATGATTTACCTCTGTGGCCTGCGGTTTCGCCAAAAGAGGTGTCATCGCTTATTAGCCAGCTTAAAAGGGGCAAGGCGCCAGGTTTTGATGGTATTTCTCCTGAATTTTTGAAAGAAAATATCGATTGGTGGGCCCCTTTTTTAGCACACTTGTTTACTTAGATTGATGCAACGGGAAGGATCCCAAATGATTGGGGAATGGCTGTGGTAGTTCCTTTTTATAAAAAAGGCAGTAGAAAAGACCCCGCAAATTATAGGCCTATAAGTTTACTAAGTGTCATCAGCAAGCTTTATGCCAAACATCTCCTGGAAAAATTTACATCGTGGTTGGAGCAGGATGATATAATGGTCCAGGAACAAGCTGGGTTTAGGCAGGGTAGATCTACGATGGACCATTGTCTCATACTCCAGCACCTCATTGAAAAATATTCTGGTAAGGGACCATCCTCCCTGTATGCAGCTTTTATTGATCTTAAAGCGGCCTTTGATTCCATCTCCAGATCTATTCTTTGGAACAAATTAGAAGCCTCTACTATAGACAGGAGACTCTTAGCTCTTATACGTGTTCTTCATGAACAAACCTCATTGAGGGTGAGATGTACTGGTCAGGGACATTTAACAGATAAAATCCCCACTTTTAAAGGAGTTAGGCAGGGGTGTACGTTAGCCCCAGTTCTTTTTAACTTTTATCTCAATGATGTGGTGGACCAGCTAAATGGGGCTGATCTCCACTCGCCTAAATTGGCACAGTGTCCCATTTCCATTCTCCTGTACGCGGATGATGCGGTCATTTTCTCTAGAACTCCTATTGGTTTAAGGAGAACACTCAAGAGATTTGCCAGTTATTGTAATACCTACAAACTGGACATTAATTATCAAAAGACGAAGGTGATGGCCTTCGGTAAGAGACCTCGAAGTAGAAATTGGAGTATAAATGGCCATATTCTTGAGCAGGTTACTCATTATCGTTATCTCGGAATGATTATCCAAGCTTCAGGATCCAAGGTCGCGCATAGTCATGCATCAGCATGTGTGGGAGATAGATCTGCTCAAAGTATACTGAAGTTCTTCCGCACTTCAGGGGGATATTTTGTGCCGGCAGCCTTAAATTTGTTTAGGGCCAAATCACTAACTCAGATGTTATACGGGTCACTTCTTGGACCACCACCTTCTTGTTTTGCACCTTTAGAGTTAGTTCAATCGAAATTTTTGAGAGCGGTCCTTAAAGTTCCAAAGTGTGTTTCTAATGCAATGGTTCGCCTTGAGACTGGCATGCAGAAAGTTGAAGCAAAGATCATCCTGCATTCCATTTTCCTATGGATAAGGATAAATTTAAATCCTTGTGGTTTATTACCCCTAATCTTAATTGATGATTTTCAGTCCAAGTGGATGATTGCCACTAGACAGAAAGTTAGGGCAATAGGATTTTCCCCTCAAGTGCTTCTCATGATGGGAAGCGATCAAGCAAGGCAAATGGTTAGGCAAAGGATCGATGATATTGAACGACAATCTGACTTACAAGGCACTCCTGCTTTTATAGCTCCTCCTAGTAACAGATATATTTCTGCACCAGCTTCTTATTTATCCATTCTGGAGGCAAATAATCTCAGGAGAGTGCTTACTTTGGCCAGATGTTCTGCCTTACCCTCTGCTGTTCTGGATGGCAGATTTAACAAGATTCCTTGGAATGAGAGGCTATGTCCTTGCATACTTGGGGAGGTTGAAACCCAGGAACATGTTTTCCTGAGATGCCCTTTCTATAAGGAAGCACGTATGAGATTTATTATTCCCTTTCTCGATGGTATCTCAGAACATTCGGATAAGAAAAAATTAGAGAAACTGCTGTCAATCTCAGATTTTACTGCATTACACCAGATAGCAAAATTTTGTGCTCTGGTCGTTAAAGCCCATTAGAGCCTAGGCCTCCATTTCAGTTGCTTGCTTAGAACTATGCTGACTTCCTGGTTTTTACAAATTTTGATAGATATTAGGAAATTATGTTTTTAAATTGTATATACTTATATGCTTCATGTTTCAAATGGTTGTAAAATGTGCACTTAAATTTTATGGTTAACGTACTGGCTAAGTGCTGTAATAATAATAAAGAACTTCATTTGTCTCATTCTTGCTCTCTCACCCAGTTTGTGGAGATCCTCCAACAGCTCTTCTTAGTTGGCCTTTTTGTGTTGTCCCCAAACTTGCCACTCCACTTCTCAACCCCAATTCTGTTCATTTATGAACTTATTAAATAGCACCGACCCCAATACTGATCCTTGGGGGACCCTATTTACTTCCCTTCATTGTAAGAAGTGTCCTTTTATTCTTATTCTCTGCTTCCTGTTGTTTAACTAACTTTCAATCCATAAGAAGACCCATCCTCTTATCCTATCATTGCTAAGCTTACTCAGGAGTCTATAGAGAGGTACCTTGTCAAAAGACTTTTGAAAGTCCAAGTATATAATGTCTGCAGGGTCACTTTTATCCATGTATTTGTTCACTTTCTCAAAGAACTCTGGAAGGTTAGTGAGGCAGGACTTTCCTTTGCAGAAGCCATGCTAATTTCCCCTTACCAGGCGTTGTTTCACTATCTGCGTAATAATTCTATCTTTGATTGCAGTTTCTTTAGCAGTCCTTTTATTCCTTGGTCATCCAAATGTCCAACTGCTTCTCTGGCTGGTTTCCTGGTCTGGAAATTCTTACTCTTTGTCTTGGTACTTGCATCCATTTCTCTCTTTCTCTTTTTGCATGCCTAATTACTAATTTGAGAGCCCCATGGCACATAGTGGTAATCTGCAGTACTGCAGCCCAAGGTTTGCTCACGACCTGAGTTCGATCCTGGCGGAAGCTGGGTTCAGTTAGCTGGCTCAAGGTTGATTCAGCCTTCCATCCTTCCGAAGTCGGTAAAATGATTACCCAGTTTCCTGAGGGTAAAGTGTAGATGACTGGGGAAGGCACTGGCAAACCACCCCGTAACAAAAAGTCTGCCAAGAAAACGTCATGATGCGATGTCCCCCATGGGTCAGTATTATAATGACTCGGTGCTTGCACAGGGGACTACCTTTACCTTTAATTACTAACTTACGCTTCTTTTGCCCAATCTTGCGGGTCTGCCCCACTTCATTGGGGCAGACCCACTTTTTAAAAGAAGCCTTTTTGCTTTTTATGACTTCCTTGACTTGAGTCTTTAACCATGCAAGCATTTAAAACTTTTAAACTTGGCAGTACCTTTCCTAACCTTGGGAATACACTCTACCTGGGCTTCAGTAAGTGTGGTTTTAAATAGCTTCCAAACATGCTTTCGGGATTTGACTCTATTGTGTTTCCCTTTCAGCTTTCTTTCAATTATTCTTATTATTTTTGTAATCAGATCTTTTGAAATCAAATGTTACTGTTTAGGACTTCCAGGGTAAGTTCCATTGAGAAGAATGCTAAACTTAATAGCATTGTGGTCATTGCTCTCAATTAGTGCAGTGACATCTTACGACTCTCACCAGGTCTTGCACCTTTCTCAGAACGAAGTCCAAGATCACTATCCCACTGACTGGCTCTGTGACCAACTATTTCAGTGCACAGTCATTTACAATAATAATAATAATAATATGTTTATTGCTTTTCCGGCCGAAGCCATAAGCCATACAAACACCAACAAAATATGAACTGTACACTTGAACATACCCAATTCACACAGACATAACTCGTCATTATCACTTTAAACTATCTAAACTCATGAAGATTTTGTTTCTTTATCACCATGGCTAAAAAGGAAGCCACTATAGCAGAGGTTTGATTGTCAGGAAAGTTATCAGACAATAACACTGAGGTTGCCCAAGGAAGGAAGGGAAGCTTTTCTTTTAACATAATAGGAATAATAAATCTCTCTCTTTCCTTACTCCACTCAGGGCAAAAAACTGTTATATGATCCAAGGTCTCTAACTTTCCTTGTCCACAGTCACAAACTCGTTCAGAATAAGGGAGTCCAGAGAAACGACCAGAAAGCACTTTAGAGGGGAAGGAGTTAAGTCTAGCCAATGTGAAGGCTCTGCGTTGAGCTGGAATCTTTAAAGAATAGCAATAAGATGGAATAGCCTCTGGGGGTGAAAGTCCCAGGGATAAGCCCAAACATGTACGTCTGGCTCTCTGGAGAGTACTGCTGTAATCAAGATCCTTTAGTTTTAATTTTATAACTTTTAGGGCCTCATTTGTCTGTAAAGATGTTATATCAATATCCAGAATTTTTAAATTTCTGGTTAATTAAATTAGTTCGGCTACTCTTATAGGTATCCTGCGAGATCAAATGTGCAAAACCTACTTTCCCTGAATTGTCCTTGTAAATTTCCTTGTTCAAGAACAACTTAAAGGCTGTAATCCATACTCTCTTCTCAATGGAGGGTTGGGCGAATTCCACCCTAAGTGCAGTACCTGCTACGCATCTCGGGACTGCCGCTATCTCCCTCAAAAATGTGTGTAGAGGGGTGTCCAGGTTGTCAGATACACCTTCAATCCACACTCCACACCCATAAAGTATCTGTGGGATAACCTTAGCATTAAAAATCCTAATGGCTGCTGGTATATGTTTTGCTCCTTTGGAGTAAAAGAATTTCTTAATTGCCATTGATGAAATGTTTGCAGCCTTCAGAGCAGCCTGAATATGTGGTTTCCATGATAGATTGTAATTAAAAGTGATACCAAGATAACTAAAGGAGGGGACTCTCTCCAAAGCCCCTCCCAGTACTCTTATCGATTTGGGGCCGTTATGGAAGGACCTGGAAAATCTCAGGACTTTTGATTTAGCATAATTAACTTTAAGTTCCTCATTATTACAATATGTAATAAATGCGTTAATTAGTGATTTTAAACCTAGTTCTGTTTTGGAGATAAGGAGAGCATCATCTGCGTATAAAAGAATCGAAATTGGAGTATTTGCTAGATAAGGGGGGTGCACAGTCATTTACGATGTCTAGGAATCACATTTCTACGGCATGATTTGAGCACGTTTACCCAGTCAGTGTGAGGGTAGTTGAAGGCACGTAGTATCATAGTATTATCTGCTTTAGTCAGTTCCCTTCTTTCTCCATTTTGAGATCAGCCTCAAGGGTTCAATCATGTGAGCAGTAGTATACCCCTTGAAAGCAACCCTCAGGGCCCAGCATTTCCACCCATGCTGCTTCTGTTGGGAAGCTCATTCCTCGATTTGTTCTCACTCATTTGATTCTCTGCCCTTTTTGGTATACAATGTAACTCTCCCAACTCTTTCATTAGTGATGCTAAGATTCTCTCTTGTCTCCAGAGTGGTTGAAACTACTAAGTAGCTTTCTGCGACAGCAGAATTTCTGGGGCTCTAGGATATGTAATCCACCTTGAGTCAGTGAGAAAGATGGACTATAAATGACATAAATAAATAAGTAAATAAATAAATAAATAAAAATATCCCCCAGACCCTTGAGGCAACAGAGTCTGAGGTGTGCTGGTAATTGAGCCCCCACAATTTTCCTGAGTACAGCTCTTTTTTCTCTCTCCTCAAGTCAGCTGATAGAAGTTGCACTTTCCACTTATACTTTCAAGGAGGATATACTCAATTCCATTCAGTGCTTGCCCCCAGATTTTGATCTTTCCCTTTGCTCAATTCACTTGTAATGAACAAGGAAAGGTGCTGAAGTGGACAAACTCTAAAGGCAGAAACACAACTCCCTCACCCTTGAAGTCTGTATACATGTTTTTCACCCATGGTGGAATTTTTTTTTTTAAAAGCAGCAATGCTGACATGGACACGTTACTTCTGGGTAAACCCCCAAAGTGACAAAAGGTAGCTTCAGGAATCACTGGAAACTCTAGGGATTTACCAAAGAGTTTCTAGTGATCCCTAAAGCTACCCTTTGTCACTTCCAGGTAAAACTTGATGTGGCAACATAGCTGACATTTCATCCCCCTCCTATGTCCATCCCCCATCTTTCCTGCTCATTCCCATACACAGCAACTGCACTATTTTGAAGTATTCTTAATTTAAAAGAAGTATACTTCTTTTAATTTTCAAAATATAATTTATTTAGGAAAGTTATAAGGGCTGTAGATACAAATGTGTAACTTCCACACGTGAATTCTCATTTCTGGCCCTTACAAATAAATGCCTCCAGCCATTTGTGGAAGAGGCCATACAAATAGTTGTATGTTTAATACTGAAACTTGTTCTGTGCATTCCTTTTAAGAAATAGAAATACTCCAAATTTATAGAAATGATGTTGATTGTTAGTACCTATTTAAACAGTGAATAAAAGTGGTTTCGTTGGTGCAGCTTTTAGATCTCTGTAGCCACTGAACGCATGTTTCTGAAATTCTATGTGGCCAAACAGAGGATTATTTTTCAAAATTTGGACAGTGAACTTAAAGAACAAAAGGATGAAACAACTTTTCTCACAATTATGAAACTAGTTGGAAGCTGCCAATGACATGTGAGAGAACATGTCCCCTCAAAGTCCTTTTTGCTTTTGTGATATAGAGACAAGAAATGTTGTCTCTAGTAGAAGCTACAATGGGTTTGCATTTGAGATAATAGTGTGAAATGTCAACTGGATGGAAGTTACTGAGCTGCTGGATGATTAGCACCGAAGAGGGTGAATAGTATCAAGTCAACTATCCCTGCACAGATATAAGGAAATAAAAAAGAAGGAATTAAAAAATGGTAGCGAGGGGTCCGGGAAGCCTCTTGAGTAGCATAACCTTGAGAACCAGAATTTATTACCTTTTTCCTTTGCTTATCACTGACATTCTGTTGTGTATGTAGAAATACCCCCCTTCTATATCTTAGACAGGATTGCTTAGTTGTAAACAAGATGCGGCATGAAAATGAAGCAGAGATGGAAAACATGGTGAATTAGATATGTGACCTGGCTCTGTAATTTTCTGCAGTGTTAATATAACCCCCCCCCCAAATGGCTTGGGATTGAAGTATTGGTGCTACAATCCTTCCTGAACAGGATGGATTCTTTAATTAAGGTTGGGCTTTTCCTCGAGAGAATATGTAGGAGATATGTGTGGAACATTTCTTGCAAATTATTTTCTATCTCCCTCACTCTATTAGATATGAGCTGATGCAGAAGACTAAGTGTCAATGGCTGGCAAAGTTGAACCGCTGCAAGTATCTAACTGAGCAAGTGTTTTATGAGCCTGTTAAAATTTCAAACTATATTCTGTGAGGGCATGCCTACAGAGCAGAGTTTGAGATGGCTTTCAGTTTATTCACTCTGAGGATGTTGCAGGATCCTTGAACGTTTGAGGCTTGCCACCTGCTTGTATGACTGTTGCCCTTCCTGACTGCTTAAATCTTCTTGAGAGAGGGTGTGTGTCTTGAAACAGGCTGTGATGTGTCAATAGCTAAAGAAACCCACCCTGGAGTTTGGATCAGTTATTGACCAGTCTCAAATGTTCCATTCTAGGTGATGGCTGGACAAATCCAGGAATTCTTGGATGAAATTGTTTGGATCATTTCCAATCTGATTTCAGGCCTGGTTATGGGACTGAAACAGCCGTGGTTGCCCTGGTGGATGACATGCACCGAGAGAGGAGTGACTCTGCTGTTTCTCTTGGACTTAGCAGCTTTTGATCGCATCAATCATGGTATTCCTCTGGACCACCTTGTGAGGTTTGGACTGGAAGATAGCATTTTGGGGCAATTCCAGTCCTAATTAGAAGGTAGGTTTCAGAAGGTGGTTCTCGGGGATTGCTGCTCAGCTCCTTGGCCTCTGGCCTGTGTGATACCGCAAGATGCCAGCTTGTCTCCTATGCTTTTGAACATCTACATGAAACCACTGAGGAGGTCATCTGTAGATTTGGGCTGTGCTTTCATAAATATGCTGATGGATGGTACTCAACTGTATCTCACTCTGGTGGCAGATCTCAGGGAGGCTTTAGAGACCTGAACCAGTGCCTGGAGGCAATTTAGACGTAGATGTGGGCTAATAAACCTGAAGCTTAATCTTGACAAGATGGAAGTGCTATGGTATTGGTGAGCAAAAGGTCTGACCAAGGATTTAAGGTGTCACCTGTTTTGGATGGGCTTGTACTCTCCTGGAAGGAACAGGTCTGCATCTTTGGAAGTGCTCTTGAACTTGGGCCTACTACTGAATAAGTAGGTGGCAGCTGTAGCTAGAGATGCCTTTTACCAACTTCAACTCATTAGCTAGCTGTGTCCTTTCCTGGGCAGAAAAGACCTGGCCGCTGTGGTGCATCTAAATCTTCATTAGATTACTACAATGCACTTTGTGTGGGGCTGCCATTGAAAATTGTTCAGAAACATCAATTGGTACAGAATTCTGCATCCAGAATATTGACTGGAATGGGTTATTGCCCCCTCAGTCGGAATGAAAGGCAGACACAGTATTTGGGTTCTAAAATGGGCCGCTTTATTAAAATTACAACAATTAAATATAAACTACGGCAAGGGCCTAACTAGCGGTACAGGTCAGGCCCTGGGGTCACTCCTGGACCCCGCCCTGACCTGTCTGGGCGAGCACCCGCTGCCCCGGGTGCGAGCCATCCACAAAATGGCTGGGACCCGGCCTGGCCAGGCGGAGGCGGAATGGTTCACCCCTGTAAAGCTCCCCCACCCAGCCGTACGGCAGCGGGGGGAGACTGGCTTGTCCAGGGGTTCCCCACCCAGGGCGTCTGACCTCGCAGCTGGGCCGTACGGCAGCCAGCCGCTCCTGAAAGACCCCAATTCCCCACCAATGGGGAGGTGCCAAGGGTGCTCACCGGCCCGCTACAGATTTTCCCTAACTAAAATCCTGCCACCAGGGAATTACCTCAGTCCCACCAAGCCAATTACCTTCCTCTTCTCACAGTGCAAGGTAGGCGAAAAAACTCCATTCCCAAGTGCCAATCAGGGACAAGGAGAGAAAAATTCCTACCTGGCCCTAAAGGCGACCGGCTAATCCTGCACTGCAATAGGGTGAGGTGGGTGGGCCGAGCATGAGGCACAACTGAATGCAATGGGGCGGAGAAGCCAGCTAAGGCTACAGGCTCCGCCCCCAATGCTAAGCCCTGGATGCCAGGGTGTGCCTTCTGCTTTCCTCCTTCCGAGGAGGCAAAAGCAGCCACCGGCCTGAGTGGCTGTTGCCACTGGCCGGGATGGCTGAATTGCCCCCTCAGTCGGAATGAAAGGCAGACACAGTATTTGGGTTCTAAAATGGGCCGCTTTATTAAAATTACAACAATTAAATATAAACTACGGCAAGGGCCTAACTAGCGGTACAGGTCAGGCCCTGGGGTCACTCCTGGACCCCGCCCTGACCTGTCTGGGCGAGCACCCGCTGCCCCGGGTGCGAGCCATCCACAAAATGGCTGGGACCCGGCCTGGCCAGGCGGAGGCGGAATGGTTCACCCCTGTAAAGCTCCCCCACCCAGCCGTACGGCAGCGGGGGGAGACTGGCTTGTCCAGGGGTTCCCCACCCAGGGCGTCTGACCTCGCAGCTGGGCCGTACGGCAGCCAGCCGCTCCTGAAAGACCCCAATTCCCCACCAATGGGGAGGTGCCAAGGGTGCTCACCGGCCCGCTACAGATTTTCCCTAACTAAAATCCTGCCACCGCAGAGGCCAAGCCTCTGCTTAGGCCTCAGCGCCCCACAAATGGCTTAAAGCCAGCCTAAGCCCCTGCCGCAGATCGTTCAGAAAAATGCTGTTACCTCTGGAAGAGAGGTGCACACCATCCCCTCGGTAGAGGTCTGCAAACTTGGCCCGAATTTGCGGATGGAGCAAATAAAACCCCAACCCCTCTGTCCTAGCCTTGAATAGGGCTCTGCTGGCCATTCGCCTAGCCCGTTCTAAAGCGTTCTGGTCCAATGCATCCTGCCACACCCGGCACAGAAGCATTGCAGACCAACAAATCAGGATGCCGGGTCAACGCTTGCTATTCTCCAGCAAGTCATCCCGCACCTGCCAAGACAGGGCCATGCCCTTCATCAAACCCAGGTCATCATCTCCCAAATGAACAACCAGGATGTGTGAGCCAAGGTCATTACCACGCAATAAATGACCAACGTGAGGTGGAGGTCCGCACCTCCCATCAAACCATCAGGCCACTACTTGCCTGGGCGGTGCAAGCCTGCGTGCGCCTGTAAGGAAGCGGCCATGCTCCGTGAGCCAAGGTCATTACCACGCGGTGAATGACCAACTTGAAGTGGAGATCTGCACCTCCCATCAAACAGTAGGTCACTACTTGCCTGGGCGGTGCAAGCCTGTGTGAGCCTGTAAGGAAAGGGCCATGCCCTGTAAGCCAAGGTCATTACCACGCGGTGAATGACCAACGTGAGGTGGAGGTCCGCACCTCCCATCAAACCATCAGGCCACTACTTGCCTGGGCACTGCAAGCCTGTGTGAGCCTGTAAGGAAAGAGCATGCCCTATGAGACAAGGTCAACACCACGCGGCGAATGACCAGCATGTGAGGTGGAGGCACGCACCTCCCCTCTACCATCAGGCCACTACTTGCCTGGGTGCTACAAGCCTGTGTGAGCCTGTAAGGAAAGGGCCATGCCCTGTGAGACAAGGTCAACACCACGCGGCGAATGACCAGCATGTGAGGTGGAGGCACGCACCTCCCCTCTACCATCAGGCCACTACTTGCCTGGGTGCTGCAAGCCTGTGTGAGCCTGTAAGGAAAGGGCCATGCCCTGTGAGACAAGGTCAACACCACGCGGCGAATGACCAGCATGTGAGGTGGAGGCACGCACCTCCCCTCTACCATCAGGCCACTACTTGCCTGGGTGCTGCAAGCCTGTGTGAACCTGTAAGGAAAGGGCCATGCCCTGTGAGACAAGGTCAACACCACGCGGCGAATGACCAGCATGTGAGGTGGAGGCACGCACCTCCCCTCTACCATCAGGCCACTACTTGCCTGGGCGCTGCTAGCCTGTGCAAGCCTGTAAGGAAAAGTCCCTGCCCTGTGAGCCAGGTCAACACCACACGGTGAATGACCAGGACATGAGGTGGAGGATGGAACCTCCCCTCAAACCCTCAGGCCACTACTCGCCTGGGTGCTGCAAGCCTGTGTGAGCCTGTAAGGAAAGAGCCATGCCCTGTGAGACAAGGTCATTACCACAAAGTGAATGACCAACATGAGGTGGAGGACCACACCTATATGACCAGGAGGTGAGGCAGAGAACTACATCTCCCTTCCAGCCACCAGGCCTCTCGGGCTCTGAGATGGGGGTGTGCCATGCATGTCAGAACAGTCGCATCTTATCGCTGGACCTCCATGTACAGGCCAAGGGGACCCCTGGGCATAGCTCCCAACCACCCTGCGGCCCAATAGCCTCCTAAGCCCCATTGCCGTTGGCTTGTTTGCAAACTTGACACCTGTAAGATTTGTGTCATGAGCCATAAAGGCTCCTCATGACCCATCCTTAAGGGATTAGGCCACAACAAGGCAGAACAGCTGAAAGAAGTGTCACATCAAAGCTGGGGGGCATGCTAAACCAAAGTTGCCATGCCTCCCCTCGACCTAAACAGGTGTTCAGCAGTATTGAAAGCCCATTGAGTGCTGAGTAAAATGGCAAACTAGACTGTCCTGTACACCTCTGCTTTCCAAGCTGGGGAAGGGGGAAATCCTGAGGAATCCAGGCCAGGGATCCATCGGCCTCAAGGGCAAACTAACTAGGGCCGCCATCAAAGACCTTCAAGCAGACATCGGAGAAGGCCTGAAGCACACCAACTAACAACAGGCCTCACTCTATAAAGTGACTCAGGTAAAGGAGTTGAGAACCCCCATACTTAGAGGTCCTCCCACATGCCTGCTGTAATCCTAAAACTGAGATATGGAAACCGTGGGATAATCATGGCCGTGTTAAAGCTGCGGGTAAGCGTTACATGCCCCCTCAAGAAAAGAGCTGAAGCAGCCAAAAGTCACACCTGAGACAGAGCACCCGGTTGGCAGAGCCTTGCCCGTGTAGGGATGGTCCTTGAATGACAACCCAAAAGCAAAGAGTCCGCAGGCAGGCCCCGGAGGAGGCAAAATGCCAACTCATTTTCACCTTTCTGTGCAACTGTGCACCGCTGATAACCTGATGGCCAGTCGAAGCATGTGTCCGCACAGGCATCATTTACTGGGCTTCTTTGGGTGGGAAGGGTGATGAATGGAATGAACTACAGCAGGCTGTCTGGTACCTGACCAAAAAGTGGGGGAGACCAGCCAGAAAGGAGGGAGTTTCCCATCCCTAGGAACATTCTTCCCCAAAACAAGGCATTGGCACGTTTGGGAGATGCTCCATGCTGCCGAGGTACCCTAAGTTGTATAGGGCTGGGTCCTCATACCAGACTACTGCTGGGCTTCCCATAGATCCACCAGCACCTGGCACCCACACTTAGCCACCTAGGGCAGGATATGGTGGACTGAAGCCATCCCTGAGGGACCTGGATAGCCATGACATAGCCAGTCCGTGCTCCAATTAAGGGTGTTTGTGTGTGTGTGCTGATAGGAACTTGAGTGGACAGCACCTAAGCTACCCCACCATATAAGCCCATTCACATAACCAGTCGGGACTAACCCTGGAATGTGCTAGCCAGGCCATGTTGGGTGGAAAGAGCCATGAGGTAAGGAGGCAGGGACTGACCCACAAGGCCCCCAATGGCCAAGCATACCCCAGCCAGGGCCAAATGGACCTACCATCACTGACCACTGGATACCTGCCATAGATACCACCTCACAGCCATGCACTCTACAGTCTGGAATCCGCTTCCCTCACTGCCAGTATGGCAGATGCTCCCATTACCTCCTTATTAGGTGGCTGCACTGCCACTGCTACCAGCCTCCTTCAGCCATATCCATGTTGTTTTTCACATTTCGCCAGATTCATCACTGCCGGGGGTGCTGAACAATCCTCCTAGGCCATATGGACCCAGCTTTGTCACTCGGTTCACTGCCATGCAACCGGATTGGGTTAAGGCAGGCTAGCCCAGAGCAGCTACCGTCCATCAGTTGCACTAAACTGTCAGAAAGGACAGATAACATCTTAGACTTCTGTGCCCCACATGACAACTCCGCAGTTTTCTGCACTCCCCCCTCCCCAGAAGATTCCCCACCTAGCTTCCTCTTCTGGGCCCGGGCCTTTCCTGGCATCTAGATGTGCCACTAGGTCCCTGATGCCACTAGTACTCAGCAGAGGAAGAAACTTGCCTCCGGGGTCTCCTGGTTGTGGAGCACATACATGCTTCCCCTTTCTTTGGAGAAGCTTTGGATAGCGTTCTTTGGTGGCAGTCCACCGTGCTCTTACAGCAACCTGCAAAGCCTGACAACCATGATGATTGTTCTCCAACATCAATTTGTTCTGTTTCTTATAAATGAAATGTTATTCATCAAATCCCACACACTGCCAATCAAATGGTTAACCTCCTCTCACCCTTCAGTGCCTCTTTCTTTGCACAAAACCCAGTACTTGCTAAAACAGATGCAATAACACAATATGCCATTGGTGGCATGAGTGAAAAAGTAATAATGTGTGCCAGCAGCCCAGGTGTGAAGCAATCTGCCCCTCAGATGGCTGCAATCCACCTTTGTTGCTGTAAGTACTCTCATCAATATAGTAAAACAATTGAGTGGAGGAGCCTAGATAGGCTGGAGGCCTGAGGGGGGCTGGGCCTACCCTGCCTCAGCCCTCCTGACTGATGGACACTGATAGCCCAGTATTTACCTATTTCCTTTGGTCTCTTAATCATTCTCAAAGGATGAGTCTGCAGGCAGCTGCACAAGCCCCACCAAAATGACTGCAACTGCTAGTAAGCAGGAGGCAAATCAGGCCACACAAATGCCACACTCAAAATGGCCACTCTTGGAGCTGTGCATATTGTAGATACCTTCATAACATGGCTGCACTGCCAGGCTAAGAAGGTCACTGGGTGCCCCTCTCAAAATGGCTGCACCCACTGAATAAACTGCAAAATGGCTCCTGCTGCCTGCAGGCCAAGGCCGAGCTATTGCTGCTAGAAATACTCCCTTCCAAGTATGTGTAAATGGCGAGGGGGGATAAAGCCTAGGTGGAAGGAAGGGGGGGGGGACTACTAGAATCCACCCTGCTAGGCCAGTAGCAATAAAGTATGAACTAATCCACCCCTTAAATGGCTGCAACTCACCCCTGTGGCCTACAGTAAAGCCTATTGCTGCTGCTGCAAGTATTCTCTCTCAACGAAGTAAAACAGTGTTGGGGGGAGGGGGAAGGAGCCTAGGTAGGCCAGAGGCCTCAAGGGCTGGGCATAATCCTGCATTATCCCTCCTGACAGATAGATAACAGGCCCCAAATGTAAATAAGGAGAAAAAAGTCTCTGCCAAACCAGTGAGCCTGGCGCTGGGCCCTGGCTTTCCTCATGAAGTCCGATGGTAGCAAGCAGGGGAATAGCACAGCTTTTCTAAGGCTGCTGCTGCTGCCAAGCCCTGAGGCCCCTCAGTAAAATCAGCCTCAGAGGAGCTTGGCTGAGAGAGCTTGAAATGAGCTCTGCTCAGGCCGAGCATGAGGCACAACTGAATGCAATGGGGCGGAGAAGCCAGCTAAGGCTACAGGCTCCGCCCCCAATGCTAAGCCCTGGATGCCAGGGTGTGCCTTCTGCTTTCCTCCTTCCGAGGAGGCAAAAGCAGCCACCGGCCTGAGTGGCTGTTGCCACTGGCCGGGATGGCTGAATTGGGACCATATGACTCCAGTTTCGGCACATTGGCTTTCCATTTATTTCTGGTCCCAATTCAGTGTGTTGGTATTGACCTATAAAGTCCTTTACTGCTTGGAACAAGCATATCTGAAGGATCTCCTACTTCTATAGGAATGTATTCAACTACTGTCATCTTACAAAATTCTGCATTGAATGCCTCCTTCCCTTTCTGAGGTGGGTGGCAACCCAATAGAGGGCCTTCTTGGTAGTGGCACCAAAACTGTTGAACTCTCTCCCCAGGCATATTTGTTTATCACCTTGTGTCACTGTCTTCCACCAGTAGGTGAAGACTTTTTTGTTTCATCTGGCATCCCCTCCTTCTTGCTGCCTGATGATTTAATTACTGCACATGTACTTTTAATATGTATTTTAATTTTGGTTTTAATTGTTTTCATGAACTATTTTTATGATATGTCTTTATAAATGGTTTGTTTTAACTGTTAGCCAGCTTGGCCTTCATTGGACAGAACAACAGTATATGTATTTTGTAAATGAATAAATCAACTAATTTAACAGCCCCTCCTTACATCAGGACCCTGGCATCTGTAGTTATGTGAATGAGGAGTGCTTGATACCCTAAAGGAAAAATTTTAGCCGTGTGATTGAATAACACTCTCTAGAATTCTTTAGACAGTTAAACTAGTATTAAACTAATGTAAGACATGAACTTAATCTACTTAGCTTTCCTCTGAACATGTGCATCAAAATCTAGAGATGGATGAAAGCTTCCAGGATCAATTAAGAAACGTGCTGGAAATTTATGAGGGCCATTAGAGAAGTCTTCAAAAGTTCTCCAGAAATTTATATTTCTCAGGCCTTCTCTTAAGCCTTCAGCCCTTCCCCCCATAACCCCTCCCCACCATGGTTCTACCTTCTACCAGGATGTCAGGCACCCTACATTCCCAGGGTGTAACAGCACCTCAGATTCTGCCAAATAGTATTGAGAAGGGGAGAGAAGGATTGGGATGCAGGTAGATAGAATGGCTCTCTGTTTACTTGCCCATTCATGTTCTCTGACTAGCTAGTCAGTCACCTGGCTGCTCTCACTACCAATCTGTTGCAGCTGCCGCCACAAGGTAGGAGGAGTGGGGAAGGAGGAGGAGGAGGAATTGTTTTCTCATTTGGAAATCCAATATTGCCTGTTTCCTGCTCATCTCAGGAGGACCCAAGAAAGGCAATAACAGTATATACCAGTAGAAAAGCAATTAGATAAAACAGTAACCATTAAAACAGCAAATACAACCTGGACCAGAAGGTAGCTCAGGAGCATAATGCTTCTTTTAATTTGAAAGGTGACTGTTGTGGGCTGCTAAGGAATATTCTATTGATGTCAAAAATCAGAATTGATGTCTTGCTGACCGGATACAAAAGACAACATTGTCCCTCCGCCTTTAAGTTACGCTGGAGAGAAAAATTCGACAGATGTTGTTTTTCTCCCATTCCTCTATTATAAGATGAACTTGCTAAAATTGCCTCTTCTATACACATATCCAAAAGGAAAGAGTCCTGCTTTCATTTACTGCTGGCCCTTTATTGGTGTTGTGTTCTGGGTGCGATACACTGGGATCTCACTATGGCTGTTCTGACAAACTGTGTTGCATATCGTGCTACAATTGCATTATAGCAATCATTTACACCTATAACTATTTTGTCAACCTGGGATAATCTAGTTGCAAATGACTGCTACAGAGCAATAGGTAATGATAATGTAGATACAACCCAAGATTAGATTTCATAAAATATGCTTTAAATAAAGATATCTGAGTCCATTAGTCATCTGCTCTGTGGCTTCATATGGAACAATCCCTTCCTGCGTCATTGTAAATTGGTAGAGCTTGTACCATCCCTTCTGCCGTGAATCACTAAAATTCCTTTGGGTCAGGCCTGGACTTCTCCCAGGAAAGAAATAACTTCTTGACCCGAGGGTAGGTTTCGTCATTAAGGTTTTTTAGCACGCAGGAGAATAACCAAACACTTAGAAGGTTGTTCACTGCAGATAAGCGTCTTTCTTTTAAATAGGCTTTAAATATTAAATGCACCCTAGTATATTTAGTAGCTCTTCCTGCAGAGTTTCAAACAGTAATTGGATGCTGCTTAGAAAGTGAATTTGTAGTACTGGTTGTTCAATGTATTCACTGGCAACAATCATTTTCCAATCAGAGGGTAGCAATTATATTGGTTCCGGGAAAGGGGGTGGGAGAGGGGGGACAGAACATATTGATTGTATGTTTTGTTGAACCGTCTCTTGCTCATTTAAAATAAGATAAACTTTCAAAGTATACACAGAAATCATTCACATTTCAGTTGATTTCTGGAGACTCAGGGCCAAGCTACACATGACGAATGACACTTGAACGGCAAGTAGATTGAGTGGAGGGCAAGTGAACAGGGAGAAATACACTTGCTGTTCAAGTGTCATTCGTCATGTGTAGCTTGGCCCAAAGTGTGGTTTTAAGCAGAGTTACACCTTTTTAAGTCCCTTGAAGAGCTTGGAAGGGTATAACTCTGTTTAGGAGTACATTGTAAATGTATAATTCATGTTAATGAAAAATTCCATGTTTGAGGTGACATTGGATGATCATTGGATTGGGTAAGCTCAGCCCATGGAAGCAAGTGAACACTGGATGTATGGGCCAAGCTACACATGATGCTTTGTGCTTAGCCTGACTGCAATGTATGTGTAAATTATAACTTTTGTTAAGGCTTTTGTTAAGGCTTTTGTTAAGCTCCTATGAAACAGATCTGCAGGGTTCACAAAATATTAAAATGACAGCCGAGGAGGTAACCATACAGTGTTGAGTGGATCCTGCCACATCATGGATTAAAGTACATTCTTTTGGTGCAAAATAAATGATGTAAAGAGAGCCAGTTTGGTGTGGTGGTTAAGAGCACGGGACTCTAATCTGGAGAGCCGGGTTTGATTCCCCACTCCTTCACTTGAAGCCAGCTGGGTGACCTTGGGCTAGTCAGGGCTCTCTGGAGCTCTTTCAGCCCCACCCACCTCACAGGGTGTTTTGTTGTGGGGATAATAATGGCATACTTTGTAAACCACTCTGAGCGGGCATTAAATTGTCCTGAAGGGCAGTATATAAATGGAATGTTGTTGTTTTTATTATTAAAATGTTTTTCAAAATTTTGATGCCATGGGAAAACAGTTAATTTTTTAGAGGGATTTTTGAGGTATGTGTGAAATATATGCAGTTCTTACTTTCTTATTAGTCCAGAAAGGTTTTGAGTGAGTTCTTTTCTAATCAGGAAATGCTA
This sequence comes from Eublepharis macularius, assembly GCF_028583425.1. Taxonomy (NCBI): domain Eukaryota; kingdom Metazoa; phylum Chordata; class Lepidosauria; order Squamata; family Eublepharidae; genus Eublepharis; species Eublepharis macularius. The sequence continues at coordinate 38,519,615 of NC_072794.1, forward strand.
TTGAAACATATCATAAAACTATAAATACACATTTTTAAAGCAAAATATTAAAACAATTCATATAGGCCTGTGAAGGATCATTGTGAAGTGGTGACAAAGTTGAAAAGAATGAAAAATACTTCCTATACACATTTGAACTACTTTGATAAGTAAAAGTAAAGAATATCAGGATTTAATCCACAAAAATAGAAAGTGGTTAATTTTCTTTCTTTCAATCAATCAATTTATTTCAATACAGAATCAGCTCCGGAGAATAAAAGAAGAATAAAATAAAAACAATAAAAATAAAGATAGGGAGGGCACATGTAGAGTGATGAGCGTAGAACTGTGGGCACGGGTTGTAGGGGGGACAGAGAGATGATAGTTTTCTTTGAAAACTGTACTAAAACATCACTGCAGTGCCTAGTTGAATATGAGAATGCTCTAGAAGTATGAATAGCATATTTAAAGCATAAAAACAAGTCATTTGAAATGTGTTGTATGTCAGACATTTCACACAACTGAGGAATTAAAATGTTTAAACGTTGGATCTGCCGGCGCTTTCCATGAGGCAGATTTCTGCTCACAGAGCACAACTTTTTTACTCTCTCCTACCACTGCAGCACAAAAGGACCTTTGAAATCCTGTTCCTGGAGGTCCCTCATCTCCCAGAAGCAGCATAGCCGAGGTCATTTGGGGCTGCAGCAAGGAAGCTGTGTACTGTGGGTGGAAATCCTTCCACTCATGGAAAAATTCTGGTGGGTCCAAACCATGAATTTCAGTTTGTCATCCATCATATTAATAAAATATGCAAATTGTTACATGCATATCTTTTAAATATCTAATTCAGCATATATTTGTTCCCTGGTTGTTAGTGCTGAACTAGTTAATCCACTATGAGTGTTTTGTTTTACAAATCTGAAGAACTAGTGAAGGCCAACAACTTTTGTTCAGCTTGTGATGGCAGCTCTTAAGATAATCATATCCAAGGGATAATTTTTGAATTGCTTCCTGTGAATACTATCTCACATTACTCTGATTACCGGTCATTCCCTTCCAATGAAACCTGGATTGTTATTACTTAACTTATGGCCAGATATAGATCTTCCAAAAAAAACCTTTTGGCTGTGGCCAAATCAGCTATACCTGCAGTTTGGAAAAAACCCAAATCTCCATCTATCACTTTATGGCACAAGAAAATTTGGGACCACTATTTCATGAATAAGATCACTAACCAAATTTCACACACTAATTCGGGTTCTTATCACTCAAGCTTTTTGGAAACTTGGTTTCCTGTTTCAGAATACATGGCTAACCTGGATTTAAATCCAGGTAAATTGTATCCATTGATACTTTTATCTTATAATTTTGAAATTATGTTACTGTAATATTATCAACATATCTGGTTTATATTGCTATATTCCTTACAGTTAATGTCTTTGTCCACATACATTTAACTTGCTGTCAAGACATATAATCTACTCAGTATGTTTCAAGTTGTTAACAGTTTAAGTTTGTATAATTCAATCAAAGTTAAAAATAAAAAGTTAAAAAAGTATTGCCTCTTGTGACTTGCTGTCCCAAGTTGTCAGGGAAAGCTCAATACATTCTCATCTCAAATCAAATGTGACATGTGTTCTTTTGCTTGAGACGATTTACTGAGAAACGCAGGCTGCTTCATAAAGGTGTCATCAAATGACACCTGAAGAAGCACCTGGGGAGGGGTCCCTTGAGATATTAAAAAGCATCTTCGGGAAACTATACTGTTGCTCCAGTTCCTTACTGTTTGTTTTCAGCAGGTCCATAAATTTGACAAACAATCATGTAGAACCTGTTGGCAGGTGGTCAGCTACAGTTTGTCCACCCTGTGAGAGACAGCCAAGAACAGAGGGCGTTAAGCATGCTTACTTGAAAATAAGTTTGTCGAAATCAGTTAGTTTGAGGTGCTAGTTGTAGAGGAAAATGTGAAGAGATAGGGTTTGATGGGAGTAGCAGAGACATCCCTACACTAGCTTCCACATACACCACGAACTGCAGGTTTTTTTCCCTTTTAATATCTTACCTGTCTTGGACCTTTATTTTCTAATATACCCATCCCTCTCTTTCCTTCAACCACCAAAAGATGGAGTTACAGGGGCAATGCATTTGCTCAGAGAAGCAGACAAGTAGAAGAGCACTTCTGTCTATGGGCTGTTTTTTCTCATAATTTTTCTCATAGCTGTTTTCCCATCCATGAGCAAAAAGTTACTGAGACCCTTGTATCCTTCCCTCTGCAGAAAAGTAGACTACGGGGTGGTCTGAATGATATACTGGGAAATCATATTGATGGCATACTGGTTTGTTTAGAACAGTGTTTCCCAGCATGTTTTTCATGGAGGAACCACTACATTAATTTTTCAAATCCCAAGGAACCCCTACCTAAGAAAACACTTACAGGCCAGAAAATGTTGATGGTGATATTTTGAGATATATTTGGATTTTGGTGGCATTTCAAAATTTTTATTTATTTATTTCACAATTTCTTGTGGAACCCCTGATGATGTCCTGCCGAACCCCAGATGGGCAATGTTGGTTTAGAAGGATTGCTTCGTGCATTTGTCATATTGAGTTGGTAGGTCGCCAACTCAATATGACAAACGCCAAGTTGGTAGGTTTATTGAAGAATCCACCTCAATAAACCTGTGCTGATTTTGCATGTTCTGATATTCATGGTATTCAGAATGTTCAGCTTATGCTAATAGGGAACAAGGTTTTTTTGTACCTTCTGCTATAGTGTCCTGGTTCCAGAATGAGACAATGGAAGCTACCTTATCATCTATGTCTATATTCTAAAATACTGGATTCTACAATTTCTTTTAAAAATCTAGCAATGACATATGGGCTAAGAAACCTCTGGGAGAGAGGAGGAGGAAAATATCCTAATAGAGAAGTTTTTTTTAAAAAAAAAAATTACATCACAATGCTGATTAAGTGACAAGTTCATGTGGCCAGTACTGAAGCTGAACTTGGAAGAAAACTTAAGTACGTTTAACTCATTTTTCTTTCTTTACATTTTCTTCTATCCTCCTCTCTCTTTCTTACCCTTGCATATTTTCCCGTAACTTTTGAATTTTAAGTTGTAAGATGCATGGGGGAGGGACATCTAAAATGCTAGGTTTAGAATGAATTGAGTACTCTAAACAATAATAATTATGCTCTTCGTTGTAGTTTAGACTGTTCTGGGTGATCCTCATTCTTTACTTTGGCCTCCTGAAGGCAACATATTCCTGTCACTCCTTTGAATACTTCCAGCTAATCCCTGGAAGTCTTCTCTCCATATAATTATATGTCTGGATGGCAAATACATTGATTATGCCGTTTCGATTTGCTTAAGTTCTTGTATGTGTGTCCTCTGGCTAAAGAATCAATACAAGAAATGCTTTTAAGAGGCCTTTAAAAATATTTTGCTGGGTAGCAGCATATGGTATACAAACTTCCTGGCAGTTTAAAACTGTGTGGGGAAAGTTTTATTTTTGAAAAGAAACCTGATCTCAGTCTGTTGGGAATTTATTTTTGATCTATAGCACTGCAAAGCTCTGCATATTGAAGATTAAATTAACCATTAAATTAACACAGGCAGAAGCAATATCATTTTTATTTAAGAAGATTACATGAAAAATCTCCACTATTTAAAAAAGTTCCCTTTGTGCCAGTGTTGTAGTTGTAGCTCAGCCAAATGGTCCTGTAATTCAAAAGCCTTCCCTGCTTCCTGTTAAATAATTCTTCAAATTTCATGTTAAACGAAGATCAGCAAAATAAAATACAAAAGTCAGATGAATAAAAAGCTGAATTCTTGGCTGATGTAAATCAGATCAATTTTATTATGGCCAAGGAATTCTTTCAGAAAGGACATCTTTGTATCACCAGAAGGACAGGATATTTGTATGTTTTTAAATTATATTTCCACATCTATTCAACCCATTACAACTTTCCCTCTATCACAAGAGGTGGGTTCCAGACCAGCACCTGAATTTATTTGTTTTGAATAATATTACAGGTTTCTCAGATCAGATTATTAATTTACTAGCATCTACCTGATCTAGGGAGAAGGTAAGGGATGGATAATGTCCCAGTCTTTCCCAGTTCCAAATCCATACTTTGAAAATTAGTTCTTGGGGTAATAATCAGAACAGTTGTTGACATCCTCTTGCAGGCTTTCCAGTGACACCAAAGTAGCCATGTTGGGAAACAGGACGCAGCACTAGAAGGACCTTTGGTTTGAGCTCTTCTTAGGTTCTTACTTGGCATTCTCCATTCTCCAACTCATCATTGATAATATTGTTTCATCCAGATGATGGTAAGATTTAGAGCAATTTTTCCAAATGTCACCTAAACTTGTTTTCTCCCAAACTGAAGATGGAACTACACTTGATATGGGAGATCTATGAGTAAGATTGCCTGTAGCTTCAAAAACCGAATTTTCTCTTTCTAGCTTATATAACGGTTTTAAAAGAGTTGTTGGGTGTGTTTTTTCCTTTTTCTCTTGTGTATCTCCCGTGTTTAGCCCCCATCCTGCCATTAGCTTCATAGAGATAAAAATATAGCTAGAGAAGGTGAGTCTAATTGCAAATCTCACATCTGATGTCTAGTAGGCACGCACATTTTTTAAATTTTAGATTTTTTTAAACAAAATATTTTTCTTTCAGTTTTTATTTTTTATATTCATTCAGTTTAGTCTTTCTTAAATTTGGGAGACATATTTCTGGATATAACTTTATTTTTCACTCCATTTGCATGAGGTTGTTAGGGGTTGTGTACCCCTCACCAAAGGGATTCTACCTGGCAAATTTCAGACAATGGTCCCATGTTTATAGGCAATTACAATGTTGACATGAACTGCATGCAGAAGGAGGTGCAAAGAGGATATATCAGGTAATAAGGAAAGAGTCGGTACTTTGGCACCCTCAGAAAGGTAGGCAGGCAGGTAACTTCAGAGAGGTGATATTTAGTATGCCTAGGAAAGCTGCACAGAAGGGGCATTTCGGATGTCCTGGACTGGGAGCAGGAGGGCAGAAGGGCATACAGAACCTGACGTTTCATGTTGATGGAATAGCATGGTGGGGCCTCCTTGGTGCCTTGGCCATTTCCTCACAGATTTCCCTTTAATATGGTGTCGCTTTGTGAATGGGCAATCTGGGTTTGGCAGGTCCTGGACTCCTGAACCCCAAGCTCAGATTGGGTAATGGCTCTTTGGCACACATGGGGGAGATTCTGAAAAAGGCTGCTTCTTTGTGTACATGTATGTGTGTGTGGGATTACGAGTGTAAAATCAGCAAGTATGAAATTATGTGACACCCTGTGATGGATTGCACATTTTAAAAATTCTGGAAGGGCTGTACACACACAGCTGCAGGACTATTAAGGGTTAATCTTCACAGAATCTGAGAGCTTTGAGTAACAGGCTACTCCAAGAAATCTGACTGGGTAGCATGAGCAGGAAAGAGGAGGGTCTTTTTCCAGTCCTAGCACAGAGGAACTGAATGTGAAGAATTTGGAGATGGAGTCCTAATGGAGAGCAATTTTAACACTGGCAGAAGAACTGGGGAAAGTTGGCAAGAAGGTTTGAGAAGCAGGTGCTGACTTCCAAATGGGCCAAAGAAAGGGGATAGATCTTCTAAGGAGAGGAGATTTTCACTACCCAGTCAAACAGAGAGGTAGCTTTGGAGAGTAAAAGGATCCCTGGTCAGGTGTGGAGATCTTCAGATTCAGTTAACAACTGAAGGAAAGCACTGGTGTGTGGAGAGAAGGGGATTGGGGCACTAGAAAGTAGGTACCAGCCTTCCTCAGAACAGAAAGAGAATACTAAAAGAAAGTATACTACAATGCTTTGGGAAAATGAAGGGAACCAAAGCCTCAAAACAGATGCCTTTAAGTGGAACTGAATAGGAACTGAAGTCTGTGCATGTTCTGATTTTACCTCAGAGATATATATCTATGTTGAATTACCTCAGAAATTTTCAACCCTTGATTTCACCTGACCTTTCCTCTCTAAAGTAAATAAACTAATTAGTTATTTTTGGAATTTTGAAAATGCCTTTGGTACCATTTCTGTTGTTTAAGGACCAGGGAACATCATACACCCATTGGCTCCTGGTTGGGAGCTCAGTATCCACAACTTATTAAGTCTCCATTTAGCTAGCAAACTTTCCTCTTGCCTTTTATTTCTTTGATCTGTATCCTCCTTCTGTACTCCATTCATCCTAGAGTTGTGCTTTGTAGTAATAAAGCTGTTTTAGTTTAGACTCTCTGTGAAATATCCACACATCTCTAATCAGGATACTATTGAGACACATCATGTATGCCCAGCTGATCCCACAAAAATAGAAATAGAAAACATATTTATTTTTTTTTGTGTGAATATTTTTTAATTGTTCTCCTTCCTTATCTTCTTCCGTCCCCCTCACATACTGTCTAATATAACAAGACTTATATCCTTACCAACTCCCCCCTCCTCCAACCATATGGCTTCATTCTTTCTTAAATCTTATATCTTACTAATGTATACCAAACAAGAAAAAACTTACTTTAAAACTATCATATATCCTTGTTAGCAGGATGTAGAGGTGTGTGAAATGGAGAGAAACAAAAATTTGATAAGAAGCAGATAATAATGGAAGAAGACCTTGTAAAGAAAAATACTCCCCAGAAATATAATCTTCAGAGAGATAATAACATACTACAGAATATGAGAGATTGAAGCTCAAGATAGGGTAGCTCATTATGAGAAGAGACAGAATACCTGGAATGAATGCAAGGTCAACAGTGGAATTGTCATACCAGACCTCAATTTCAGGAAACAGATCATATACAGCCAGGACGTTGTCATGAAAGGTTATTGCTTGCCCTTTCATCAAAATCTTTATTGTATTTTTGATTGATTATCTCAAATGCAAGCAACAGCAATGTAACAGAGGGCAAAATTACCAGGCATATATTTATACGATGTATAAACAGGCAGTTAAGGCAGCTGCTGGACAATTTAACCCATCAGATCACAGATCCAGAACGCACATCCAGATTTTCTGAATGTATTTGAGGCTCATTATCTATAAAGACATGGGGGTAGAGGTATTTATTAACATGCCAAAATTTATGTGCTTGATCATCTCTCCATGCTGCTGATGCTGAAGATGAAGTTGGCTTTAGATTTAATACTCCTTAGTCAACAACTAATTTTTAAACAACATATTTTCAGAGCTGAAGTCCGACCCACTCTGCCCACTGACCCACATGAACAAAAGACTCAGTCAAAGGATTCTTTTTAGTCCCTCTTCTCCAGAATGAATAGCAACTAGAAATGGGGATGAACTGAAATATGAACCACTGTTCGTCATGGACCGGGCTGTTTTTTGGTTCGCAAACCAGTGGTTCATTGGAGCTCATTTCTGACGAACTGTGACAAACCACAATGATTTTTAGAGTGTTTCATATGGTTCGTTTTTCAGTTCGTTACTGCGGACAGCCTGGTGCCAATCAATCTGTTACCTAGGCAATGGAGGGGGGTATGGGCTTTCTGCAGACCTTCTGCAGCCACAGAAGTGATGAATCAACGAACCAAATAAACTGGTTTGTGAACTGGAAAAGTTCATGGAGGTTCACGGTTTGCGAAATGCGATGAACCACAATGAACCACCATTTTCCTGGTTTGTGTTCACCTCTAATAGCAACAGAATTTTGGTATAGTTTGTGGGGATGCCAGGCCTATGCCTGTGTTCCCTGGGAACTGTTTGGAGGAGGCTTGGGTGGGGAAGCCATCACTGACACTTTAGGAATCCCCAAATCTCTATGCTAAACACCACTGAGATTTTCTGGGTTCTTAGAGCATTGCCAGGGTGTGGCAGTGATGTCAAGCCATTTTCCTCCTACTGCTTACTGGAGCAAGGGAAGACAGTGAAGGGCAGGGGTGGGAGTTCCTCACTGGCCACCTGGCAGCCCTAATACTTTCCTCCCTTTTGCACCTCACCTACTCATTCCCTTTCCCCTGCATCTAGCTTTGTATAAGAACAAACAGCTGAAGGGCATATGGAAAATGAGATTGAAAAGCCCTTTGCCTATATAAACCCAAGTGGTTAAAGAACCCTTCGTTCTTGTCTTGGCTTAAGAAAAATTTTCTAATGTGCATAAGAGTGAAAGGCCATTTCTGAGGAGTTTTACTCTGATATCAGAGGTGGAAGAAGAAACCTGGGTCACGAAAAATGAGAATCAGCAAATGTGGTTGCTTATATTTACAGTGTAATCCCATGTAGAAGCACTGTACTGTAAACCCATTGTAGTCAACTGGCTTAGGCTGGAGTTACTCAGCACAGGATTGCACTTTTTATCTTCATTTAAATTTGGATAGAGTTTTCATGAAAAAATGGATTTTGAGAGTGATTTGAAGATGTGTCACAAAATACAACTATTCTAGGAGGAAGGACCATGCAGGTTTTTAGGAATTCTTGCTTTCAGGTAAGTGCTGTGATTTTGAAAGAGGAAAAGATTTTTCTCCCCTCCCTTTTTACTGGATCAGAACCAGTAATCCATCAACAGAAGGCACGGATGGCTGCATTTCTCTTCAGCAGTCATTTCTGATGAGGGTCAGTGGGCTACAGTGAGGAAGGGGAAGAGAGTGAAATCATCTTTCCTACCTTTCCTATTGACCAAATTCTCTCTTCTCTCAGCAGAGATTTTGCTACCTTCCCCTTCTTGACTACACCACACTAACTCATATGGTTATCACTCCATGTGGGTCCTATGTCTCGGGGAATCAGCTATCCCAGGGTTGGAAGGGACTGTTGTGGGTAGGGGAAACAGGGAAGATCTGTGATCCTTGCCTGAGTAGATTACTGGATCCAGCCAGCTGTGTACATACTACAACACAACTCTCAAGGTGTCCTGAGCTGATATGGGAAAACCGACATTTTGACTGGATTACCTTTTTTGTGTATTAGGGTTACTGTTTATATAGGGTTATTCTAGTCTTTAAGAAGCTTGATCCCAGCACGACCACCAAAATTTGTTTGGACTTGCTCATTTTTCTCAAAGGATTCCCTAGTACAGAGAGTTAATTTCTCTGTTCCAATTTTGTTTTTATAGCACATTTTGGAAAAAAAGAAAGAACCCTGTTTTTCAAATTAAATTTGTAATGGCTGAGTATTAAAAAAGTACTTAAGCCCTTAAAAGAGTATACTTTGCCTATGGCTCAAAAAGCAGTAAATCCTTTGGTAGCAATAGCCTGCTTCCACATATCAATGAGAGCTGCATAATTCATGTGAGGCAAATAATTCTCCAAAAGTAAGACTTTGTTTCGTGCTTTCTACTTTTAAAAAGATAGCTGCCTGTTATTACAGTGGAGATCAAGTGCCTTACTTTGAAAAGTACAGAGATTTTTAAATACTAATAAATATAAGAAATGACCATACATTAAATTTCGCCTCTTTCATTACTCATGCACAATGCCAAAAATATGTAAGGTTTACTCACTCAGCACTGCCTTTTCCATATACAGTAAAGATGTGATTGTTCTAAACTGAAACTGATAATATAATTTTATTGATGATCAAGAGCTCCCCTGAAATCCTTGTAATGCATGTCTAAGCAGAGTTGAAGTCAAAGGGTTTAGAAGAATACAGCAGTGCCTGGGGTAGCACTGTTGGTGTAGTGGACTGGTGACTGATGCCTTTAACACAAATTATCTTGGACTTTCCTTAGCATGTGTTTTAGATGTTTTAGAAGTGGGGGCCACTGTGAGAGTTGTGGGGAGTATTGACCCCTTGGCCCACCTGATCCCATCCTTGCTGCCTCAACAAAGTCAGGGGTGCTTCCTTCCTCTGGTTAGGTGCACAGCTACAGAGGTGGGGGTGACAGTGGCATTTTCTTTCATCCCACCTCACATGCTGCTCCCCCATGCCCACCCACCCAGACACCCAGCCATGTGACTACATGTTTACTGCCTCAATGGAAGCAGCAGCGACAGTGGCATTTCCTCACACCCCAGCCCACCCTACCCTTGCAGTTTCGCCTCACCACTGAATAATGAACTGACTCTATGTTCACTGCCCTAAAGCACAGCTGAAACCTTTAAAAATCACCTGCACCCATAGACATCCAGGTCCTGGCACTTTTTTTTCCTGCTGCTTGCTGGCCCTTTGAAGGCACTGAAGATGACAGTGGCTGCCCAATTGCAGACAGAGTTAATGCATTGGGTGGCCAGGTGTGTCAGTTTTTCAGATTTTTCTGCAAAAGTGAGGGTTGTCTCAAGTTTGCAGAACCATCTGTTTTGTAGCCAAGTGGCCCAGATCAGTTTATCAGGGCCACTTGGCTATTAAATAGATAAGTACCACAGACAACAACAACAACAACATAATAATAACAATAACAATAACATTTGATTTATATACCGCCCTTCAGGACAACTTAATGCCCACTCTGAGCGGTTTACAAAGTGTGTTGTTATTGTCCCCAAAACAAAACACCCTGTGAGGTGGGTGGGGCTGAGAGAGCTCCTAGAAGTTGTGACTGACTCGTTACCCAACTGGCTTCAAGTGGAGGAGTGGGAATCAAACCCAGTTCTCCAGATTAGAGTCTTAACCACTACACCAAACTGGCTCTCAAAAATAACAGCATTCGATTTATATACCACCCTTCAGGACAACTTAATGCCCACTCTGAGCGGTTTACAAAGTATGTTATTATTATTCTCATGACAATCACCCTGTGAGGTGGGTGTGACTAAGGGCCAAGCTACACATGACGAATGACACTTGAACGGCAAGTGTATTTCTCCCTGTTCACTTGCCCTCCACTCAATCCACTTGCCAGGCAAGTGTCATTCGTCATGTGTAGCTTGGCCCTAAGAGAGCTCTGGAAGAGCTGTGACTGACCCATCCAGCTGGTTTCAAGCAGAGGAGTGGGGAATCAAACCTGGCTCTCTAGATTAGAGTCCTGCTGCTCTTAACCACTACACCAAACTGGCAGTAATGAATGCCAGAACGACTGCCATATTGTCATCCTCATGTTATATTTAGTGTGCTCAGAACACTAAATATGGTCAGAACAAAATTCCCTGACAGTATCAGCTATGGATTATACGGATTTGTATGGACTAGTCTGTCCTGGAGAGTCTAGAAAATAAAACAGGAATAGGATAAGCTTCATGAAGAGCTTTTGCATCTTATATAGAAGTCTGAGAGCCAAAACACACGTTAAGAAATACCTAGGTTCAGCACGTGTTCTCTTACCTCAAGGTTTGCCCGGATCTGTAGGCGTCCTGGAAGCTTAAAGTTTAGCATTTACAGAGCAGCAAAAAGGGGAAGGGAAATACAGGCGCCTGTATTTTAAGCTTTAAGCTTCCAGGACGCCTTTAAGCTTCCAGGACGCCTACAGATCCTTTAAGCTTCCAGGACTTTAAGCTTCCAGGACGCCTACAGATCTTTAAGCTTCTAGGACGCCTACTTTAAGCTTCCAGGACGCCTACAGATCCTGGCAAACCTTGAGGTAAGAGAACACGTGCTGAACCTAGGTATTTCTTAACGTGTGTTTCGGCTCTTAATCATACAGTTTGTGAATTCAACACAATGTTTTGGTTAGGAGCCAAGCTACAAGAGATGAATTACATGAGGAGGAGCACAGGAAGAGAGTCACAATGTTAGTCGGGAAGCTGAGTTTTAAAAAAGATCGGAAGGCTTGTCAATTTCCCCTCTCTACAGAGCCTGGGCCATCAGAGGGTTTGTTTATTTCCTTTTCACCTCTTAGAAGGGGAAGTGAAACTGACAGAGCCTTAGGGAGGCAAAGAAGAAATTAACAAACCCTCTGAGCAGCAATTTCTCCATTTCTGTAGGGAGGGGAAATTGACAAAGCCTTCCAATCTCTTTTAAAACTCAGCTTCCCAGCTAACATTGCGACTCCCTACATGTGCTCCTCCTTGTGTAATTAGTCTCTTGTAGCTTAGCTCTCAGGAATCCAAGACAACGGTTACAGCACCATGGCCACAAGGGATGTCATACATCAGGTTCTCAACCAGTACCAATGTTGAGAATAGTAATAAGGATGCCTGAGAGCTCATTACACGCCATGATCTCAAGAACTGTTGTGTGAGACCCCATTTCTTAGTAAGTTGGTAAATGACTTGGGGAAAATATAGTTTGGCATATGCAGGAATCAGGAGACAAAACTTTTCACTGCATAGAGATTAAGTGTTATCGCCATTTAATATCTGCATGTCAAGACGGTGTTAGAAGGCACAGTGGCATGACTGTTGTAAAGATAAAATAAACATGGTTTCTTGAGGAGCCTAATGACTTGCTCATGTGAGGAAATAACTCCTGGCCTCTAAATTTGAAATCCTATTGTGGGGTTGCTGACCTTTGATACCCAAAGTTACTGAATAGACTTGGGATGCTTGGACGCAGAGGGGAGGAGTAAGGCAGTCCACCTAATTCATTTTAATCTCAGGTTTACACTCAGCAGAATGCTGGTAATCTCAGGCCTTCTGATACAGTTTGAAGACTCTCCTATACCTGGTCATTTCATCCCTTCACGTGATCTGAAATTGTACTACACATTCTCTTTCCTCCTGTGTGTCTGTCTGCCTTTTAAGTGTGTTTGTGGGAGGCCCATAAGGATTTATTTTCATGTGTCCACAGTGGTTCCTGGCAACCCTGTTGATATCCACGAACAGTCACAGCGATTCTGTGGATGCTGCACAGATGCAATTTCCCTTTGGGTGCTGCACAGATGGAATTTTCCTCCTGAGCAGAAAAGCAAGACACAGGAAGGGTTTGTCCATATCTTAAAGGAAATGTGAAAATTCATGACAGTCAATGACTTTTCAGTTTACCTGCTGGGGTTGCAAACCTGCAGTACACCTCCTTGCCTCCCTAAAACTGCCCTTTCTCCATTCTGACAGGATATGCATATAACAAAAAAAGTATGGATTTCCAATTTGTCCAAATGCCTGAGATACTATTGTGCTTGGTAGCTTTTTAACTATGTAGCAGAACTAATTGGAATTACATCTCCATATACCTAGAGCCCTTACGATTTCACAAGCTGCTGGTGGGGGGATTAGAAAGACAAATTTCCAAGGATCTTGGTCACTCTAGGGGCCTATGGAACTGGGCAGGTCATGTAACTTATTTTCATATAATGTTTGGGTTGAGTAATGGGTGGTAATTACTCAGAAGTAATTTTTGTTTGGGAGCCTGTGGGAGCCCATAGCAGCTGTGCTAGTTCATGCTTTGGACCCACCAAGCTAAATGCAGCACTCTGCAGCCCAAGCTCTGTTCACGACCTGAGTTCGATCCTGGCAGAAGCTGGGTTCAGGTAGCTGACTCAAGGTTGACTCAGCCTTCCATCCTTCCGTGGTTGATAAAACGAGTACCCAGTTTCCTGGAGGCAATGTGTAGATGACTGGGGAGGAAGGCAATGGCAAACCATCCCATAACAAAAAGTCTGCCAAGAAAACGTTGTGATGCAACTTCCCCCCATGGGTCAGTAATGACTCTGTGCTTACACAGGGGACTACCTTTACCTTTACCTGCCTCCCTGCAAATGGCAGATTGTTTGTAGTTTGATATGCACTCTGTTTTGCAGCCCACCCAGGACTGCCTGTAGGCAATGTTAATTTTTGGAAGGCATGCTGGCTGACAATAATTATTATGCAATGGTGGAAAAGGGTGTTTGTACAACATAAAACTGACCTTTGCAATCATAGCAGCTTCTGTATAGTAATTTACATCATCTCATGATGAATTAGGACCTGCCAATTCCAAATGTGAAGTGTACTTGATTATTGAACCCTGGATGACTTTTAAGGGGATCGTGTAAATCGTCACAATTGAAAAGTGTTTGAAGTGATAAGAGATGAAATCTATGATTGATCTTTGATGGCTGCTTCACATACGTCATCACCTGACATTGCATTCACCAAGGGCCAAGCTACACATGACGAATGACACTTGAATGGCAAGTATATTTCTCCCTGTTCACTTGCCCTCCACTCAATCCACTTTCCGTTCAAGTGTCATTCGTCATGTGTAGCTTGGCCCCAAGTAACAATTTGTCTATGGGAACAAATGCTCCCTTTTGTAGACAGCCAATGAATCCCTGATGAAAACCCAAACTTGCCATAACTAAGAAGAGATGCCTGCTCTGAGCATTTGGAGCTTAAACTCTCATTTGGGGCCAACATGTGTTGCAGGCTCTTCTTTTCCCTCCTCTGCGCATACTTTTTTCTTCTAACAAATGACCACCCCTTTTTAGTCCTCACATAGGAAATGGATGTTTTGTAAGGTACAGTGGGCAAAACGAATGCACTCCTCAAAGTCACAGTCCATTGATGTGTGATGGTTACTTTCCAAGGAAGAATATTTCCGTCATGTTAGAGAGCTATTTACCTGCCTGAACAAGCAGTTAAAAGAGGAGTTTTCCTCTTTTACTGATTTCAGGGCCCATCCTCCGGTGTTTTCAAAGTATGATTCAAGTGGGTGCAATTGCTGTTATCCCTCCTTTTCTTCTTTCTACTTCACAGAATGCTGAGAATGTTCAGAAGAATTCTTCTTTCTTTGTCTGGGGAAAAATACTAGGTGGGGGGACAACTCGAGGGGAGTGTTTATTTTTATAGTGGAATAACTTTAGATGTTGTAAGAAAGGCTCTTCTTTCTGCTCTCGGAATGTGTAATGTTTTAGGACCAGCCTTTCTTGATGTTTCTCCTGTTTCTAGTTTTGTTGGCCTGCTTGCCATTTGTGCCTAGTCTTGTCATACGTTTTCTCTGGCTTTGATTTTATCCTGTGACTGCTAAGACTTTTTTTTTTCTGGTCCTGATGCTGATATTTCACCCTTGTGAAATCACAAGCATCTGTTTATCTAAAGAAATTGGAGAAGGTAATTTGGATGCCTTATCTGAGATGAGGAAAAACAAAAACCTTGTTAATTGTCCACTGATAAATGATTACCTTGTTCTGGGTAAATTGGCAGGTCAGATGTGCCAGATAAAAAGTATTGAGCTAGAGGAATGTATGCACATGATAGCAGCATCATGTGCATATATTCCTCTAGCTCAATACATTCTGAACTGACAAGGCACAGTAATGTGCGTTAAATAATAGCTGGACTGCAACAAGAAGGAAGTAGTTAAAAGTTCTGTGAACCCAAAGTACTCATTCACAGAAGAACTTGTATCTTTGCAGAAGTCTGTACACCTTGCCATGCTTCCTCCCAATTAATCTACCCAACAGAGGAAGTCAAGGGCAAACCACCTTTGCTCATCTCTTGCCTTGAAAACTCCTGAACGGGTTGCCATAAGTCAGTTGCAACTTATTTGCAAGTAATGCTCTTGCATATCTCCAATATGAAGCTCTGTGCCCCTGTTGTCACCATGAATGATCTCTTCCCATAGGAACCTTACCATTTACTTTGGTCTTTGTATTTTCTGAGTGTCCAAACCTTTGGAGTTAAGGTAGGTGATGCCACTTCCTTCTCTCTGAAGAACCCTCTCCAGGGAAGTTTGCTAGTTGCCTTTATTATTTTTTAGATACAAAGAAAAGGCAGTTTTATCATGCCTTTGATTTATCCCCCAAGCTCCTGCTTAATATTACAGTATTGCTGTTTTAATGCCTTGGTGTTTTGTCACTTCCTGATATTATGCTGATTTAAATTTGTTTATGATTGTTTTTCATGTTTTATTTGCAAGCAGTTTTGAACATGGATACAGACAAATGAGGCCTAGATATCTTAAGTATGTAATGTTTGGATGGAGTCTGACTGGATCGTTCAGTCACTCCCAATATAATACTGATGTAATGTAGAATTCCTAGCTGTAAAGAAGTCTGTCTCAGTATGAGTCACTGTTCTGGGCTTTCCTCCATCCTATCAGGAGGCTCAGCCAGTTCAGTGATTCATGCAGGAACACAAGGAGTGGGCTGTAATTCTTACCATTACATATTCTGAGAGTAGATCTTTTTATGATTGAGTGAACTGTTCTACTGTATGCATTTTAATTCAGAAAAACATACCCAGTTATTGGAACTGTAGGAAATAATGCATTAAATAATGAATAGTGGCAAAGATTCCATGAAAATAAAGATATATTGTTCAATTTTTTAAAAAACCCAGAATTTTATAGAGTTCTGTGTTTGTGACCCTTTCCATCTCCCCTCCCCCCAATGCCTATGTAGACTGTTTTTGGTAGTATGTTCACAGTATTAATGTGACTGTGAATATGGCTGTATCAAAATTGTTTATGTGGGAAGTTTTACTATGTGCACCTCAGTAAAACTCCTTTTACAAAAGAGTCTTGGTACAATCATGTGTACAATCACATCACTGTTACTTTTTTTGCTCTATGCTATCACTAAGAGCTAGGGCAATGTATTGGATAGAATTCTGAATTAGGATCTGGAAGATCTCAGTTCAGATCATTACTCTGTGAAGCTCATTGAGTGACCTTTATCCAGTCCCTCTCTGTCTCCCCCAAACCCACTTCTCCAATGGAGAATGGAGAACTATGCACACTGTCTTGATCTCCTGTACTTAATCTTACTATATAATTGAGTAAGCGTGTTTCAGATAACTCACTTTATACCCTGGTGCACCACCAGAGGGCGCTGCCATGGAGGGAAGCTTAGGTAAGGCACCATGTCCCTCCAGAAAATGTGCAATGATGGGAAGCCCAGACCGGGAGCAGTATGGGAGCAGATGGCAATGCCTGTCTCCCGCTTTCACCCAGCTGGTATTAGGAGTGAGGCAGGTGGCAATGCCCACCACCCAACTTAACCCAACTGATATTAGGACTTGAGCAGGTGGCAATGCTCACTCCCCGCCTTAACCCAGTTGGTATTAGGAGCAGAGCAGGTGGCAATGTCCTCTCCCCACTATAAGCCAGCTGATATTACTAGCAGATCAAGTGGCAATGCCCTCTCCCCACCATAAGCCAGCTGATATTAGGAGCAGAGCAGGTGGCAATGTCCATTCCCCACCTTAACCCAGATGGTATTAGGAGTAGTCAGGGGGCAATGCCCTCTCTCCGCCTTAACCCAGCTGGTATTAGGAGTGGAGCAGGTGGCAATGCCCATTCCCCACCTTAACCCAGCTGGTATTAGGAGTGAAGAAAGTGCCAATGCCCATCCCCCACCTTAACCCAGCTGGTATTAGGAATGCAACAGGTGGAAATTCCCCTCCCATTTAACACATCTGTTATTAGGAGCAGAGCAGGTGGCAATGCCTACACTCCTTCAGCTGACTGAGATCAGGAGTGGAGCAAGTGACAATGCCCCACTGCCTTAACCCAGGTGGCAATGCCCATCCCCCACCTTAACCCAGCTGGTATTAGGAGTGGAGCAGGCAGCAATGCCCTCCCCTGCCTTAACCCAGCTGATATTAGTGGCAGAGTAGGTGAAAATGCCCCCCATCACCTATTTGGGATCAGGAGTGGAGCAGGTGGCAATGCCCACCTCGCACCTTTACCTGGCTGGGATAAGGCACAGAGCAGGAGGCAATGCCTTTCTTCCCTTCACCCAGCTGGGATAAGGAGCAGCACAGGTGGCAATGCCCACCCTCTTCAACGTACCAGAATAATCCACTGATCAGACACCTATGCCCACCCTGACTTCAACCTGCCGTAATCCGGAGCAGAGCAGGTGGCAATGCCTGCACCCCCTTCACCCAGCTGGCATCAGGAGCAGAGCAGGTAGTAAAGCCCACCACCCACCTTCACTTGTCAGGATCAGGTGTGGAGCGAGAAGCAATGCCTGTTCCTCCCTTCACCCAGCGCGGAGCAGGTGGCAATGCCCATCTGATTCACCAAGCTGGGATCAGGCTCAGAGCAGGCGGCAATGCCTTCCCCCCTTTACCCAGCCATAGTCAGGTGCAGAACAGAAGGCAGTGCCCCCCTTTTCCTGGAATGTATCATGCATGGAGCAGGTAACAAAGGCCACCACCCCTTCACATGGCCCAGATCAGGCATGGAGCAGATGATAATGCCCATCCCCCTCCTTCACCAGCTGGAATCAGTGACGGAGGAGTAGTGAATGCCTGCCCGCCCGCCCTCCCCTTTCTAGAGCTTGTGGCATTTTTTCCCCACAACTGGCTTTGTTGCTAGTAGATACATATATAGCTTGAATCAGTATCTCAAAATGGGGAAAAAATTCTCTGGTTTGGAATTTGCTCTCCTCTTATTCCTTTTTCTTCCTCCAAAGTTTCCTGACCGTGTTTCCAAGCATATCCAATGACTTGGCTTTTTGCAATCTTCATTTGCTGCATCATAAACCTCATTCAGCTGCACTAAACAAGAACATATGAGTTACTGGAAAGAAAATGTTAGTAGTGAGATATCTGAAATTTATTGAGTCCATAATGGTCGGAGTTATAGACAATTCTATCCTACATTCAAATGAAGTGCTGCGGTTAACGGCTATTCTGATTTGTTCTATGTTGGCTTTCTTGGTCTAAAAGGCAGTTTTCAATTTGAATAAATTAAAGCAAGTGGAATAATGCAACTAGAGAGTAATCCCACTAGTCTCTAAACAATTACAGTGTATTGGCTTTGTAATAAATTAATATGGGGACTTGTAGGTACAACTCATCAAACGAAGGCTAGTGTATGGCATATATTGGAGAAGCTTGGCTATTGTACTATGGGAGTCTGAATTTTTGTTATTTTGTTTATAAAATCACAGATAGCCCAAGACATTTTGGTCCCTGAGGCTGTAAATCCAAATGATGTCCTTCTCTTTTCCCTGGTCATAAAAATATTATAGTAAGCTAAATTATTTAGTATTTGCTGCCCATAACGGTACTCCCAAACCCACCCATCACCAATGGTCCTTCCTTACCCTAATGCCTAATGTTATAAGACAGCAAAGGGCCATTTCATTTGACAGCTACCTGAAGGGGAAGGCCAGAAAACTCGGCACTGTGCTTGGCCTGGCTGGGACCTCCCTGTCAGTGGACCTTTCCCTATGACACTGACTCTGAACAGCTACTCTGCCTGGAAGCTATTTGAAGGAGAGCTCCTCTTGATCAACAACCCTCTATTTGAACTAGATATGGAAGCAGCCAACCAATCCACATCAATGCTTGCATGCCTCCTTGACTTCCATGATGTTATCTGGTTCCCACACACATATAAAACACAACGAGGAAAAGCTTGTATGAAACACAACACCCTGGCATGACCCATAGAAGCCCTGCAACTACCACATTCTTCTGCCTATGGGGTTTTGAATCCTCTCATGCAAACACATCCATTTTTGATGGGTGGTTGCACACAGAATGAACCATAGCAGCTCCAACTATACCACTGAGGTACTCAGGGCTGCCGAGAGCCACTATCAGCCCCCAGACAAAGATTTTATCTGGACCTCCCATATGGCGCCAATCCAAACCAAGGCCTTTCCCACATGCTGTTAAAGTAACGGGCCACTTACTGAATGCTGGCGGGTTTTTTCACAGATTCCAGATGCTTCTGATTTCAAAGCGGAAGCAGGCAGTTTCACGTTGGTTTGTTCTGTGTCTTTTGTGAGAAAGTGATTTCCCACTCTTTCTTGCGCCGGGTAAAGGACACTGAACAAATGAAAGCCAAACTGCCTGCTTCCACTTTGAAATCAGAGGCATCTGGAATCTGTGAACAAAAAATGCCAGCATTCAGTAAGTAGCTCGTCGCTTTAACAGCATGTGGAAACAGCCCAAGTATAATAAATCATTTGCTGTTACCATGAATCTATAATAATAAAAGGATTTGTGTGCCTGTCCATCTGTCTGTTTTGTGACAGGCATAATTCATCAGAAAATAAAGCTAGGAGTCTCATAATTGGCCACCAACTTCAGGATGAGAATGGGAGTTCCAGTACCAAAAAGGAAGGGAATTGGAATTTACTGGACCAGGTTATCTCCAGACCCCATAAGTGCTTGGAGTTCCTGAACTTGTATGCCCGTTTTGCCATGGAAAGCTTGCTGAGTGACCTTGGGCCAGTCACACACTCTCTCAGAGTGGTTGTGAAGGTAAATGGGAGGATGAGAGAACAAAGCAAGCTGTTTGGGGTCCCCATTGGGCTATGACATTTGTTATAATTTTGGCTACAGTTCACACACACACACACACACACACACACACACAAAGACGATCATTCTTGTTCTTGCTTCATCAAGTATTGCTGCATCTCTTTTGCCAAGAGGAAGAATTGCTTCAAGCTATTGATAAATATTGCAACTGCAGAGATCAGTGGCAGGCCTCTAGTATTTATATAAGCCTTCATAACTGTGTAAAAGAAACAGGAGAAGCTTTCTTTACCTCTTTCCAGTCAAGTTGTTCCTGTCAAAAATGCCATCCTCATCTATTCAGTTTGTGCAACCTGTGCCTATCGAAATATTTCTCTCTATAATCATGTATATAGTTTTTGTAATTTTATATTTGCACACACAAACCCTCTTAATGACCCCCTCCCCTCCCCACACACACAAAAGGCCTTTGACATCTCCAAGGAGCAACATTTTGAAATTCAACAAGGAAACATACACAGAAACAAAACTGCAGATTCACAGAAGGCATTCCTGTCACCCCTCCCTGCAACAGATCCCAGGGGACAAGAGGTTTTATGAGGGGGGACGACTAAGAGCCAAGCTACAAGTGACGCCTGACACAGGTTGGACACTTGTCAGCTTCCCTCAAGTTTTGATGGGAAATGTAGGCATCCTGGTCTTGCAGCTGTAATGGAGAGCCAAGGTGTAAAACCAGGACGCCTACATTTCCCATCAAAACTTGAGGGAAGCTGACAAGTGTCCAACCTGTGTCAGGTGTCACTTGTAGCTTGGCTCTAAGACATTATTCTCATTAGCTCTGAACAAGCAGATCAGCAACAAAATAAGAAGAGGTGGGACTACCACACATCACACAGTGCAGACCACTCCTCTAACCATCCCCCCAAGTGAGTCCACAGATGAAAGATACATCATGGGCTTTTGAAATTCCCCACTAGTCCTGCTCCTGTATCAAAACCAGCCATATATTACCCATCAGGAAAGACTTAAAAAAAATCATACTACTGCAGAACAGCACAGTCTTAGCATGAAAGAGGTCTCCCTGCATAGGGCTAGAGGTCAGGCACCTGAGATTTTGTGCCATCAGACCCAGTCACTAGAAATAGGCTGCTCATGGGGATTGATTGTCCCAGATTCTAGGCATTTTACTTAGCACCTTCTATCTAGCCACCCCTCTCCTACATTCATGAGGTTTTTTTACTGTTGACAGCAGCAACTCATCCTAGCGACTTTTGTTCCCCACCTCCCTTTTAATAATGAAAGATTATGTAATTTATTACAAAGAAGCATGATCGGGGGAATGGGAAGGCAAAGGAGTTGCTAGAGTACAACTGTCCAGAAACCAGAGAAACCTCTCAACTCTCTCCCAATATGAGTCCAATGCTGAAGACAACTGTGGTTAGTAATTATACAGGGCTGGGCATAGAAATAGTGGTGCTATTTTGTGTCTGAGGTTAGGTTTGGAACCGGGACTTACCAGGCTACTTTCACACTGCGGATTTCCTATGCATCAGTTACCTGAGTCTTCTGGGTTTTTTCATGTTTCCACATGACATTGTCTTTTGTCTGTGCTCAGACCATTAGCAGCTCATTCCTTTAATGCACACGCATGTATGCACTTGTTTTATTATAAACCTGTAAAGAACTGGTTCCCTGGGCAGGACGCTATCAGCACAAGCAGGTTTTTTGTGTCTGAAGGGGAAACAGTGTAATTGCAAGACTTTGCTAAAGGGTCAATCAGTTACTTTTTCCATTTGTTGATGACCACAAGGGGCCAGTCCCTTGCAGGAATTGTCACAGCAAAACAGAGTTGCTGCCTTTGGGTGGGGGAGTGATTGTTAGAGGCTCTGCAAAACTCAGATTGTTTTTAAAGATTTTTTTAAAGGTTGTTTCTATCCTGCTCTATTCATCGTCATGTAGGTTTCTTTAAAAAACAGAAGAGAATCAGTCACAGCTCAACCTGCCTTTTATATGGGGGGAAGGAAGGAAATGTCTGCAAATATGTGGATTTTTTTTAAAAAAAGGAGTTTTAAAAGTTTTGCCTTATATATATATGTAGTGTTACCCATGCTCCTCAAGATAAAAACAAAATTCAACACAGGGTGGGCATAGAATCCTGAGAGTCATGTGAGAACACAGCAGGGGGCTTCAGTGCATGTCTGGTGGGAAACAGAAACTACAGATAAAAATGAAGAGGAAGCAGATCAGCTTGGACTGTCAGGGATCTTTGTTGAAAGAAGATTTCGCAGAGAATTAGCAATATGACTACCTTGGAAAACCATAGTGGTGTGGAAGCAGCCCTCTTCATACATCATTTAGATCTGGAGTTCTCTTCTGCCTAGTTAGTTGGGGAGCATAGGGAAAAGAAGAAGAATAAAGGAGTAAAATGGGTCATTTTGTTTAATCCCCATACTCTAAGACAGGGTATACCATATCAACAGATGCTATGTTTTTCACTTCCTGTCAGTATCCAAATGTGGTTAAGCATTACATCTCAGCCTGGAGCTCACTTGCTTTCTCCGATGGTGCCTTCCCAGATTTTTGAGGCTAGGAGATACGCATCTGGGAGGCAGAAGTTGCTGCAGCCAATATTCATGATGTGCCGAGTCGCATTAAATTTGCTCATGCAGAAGCATACTTGAGGTCATTTGCAATGAGTCATATGAATAAAATAAATGTAACATCTGAGCCAGCCCTCAGGTTCTAAGACTGATTTACCCTGAGAATATATTCCAAGGTTTCTAAAATGTGGATGGATACAAGCAACTGTTGTATCACACATCTGTTCTTGATATATGGTAAAAATTTCTTTAACCCTTGGCAGATTATATAGATGGCCATGTTATCCCAGGTTGAGATAATAATTCAGGAT
This sequence comes from Eublepharis macularius, assembly GCF_028583425.1. NCBI lineage: Eukaryota > Metazoa > Chordata > Lepidosauria > Squamata > Eublepharidae > Eublepharis > Eublepharis macularius. Next base: position 38,542,519 of record NC_072794.1, read on the forward strand.
CCTTGATGTGTTTCGATAAGTGTGGCAATGAAGCTGTCTGAAAGACATTATGTTCCCCTAGTTAAGAATATTTGAGATTTGTAGAACCTTATTTTATTTACATTCCTGTAAATCTAGGTCCATGCAGTAGTGGGACTATCCTCTAGAACAGTACAAGTATACTAACATATCTTTATGGGTTCTGTGATGGTTTATATTATGCTCTCATGTGGCTTGGGCAATATCACTTTCTCCATCTATGGTATTCAGGTTAGGATGAATAAACCATATCATATTTTGGATTAATAAATTAAAAAATAAGTACTTTTGTTCCCCATTGTTTTGGTCTTTCAGATTAAACAAATTTCTACCTCAGAAATTTGTGTATGTGTATTTGGCAATGATAGGTTAATGCAAAGTGGATGGTTTATAACAATACATTTGGAACATTTTTAAAGGTTCTGTCTTAAAATATGATTTCAGAAAATTTAAAGCAATATCTGCAACAGGATTTTTTTTAAAAAAAGGATGGTTTCTATGGCAACTATTTCTTGGCTTCTTTTTTTAAATAACTGTGGATAAAGGAGATTTCTTAGAATTTGCAAAGTAACCTTGAGGCATGATGAGGAAGTATATATAACTATTTTTATACCTGACAGCCTCCATCTGGGATTTGGAGTCTCTGTTGTGCTAAGGGCTCTTTCCGTCACATAAATTTTGTGGATAATGTAATCCTACCCCTACACAATTTTTCATTTTTAAAATGTTCGAACTTTTGCCACGTAGTATACTGGGGAAAATTGTCATGGCCACAAACAAATGTTTTGTAGTTCACTTGGAAGCTAGGCCATAGCTGAGCTGTGGACCACACATATATCGAATAGTTTCAGATGGATAGCTGTGTGGGTGTGAAGTAGAACAGCAAGATTTTAGTCTAGTAGAACTTTAAAGACCAGCACAATTTCCAGGGTATAAGCTTTCAAGATTCAAAGCTCCCTTTGTATGTGAGGAACCTTGTTGGTCTTCAAGGTGCTGCTAGATTTGAATCCTGCACACACATATATGCTATCTCTGGTACTTCAGCGAGATAAGAGGTTTCTCAGAGCTAAACTATGAGCTACATGTAATGAGATGAATTACATGAGGATGCTCAAGTGAAAGGAGATGCAATGTTAGCCGGGAAGCCGAGTTTTAAAAGACAGATCGGAAGGCTTTTTCAATTTCCTCTCTCTACAGAGCCACTGAGATTGCTGCTCAGAGGGTTTGTTTATTTCATCTTCACCTTCCAGAAGGCTCTGTCAGTTTCACCTCTCCTTCTGGGAGACAAAGCTGAAATAAACAAATTCTCTGAGGAGCCATCTTGGTGGCTCTGCAAAGAGGGGAAATTGACAAAGCCTTCCGATCTGTCTTTTAAAATTCGGCATCCCTGCTAACATTGCGTCTCCCTTCACTTGAGTGTCCTTTAGCGGCAGTCTGTCACACCTTTCTTAGCCAACTTAGTTGGCCAACTAAGAGGTGTGACAGACTGCCGCTGAAGTTTGTAACAGCAGCAGCAGTGTTTTCAGAGATGTTTGGTGAGGAGGTCTGTTGGCCCCTGATGCAGTCTGAAAACAAGCGTTGTTGATGACCGGTTCCTTGTCGGGTCTCGGTCCTGCAGAGTGTTCCATCTCCGTGTTCCATCTGTTGAAAGAAAATGAGAAGAGTACATCTAATTAAGAACTTACCTTGAACAGGAACGAGGGGTCCCCACGGCTTCTCTGGTTTGCTATCTACGTTTCATCTCTGCTATGAACTCTGATATGAACTTGATTGCACCATTGAATATTTCTGAATTGGCCGACTTTAAGCTGTTTATTGTATAATGTTTGTTTATGTGACTTCAAATGCCTATAACACTATTGTTATTTATTTATTGCACTGTGCCACTTTAATACACTTGAATTTCATAACCTGACTGACTTTATCCCTTAGTTGTGGGTTTCCACTTTGATTATTCAGGCTGTTGCTAAGGGAGCTTCCTTTTATTTGATACTGAGCCTGACCCCAGCTGGGTGAAGTGGGTGGGCATTGCCAACTGCTCCGCACTGGGTGAAGGGAGAAACAGGCATTGCTTCCTGCTCCACACCTGATCCTGACAGGTGAAGGTGGGAAGTGGCCATTACTACCTGTGCTGCTCCTTATCCCAGCTGGGTGAAGGGAAGAAGGGCATTGCCACCTGCTCCACTCCTGATCCCAAATGGGTGATGGTGGGGGGTAGGCATTGTTACCTACTCTGCCACTAATACCAGCTGAGTTAAGGCAGGGGAGGGCATTGCCTCCTGCTCCACTCCTAATACCAGCTGGGTTAAGGTGGGGGATGGGCATTGCCACCTGGGTTAAGGCTGTGGGGCATTGTCACTTGCTCCACTCCTGACCTTAGTCAGCTGAAGGCGTGTGGGCATTGCCACCTGCTCTGCTCCTAATAACAGCTGTGTTAAGATGGGAGGGGAAATTCCACCTGCTCTGCTCCTAATACCAGCTGGGTTAAGTTAAGGGATGGGCATTGCCACCTGCTGCACTCCTAATGCCATCTGGGTTAAGGCAGGGAGGTGGTATTGCCACCTTCTCTGCTCTTAATACCAGGTCCTTATGGCGGGGAGAGGGCATTGCCACCCACTCCACTACCAGCTGAGTTAAGATGGGGAGAGGGAATTGCCACCTGCTCCGCTTCTAATACCAGCTCCTTATGGTGGGGAATGGGCATTGCCACCTGCTCTGCTCCTAATACCAGCTGGGTTAAGGTGGTGAGAGGGCATTTCCACCTTCTCCGCTTCTAATACCAACTGGGTTAAGTTGGGGAGTGGGCATTGCCTCCTACTCCAGTCGTAATATCAGCTGGGTTAAGTTGAGTGGTGGGCATTGCCACCTGCCTCACTCCTAATACCAGCTGGGTGAAAGTGGGAGGCGGGCAATACCACCTGTTCCCATCCTGCTCCGGGTCTGGGCTTCCCACCATTGCACGTTTTCTGGAGAGACATGGTGCCTTGCCTAAGCTTCCCTCCATGGCAGCTCTCTCTGGTGGTACACCAGGGTATAAAGTGAGTTATTCAATTATATAGTAAGATATTTAAAATAAAGTATGCACTTTGGATGGGCACAAAGAGTTCTCAAGACTGCCAAATCCTAGTTGTTCCACTGATCTTTTCAGCAGAATGACTAATTGGAACTTAAAGCATAAGGTCAGTGGTACTTTAGAAACTGACAAAATTTATTTGAGGATAAGCATTTGTGAATCAGATTTCATTTAATTGGATGCATGGAAGTGTACATCCATAAGGCTGATGAATGTATATTAAAGGCTGCAAACAGTAGAAAAGATGCTATAAAGAGAGAATCCCAAAGTCAAACCAGAGAATCCCAGTTTGAAACTAGAGAATCCCACTGATAATCTCTTTACTGAAGCAAAGTGGGGGAGGCTTGCCAAGCAGCTGAGTTTAAAAGGCAGCTGGTGGCAGGGGCTTGAAGGAACTCTTTTGGTGTTAGACAGGGTGTAGCAGCAGAATGGGATGGGAATTCACTCTGCCTGCTGCCTCTTCCTCTGCTCCTCCAGCCTCACACCACTCTCCTGCAGAGGTGCAGAGCTTGTCTCCATCTGCACTACTGCCCTCTTGTCACCACTGCAGCTACTTACGGTGGCCACCTATGGCCCTGTGAGTCTGGGTGCCCAGATCTGATTTGGGGTTCAGGCACAGAACCAGCCTAAACTAGATTAAGATGAATTGGCATAAATTCAGTTTTTAAGCCAGTTGCCAAACCTGGATCATACCCCCACCCCCTACCTGGAAGTGATGTCACTGTGATGGCACGACACTGTGTAAAACCATAGAGTTTCAAGGGGCTACTACAACAATATGGCAACACAGAGATGTCACTTCCAGGTTTTTATTGGAAATGACATTGCTCATTCCCTTCATTATCTCCCTCTCCTACTAGTTTCCAGCCATGGTCAGCAGCCCTAGCTGTTAGCCAGGAGGAAAGGAGGGAACTGTACAAGATGAGAAAGGAGGTTCTGGGAGGCTCAATGGTAGTTTTGATGTTGTTTCTGCATAATATGACAAATGGCCACAAGACAGAGTTGCTAAGTAATGCTAAACAATTATAAATACAAAAATGAAAAAAAATATAAACTTGTTCAGTGTTAATGGATGTGAGATGGAATGCAGAGGAGAACAAAAAAAGGGTAGATCCTACAAGTGGGTTCTGAAAAGAATTGTATGTTTAGAGGTGGGTCACACTTGAAAAAAAAAGAGAGTGGCTACTCTAATAGAATGAAGAAAAAAATGTGCCTGAAGTACTGAAAGTGTTCGGGAAACACCAACTGAATATGGAGCAGATAAAGCTTTCAATAAGGAACAACTTATTAACTGACTTAAATATGGCAATGCATTGCTAGAAACATGATTGGAGGAGAATCCAGATCAATTTTGGCATTGGTCTGTCAGAGCTGAATAATCAACAGCACACATTATATGAGAAGGCTTATTATTAATGTCTATAATTACTTTGGACTTCTAAGCAATGTAAGTCTGGCATTCAAGAGTATATTGGCTGTCATTGCTCATCCTATGTTCCTCCAGTTATCTCCTTCTTTACTTCTCTCTCTAGGCGTAGCACATAGCCCATAATGAATTTTTTAGTGTTTGCTGTGCTTCTGAAGTTCAGAGAGAGGTTAAAATTTTGGTTGATGAGACAGAGTATTTGAATTATGCATTTATCCGAAGAGCTGCAGGCACGTGAACAAATCCTTACCTTGTTCCTAACAAACAGGGAAAGCTAACTATTTCTAGTCAATGTTGTAGCAGATTTTGAAATAGAAGGACATACTGAGCATGGTATATAAAATGACCATTATTTGACATTAATTGTCTTTGCTGAAAATAATGGATTGAAATTACTAGTCTTGTCTCAATTGACCTGTCAGTTAGAAACTGTAATAGTAGTTCTAGCCCTTCTTATTATTCTCCTGCATAGTGGTTGGGTGTGGGGAGTTCAGTGGTATATGTGACAGATGGGCAAAGGTCCTTCCCTGTTCTGTATTCAGCCAATGCCAATGCCTGGTTGGATCATTCAGAAAACGTAAGAGCCAATCAGGGCCCATGGAACTAGTGGGAAGGGGGTGTTGGCATGAAAAACTGCAGTTTTCAGTCAGACAGGGATTAACTGCCAGCGGGGCTGGTTTAGAAAATCTGAGGCCTCAATCTGGCTTCTGAGGAGGCAAGCTAATGAAGTAGGCTCACACTTAAAATTTACTCTTTCTATGAGGGGAACTACACTAGACAAATTACACAAGTTTGAACAAGTGAACAAATTTATATGTGGCCTTAAATTCATTTACTCGCTTTCCCCCAAGGAAAACACGTGTCTGCTAATTTCATAAGATCTCTGGGTCTGTGGTTGCCTTTGCAAGTGTTCAGGTACGCAACTATAGAGTCGCTAGTGTAGAATGCCAGTTTTATTCTGTTTCCACTTCTCTCTCCTGTGGCATTTGTGTCATTCTTGTCATTCTTGTTGAGAAGGGGATGGTGCAATTGTTTTATCACTGCTTCTCTAGTGTACCCCCCCTGTTCTGTTAAAAGCTGTAGCAGCCATGAACCATGCCATTTTGTTTTCTACTATGAGCTTTATTTTTCAGGTTTTTTAAAATCCTTGCTATTCCACGGGATAGCTTGTTTGATCACCTTCCCTCTTTTCATTCATTATACCCCACTTGATTGTTGGTGGGATGAAATGCCGAGTGTGATCTGAGACTCCATGATGCTGCTTGGTTTAACTCTTCATCTGGGGGGAGCCTTTATGTAATAGTTGAGTCATTCATTTGAAACCACGGCAACAGAGGTGTTTCTCCCCTTTCCCTCTTCAGAACTGAAGTACTAAAACAAATGACAAGAATTCCCATTGAAAACAATGGGAGAGGCTGGAAGGCCCCTTAGATATAATGGGAGCCATGAATGCCAATTGACTTGCATTGGCTCCATTGAAATACATTGCAGCATAGAAAAAGTTGCAGTGAAAATGCAGAACAGAGTTAGAGCCTCCTGCTCTGGGGCTGGAATGTGGCCACCATAGTGGAATGACGGTCCCTGGGACCAGCTAAACTCCTCTGGGACTGGGATGATGGCTCCTGGTCATTCCACTCTGGGGGCCATCATTCCAGCCCTGGAGCAGTTTAACTGGTCACAAGGGCCATCATTTCATTTTGGGAGCTGTCATTCTAGCCCCAGAGCAGTGTATCCCATCTTAGGGACCATCATTCCAGTGTGAGGGCTGACATTCCAGACCCAGAGCAGTTTTTCTTGTCCCAGGAACTTTCATTTCACTCTGGGGGCTTTCATTTCAACCCTAGTGCAAGATTCTCTTTCCCACATTTTCGTTGTACCTTTTCTGTGATGTATTTAAATGGATCCCATACAATGGGAGAAACTAAATAGTGAGTGGCAGGTGGAGAGTCCAATGCCTGGCCACTTTGCCCACTGCTGGACAATGCAGTCCAGTGTGGCTATGCCTGAAGCAGTGAGCCTGGGCAGGGAGGCTGGCAAAAAGCAAGCTGCCCTCCCTTTCCCATCTGCATGTGCAAAGACAAGGTGCAACATGGGACACACTCCCCAATCTTGGAAGACCTGGAATAAAACTCATGCCTGTCCATCCATGGGATCGGGAAGTGTACAACTGTGAAAGCAAGCACAGGCTAATGGGAAAACATGTGCAAGTTCGTGTTGTGTGCCATTAAAGGTATTTGAATTGAATTGAATTGTGTAAGTTTGTTCACTTGCACAGACTCATGTAACTAGTATCATGTAGTTCCCCTCTATATGGAAAAACAAAATGGTCAATGAAATCAATGGGCTGAGACTGGAGTAAATCTTAGGATTGCCGTGTAAGAATCCTAACTAGGGCCCCAGGGAATGTGTCTCCTGCAGAGTGAACCAAGAGAACTTACCATTTAAGGGTTAATAAAAGACTACAAGCTTGGCTGATAGTTGCTGTCTGCCTCTAAATTCATAAATGTTAACTGTATTATTTTCCTATTTAGTGTGCCCAGTGTAAACTGTGGGATACAACGGTAAATTGTTTCAAGCCTCATTGCAAACAATATTTTAGCACTTTCCAATGGAAGAAACAAACTTCATCTGTGTTTTTTGTAAGCTGTGCCTTAAACATCTTATTTTCTGAGAACTTCTTCATGCCTTATCAAGTGGTTGCCTAATTGTGCCCTTAGCGGTTTGTACTGTTCAGATTTACATTAATTAGCCTGAGGGAGTCATGGTTTATTGGGATTTCCTTCATTGTGGTTACTGGCCTAAACCATGTGTGAGGAGGCCTTTCCTGCAAACAGCTCATCATTAATTTTGAAATCCACCCAGAATGGTTTCCTTGTAGCATAGTGGGTTTGAGCATAGTGGGTTTGAATCCCACTACTGCCATAAGCTCAGTAGGTGGCCTTGGGTAAGCCACTCCTCCCAGCCTCAGCTCCCCAGCTATATTTTGGGGATAATAATAACACTAACTTATTCACCTCTGGGTGGGGCACTAATCTGTCTAGAAGATTGGTATATATGTGCAGTTATTGTTGATGTTGTTGTTGTTGTTCCCTAGTAGAGACAAATTGCAAGTGGCCCCGCTTGAAATGCTGTCATAATCTTTGACATTTTTTTAAAAAAATTGACCAATGAGAAGGCAGGAGTGGGAGGGCACAAATTCTGGGTTTCTTCTGGCCTAAGCAACCCACATGTCTAATGTTACTAAAGGCCAGGAGGATTTATCCTTTTGTTCCAGATGTTCGACTTTTCATTTGGCACATATATCACTGTGGTATATTGATAGAAATGTTATTGATAAGAATACTGAAGACAGCAACAAATTTCATCTGTAGTCTATGCTGTTCATATACTTTTTGTTATAAAATGCAACTTGTAAAGCTAACTGCCACATAATGTATAGATGGCTACTAGTCTACATGGCTTTTAAAAAGGAACAGCCAAATTCACAGTGGATAATCATGGATAGCTAAATTGAACCTTCATGTGCAGAGGCAATACATGAGTGAAGCAGGCCTTAGTTATGATAAGAACTAATAATATAGTGTGTGGCATTGATATGTCAGCCATTAGTGCAGTTATAGAGTTTGCTAATTAGAGTGAGCACTTTTTGTAATGATGGTTATCTCTTTCCCACTTTCGAAGCAAATGTATTGCTTTTGTCAAGAGAAGAAAATCTTTTTCCATTTCATCCATCTCTATCGACAACCAGTCCCCAGAAGAAGTGATGTTAACAATGCTATAGCCATCAGATTTGGATACTATTGATAAAACAGTATGTTTGGGTACTGACGATAGATTTGAATGCACTGTTGGTCTTATTAATATTTAACCAGGTAGTTTTTCAGAAATCCAAAGCTTATAGTTGTTGTAAAGGCTTATTATTAGTTTACAGAGGCACAGGCATTGCCAGACTTCTCTACTCCTCATTATTCTATACTACATTCTGTACTATGTTCCTGATTATTCTATACATCCCAAACAGATTCCACTGCAAAGCATTAACTTGGGCTAACTTTGAAGTGATGTGAAAGCTCTGTCAGCTGTTAGGCCTCTGATGGTCCATTTGCAGAATCAAGTGATGAGCATATATGCATCAGCCAGGTTAAGAGAGAGTTCCACTGAAGCTATATTTACTTATTTATTTACTTTATTTAGACCCTGCCTGTGGCATTTTTCTCCTTTTATGTGACCTGGGCCGTCGTCACACGGGCTTTTATTTAGCGCTAAAATGGCGCTCTTTCCCTGCAAAAACCCACCTTATTCCGTCACTGTTGTGAGTGTCTGATTTCTATTTCTCACTCATTTTTCGCGCTGTAATCAGTATCCGTGCGATCACCCAGCAGCGATTCATACCGCCTCATAACGGGTTATCTCGCCACGCACGGCATTTTGCCCCTCCCATACAGCGGTGTAATTTTTTTTTTAAAAAATTGACCTTATGTCGCTATTGCGACGTGGTAAAATACAGATTCATTGGGGGATCACGTCAGACAGGGATTTTTCTCTGGACGATGGGATCTTTATGGAAGTCAAAATTCGCCAGATAAACATTTTCATCCAATGATGTGGCTGGTCAATGAGCAGGAAAACTTGGCCCGCCTATCAAGCTCGTTAGAGGTTGGGCTATCATCAAGGTTTTTCATTGTTATTTCGCTATAACGCTATAACGCAATTAAACGGAATTTTTTTTTTTTAAAAAAAGGAGGAGTTTTATCTGTGCCTGCTCGATATGCCGGCACAGAGCGCCACGGTGTGAACAGCTGGAAGCGCAAGGAGGACGAAATCTGACAGAAAAATGCGTCATGTAATGACAGCGGTTGTAACGCTACATGCTGCATATTTAACGGAATAAAAGCCCGTGTGACGACGGCCCTGTATATTGCTGCTTCCTTGATTTTCTTAGTATTCTCTTAGATTTTCACTGCTACCAAAGGCTTTTGCCTTATTTTATTTTATTTATTTAAAACATTTGTTAGCTGCCTTTCTACCTTGTAGGCATTCGAGGCAGTTTACAATATAAATAAAATAAGAGTCATAAAACGAATAAAAACGAAGTTTAAAAGCACAGTTTAAGACTACCAATAAAATATAGAACCAAAGTTAATTAAAAGCAGTCATAAAATAAAAAACATTTTCAGCTGCCTCCTGAAGATTGACAGTAAGAGGGCCAGGGGCACCTCCTTGGAGATGCTGCTCCATAATCATGGGACTGCCACTGAAAAAGTCCTTCAGCTGATGGGACAGTGAGGAGGGCCGCTCCTTGTGAACTTAATTCCCTGCAAGAAATGTACTCCTAGGTGGATTGATAGCCCGTGTAATTGCTGTAATTGCTTCTGATAGGTGCTCCTGAGCTGTTCTAAGCCTGCAGTCTGGCTACAGTATTCTACACTAGCTGCGGTTGAGAGCCAGTTTGGTGTAGTGGTTAAGAGCATGGGACTCTAATCTGGAGAACCGAGTCTAATTCCCCTCTCCTCCACTTCAAGCCAGCTGGGTGATCTTGAATCAGCCACAGCTTCTAGGAGCTTTCTCAGCCCCACCCACCTCACAGTGTGATTGTTGTGGGGATAATAACAGCATACTTTCTAAACTGCTCTGAGTGCAATGCGTTGCAAATTTATTGTATGTGGCCATAGGACTTCACAATTGAAAATCATTCGTTAAAAACAGAACAACTGCTCTGAGTGGGCATTAAGTTGTCCTGAAGGGTTGTTATTATTATCTTCAAGGATAACCCCAAGTAGAGTGTATTGCAGTATTCCAGTCTAGATGTAACTACAGCGTGGATCACTGTGGCTAGATCTGACTGAACCAGGAATGGGTGCAGCTGACCTACCAATTGAAGCTAGGTAAATGAACAGGGGTGTGCATAATGGAAAAAAGGAGCTCAAAATACTCACACAACTTGCTGGTTCAGCTTGTTAAAGCAGCTTCTGGAATGCTAAACAAAACCAGGGAAACGAAATTGTAATAAGTCCCTCACACCAAAAAGTTTGTGTGTTTTGTTTTGTACTTTCCAGCAGCAGGAAGGCACTGAGCTCGCTTGTTTTCCTGAACAACTCCAATCAAATCCTAAGGAGAGAGAGACCTTACATTATTAACCCTTTCAGGTAGGGGTAATGAGACCAATGGACATGGCATGAGTGCATCTCCCCACCTACCACCCCAGAGCTACCTGGGAAACGGCATTCTCTCCCTCCCTGTCAATCCAGTCCTTGCAAGGGAACACCCCTCCCTGCCCCTTCTATCAGCTTTGGAAACGTTTGGAAGGGAGAGTCAATCATAGGCTGCAATTCAAAAGATAAAAATAACAGGGGACATCTGAGTAGACCTGTTTGGGATTTCCATAGTCTTTCAGGGCTCTTTTTCTGAGTCAAATGGCAAACATGTTCCTACTCCTCCTTTTCAAAAACAATCCTGCCTCCCCCAACAGCAAAAGGGGAAACATAGGTCTGTTTGGGGGGATTCAGCTAATCATTCTGCCTGCCTGCTTGCACTAGGGCAATGGAGAAGATTGGCATTAAGAATGCCTTGTTTTGCAGCAGAATGCTGAGCATCAAAAGGAAAGTGTTGCCCTTTATTGTGGGAACAAAACTACAAAGAACATGAAACCAAGGCTGTTTCTGCACGGTTTACCTCAACCCGGAATGCTGCGCAACATGCCAAAAAAAATGCGAAAGTTCGCATTTTTCTCCTGCGAGTTTTGCGCAATGTTGCAACATCACACAAAACTCACATGAGAAAACACAATCTTCCATGGTTTTTTCGGCATGTTGCGCAGCATTCCGGGTTGAGGTAAGCCATGCAGAAACGGCCCAACAGGCAACAGAAGAATGCAATGGTAATAATTGGCACTATAGAAAAAGAAAAAAGTAAACATGAAACAGACTTGTTTTTAAAGTTGCTGGACTGCACTTATTGGTGTGCTCTTCTACTTGGGAATGCCCCACTGTTGCACCCACTGACACTCACCTTCTGTGTGTCTGTTGTTGTGTGTGTGTTATTGTGCTTGAAGAAAAACACACACACACAACAGTGGATCAATGGTTTAGACTAAGAGTAGGACTAATAGTTGATGATCTTTTTGGTTAAGCATGAAAACAGCTGCCCCAGAGCCTCATTCCCCCACCCACCCCTGAAAAGAACAGAGTACGTTTGTGCATGTGCAGCCAATGCATGCACAACAGACCAAAACTCATGAAAACAAAATGGATCAGTTCCGAGCCAGCACTGGCCATCCCAGAACAAACTAGTAATGTAATGGAATTATTCCAGAACTCTTGGAACCAAAACTGAAATGGGAACACCCCTAAAAATGAACTCCAAACCACCACAGTCACCTAGTTTTCTGTGACTGCTGTATTGAGCAGGATGCCCAAGCTGCAAACCTGTATTTTCAAGGGAAACAACCCCATCCAAGACAGGAGAGATTTCAAGTTCCTGGTCTGCCTTTTTACTAACTCATGAAACCTCTGTCTTGTCAGGATTCAATTTCAGCTTGTTCACCCTCATCCAGCTCATTACACCAGATCAGAATATCAACAGCATTCTCAGAATTAGGTGGAAAAGAAAGCTAGAGTTGGGTATCATCTGCATAATTTGTGACACTGCAGCCCAAACCTCCTGATGACCTCTTCCAGTGGCTTCATATAGATAGATAGCATGGGAGATAAGCTCAAACCTTGCTGAACTCCACAGTCCAATGGCCAAAGGACAGGGCAGGAATCCTCCAGCACCACCTTCTGAGACCCACCTGCCAGATAGGACTCGAACCACCATAACATGGTGCCCCTTAATCCCAGCGCAGAGAGGTGGTTCAGCAGGATACTGTGGTCGATAGTATCAAAAGCCACCTGAGAGACCCAAGAGGACTAGCACAGTCATATTCCCTCTGTCTAGTTTTCAGTGAAGGTCATCAACCAAGCCAACCAAAGTAGTGTTTGTTCCAAACTCTAGTCTGAAGTGAGATTGAAAAGTCTCCAGAAATCCAGTCTCTTCCAAGAGCTTCTGGAGCTGAGAAGCAACCACCCACTCTAGCACCTTGCCAAAGAATAGAAGATGGGGACTGGCCAGAAGTTCTCCAACACAGTAGGGCTCAGGAAGGGCTTTTCGAAACAGGTCTAGTCACTGCCTCCTTGAGCACATGTGGCACAACTCCAGCTCTCCAGAAAGCATTTAGCACTCCTCTTACCCACTCTGTCAGTCATCCCCTGACAGTTTTTATCAGCCAGGAATGGCAAGGGTTGACAGCACAGGTGGTAGGCCTCAGCTTTCCAAGGATCTTGTTTGCATCCTTGAGCTCCACAATTTGAAAGGTGTCCGTATAAATCAGATAAGCAGATGCCAAAGGTACATCATCTGAACATGCATTCAAGCCTGCATCAAACTCAGAGTAGATCTGGCCAATTTTGTCTGCAAAGTAGCAAATTGATCAGAGTTAGCTGGCATGTGGTCAAAGTCCAATTCCCTGGAGCTATGATGTAAAACCTCCTGAATCACATGGAACAGCTCAGCTGGACGATTGCGTGCAGGCGCAATGGTGGTGGAAAAATATTGCCTTTTCCTGCCATCACTGCCTGAGAACAGGCTCTAATAGCTTTTCTCTTGAGTTTTCTGCCAGAAGTGCTCTAGCTGTTGTCCTTCCTGTTTCATCAAATCATGAAGGGCCACAGTTTTTCCATTTACTGACCTGGCATTCAGCAGCAGAATCTTAAGGCCGAGGACCCAGCCACAGTGCAACCAGGTCTCTGTTGGCTAGGAAGCAGACCTGAAGGAGGAGTGGCCAGCCAACAGCCAGGCCACCTTCTCTAGGAACTGCCAGTACTCATCCTACCAACACATCTCCCTCTACTCAAGACCAGGGAATGACAGACCCTTCCGCAGGACCCATACTTACCAGTTATTCCCTCCCACTATGAAGACAGCTGAGAGCATTCTCCCTCCCACCAACCCCTTTAATTCCCTCTCAGTTGAACTTTTATTTCAGGAATTATTGGTGGTAGAATGATGAACTTGGGGGCAAGGGGTGGCTGTAAGGTAAAAAAAGGATCCTATATTGCAGATGAAAAAGGTGTTTTACTTAATCAGAAACAGAGTTTATTTATAAGTACATATGTGCAATGGTTTCAGAGTAATTTAAAGCATATTGGTTTCAAAATAGTTCATAAGCTTCATGCTTTCAAAAAAGGTACAGGTCTTTAAATATTTATACACAGACTCAGTCACAAAGACTTAACAACAACAACAACATTTGATTTATACACCACCCTTCAGGATAACTTAATGCCCATTCAGAGCAGTTTACAAAGTGTGTTATTATTACTGTCATTACAATCACCCTGCGAGGTGGGTGGGGCTGAGAGAGCTCTGAAAGAGCTGTGACTGACCCAAGGTCACCAGCTAGCTTCAAACGGAGAAGTGAGAAATCAAACCCAGTTTTCCAGATTAGAGTCCTACCACTCTTAACCACTACATCAAACTGTCTCTATTCCACTACAGCAAACCGATTTGTTCCCTCAGTTCCACACTAACAGAATAATATACCTCTCAGCCACCAACACACAGACTCAGGCTTCCACGTAGACTCATGAACTTCTCCTGACTGACTAAATTTTTCCTTAGCATGCTGACTAAAATGGCAATTCACTCCACCGCCTAGAGTACAGCTATTAGCCAGTCACATCACATGTCACTTACCCATCCAGCTCCCCTCCTTCGTACTTCAGAGGCTTGCATTTTCAACCATGGGAACACACATTCAAAACCACACACTAATCAGCAGAAACAAAATACACAAACAACTTATTTGGCAAAACATTATACTGTCTTTCTTCCCCGTGAAGACGCAAAATGACTTACATTGTTCTCCTCTCTTCATTTTATCTTCATAACAACCTTGTAAGGTAGGTTAGGTTAACAGTCAGTGACTGGCCCAAGGCCACACACACATCAAGCTTCTGTAGTGGAGCAAGGATTCAAACCTGGGTCCTCTGGATCCTAGTCCAACACTCTAACCACTATGGAACACTGACGTTCCATCATTACCATTACCAGGGCTTTTTTTTCAGAGGGAAAGCGGGGGAACGGAGTTCTGGCACCTTTTGAAAATACTCGGCAATAGTGCTTGAAAATAATATGATTTCAAAGAATCCCGTGTGTTTCTTCCTCATTTCCCTCTTGAGAGTTCCACCACCTCTTTTCCCAGAAAAAAAACCCCTAACCGTTACCAATTACCAGGGCTTTTTTTCAGTGGGAACGCAGTGGAACCAAGTTCCGGAACCTCTTGAAAATGGTCACATGGCTAGTGGCCACACCCCCTGATCTCCAGAGGGGAGTTTAGATTGCCCTCCACGGTGCTAAGCAGTGCGGAGGGCAATCTAAATTCCCTTCTGTCTGGAGATCAGGGGGCGGGGCCACCAGCCATGTGACCATTTTCTCCAAGGGCAACCCACTGAGTTCCACCACCTCTTTTCCCAGAAAAAAAAGCCCTGCCAATTACCATCATTCAGTTACAAAGCTAGTTCCAGATAACATCATCATCTGTTTTCCTGTTCTTGCTTTTTTGTACTCCCAGTTTTTCCAGGGTCTGATTTGTTGCATTCCCCGTCGCTGCCGCCCCCCCATTTTTGATGTAGAATAGCAGTATCTGTGGTGTGAGGATGGTCACTGCATTACTCCTTTGTCATTGCATCCTCCTTTGTTATTTTCCTTGCAGCTAAAAGCAGGAAAAGGAATAACTGAGCAGTCCAAAAAAGTTGTATAATTAATGACACTAGAAACTACTGCTTTGTTTACCATTAGTAGACTCGTGTCTGTGTGAAAGCACCGCCAAATTGCAGCTGACTTATGACAACTGCATATGGTTTTTGAGACAAGGGATGCTCAGAGGTGGTTTGTCATCACCTGTCCCTGCATAGTGCCCCTGGACTTCCTTGGTGGTCTACCATCCATGTAATAACCAGGGCTGACTCTGCTTAGTTTCTGGGATCTGGTGAGACTGGGATAGCCTGGGCCATCTAGTTCAAGGCAGCAGTCCCATAGGCTATGTTAATTTTATCCTCTATATATAATGTTTTCATTTAACTAGTACTCCGTAAGAGTACTAGTTAAGAGTTAAGAGTACTACTGAGAGCCAGTTTGGTGTGATGGTTAAGAATAGCAGAACTCTAATCTGGAGACTCGGGTTCAATTTTCCATTCCTCTGCTTGTTATGCAGTCACATAATTGTTTGCTCATCCTGAGTGCAAAAAAAGTGTTGTGCCTTTTTGAGAGGCCTATTAGGTGCTCCCGTCAGTGTGCTGTATCAGCAACCAGTTAGGGGAATGTGGATAGCTTTGGGACGGACAAACCCACAAGTTGGGTAGCCTTGATTTTCCACAGCCTGAACTGCTTGGACACTGCATGGAAGCCAAGGAAAAGGCAGACAAGCAGAGTCTGTAGCTTGATCACTTCATCTGGAGAGGACATGTTTAGACAAAAGAGAGGAGAAGAAGAGGCTGAGGAAGAGTGAGGAGGAGAACAGCAGAAGGAGGAGGGAACAACTTGCAAACCGAGAGGACTATTCCCCCCTTTTCTAAAAAAAGGAAGCATTCTGAAGGAGAAAGATATTGGGGGGTAGGGAAAGCTGGCTTGCCAGAACCTGTTGGGTACCACAATACTATCTACTGTCTCCATGTAGCCCATCAGGTTGCAAAGTCTGTGGGAGCAATACATGGATACAACCAGGGCTTTTTTTCAGGGGGAATGTGGGTGGAACGGAGTTCCGGAACCCCTTGAAAATGGTCACATGGCTGGTGGCCCCGCCCCCTGATCTCCAGACAGCTAAGCAGCACAGAGGGCAATCTAAACTCCCCTCTGTCTGGAGATCAGGGGGCGGGGCCACCAGCCATGTGACCATTTTCTCTGAGGGCAACCCACTGAGTTCCACCACCTCTTTTCCCGGAAAAAAAGCCCTGGATACAACCACAGCAGATTTAAACACATCATGAATTAAAGCAAGGTTCCTTTATCCTGTGTGTTGTAGGCCCCAGGAAAAACCCAGCAGCTCTGCAGTGTTCATTGCAGCAATCAGTTTGTGCCATCTTCTCATTAGGAGCAAAAGACAAGGAACTCTGAGAAACAATGGCACAGTTTTGGAGGGAGGCCATTTTTGACTGCATCTCCCTGGCAACTGTGTGCGCTCTGAAATAATATCATGCATCATTTCTGTTTGTGTTTTGAGTCATTATTTGCATGGAGAAGGCCCCAGGTGAAACTCTGGAGTGTCACTGTCAATCAGACTAAGACAGATTTGGACTTGATGGACCAATAGTCTGACTCGTTAGAGGCAGTTTGAAATCCCATTAAAGTAATAATTATTGCTGGGGACTTCCTTGAACAAGTTCAGTCTATTGAGAGTTAGCTCAAAAAACACGTCTGTTCTTAGAAAATGAAGACGGCTGAGTTTTCCTGTTAGAATGTTGCACAAGAAGGTTTGCAGACCCCTGGAATATCCTTGTGGACCCCCTAGGCATCCCTGGACACCAGTTTAAGAATTACTGCTGTAGTTCATTTAACTGATGCATCAGACTGTACTTCCACAGATCCAGGGGAGTTAGCCGTGTTAGTCTGTAGTAGCAAAATCAAAAAGAGTCCAGTAGCACCTTTAAGACTAATCAATTTTATTGTAGCATAAGCTTTCAAGAATCAAGTTCTCTTCGTCAGATGCATAGTACAAGAGAACTTGATTCTCGAAAGCTTATGCTACAATAAAATTGGTTAGTCTTAAAGGTACTACTGGACTCTTTTTGATTTTACTTCCACAGAGAGAGGGTGAACTGCAAATGAATCTGTGCTCAGTATGTAGGTCACTTTAGTAACCTAACCATGGCTGTGCGGGATACTTGCATTTTTCTCCAGAGATATAGTCCTCACTGACAACACAGGTGCAAAAACAAGGTTGTTGCAAGAAATTCTCTTCATTCCTGTTTCCCCAATTTCTCCCTGAAATCTAGCAATCATTTTCTTTTCCTCTTCTTGGGAATCTGGAGTCAAGTTTTTAATCAATTCCATTTTGAGGAAAGAAAAACTTGGAAAGAAGAGGGGCAGGAAGAGAGGGTCCTCAAAAGGAAGAGAGGGTCCTTCAGAATTTCACTTTTAGATGCTCTCCACAAATATTCCTACCATACTGCTTGTAGGGTTGCCAGCTGTCCCATTTTCCACTGGACAGTCAATTTTTTTATCAGACTGTCCAGGGGAACAGGGACATATAAATGACCAGTATTTTTGGCCTAGGGGAGGAGCACCTGGCCACCGGCCTGCACCACCTCTGCCCCTCCCCCATTTGTGCACTGCCTCTGCCTCCCCCCCCCCACTGGAGGCACATCTCCAGGAATCGCCTGCCTGCCCACCCTGCTTGCTGGAGCTCCAGCATGGCACCACCTGGGAATGGCTGGCCAACCACCTGGATTCCTACGCATGCTGCCGAGGAGTGGCTGGCTGGTAGCCCACCCTGGAAGCAGGGTGGCATGATGACATTACTCCAGTAGCAATGTCAGCACACTGAGAGGTGGGAGCAAGTGCAATTCGTGCCCCTGATACTTTTTTAAAGAAGTAGGTGCCACCGCCTCCCCCCTCTCCTTGGGGTCAGATATTTCTCTGGACACCATCTGGCATCCCTAACTGGTGTCCCATCTGGCATCCCTAATCAGTGGGCTTAGACTGGAGTAACTCTTCTTAGGGTTGCACTGATAAACAACATGAATGTAATGTAAAACAACCACAAGGGCTAAAGTTACCAAAGGGTGCACTGATTTCTCTTCAAAGAGAAATGAAAGAGAAATCTCTCTCTTTTTTAAAAAAGAGAGTAAGAAGAATCACTGGCTATATTGTAAAAAGTAAATATTTGGAGGCTGGGAATCCCCTCCCCATAACAACCCTATGCAAAAGCTGGTGCAATCAATCACATATAGATTACAAATTTAGCATTTAACAAGGCACTTGCCCATCGTTTCTGTAGCACAAGTAGGTACTATGCACTTGCAAAGCCACTGAACACCAATCTTTGAGGAAAAACTTTGAGGCAATCTGGCAAGGGGGCAGAACCCACATGTAAACTATTGTTCGATCACATCAAGCTCGAGTGTCGATCATTATTGCATTTGCAGTTCTCACCAACCATGGCAATGGTTCTTCAGTGTTCTCAGGTAACTGTTCCCCCAACGGGCCTTGCTTGGTCTCATCCATCCTGCAGATGGTTGCTCTTTTCCTGTTTATGCTTTACTGGCCTTTCAGGACTTGTACAGTTACCTAATTAAACGGCCAGTTTTCATCCCAGATCATAGGTGACAAGGGAGGTTCAGTGCCTCAGAAACAGAAGAGTGCAATGAAGCTCTGTTTTAAAGACTGGCATGAATTTAACATTCTGGGTAGCAAGTAAATCTCTTTACTGCCTTCTGTTCTCCCATTCATTTTACTGACACAATTCTGCATGCTGCTTATCCCCCACTGATCAAATTCTGAAAGCCTGGGGAGCTACAACCAAAAAAAAGCTTCCATAATTTAGGAGGCACATCTTCAGGCCTGTCTAAAAATTATTTTATCACAAGGAGGCCATTTGAAATGGTCTGTGTGCTGTCTCTCCTCAGTGGTGCCACTTTAATGTGCCGCACGGGCCATCACCTAGCTCGTCTACAGCACTTAGCACATTTCATAGGAACACACACGAACGCACAAAACTGTTTCAGACCATTGTTCTATCAAAGTCAGCATTGTCTGCTGTGACTGGCAGGGCTTTCTTAGGTGGGTCCTTCCACTTGCTGCTTGATGCTTTCAACTGAATGCTGGGGCTTGAACCTGGGACCTTTTGAATGCCGGCACTACACAACAGCGGCATTTTCCAGAAGCAGTTTTGAATATGGTGCATATGTGTATAAGTTGAGGTTTGGGTGGGAGAGGGTTGGTTGGATTCTGCATTTTTCTGTTTGATTGTGCTTGATTCCCTGCAGCATTGTGTCCTATGAGCCTTTTTGTCTAGTGTTGCTATGGAGAGGGGAATGTCTTTTTCTGAAATTTACTTTTTTAGATATAGCCACCAATTCCTCTTTTAAAAGAGGAATTTATCTTTCATTTCTCTTTGTAACTAAAGTTCTTGAAGTTGTTTTATGTTACACAACACAGAGTGGTGCTGTACCAGGAGTATAGGAATGCTTAGGAAGACATTGCCTCTGAGTATCTACAGAATGAAATTTGGAAATTTTGTAGACTCTCCTTTTCTCTCTCTCCTCCCTTCAAGTTTCTCTTTGATGATTATTATGTTTTTGTAACCAGCATTTTGTCTGTTTCAGGGAGAAACTGAGTAAAGAGGAATTAAGAGAATTTCTTTTAATAATGCTACTTTTGTCTATGTGGGTCCCACAATTTATAGCATAACATTTTGAGTAGTAAAAATGTGTCCATCCTTCCTCTTCTAACAGTAGAAAAGTTGGTAGGATCCAATTTCTACCAGTGACAGTCATGGCAGAGGTTTCAGTTCAGATCCATCCCCTAAGCAGACCCCAATTCTATCAAGTGCACCACTCTGCCTTCCTTTCTCCTTAGTAAATTTTGCAGTGTTAGGATGTGCCCGTAGTTCTGCTTTGCTGAACTGCAATCTACTCCAAACTGACACAAAGCTGCCTGATGATGCTAAGTGAATTAATAATGCATTGGTAAACACATGTTAGTCATATCGTAACATCTATAAATGTTTAATATGCATTTCATATTGCCTTCATAGTGTATCATAAATGATAAATAGGTGACAATGGATGCCTGGGTAAAATATGTATTAAGTGGTGTGGTTACTGTTATAAGCCATGCATGATCCATTAGTAAAAGTGAATGGGAGAATATCAAATCTAAGTGATTTTATTGAAAGATGTGCCCTGAAATTGAGTCCTGGAAATGATGACAATTGTGACAAACTACAACTGTGTAATAAAAGATAGATGGTTGAGGATTGGACCCTTGGGATGAACCACCTTCTGTTCAGTGAACAGACCTGGAAGTTGTATGCCAGACGTGTAGAAGTCAGTAAGAGAAAATAATGACATTAGTTACACTGTTCTTCCATATAATGGTAGTAAGAATAATGTATTTCCAAAAATATACCATGAAAGCATATGTAATTAACTTCTGTAGCTAAAGTGCATGTTGTATGGACTTGTCTGATAATGGCAGATGCTATTTCAATGCTTTTTGCCCAATGATTCTACTGCTTTTCACAGTTATCCTATAGGAGGATGGCTATTATAAGTATGTATGCCAGAGAAAATTGTGTGCATTAATTAATTTATTTAAAATATTTATAACTCATTTTTCTTCTTAGATTCAATGCTGCTACCAATTCAACAGCAAGTTGTAAGAATGCAAAAAATGGCAGATTAGTCCAATTGACAAGGTAAAAGCAATACACAAGTTAAACATGCAGCCAGGGCTACCCAAACAGTTTACTCTCCATAAGGGGTGTGCAGCAAAAAACAAACAACCCCCCCCATCAGTTCTATAAATATTTGGTATGCCTGATATCCTAGTCAGATTCTCTATTTGGGTTTGGTTTTATTAGAGAATCCTGAATATATTAGGCCAGTATTCCCTATGGGAAAAACTTTCAGAGGGAATGGGGGTGAGTGATTTTTCAAGCAAACTCCACCACACTTTCAGGAACTAAAGTCCACTAAAGACTTCCCAAGTTTCAGGGATAATGGACCTAGGGGTGCAATTCTATGGGCCCCTGAACAAACTGCCCCTGGCCACTCTCCATTGTTTTCTATGGGGGGAAACATTCCAAGGCTTTCCAGGGCAAAGAAACTTTAAGCAAGGGGTAACCCTCGACCAAAAGCCACTCCCAATGCATGTCCCATTCCCAATGCAAGCTGAACCAACAAATCCCAAAAGAACCAAACTAAAACAAAGGAACCAACATCAAAACAGAGACAAGGCAGAACAGAAACAATGGGTCTATGACATTCATTTTTCCCATTTAGATTAAATCTTTATGTATACAATATATAACTAAAACAAGGGAATCCCACCAGAACCAAACTTCAAACCAGAGAATCCCAGCAGAACTGAAGCAAAGGAACCAACATCAAACCAGAGAATCCCACCAAAACCAAACCAAAGCAAGTGACAAGTAAATAAACAGCATGCAAGCAAGAAACTGCTTAAGCAATGAGTAATAAAGAATTGGAGTGGAATCTTAAAAGACTGAATCAAAAAGCGTTTGAGGGTGCTAATAAACCTGGGAAATATTTGGCATGGCAATTGAAGAAGAAAAGGGAAAAGAAAATAATAAATAAAATCTGTGAAGAAGATAAAACGTACTTGGAGCAGACTACCATTAGTAGAGCCTTCTATAAATTCTATGCTAAGCTGTATAATAAAAAAGAAGTAAACAAAGAATCAATAGCATCATATCTGGAGAAAACCAAACTTCCAGAAATCTCGGAAGCTTGGAGAAGTAAGTTGAACAGTGAAGTAACTGACGAGGAAATAAGCAAGGCAATACAATCTGCAAATCTAGGAAAGGCGCCAGGGCCAGATGGACTTACGGCTAAATTTTATAAGATAATGGCCAATGAACTGGCACCATTCCTAAAAGAGGTGATGAATGGAGTTTTTAGGGATCAAAGGATTCCAGATACTTGGAGTGAAGCGAATATATCATTGATCCCAAAGGAGGGCCGAGACCTGACCAACGTGAAAAATTACAGACCTATATCACTACTTAATAATGACTATAAAATTTTTGCGAAGATATTGGCGGAGAGATTGAAGGGGTGGCTCTCGGAAGTCATAGAGGAGGAACAAGCAGGCTTTTTGCCAGACAGACAAATAAGAGACAACTTAAGGACAGTGATCAATGCTATTGAATACTACGACAAGCGTTGTGACAAAGAGGTTGGTTTCTTCTTTGTAGACGCTGAAAAAGCGTTTGACAATTTAAACTGGGACTTTATGTTTGCCACTATGGAAAAGCTACAACTGGGAGAAAGATTCGTCAGAGCAATCAAGGAAATCTATAGAGACCAGACTGCAGCAATTGTAGTGAATGATGAACTGACCAAGAAATTGACGATTAGTAAAGGAACAAGACAAGGTTGCCCGTTATCTCCATTGTTGTTCATTTTAGTATTGGAGATTCTGATGATACAAATCCGACAAGATGAGGAAATACGAGGAATAAAAATAAAGGACTATTCATATAAGGTCAGAGCATTTGCAGACGACATAATGTTAATTGTAGAAGACCCACTGGAGAACATGCCAAAAGTGATAGACAAGATCAAGGAGTTTGGAGACTTGGCAGGTTTCTTCATCAACAAAAAGAAGTCAAAGATATTATGCAAAAACATGACTAAGCAGAAACAACAATTGTTAATGGAAACAACGGATTGTGAAGTAACTAGTAAGGTGAAATACTTGGGAGTTGAGCTGACTGCAAAAAATATAGATTTGTTCAAGAATAATTATGAAAAATTATGGACTCAGATAGAGAGAGACTTGATCAAATGGAATAGATTGAACCTGTCATGGTTGGGCAGGATTGCAGCAGTTAAGATGAATGTGTTACCAAGAGTAATGTTTTTGTTACAGACAATACCAATCATCAGAGACTCTAAACAATTTGAAAAATGGCAGAGGAAAATATCAGATTTTGTTTGGGCAGGCAAGAAGCCTCGAGTGAAAGTAAAAGTTTTACAAGATGCAAAGGAGAGAGGCGGAATGCAACTGCCCAATCTGAGACTTTACCATGATGCAATCTGCCTAGTTTGGCTAAAAGAGTGGATGACATTAAAGAATAAGAAACTATTAGCCCTAGAGGGATATAAAAAATTTTTTGGATGGCACGCATACCTATGGCATGACAAAGTAAAGGTCAACTCGATGTTCCTGCATCATTTTGTAAGGAGAAGTCTATTTACAATCTGGAAGAAGTATAGAACTTACCTACAAGAAGGAACCCCCTTGTGGGTGGTTCCATATGAGGTGATAGATCCGAGAGCTGTGGATAATGAACAACAATGTTTAACGTACAAAGAAATAACTAAGATTGAAGTATCTAAACTTAGAATAAAGACGCAAGAGGAACTATCACCTAACTATGATTGGTTCCAGTATAGACAGATTAGAGACTTATACAACTCAGACTTTGCAAAAGGGGGCATACGAACAGAGAACTCGGAACTAGAGCAGACCCTTCTTAAAGAAGACAAGAAAAGAATATCCAAGGTATACCAAGTATTGCTGAAATGGTATACTGAGGATGAGATAGTTAAAACACAGATGGTGAAATGGGCTATAAATTTCAATAAAGAAATAACAATGGAGGCATGGGAATACTTGTGGAAAACTACAATGAAGACAACGACATGTACCAATATTAAAGAGAACATTTTCAAAATGATCTATCGTTGGTACATGACACCAAAGAAGATTGCGCTAGGGAACTTGAATACTTCTAATAAATGCTGGAAATGTAAGAAACATGAGGGCTCCCTCTATCATATGTGGTGGTCGTGTGAGGTAGCTAGGCAGTTCTGGGGGGAAATAATAAGAGAAATGAGTGGAATTTTACAGTTTCAAATAAATAAGAACCCAGAACTCCTGCTGCTAAACTTGGGAATGGAGGGAATTCCAGCCCATCATAGGACGTTGATTTTTTATATGACTGCAGCAGCTAGACTTTTGTATGCGCAGAAATGGAAAGTACAAGAAGTACCAACTATTGAAGATTGGATCTACAAATTGCTGTATATGGCTGAAATGGACAAGATGACAAGAAAACTGAGAGATCTGGACTCAGGGCAGTTCAACACAGACTGGGAGAAGCTGAAACAATACCTGGAGAAGAAATGGGAGGTGGGAGGAAAACTGTGGCAGTTTGAGAACTACTGAAATATAATAAAAGTATAAAAGAGAGGGGTGACTTTACCGGGGGAGGAAGAGAAATGTGAATTTATAAGCAGTTAGATTAATTGATTGAGATATATATAGATATGTATAGGTCAACTGATAGAGAATAATTAATGATAAGGTTTAAACATGAGGATTGACTAACTAACAATATTTTCTTTCTTTGACAAGATTTATATGCACCAAACTGAATGTATAGAAGAGTTAAATTGATTGAGTATCTGA